>NW_026783386.1:0-1200000 GCF_949774975.1 Lagenorhynchus albirostris | reverse complement strand
GCACTCCAGCAATATTTAATATAGCCAACACTTGGAAGCAATGAAAATGTCCCTCAACAGAGCTATGCACCAAGAAGTGGTCCATATACACAATGGAATATTACTCCGATAAAAATATAAATTAAATTTAAAAAACAAACAAAAATAAGGAGACATCAGCCTTTGGGGGTTTATCCGGGCACATTCCACTCTAATTTATAACCGAGGAAGACCACTAGCCGGAAGCTCTGTTTCCCTAGTACCAGCATGGGGAACAAAGAAAGGCTGCCACAATCTGGCCGTTACCTGCAAAAGCAGCTTTAAAGCCTGTGCTAATGGTCACTTCATGTGAACAAGTACTGCAGGGCTGTAAATGAAACCTGCCCTCAAAATGTTTTGAGGGAGGTAATGGCCAATAAATTTCAAAATGTAACACATACTTTAGAAAACACTTTGAAGAGCTAAGCTGTAATCACAGTTTGAAAAATAAAAAGGACATGCCTTAAAGCTCAATTTCAAAGGATTATGAGTCATATGCAAATTCAACCACAAAGAGGTATCAGCTCACACCAGTCAGAATATCCATCAGCAAGAAAACTACAAACAATAAATGCTGAAGCCATAAAAAGAAACGAAATTGAGCTATTTGTAATGAGGTGGATAGACCTAGAGTCTGTCATACACAGTGAAGTAAGTCAGAAAGAGAGAGACAAATACCGTATGCTAACACATATACCTGGAATTTAAGAAAAAAAAATGTCATGAAGAACCTAGGGGTAAAACAGGAATAAAGACAGAGACCTACTAGAGAATGGACTTGAGGATATGGGGAGGGGGAAGGGTAAGCTGTGACAAAGGGAGAGAGAGGCATGGACATATATATACTACCAAACGTAAGGTAGATAGCTAGTGGGAAGCAGCAGTATGGCACAGGGAGATCAGCTCGGTGCTTTGTGACCACCTGGAGGGGAGGGAGGGTGGGAGGGAGGGAGATGCAAGAGGGAAGTGATATGGGAACATATGTATATGTATAACTGATTCATTTTGTTGTAAAGCACAAGATAGCACACCATTGTAAAGCAATTATACTTCAATAAAGATGTTAAAAATAAATAAATAAATAAATAAATGCTGAAGGTGTTGTGGAGAAATGCATACCCTCAACTTTAAGTGAGATGTAACCTGGAAAGAGCCACTAATGAGCACAGAATCGTGGTGCATTTAAACGGTAAACCCTGAGATACTATATGATACAGGAGGCCCACTCTTGGGCCTATAACATAAGAAGACAGAATTGGAAAGACACAGGCAGGCAAATGTGCGGTGCAGCAGTATTACAATAGCCAAGACATGGAGGCAACCAGAAAGTCCATCAAGAGGTGAGTGGACAAAGAAGAACTGGTACACGTACAGATGAAATATTATCTAGGGAAAAAAATGAAACAATGCCATTTGCAGCACCGTAGATGATTCTAGAGGTAATCAGGCAAATTGTACTAAGTCAGACAGCAAAAGACACATATCCTATAATATCACTTATAGGTGTTAGCTAAAAATTGATACCAATGAAGATATTTCCACAGAGAAAGGCAATCACAGATTCATTAAACAAAGTTAAGGTTCACCAAATGGAAAGGTGTGAGGACTGGATATATTAGGATATTGGGGTTAACATAGATATAGAAACACATGTGAAATATATAATCATCAAAGACCTACGGAATACCAAGAGAAGACTACTCAACATTGTGTCACAAGCTACATGAGAAAACGATCTGAAGAAGTATAGATACATGTATATGTGTAAAAGAACCACATCTTACACACCTAGAACAAACAAAACATTTTAATCAAATTTGCTCTGATAAAAAATAAAAATTAAAAAAAGAACAAGAAAAAAAAGAGAGAAAAAAGAAAAAAAAAGAACAAGAAGTAATGAGACATACACTTAAGGGACTTTTTGCTGGCACATTGCATTCTAGTTTACAACCAGAACACGACTTCCATTAAAGCTCTGTCATCACTAATAAAGCAGCTTTATAAGCAATGTTGAAGGTAGCTTAAAAGAATTCTCACTAATTATTGACAGTAACAAGAAAACAAACAAAAGTAAAAATCTCACGGCAAAAAGTATACATAGAGTAAGGGTAGTAGATCAAACACTTATTAAACTTCTGTAAAGAATAAAAGACAACAGTAGTACTTTTTTTAAAAGAGAGGGCCCAAATAAATCAGAACTGAAAGAGATGATGTTACAAGAGCCACCACAGAAATACAAAGTATCCTAAGATACACACAGGGTAACTCAGGGCTCAGACTGGACAGAGCCCACTCTCCATTCCCCTGTACATGACTTACAGGAGCCTCAGGAACTGAGGAGGGGGTCCTTGAGGAGAGGCACAAGATAGAAGATGTTAGGCATTAACATGACTGCATTCATTTTAAACATGCCTGAACTACATTCACATGAGATGATTTTGTCCTGTTTGTACATCAGCACCTCTAGTCGGAACTGCAGATCTTTGGTTTCACCACCTCTATGACAACATTAGCTTCACCTGCTGTGGACCGTCTCCTATAGGATTTCTAGAACCACAAAACATCGAAGCTTCACAGGACGCAGAGTCTGTGCGACTCCACTCAGAGTCTCAACTGCACTCAGAGACTCAGAGTCTCAACAGAGACTCCCCTCTTGGAGGACACACACAAAGTAGTGTGCACATCAGGACCCAGGGGAAGGAGCAGTCACCCCATAGGTGAATGATCATACCTAGCTGCTAGTTTTAGAGGGTCTCCTGCAGAGGTGGGGTGTGGCTGCGGCTCACCATGGGGACAACGACACTGACAGCAGAAGTTCTGGGAAATACTCCTTGGCGTGAACTCTCCCAGAGTCCACCATTAGCCTCACCAAGAGCAAGGTAGGCTCCAGTGCTGGGTCGCCTCAGTCCAAACAACCAACAGGGAGGGAACCCAGCCCCATGCCTCAGCAGACAAGCGGATTAAACTTTTTATTAAACTTTTATTTAATCCACAGACAAGCAGATTAAAGCTCTGCCCACCAGAGCAACACCCAGCTCTACCCACCACCAGTCCCTCGCATAAGGAAGCTTGCACAAGCCTCTCAGATAGACTCAATCACTGGAGAGCAGACAGCAGAAGCAAGAAGAACTACAATTCTGCAGCCTGTGGAAGGAAAACCACATTCACAGAAAGATAGAGAAAACGAAAAGGCAGAGGACTTTATACCAGATCAAGGAACAAGATAAATCCTCAGAAAAACAACGAAATGAAGTGGGGATAGGTAACCTTCCAGTAAAAGAATTCAGAATAATGATAGTGAAGATGATCCAAGACCTTAGAAAAATAATGGAGGCAAAGATCGAGAAGATGCAAGAAATGCTTAACAAAGACCTAGAAGAATTAAGGAACAAACACCTAGAAGAATTAAAGAACAAACAAACAGAGATGAACAATACAATAACTGAAATGAAAAATACACTAGAAGGAATCAGTAGCAGAATAACTGTGACAGAAGAACGGATAAGTGACCTGGAAGACAGAAAGGTGGAAATCACTGCCATGGAACAGAATAAAGAAAAAGAATGAAAATAAATGAAGACAACCTAAGAGACTTCTGGGACAACATTAAATGCAACAACATTCGCATTATAGGGGTCCCAGATGGAGAACAGAGAGAGAAGGGACTCGAGAAAATATCTGAAGAGATTATAGTTGAAAACTTCCCTAGCATGGGAAAAGAAATAGCCACCGAAGTCCACGAAGCGCAGAGAGTCCCAGGCAGGATAAACCAAAGGAGAAAAATGCCGAGACACACAGTAATCAAATTGAAAAAATTAAAGACAAAGAAAAATTATTGAAAGCAACAAGGGAAAAATGACAACATACAACGGAACTCCCATAAGGTTAACAGCTGATTTCTCAGCAGAAAATCTACAAGCCAGAAGGGAGTGGCATGATAAATTTAACGTGATGAAAGGGAAGAACCTACCACCAAGAGTACTCCACCCAGCAAGTATCTCATTCAGATTTGATGGAGAAATCAAAAGCTTTACAGACAAGCAAAAGCTAAGAGAATTCAGCACCACGAAACCAGCTCTACAACAAATGCTAAAGGAACTTCTCTAAGTGGGAAACACAAGAGAAGAAAAGGACCCACTAAGACAAACCCATAACAATTAAGAAAATAATAATAGGAACATACATATTGATAATTACCTTAAACATGAATGGATTAAATGCTCCAACCAAATGACACAGGCTCACTGAATGGATACAAAAACAAGATCCATATATATGCTGTCTACAAGAGACCCATTTCAGACCTAGGGACACATACAGACTGAAAGTGAGGGGATGGAAAAATATATTCCATGCAAATGAAAATCAAAAGAAAGCTGGAGTAGCAATACTCATATCAGATAAAATAGATTTTAAAATAAAGAATGTTACAAGAGACAAGGAAGGACACTACATAATGATCAAGGGATCAATCCAAGATATAACAATTATAAATATATATGTACCCAACACAGGAACACCTCAATATATAAGGCAACTGCTAACAGCTATAAAAGAGGAAATCAACAGTAACACAATAATAGCAAGGGACTTTAATACCTCACTTACACCAATGGAGATCATCCAGACAGAAAATTAATAAGGAAACACAAGCTTTAAATGACACAATAGACCAGATAGATTTAATGGATATTTATAGGACATTCCATCCAAAAACAGCAGACTACAAGTTCTTCTCAATGGTACACGGAACATTCTCCGGGATAGATCACATCTTGGGTCACAAATAAAGCCTCAGTAAATTTAAGAAAACTGAAATCATATCAAGCAGCTGTTCCGACCACAATGCTATGAGATTAGAACTCAATTACAGGGAAAATAACGTAAAAAACAAACACATGGAGGCTAAACAATACGTTTCTAAATAACCAAGAGATCACTGAAGAAATAAAAGAGGAAATCAAAAACTACCTAGAGACAAATGACAACAAAAACACGATGACTGAAAACCTATGGGATGGAGCAAAAACAGTTCTAAGAGGGAAGTTTATAGCAATAAAAGCCTACCTCAAGAAACCAGAAAAATCTCAAATAAACAATCTAATCCTACACCTAAAGGAACTAGAGAATGAAGAACAAAACCCAAAGTTAATAGAAGGAAAGAAATCATAAAGATCAGAGCAGAAAGAAATGAAATAAAAACAATAGCAAAGATCAATAAAACTAAAATCTGGTTCTTTGAGAAGATAAACAAAAATGATAAACCTGTAGCCAGACTCAAGTAAAAGAGGGAGAGGACTCAAATCAATAAAATTAGAAATGAAAAAGGAGAAGTTGTAACAGACACCACAGAAATACAAAGCATCCTAAGAGACCTCTACAAGCAACTCTATGCCAATAAAATTGACAACCTGGAAGAAATGGACAAATTCTTAGAAAGGTATAACCTTCCAAGACTGAACCGGGAAGAAATAGAAAATATGAACAGACCTATCACAAGTAATGAAATTGAAAGTGTGATTAAAAATCTTCCAACAAACAAAAGTCCAGAACTAGATGGCATCAGAGGTGAATTCTATCAAACATTTAGACAAGAGCTAACACCCAATCTTCTCAAACTCTTCAGAACTTTTCAGGGGAAGGAACACTCCCAAACTCATTATATGAGGCCACCATCACCCTGATACCAAAACCAGACAAAGATACTACAGAAAAAGAAAATTAGAGACCAATATCACTGATTAATATAGATGTAAAAATCCTCAACAAAATACTAGGAAACAGAATTGAACAACACATTAAAAGGATCATGCACCATGATCAGGTGGGGTTTATCCCAGGGATGCAAGAATTCTTCAATATACACAAATCAATCAATGTGATACACCATATTAACAAATTGTAGAATAAAAATATGATCATCCCAATAGATGCAGGAAAAGCTTTCGACAAAATTCAACACCAATTTATGATTAAAAGTCTCCAAAAAGTGGGCATAGAGGGAATCTACCTCAACATAATAAAGGCAGTATATGACAAACCCACAGCAAACGTCATTCTCAATAGTGAAAAACTAAAAGCATTTCCTCTAAGATCAGGAACAAGACAAGGATGTCCACTCTCACCACTATTACTCAACATAGTTTTGGAAGTCCTAGACACAGTAATCAGAGAAGAAAAAGAAATAAAAGGAATACAAATTGGAAAAGAAGAAGTAAAATTGTCAGTTTGCAAATGACACGATACCACACATAGTGAATCCTAAAGATGCCACCAGAAAACTACTAGAGCTAATCAATGAATTTGGTAAAGTTGCAGGATACAAAATTAATGCACAGAAATCTCTTGCATTCCTATACACTAACAATGAAAGATCAGAAAGAGAAATTAAGGAAACAATCTCATTCACCATTGCAACAAAAAGAATAAAATACGGAGGAATGAACCTACATAAGGAGGTAAAAGACCTGTACTCAGAAAACTATAAGACACTGCTGAAAGAAATCAAAGATGATATAAACATATGGAGGTATAAACCATGTTCTTGGATTAGAAGAATCAATATTGTGAAAATGACTATAGTACCCAAAGCAAGCTACAGATTCAATGCAATCCCTATCAAATACCACTGGCATTTTCTACAGAACTAGAACAAAAAAATCTTAAAATTTGTATGGAGACACAAAAGACCCCGAATAGCCAAAGCAGTCTTGAGGGAAATTAAAAGAGCTGGAGGAATCAGACTTCCTAACTTCAGACTATACTACAAACTACATTAATCAAGACTATATGGTACTGGCACAAAAACAGAAATATAGATCAATTGAACAAGATAGAAAGCCCAGAGATAAACCTACGTACCTATGGCTAACTCATCTATGACAAAGGAGGCAAAGATATACAATGAAGAAAAGACAGTCTCTTCAGTAAGTGGTGCTGGGAAAACTGGACAACTACACGTGAAAGAATGAAATTAGAACACTCCATAACACCATACACAAAAATAAACTCAAAATGAATTAGAGATCTAAATGTTAGACCAGACACTATAAAATTATTAGAGGAAAACATAGGCAGAACACTCTATGACATAAATCACAGCAAGATCCTTTTTGACCCACCTCCTAGAGAAGTGGAAATAAAAACAAAAATAAACAAATGGGACCTAATGAAACTTCAAAGCTTTTGCACAGCAAAGGAAAACATAAACAAGACGAAAATACAACCCTCAGAATGGGAGAAAATGTTTTCAAATGAAGCAAATGACAAAAGATTAATCTCCAAAATTTACAAGCAGCTCGTGTAGCTCAATATCACAAAAACAAACAACACAATCCAAAAATGGGCAGAAGACCTAAATAGACATTTCTCCAAAGGAGATATACAGATTGCCAATAAACACATGAAAGGATGCTGAACATCACTAATCATTAGAGAAATGCAAATCAAAACTACAGTGAGGTATCACCTCCCAGCAGTCAGAATGGCAATCATCAAAAAATCTACAAACAATAAATGCTGGAGAGGCATTTACTGGAGAAAAGGGAACGTTCTTGCACTGTTGCTGGGAATGTAAATTGCTATACCCACTAGGGATAACAGTATAGAGGTTCCTTAAAAAACTAAAAATAGAAGTACCATACGACCCAGCAATCCAACTACTGGGCATTTGCCCTGAGAAAACCATAATTCAAAAAGAGTTATATACAACAATGTTCATTGCAGTTCTACTTACAATAGCCAGGACATGGAAGCAACCTAAGTGTCCATCGACAGATGAATGGATAAAGAATATCTGGCACATATATAAATGGAATATTACTCAGCCATAAAAAGAAACAAAACTGAGTTATTTGTAGTGAGGGGGATGGACTTAGAGTCTGTCCTACACAGTGAAGTAAGTCAGAAAGAGAAAAATAAATACCATGTGCTAACAGAGATATATGGAATCTAAAGAAAAAAGTTTATGAAGAACCTAGGGGCAGGACAGGATTAAGGACACAGACATAGAGAAAGGACTTGAGGACACGGGGAGGGGGAAGGGTAAGCTGGGACGAAGTGAGAGAGTGCCATGGACATATATACATTACCAAATGTAACATCGATAGCTACTGGGAAGCAGCCACATAGCACAGGGAGATCAGCTCGGTGCTTTGCGACCACCTAAAGGGGTGGGATGTGGAGGGTGGGAGGGAGATGTAAGAGGGAGGGGATATGATGATATATGTATATGTATAATTGATTCACTTTGTTATACAGCAGAAACTAACACTCCATTGTAAAGCAATTATACTCCAATAAAGGTGTAAAAGGAAAATAAAAAAGAAAGAAGCCCAGAGATAAACCTACACACCTATGGTCAACTAATCTATGACAAAGTAGGCAAGACTATACAATGGAGAAAAGACAGTGTCTTCAATCAGTGGTGCTGGGAAAAATGGACAGCTACATGTAAAAGAATGAAATTAGAACACCCCCTAACACCATACACAAAAATAAATTCAAAATGGATTAGAGACCTTAATGTAAGACCGTACAGTATAAAACTCTTAGAGGAAAACATAGGAAGAATACTCTAACATAAATCACAGCAAGATCTTTTTTGATCCACCTCCTAGAGTAATGACATAAAAAAGAAAACTAAACAAATGGGACCTAATGAAACGTAAAAGCTTTTGCAAAGCAATGGAAACTACAAACACAAAAAGACAACCCTCAGGATGGGAGAATATATTTGCAACTGAATCAATGGACAAAGGATTAATCTCCAATATATATAAACAGCTGATGCAGCTCAATATTAAAAAAACAAACAACCCAATACAAAAATGGGCAGAAGATCTAAATAGACATTTCTTCCAAGAAGACGTAGAGATGGCTAAGGAGCACATGAAAAGCTGCTCTACATCACTAATTATTAGAGAAATGCAAATCAAAACTACAATGAGGTATCACCTCACACCTGTTAGAATGGGCATCATCAGAAAATCTACAAACAACAAATGCTGGAGAGGGTGTGGAGAAAAGGAACCCTCTTCCACGATTGGTGGGAATGTAAATTGATAGTCACTATGGAGAACAGTATGGAGGTTCCTTAAAAAACTAAAAATAGAATTACCATATGATCCAGCAACCCACTACAGGGCATATACCCAGAGAAAACCATAAATCAAAAAGACACATTCACCACAATGTTCATTGCAGCACTATTTACAATAGCCAGGTAATGGAAGCAACCTAAATGCCCACAGACAGACGAATGGATAAAGATGTGGTACATATATAAAATGGACTATTAGCCATAAAAAGGAATGAAATTGGGTCATTTGTAGAGACGTCGATGGATTTAGAGACTGTCATACAGAGTGAAGTAAGTCAGAAAGAGAAAAACAAATATTGTATATTAACGTATATATGTGGAACCTAGAAAAATGGTACAGATGAACCGGTTTGAAGGGCAGAAATAGAGACACAGATGTAGAGAACAAATGTATGGACACAAAGAGGGGAAAGCCATGGGGGGGTGGCGGTGGGAGGAGTTGGGAGATTGGGATTGACATGTATACATTTATATGTATAAAATAGATAACCAATAAGAACCTGCTGTATAAAAAATAAATAAAATAAAATGAAAAATAAAATTTTTAAAAAAACGGAAAAAAGTTATTCCCTTCACATACATGTATTTATATGAATGAATTATTTCCATGCTTACATCCATAAGTACAAAAAAGAGGAATAAAACCTACCTTGAAACAAAAAACAAAAAAACAAAACAGAACCCACCGGTTATACAGATGAAAATCCTAAGGGCACTTGCTCCAGTGGTAGACAATTCTGAAGTTGGTCAGAGGTGGGGAATCGTCTCGCATGCAGCCAGCAGCCCCCCCGCAAGGAGTGTCCTCATTACAAGCCTGGGGGACCGTGCCGAGGCATCTGTGAGTAAACGTGAGATGAGCCCCAGGCCAGCTGCTGCTGAACTGTTCCCAACCTTCCCAGGTAAAACACCTGAATATGTACAAGGACTTGAAAGCCTAGAGGAAGGGCCATAGAGCCACACGAGTGACAGCATGCCAGCCGACTTGGTGCCTGCAGGCCAGCCAGGATGGTCCTGGCCCTGGGTGCTCTTCTGGAAGATTTCCATTTCCCTGCCTGAGATACCTGTCCTGTCCCTGCCCCCACTGCTTTTTTCCTTCCTCACCTCTGCCCAGGGAGAAATTCCAGCAACAGGTATGGGTGACACATCCTCTTCTTTAGCAGGTGGCAGCCTGACAACTGCTGCAGAAAGTCCAGCAGAGCCCCACTCACACTGGGCCACCCACAAAGCCGTGGCCTCTCACTCCCTCCCACCAGCCCAGCCCCGAGACTGCTGACAGGGCAGAGAAAATGGCGTCAGGCACAGCTACAGAGGCTCTTGCTGCCTGGAGTGGTATTTATATTGATCTCAACCCAGGCACACCTGGGGAGGGCTGGCCGGCACGGTAAGGCTGCCCAGGTCAGCCAATCATCACCCCTCAGGGGCTCACAGTTGCAGAAAATGGAACTTGCTGAACCGGCCAGGTCCAAGGAACAGGTGTGGGCTCCTGAGAGTCAGGATAGACAAGGGGCTGCAGCTTTGGCTTGTTTTCTAATCATTTTATCTGGCCCATGAGTGGGAGACAACTTCAAGAAAACCCTCTCCTAATGAGAGGAACCCAGGAGTCAGGGAGAGGAGGGGTGGGTGGTGGTTGGAGACAGAGGCCTGGTGCCCCGGGTGCAGTGGAAGTCTCTGGAAGACCAGGCAGAGGGAGGCCACACAGAGTGATGCCCAGGGTCACAGAACTGTTGCAGCTGCTGTTTGTTAGTTCAAGTCCTGCTCTGAGGTGCTCTGTGTCAGCTCTGAGTGACAGGTGAGCTGGGGGTGCTCTGCAATGAGGGCTATGTGCACGGTTCCTGTGTGCCCAGCCCTGCCACGGTACCTACAAGTGTAGCTCTGTATCCTGGGATTGGTCTGACCACGAGAGCCCCATGGGCTGCTGGGGACCTGGTAAAGGATGTCAGGACAGTCAGTGAAGCCACCGAGGATATACCTCCAGTTGCTCCTAATTCCTACACCCTGCTGGTCATTCTACCAACACCAGGACATGGTATTCTGTATTAGTCTTCAATGATGCCTTCTTTTGTATTCCATTAGTCCCAGAGTCACAAGAAATTTTGGCTTGTGAGTGGCAGGACTCAACATACAACTAAAACAATACTTCCGGGCCGTCTTGCCCCAAGGGTGCAAAAATTCCCACACCATCTTTGGGGAAAGCTTAGCTAAAGACCTAAAAGTTCTACCTCTGGAAAAGGAAACCCTCCTTCAGTACGCAGACGACATTCTGATCGCCAGCCCTACTAAGGAGGCCTCTGAACTACCAAGCCAATAAAGGATAGAAGTTGTCCAAGAAAAAGCTCAAATATCACAGACTGCCGTGACCTGCCTGGGCTTCATTCTCACAGAAGGTTGGAGAAGTCCATCCCAGGAAAGGGAAGAAACCATTTTCAGCCTTACCCCTTTCTAAAACTAGAAGACAGCTTAGGGGTTCCTGGGGAGGCCAGGGTTTGCTGCTTCTGGATCCCTAACTACAGTCTACTAGCTGGGCCTCTATATGAAACACTGAAAGGAAAAGATGATGATCCTTTTGAATAGAATCCAGAAGTGGCCTTTCAAGAATGGAAAGAGCAGTCAATTCAGACCCTTGCCCTGGAACTCCCTAATTTAGCTAAACCCTTTGACCTTTACATTCCCGGTGAAAGGTGAATCGCCATTGGAGAATTAGTGCAAAACCTGGGACCACTTGAAATGGAACAATGCAAGAATGCCATCCAGGTAGGATAAACTACGGTCACCAAGGGGCTTGGCCCACTGCCACATCTGGCCAAGATACTGGTGGTATCTAAAAACCTGGAAATCAGCAGCCCAAAAGGCCACCTCCCTCCTAAGGGAAAAGGACCCCACGTGGTGATCCTAACAACCAACCATGCCCTGAAGTTGCAGGGTTCGTTCCGTGGGCACACCGACCTCGAGTGAGGAGGCCTTCCAACTCCAACATCCAGAGAGATAACCGGGGGCAACAGGGCACCATGACGACTTGTGTGAACATCACTTGACCTGGAGTTTCTCTCATAAAACAACAAGAGTGTGTCCCAATAGAGTGGACTACTGCTTGCAGGACTTACTGCACCCAGAGGGGAGCTAATAATCTTGGCGTGGGAACCGTATATCACACTGTCACCATAGAAAAGCCTACAGACACCATGATGATGGTGGCCAATAAGACCGGCTGGACTCCTGTTTACTTCAAAAGGCTGTTGACTCAGTGGCCATCATGGTCCTTGATCACCACTGACCCTGGACTGTCTGGGAGTTGAGTGGGCAGGGCTCTGACACCTGGTGCTGTTTGTACGTTAATTCAGGGGCCTAATTGAAGAAAGCACAGACTACTGTTCAGAGCATCTAGGCTGGCAGAAACGGTCAGCCTAAGGTGGCCGAACAAATGTGGGGTGGGGTGAAACCAGCCCCCACAGCGTCTCTGCACATCTCTTTCCTGGACCCTTAAAGGTCATTAGAATCTATAACACTTCCAATGCTGGTGCTTAGGCGGACGAGCAAGGAGGCAGGGGGCCTGGGGACAATCAACGTCACCTGGAGGCTGCTGGGGAGAAGCTCTGACCCTCGCCCCCGGGTATGAGGGCTCCCAACTCAGCACTCAGCAGTTACAGAAGAACGGTCTGCACCCTCAGCACTCCAAGAATGAGGAACGGAACAAAAGGCAGAGGAGGGGTTTGTCCCCAGCAAAGCCCATTAAATATACCTGGGAGATAAAAATAGAATTTGGGCAATAAAGTCAAGTCTAACCTTTTTTATCCTTTGTGCTTTGTCTAATTTCACGTGCTCCTAGGGTCCCGCATGCAGAGGTTCCACACCCGGCACTTCAGACCAGATTTCCTAGTGCAGAATGGCTGGGTCGACACCTCAGCTCCTGGGCCCAGTGCAGACTCTGCGATATAGAGCCTGAGCTGCAGCCAACCCAGCCCTTGAAAGCTCTGTCCCTTCCCTCCCACTGACTCTGACAGGATCTCTACACAGCAGCACAGCCCACAGCCCACGGGGTAGTACATGCTCTCACCTCTCCATTCTCTGATCAAAATATAAGGTTTCCTTTGCTTGTGAACCAAACTCAGTCTCGATCTGTTGACCCCAATGACACTGGGCAGGGGGACACTTGTTGGGGTCCACTCTGGAGGATCAGTAACAGAAATTGAGTCTATTGTAACTTCAATGAACACATGTGTGAGCCAAACTGTAGTTAACATAGAACAGTGTATAAGGCTCGGGTAAAATAAGATGTTTCTAACACTTCCATTGGATATTTCCATCACTTTATTATAAGCAAGTTAAGTGAAAAGGTTTGTCTTATTTGTCAGGTCAATATTAGAGAAACGAAGTGATTTCTTTCCAAGGATGTACATCTAATAATCTTGGTTAAACCTTCAATCTTGTTTTAAATGCTTTTCCATTGAAAATGATACCTCTCTTTCAGCTCCCCCATTTCTGAGAAGTATAAAATCTTATAATTTATTATTACCAAAGGGGAAAGGTGGGAGGAGGGATAAACTAACAGTTTGGGATTAACACATACACACTGCTATGTATAAAATAGATCATCAACAAGGAACTACTGTATAGCACAGGGAACTACACTCAACATTTTGCAATAACCTATAAGGGGAAATAATCTGAAAAAGAATAGATATTTTTATTGACATCATCTATCAATGACAGTTAAAGTGTAACCTAAGGGAAGCTGGTGGTGAGTGCTTCTGACCCTGAAGACTTCAATCATCTAAAGTTTGGACTCTGCCTACTTCCCAAGGCCCTTAATGAACATATGTGTAGCCGTAGCTTAAAAAATTCCCCAGTTTGGGTTTCGGGGAGACACTGATTACGAAAAAGCCCTGGTGTTCTCCTTACATGAATGGGACTCTTCCTACTGCTAAAACATGTCTGTCACATCCAGAGGATGGTACACCGTCTGATCGGGAAGAGTTTGGAAAAGGCATCTCATCTCCTCATCTCCTGGTGCTCGGGTTCACCCCTCCAGCGTCTTTACTAACAGTCTCCCCACTTGGAGATGTCAGCACTGTCAACATCCTGTTGCATACAGTTTGGAATTTGTCCAGAGGATGAAGCGGAAGGATGAGGAACAATGAGAGACAAGTCCTAGGTGTTCAGACAGGCACATGTCACTCTAATTTCCAATCAGGAAGACGAATTGACCAAAGGCTAGGTTTGCCCATGGAAACAGTATAGGGCTTGAGGAAATCCCACTGCTTTGTGGCCAGTTCCCATAAACACAAGTTGAACAATGGAAGTCAGGGGCAGTAAAATTCACGAAACTGCAGAGTTGAAAATATCTATCACTGAAAAATGTCTTGAGGAAAGTCAGAGAAAAGGATTTGTAAGCAAGGGAGAATGGCAGGAAAGGGATTTGAGGAGGTAGAAAGGACTCGCCATTAAGCACAAGAAAAGGGGCTGAACATTGCCAACATTGCAGTTGGCCAAAAAGGGTGTATGCGTTTTTTTCTGTATATATTCAAGAAAAGGGCATACACTTTTTTAGCCAACCAAACAGGTGGGCACTGTAAATCAATACTACAAAAGATATCACTTCACATCAGTCACAAGAGCCATGCTTATAAAGTGTAAACAACAGAAATGCAGGACAGGGCAAGGAGAAGAGGGAGCCCTGAGAGACTTATAGTGGAAATGTATATTGCCAACGGCCATTCTGGAGAAGTGTATTGTGTTTACTAAAGCATCTAAAAAATGAGCTACAGAGCATAGGGCACTTGCACTCATGGGCGTATATCTTGGGAAAAACAAAAATCGAGAGGACACAGGCACCCCAATGTTTACCGCCTCTCTGTTTAAAAGATCCTCGACTAGGATATAACTTAAATGTCTCTGGAGGGAAAAAATGGATAGAGATGTGGCACTTATGTAGAGTGGAATATTACTCAGCCTGGAAATCAATGAAATATGGCCAGTTGTAACAACTCCAGAGGAGTTACGTATGATCATTCTAAGTGACATAATTCAAAAAGAAAAAGACACATATCATAAGATATCACTTAACGGTGGAATCCAAAATAGCTACACATGAAATAAATTACAAAACAAAAACATAGTCAAATATGTAGAAAACACGTTAAGGCTGCTAAACGGGAAAGGTGGGGAGGGGTGAGGCATCATCCAGGAGGTTGAAATTAGCAAAGATACCATTCCAAATACCAAACTGATAATCAACAAGGCCTACACGGTAGCTAAAAGAACTGCACTCAGCACACTCAAGTCACCGGAAAAGAATATATACGACTGGTAAGAATCTGAAAAAGAATTTACTGATGTCTCTCTGTACGTGAATGAAGTGGATGTACAGCAGCAAGAAACAGAGCTTTGAAAATCAGCTGTAACCAATATAGTAATAAATTGAAAAAAATAAACGACAGAGAGACAGAGAAAACCTCTTACAACTTTGCCTCAGGGACGGTGATGCAACATGGATTGAACACGTCTAGACCCACAGCAGGATGAGACATAAGGCTGGAAACTGTTCGTGCAAAGAGAAATGTGAGGTTGGGTGAGGAAATGCACACCCTTTAAAGTAATACTACCTGGTACCCATTCAATGGGTCCCAAATCTGCAGGTTCAAGGGATCTTCCTACAGCTAAAACATGCATGGAAAACCCAGAGGACTGTACACCATGTGATCGGGAGATGTGTCTAAAATGCACCTCATTTATCCTCTCCTGGTGCTCCTGTTCACCATTCCAGCCACGTTACTTAGAAGCTCCCCACTTGGAGAATCAGCACATTTAAACTTCTGTTTCACACATTTTGCAAATTGTGAGGAGGATGAACGGGAAGAGGGGGAACCAATGAGAGAAGAGTTGTAGGGGTTTGGACGGGCACATATCACTCTAATTTCCCATTAAGAATAAGAATTTAAAAAAGGCTCAGCCTGCCTCGCCGGAGCCAAAATAGGGCCTGAAGCAATCCTGCGGGTTTGAGGCCAGCTCACAAAAGAGCAACTTAAAACATGGAGCTCAGGGTCACTGCAATTCACAAACCTGCAGAGTTATAAATGAAAACTAACGTCCAAAAATATGTTGAGGTAAGGCAAAGAAGAGGATCTGAATGCAAGACAGAATTGCAAGAAACAGATTTCAAGAGATAGATTGGACTCGTCTTTAACGCACATGAAAAGCGGCAGAATTTCGACAATGATGCAGTTGGCCCAAAAGGGCGTATGCGATTTTTCCTGATTATATCCAGGAAAAAACGCATACGCACTTTATGGGCAACGAAGCAAGCAAGCAATGCAAATGTGCACAACAAAGAAGTCTCATTTCCCACCGGTCAAAAGGGCCATCCTAAAAAATTGTAAAAACCAGAAATGCAGGACAGGCCATGGAGAACAGGGAGCCTTTATACACTGATGGGCAGTGTGTGAACTGCCGAGAGCCACTCTGGAGAAGTGTATGGTGGTTTCTAAATCATCTAAAAACAGAGCTACAGAGCATAGGACACTTCCAATCATGGGAGTATATCTAGGGAAGTCTAAAAATCAACAAGACACAAGCACACCACAGTTTAGGGCTACTCTGTTTACAAGAACCTCAACTTCAGTACACCTTAAATATCCCAGGAAAGAGAACAATGGATAAAGAAGATGTGGTACTTATGTACAATGGAATATCTCTTCACCATGAAATCAATGTAATAAGGCTAGTAGAAGGATAAAGAGTGGATTTAGGTCCGATAATACTACTTGAAATAAGTCAAACAGAAAAAGAAACATATCATAAGATATCACTTATAGAGGGAGGGTAAATATGGCTGCACAAGAAATGAATTACAGAACAGAACAGTGTCTCACATTTAGAAAACACACTTATGTCAGCTTAAGGGGAAAGGAGAGGTGGGGTGATGCATAAAACCAGAGTGTGAAATTAGCACAGATACCGTTCAAGAAACCAAATAGGTATTAGACAAGATCTACACCTTGCTCAATGAACTGGCCTCAACACACCCTATACACCGCAGAGAAATATATCTGAGTAATAAGAATCTTAAAACCCATGTATTGATATATCTCCATAAGGGAATCAAGTGTGTGCAGAGCGGCACAAACACAGCAGTGAAAATGAGCTAAACCCCATTATAGAAATAAATTTTAAAAACAAAACGCAGAAACAATGAAAGAGAGAAAAATTCTTACAAAATTCGCTCAGGGGCTGTGATGCAACCTGGATTGACCACATATAAACCCACAGCTGGATAAGACATAAGGCTGGACACTTGGGGCTGAGAGGATTGGTGAGCTTCGGTGAGCAACTGCCGAAAGTTTAATGCAATACTTCATGCTACTCATTCCAAGGGTCCCAACACTCCAGGTTGAAGGGAATCTTCCTACAGCTAAACCATGCTTGGGAAACCCAGCGACTGGTATACCATATGATCGGGAAAGGTTTCTAAAACGCACCACATTTTTCCTCTCCTGGGGCTCCGGATCGACATTCCAGCCGCTTTACTAACAACATCCCCACATGGAGAGTCAATGCCTTTAAGTCCTGGTATCGCACAGTCTTCAGTTAGTGCGGAGGATGAATGGGAATAGGGGGAACCAGTGAGAAACTAGCTGTAGCGGTTTCAATGGGCACATGTCACTCTAATTTCACATCAGTAAGAAGAATGAACCAAAGGCACAGCAAGGTGCCCCAGAAGAAGAATAGGGCTTCAAGGAATCCTGTGGTTATGGGGCAAGATCACAAAACTAAGAGCTGAAAAATGGAGCTAAGGGCCACTGCAATTCAAAAACCTGACTTGCCCAAAAAGGGCGTATGTGTTTTTTCCTGAATATATTCAGGAAAAAACGCATACGCCCTTTTTGGCCAACCAAGCAAGCTTGCAAAGGAAATCTGCACTACAATGAAGTCTCAATTCCCCCTGGTCAAAAGGGCCATCTGAAAAAAGTGTAAAATCCATAAAGGCATGACAGGCCATGGAGAACTGGGAGCCATCTTATGCTGATGGGCAGGATGTAAATTGCCAACAGCCACTCTGGAGAAGTGTTTGGTGTTTCCTGAAACATCTAAAAAACAAAGCAACAGAGCCTAGGGCACTTCCACTTATGGTCCTATAGCTTAGGGAAATTAAAATCAAAAAGACACAGCCACCCCAAAGGTTGGGACGGCTCTGTTTACAAGAACCTGGTTTACGGTACAAGTTCAAAGTCGCAGAAAGTGAAAAATGGATAAAGAAGTTGTGGTACTTACGTACAATGCAGTATCATTCAGAAATGAAATCTATGTCATCAGGTCCGTAGCAGCATAATGAGTGGATTCAGGTATGATGATTCTAACTGAAATAAGTCACACAGAAAAAGAAACATCATAAGATATCACTAATACACGGAATGTAACCTTGGCTACACAGGAACTGAATTACAAAACAGAACAGGGTCTCAAATTTAGAAACCCAACTTAGGCTTGCTTAAGGGGAAAGGTGAGTTGGGGTGCTGCATAAAACCAGAGATTGAAATGAGCACAGATAAAGTTCCTTAAGCCAAATATGGAATAGACAAGAGCTACTCCTTGCTCAACGAAATGGACTCAACACCCCATATTAAATGCCTAAGAGTGTACCTGACTAGGAAGTATCTTAAAACCTATGGATTGCTATGTCTCTGAAAGAGAATCAAGCGTGTGTACAGGGGCATAAACGCAGCAGTGATAGGATGGGAGAGGTTCGGTGAGCAAATGAAGACCCTTTGAAGTCATATTGCATGGTACCCATTCCACGGGTCTCAACTCTCCAGGTTTAAGGTATTCTTCCTTCACCTAAAACATGCATGTGGAACCCAGAGTATGATCAACCGTGTGATCGGGAGACGTGTTCCAATATGTGTCAGTTTTCATCCCCTGGTACTCGGGTGCAACATTCCAGACGCTTTACTAACACTCTCCCGACTTGGAGAGTCAGTGCCTTTAACCTCCTGTTTGGCCCAGTTTGCAATTTCTGCGGAAGATGAACAGGAATAGGGAGAACCAATGACAGACTAGCTGGAGGTGTCTGGACGGGCAAATTTAACTCTCATTTCCCACCAGGAAGGAGAATTAACCAAAGGCTCAGCGTGCCGGGCCGGAACCAGATTAGGGCCTGAAGCCAAAATGCGGTGTTGCGGCCAGCTCACGAGAAAGCGAGTTGAAGAAAGGAGCTCAGGGGCACTGTAATTCACAAACCTGCAGAGTTATAAATGACAGCTATCGTCCAAAAATATACTGAAGTAAGGCTGCCAAGAGGACTTGAAAGCGGGGCAGAATTGCAGGAAACCGATTTCAGGAGGTAGACTGGATTTGCATTTAAAGCATAGGAAAAGAGGCAGAACGTCCACAATGATGCACTTGGCCAAAAAGTGCATATGCTTTTTTTCCTGAATATATTCAGGAAAAAACGCATACGCCCTTTTTGGCCAACCAAGCAAGCTTGCAAAGGAAATCTGCACTACAATGAAGTCTCACTTCCCCCCGGTCAAAAGGGCCATCTGAAAAAAGTGTAAAATCCAGAAAGGCAGGACAGGCCATGGAGAACTGGGAGCCTTGTTATGCTGATGGGCGGGATGTCAATTGCCAACAGCCACTCGGGAGAAGTGTATGGTGTTTCCTGAAACATCTAAAAAACAAAGCAACAGAGCCTAGGGCACTTCCACTTATGGTCCTATAGCTTAGGGAAATTAAAATCAAAAAGACACAGCCACCCCAAAGGTTGGGACGGCTCTGTTTACAAGAACCTGGTTTACGGTACAAGTTCAATATCGCAGAAAGTGAAAAATGGATAAAGAAGTTGTGGTACTTACGTACAATGCAGTATCACTCAGCAAGGAAATCTATGTCATCAGGCCCGTAGCAGCATAATGAGTGGATTCAGGTACGATGATTCTAACTGAAATAAGTCACACAGGAAAAGAAACATCATAAGATATCACTAATACACGGAATGTAACCTTGGCTACACAGGAACTGAATTACAAAACAGAACAGGGTCTCAAATTTAGAAAACCAACTTATGCTTGCTTAAGGGGAAAGGTGAGTTGGGGTGCTGCATAAAACCAGAGATTGAAATGAGCACAGATAAAGTTCCTTAAGCCAAATATGGAATAGACAAGAGCTACTCCTTGCTCAACGAAATGGACTCAACACCCCATATTAAATGCCTAAGAGTGTACCTGACTAGGAAGTATCTTAAAACCTATGGATTGCTATGTCTCTGAAAGAGAATCAAGCGTGTGTACAGGGGCATAAACGCAGCAGTGATAGGATTGGAGAGGTTCGGTGAGCAAATGAAGACCCTTTGAAGTCATATTGCATGGTACCCATTCCACGGGTCTCAACTCTCCAGGTTTAAGGTATTCTTCCTTCAGCTAAAACATGCATGTGGAACCCAGAGTATGATCAACCGTGTGATCGGGAGACGTGTTCCAATATGTCTCAGTTTTCGTCCCCTGGTACTCGGGTGCAACATTCCAGACGCTTTACTAACACTCTCCCGACTTGGAGAGTCAGTGCCTTTAACCTCCTTTTTGGCCCAGTTTGCAATTTCTGCGGAAGATGAACAGGAATAGGGAGAACCAATGACAGACTAGCTGGAGGTGTCTGGACGGGCAAATTGAACTCTCATTTCCCACCAGGAAGAGGAATTAACCAAAGGCTCAGCGTGCCGTGCCGGAACCAGATTAGGGCCTGAAGCCATCCTGCGGTGTTGCGGCCAGCTCACGAGAAAGCGAGTTGAAGAAAGGAGCTCAGGGGCACTGTAATTCACAAACCTGCAGAGTTATAAATGACAGCTATCGTCCAAAAATATACTGAAGTAAGGCTGCCAAGAGGACTTGAAAGCGGTGCAGAATTGCAGGAAACCGATTTCAGGAGGTAGACTGGAATTGCATTGAAAGCATAGGAAAAGAGGCAGAACGTCCACAATGATGCACTTGGCCAAAAAGGGCGTATGTGTTTTTTCCTGAATATATTCAGGAAAAAACGCATACGCCCTTTTTGGCCAACCAAGCAAGCTGGGAAAGGAAATCTGCACTACAATGAAGTCTCACTTCCCCCCGGTCAAAAGGGCCATCTGAAAAAAGTGTAAAATCCAGAAAGGCAGGACAGGCCATGGAGAACTGGGAGCCTTGTTATGCTGATGGGCGGGATGTAAATTGCCAACAGCCACTCGGGAGAAGTGTATGGTGTTTCCTGAAACATCTAAAAAACAAAGCAACAGAGCCTAGGGCACTTCCACTTATGGTCCTATAGCTTACGGAAATTAAAATCAAAAAGACAGAGCCACCCCAAAGGTTGGGACGGTTCTTTTTACTGGAATCTCTTCTACGGCACAAGTTAAATATCCCAGAGAGCAAATAATGGATAAAGAAGTTGCGGTACTTATGTACAACAGAATACCACTCAGCAATGAAATCTATGTCACCAGGCCCGTACCAGCATAATGAGTGGATTGAGGCACGATGATTCTAACTGAAATAAGTCACACAGAAAAAGAAACATCATAAGGTATCACTAATACACGGAATGGAACTTGGCTACACATGAACTGAATTCCAAAACAGAACAGGGTCTCAAGTTTAGAAAACTAACTTATGCTTGCTTAAGGGGGAAGGTGAGTTGGGGTGCTGCATTAAACCAGAGTTTGAAATTAGCACAGATACCGTTCCATAAGCCAAATATGGAATAGACAAGACCTACCCCTTGCTCAACGAAATGGATTCAACAATGAGGTATCACCTCACACCTGGTAGAATAGGCATCATAGAAAATCTACAAGCAAAAAATGCTGGAAAGGGTGTGGAGAAAAGGAACCCTCTTCCACTATTGTTGGGAATATAAATTGATACAGTCACTATGGAGAACAATATGGAATTTCTTAAGAAACTAACAATAGAATTACCATATGATACAGCAATCCCAGTACTGGACATATACCCAGACAAAACCATAAATCAAAAAGAGACATTCACCGCAATGTTCATTGCATCACTATTTACAATATCGAGGTAATGGAAGCAACCTAAATGCCCACAGACAGACGAATGCATAAAGCCGTGGTACATATATAAAATGGAATATTACTAAGCCATGAAAAGGAATGAAATTGGGTCATTTGTAGAGACGTCGATGCATCTAGAGACTGTCATACAGAGTGAAGTAAGTCAGAAAGAGAAAAACAAATCTTGTATATTCATGCATATATGTGGAACCTAGAAAACCTGTACAGATTAACCATTTTGCAAGGCATAAATAGAGCAACAGATGTAGACAACAAACGTATGGACAACAAGGGGGGAAAGCTGTTGGGGGGGGTGGTGGGAGGAGTTGAGAGACTGGGATTGGCATGTATACATTTATATGTATAAAATAGATAACCAATAAGAACCTGCTGTATAAAAATATAAAATAAAATTAAAAATTAAAAAGAAATAAAATTTAAACAATAGAAAAAACAATTATTCCCTTCACATACATGTATTTATATGAATAAATTATTTCCATGCTTATATCTGTAAATACAAAAAAGAGGAATAAAATCTACCTTGAACCCAAAACGAAAAAGAGAAAAAAAACACAGAACCCACCAGTTCCACAGAGGAAAACCGTATCAGGGCACTTGCTCCAGTTGTAAACAATTCTGAAGTTGGTCAGTGGTGGGGAATCGTCTCCCATTCAGCCAGCAGCCCCCACGCAACAAGCGTCCTCATTACAAAGCTGGGGCACTGTGCCGAGGCATCTGTGAGTAAACGTGAGCTGAGCCCCAGGCCAGTTGCTGCTGAACTATTCCCACCCATCCCAGGTAAAACACCTGAATATATACAAGGACTTGAAAGCCTAGAGGGAGGGCCATAGAGCCACACGAGTGACAGCATGCCGGCCGACTTGGTGCCTGCAGGCCAGCCAGGATGGTCCTGGCCCTGGGTGCTCTTCTGGAAGATTTCCATTTCCCTGCCTGAGATACCCGTCCTGTCCCTGCCCCCACTGCTTTTTTCCTTCCTCACCTCTGCCCAGGGAGAAATTCCAGCAGCAGGTATGGGTGACACATCTTCTTCTTTAGCAGGTGGCAGCCTGGCAACTGCTGCAGAAAGTCCAGCAGAGCCCCACTCACACTGGGCCACCCACAAAGCCGTGGCCTCTCACTCCCTCCCACCAGCCCAGCCCCGAGACTGCTGACAGGGCAGAGAAAATGGCGTCAGGCACGGCTGCAGGGGCTCTTGCTGCCTGGAGTGGTATTTATAGTGATCTCAACCCAGGCACACCTGGGGAGGGCTGGCCGGCACGGTAAGGCTGCCCAGGTCAGCCAATCATCACCCCTCAGGGGCTCACAGTTGCAGAAAATGGAACTTGCTGAACTGGCCAGGTCCAAGGAACAGGTGTGGGCTCCTGAGAGTCAGGATAGACAAGGGGCTGCAGCTTTGGCTTGTTTTCTAATCATTTTATCTGGCCCATGAGTGGGAGACAACTTCAAGAAAACCCTCTCCTAATGAGAGGAACCCAGGAGTCAGGGAGAGGAGGGGTGGGTGGTGGTTGGAGACAGAGGCCTGGTGCCCCGGGTGCAGTGGAAGTCTCTGGAAGACCAGGTGGAGGGAGGCCTCACGGAGTGATGCCCAGGGTCACAGACCTGTCGCAGCTGCTGTTTGTTAGTTCAAGTCCTGCTCTGAGGTGCTCTGTGTCAGCTCTGAGCGACAGGTGAGCTGGGGGTGCTCTGCAATGAGGGCTATGTGCATGGTTCCTGTGTGCCCAGCCCTGCCACAGTACCTGCAAGGGTAGCTCTGTATCCTGGGAGGGGCCTGACCACGAGAGCCCTGTGGGCTGGGGTGGGGGTGGGGTACCTGCCCAGGTGAGCTCCATATTCTGGGATTGGTCTGACCACGAGAGCCCCATGGGCTGCTGGGGACCTGGTAAAGGATGTCAGGACAGTCAGTGAAGCCACCGAGGATATACCTCCAGTTGCTCCTAATTCCTACACCCTGCTGGTCATTCTACCAACCACCAGGACATGGTATTCTGTATTAGTCTTCAATGATGCCTTCTTTTGTATTCCATTAGTCCCAGAGTCACAAGAAATTTTGGCTTGTGAGTGGCAGGACTCAACATACAACGAAAACAATACTTCCGGGCCGTCTGGCCCCAAGGGTGCAAAAATTCCCACACCATCTTTGGGGAAAGCTTAGCTAAAGACCTAAAAGTTCTACCTCTGGAAAAGGAAACCCTCCTTCAATATGCAGACGACATTCTGATCGCCAGCCCTACTAAGGAGGCCTCTGAACTACCAAGCCAATAAAGGATAGAAGTTGTCCAAGAAAAAGCTCAAATATCACAGACTGCCGTGACCTGCCTGGGCTTCATTCTCACAGAAGGTTGGAGAAGTCCATCCCAGGAAAGGGAAGAAACCATTTTCAGCCTTACCCCTTTCTAAAACTAGAAGACAGCTTAGGGGTTCCTGGGGAGGCCAGGGTTTGCTGCTTCTGGATCCCTAACTACAGTCTACTAGCTGGGCCTCTATATGAAACACTGAAAGGAAAAGATGATGATCCTTTTGAATAGAATCCAGAAGTGGCCTTTCAAGAATGGAAAGAGCAGTCAATTCAGACCCTTGCCCTGGAACTCCCTAATTTAGCTAAACCCTTTGACCTTTACATTCCCGGTGAAAGGTGAATCGCCATTGGAGAATTAGTGCAAAACCTGGGACCACTTGAAATGGAACAATGCAAGAATGCCATCCAGGTAGGATGAACTATGGTCACCAAGGGGCTTGGCCCACTGCCACATCTGGCCAAGATACTGGCGGTATCTAAAACCCTGGAAATCAGCAGCCCAAAAGGCCACCTCCCTCCTAAGGGAAAAGGACCCCACGTGGTGATCCTAACCACCAACCATGCCCTGAAGTTGCAGGGTTCGCTCCGTGGGCACACCGACCTCGAGTGAGGAGGCCTTCCAACTCCAACATCCAGAGAGATAACCGGGGGCAACAGGGCACCATGACGACTCGTGTGAACATCACTTGACCTGGACTTTCTCTCATAAAACAACAAGAGTGTGTCCCAAAAGAGTAGACTACTGCTTGCAGGACTTACTGCACCCAGAGGGGAGCTAATAATCTTGGCGGGGGAACCGTATATCACACTGTCACCATAGAAAAGCCTACAGACACCGTGATGATGGTGGCCAGTAAGACCGGCTGGACTCTTGTTTACTTCAAAAGGCTGTTGACTCAGTGGCCATCATGGTCCTTGATCACCACTGACCCTGGACTGTCTGGGAGTTGAGCGGGCAGGGCTCTGACACCTGGTGCTGTTTGTACGTTAATTCAGGGGCCTAATTGAAGAAAGCGCAGACTACTGGTCAGAGCATCTAGGCTGGCAGAAACGGTCGGCCTAAGGTGGCCGAACAAATGTGGGGCGGGGTGAAACCGGCCCCCACAGCGTCTCTGCATATCTCTTTCCTGGACCCTTAAAGGTCATTAGAATCTATAACACTTCCAATGCTGGTGCTCAGGTGGACGAGCAGGGAGGCAGGGGGCCTGGGGACAATCAACGTCACCTGGAGGCTGCTGGGGAGAAGCTCTGACCCTCGCCCCAGGGTATGAGGGCTCCCAACTCAGCACTCAGCAGTTACAGAAGAAGGGTCTGCACCCTCAGCACTCCAAGAATGAGGAACGGGACAAAAGGCAGAGGGGGGGTTTGTCCCCAGCAAAGCCCATTAAAAATCCCTGGGAGATAAAAATAGAATCTGGGCAATAAAGTCAAGTCTAACCTTTTTTATCCTTTGTGCTTTGTCTAATTTCACGTGCTCCTAGGGTCCCGCATGCAGAGGTTCCACACCCGGCACTTCAGACCAGATTTCCTAGTGCAGAATGGCTGGGTCGACACCTCAGCTCCTGGGGCCCAGTGCAGACTCCGCGATATAGAGCCTGAGCTACAGCCAACCCGGCCCTCGAGAGCTCCGCCCCCTCCCTCCCACTGACTCTGACAGGATCTCTACACAGCAGCCCAGCCCACAGCCCACGGGGTAGTACATGCTCTCACCTCTCCATTCTCTGATCAAAATATAAAGTTTCCTTTGCTTGTGAACCAAACTCAGTCTCGATCTGTTGGCCCCAATGACACTGGGCAGGGGTACACTTGTTGGGGTCCACTCTGGAGGATCAGTAACAGAAATTGAGACTATTGTAACCTCAATGAACAGATGTGTGAGCCAAAGTGTAGTTAACATAGAACAGTGTATAAGGCTCGGGTAAAATAAGATGTTTCTAACACTTCCATTGGATATTTCCATCACTTTATTATAAGCAAGTTCAGTGAAAAGGTTTGTCTTATTTGTCAGCTCAATATTAGAGAAATGAAGTGATTTCTTTCCAAGGATGTACATCTAATAATCTTGGTTAAACCTTCAATCTTGTTTTAAATGCTTTTCCATTGAAAATGATACCTCTCTTTCAGCTCCCCCATTTCTGAGAAGTATAAAATCTTATAATTTATTATTACCAAAGGGGAAAGGTGGGAGGAGAGATAAATTAACAGTTTGGGATTAACACATACACACTGCTATGTATAAAATAGATCATCAACAAGGAACTACTGTATAGCGCAGGGAACTACACTCAACATTTTGCAATAACCTATAAGGGGAAATAATCTGAAAAAGAATAGATATTTTTATTGACATCATCTATCAATGACAGTTAAAGTGTAACCTAAGGGAAGCTGGTGGTGAGTGCTTCTGACCCTGAAGACTTCAATCATCTAAAGTTTGGACTCTGCCTACTTCCCAAGGCCCTTAATGAACATATGTGTAGCCGTAGCTTAAAAAATTCCCCAGTTTGGGTTTCGGGGAGACACTGATTTTGAAAAAGCCCTGGTGTTCTCCTTACATGAATGGGACTCTTCCTACTGCTAAAACATGTCTGTCACACCCAGAGGATGGTATACCGTCTGATCGGGAAGAGTTTGGAAAAGGCATCTCATCTCCTCATCTCCTGGTGCTCGGGTTCACCCCTCCAGCGTCTTTACTAACAGTCTCCCCACTTGGAGATGTCAGCACTGTCAACATCCTGTTGCGTACAGTTTGGAATTTGTCCAGAGGATGAAGCAGAAGGATGAGGAACAATGAGAGGCAAGTCCTACGTGTTCAGACAGGCACATGTCACTCTAATTTCCAATCAGGAAGACGAATTGACCAAAGGCTAGGGTTGCCCATGGAAACAGTATAGGGCTTGAGGAAATCCCGCTGCTTTGTGGCCAGTTCCCATAAACACAAGTTGAACAATAGAACTCAGGGGCAGTAAAATTCACAAAACTGCAGAGTTGAAAATATCCATCACTGAAAAATGTCTTGAGGAAAGTCAGAGAAAAGGACTTGTAAGCAAGGGAGAATGGCAGGAAAGGGATTTGAGGAGGTAGAAAGGACTCGCCATTAAGCACAAGAAAAGGAGCTGAACATTGCCAACATTGCAGTTGGCCAAAAAGGGTGTATGCGTTTTTTTGTGTATATATTCAAGAAAAGAGCGTACACCTTTTTAGCCAACCAAACAGGTGGGCACTGGAAGTCAATACTACAAAAGACATCACTTCGCATCAGTCAGAAGAGCCATCCTCATAAAGCGTAAACAACAGAAATGCAGGACAGGGCAAGGAGAAGAGGGAGCCCTGTGAGACTTATAGTGGAAATGTATATTGCCAACGGCCATTCTGGAGAAGTGTATTGTGTTTACTAAAGCATCTAAACAATGAGCTACAGAGCATAGGGCACTTGCACTCATGGGCGTATATCTTGGGAAAAACAAAAATCGAGAGGACACAGGCACCCCAATGTTTACCCCCTCTCTGTTTAAAAGATCCTCGACTAGGATATAACTTAAATGTCTCTGGAGGGAAAAAATGGATAGAGATGTGGTACTTAGGTAGAGTGGAATATTATTCAGCCTGGAAATCAATGAAATATGGCCAGCTGTAACAACTCCGGAGGAGTTACGTATGATCATTCTAAGTGACAGAATTCAAAAAGAAGAAGACACATATCATAAGATATCACTTAAAGGTGGAATCCAAAATGGCTACACATGAAATAAATTACAAAACAAAAACATAGTCAAATATGTAGAAAACACGCATAAGGCTGCTAAACGGGAAAGGTGGGGAGGGGTGAGGCATCATCCAGGAGGTTGAAATTAGCAAAGATACCATTCCAAATACCAAACTGATAATCAACAAGGCCTACACGGTAGCTAAAAGAACTGCACTCAGCACACTCAAGTCACCGGAAAAGAATATATACGACTGGTAAGAATCTGAAAAAGAATTTATTGATGTCTCTCTGTACGTGAATCAAGTGGATGTACAGCAGCAAGAAACAGAGCTTTGAAAATCAGCTGTAACCAATATAGTAATAAATTGAAAAAAATAAACGACAGAGAGACAGAGAAAACCTCTTACAACTTTTCCTCAGGGACGGTGATGCAACATGGATTGAACACATCTAGACCCACAGCAGGATGAGACATAAGGCTGGAAACTGTTTGCGCTAAGAGAAATGTGAGGTTGGGTGAGGAAATGCACACCCTTTAAAGTAATACTACCTGGTACCCATTCAATGGGTCCCAAATCTGCAGGTTCAAGGGATCTTCCTACAGCTAAAACATGCATGGAAAACCCAGAGGACTGTACACCATGTGATCGGGAGATGTGTCTAAAATGCACCTCATTTATCCTCTCCTGGTGCTCCTGTTCACCATTCCAGCCACGTTACTTAGAAGCTCCCCACTTGGAGAATCAGCACATTTAAACTTCTGTTTCACACATTTTGCAAATTGTGAGGAGGATGAACGGGAAGAGGGGGAACCAATGAGAGAAGAGTTGTAGGGGTTTGGACGGGCACATATCACTCTAATTTCCCATTAAGAATAAGAATTTAAAAAAGGCTCAGCCTGCCTCGCCGGAGCCAAAATAGGGCCTGAAGCAATCCTGCGGGTTTGAGGCCAGCTCACAAAAGAGCAACTTAAAACATGGAGCTCAGGGTCACTGCAATTCACAAACCTGCAGAGTTATAAATGAAAACTAACGTCCAAAAATATGTTGAGGTAAGGCAAAGAAGAGGATCTGAATGCAAGACAGAATTGCAAGAAACAGATTTCAAGAGATAGATTGGACTCGTCTTTAACGCACATGAAAAGCGGCAGAATTTCGACAATGATGCAGTTGGCCCAAAAGGGCGTATGCGATTTTTCCTGATTATATCCAGGAAAAAACGCATACGCACTTTATGGGCAACGAAGCAAGCAAGCAATGCAAATGTGCACAACAAAGAAGTCTCATTTCCCACCGGTCAAAAGGGCCATCCTAAAAAATTGTAAAAACCAGAAATGCAGGACAGGCCATGGAGAACAGGGAGCCTTTATACGCTGATGGGCAGTGTGTGAACTGCCGAGAGCCACTCTGGAGAAGTGTATGGTGGTTTCTAAATCATCTAAAAACAGAGCTACAGAGCATAGGACACTTCCAATCATGGGAGTATATCTAGGGAAGTCTAAAAATCAACAAGACACAAGCACACCACAGTTTAGGGCTACTCTGTTTACAAGAACCTCAACTTCAGTACACCTTAAATATCCCAGGAAAGAGAACAATGGATAAAGAAGATGTGGTACTTATGTACAATGGAATATCTCTTCACCATGAAATCAATGTAATAAGGCTAGTAGAAGGATAAAGAGTGGATTTAGGTCCGATAATACTACTTGAAATAAGTCAAACAGAAAAAGAAACATATCATAAGATATCACTTATAGAGGGAGGGTAAATATGGCTGCACAAGAAATGAATTACAGAACAGAACAGTGTCTCACATTTAGAAAACACACTTATGTCAGCTTAAGGGGAAAGGAGAGGTGGGGTGATGCATAAAACCAGAGTGTGAAATTAGCACAGATACCGTTCAAGAAACCAAATAGGTATTAGACAAGATCTACACCTTGCTCAATGAACTGGCCTCAACACACCCTATACACCGCAGAGAAATATATCTGAGTAATAAGAATCTTAAAACCCATGTATTGATATATCTCCATAAGGGAATCAAGTGTGTGCAGAGCGGCACAAACACAGCAGTGAAAATGAGCTAAACCCCATTATAGAAATAAATTTTAAAAACAAAACGCAGAAACAATGAAAGAGAGAAAAATTCTTACAAAATTCGCTCAGGGGCTGTGATGCAACCTGGATTGACCACATATAAACCCACAGCTGGATAAGACATAAGGCTGGACACTTGGGGCTGAGAGGATTGGTGAGCTTCGGTGAGCAACTGCCGAAAGTTTAATGCAATACTTCATGCTACTCATTCCAAGGGTCCCAACACTCCAGGTTGAAGGGAATCTTCCTACAGCTAAACCATGCTTGGGAAACCCAGCGACTGGTATACCATATGATCGGGAAAGGTTTCTAAAACGCACCACATTTTTCCTCTCCTGGGGCTCCGGATCGACATTCCAGCCGCTTTACTAACAACATCCCCACATGGAGAGTCAATGCCTTTAAGTCCTGGTATCGCACAGTCTTCAGTTAGTGCGGAGGATGAATGGGAATAGGGGGAACCAGTGAGAAACTAGCTGTAGCGGTTTCAATGGGCACATGTCACTCTAATTTCACATCAGTAAGAAGAATGAACCAAAGGCACAGCAAGGTGCCCCAGAAGAAGAATAGGGCTTCAAGGAATCCTGTGGTTATGGGGCAAGATCACAAAACTAAGAGCTGAAAAATGGAGCTAAGGGCCACTGCAATTCAAAAACCTGACTTGCCCAAAAAGGGCGTATGTGTTTTTTCCTGAATATATTCAGGAAAAAACGCATACGCCCTTTTTGGCCAACCAAGCAAGCTTGCAAAGGAAATCTGCACTACAATGAAGTCTCAATTCCCCCTGGTCAAAAGGGCCATCTGAAAAAAGTGTAAAATCCATAAAGGCATGACAGGCCATGAAGAACTGGGAGCCATCTTATGCTGATGGGCAGGATGTAAATTGCCAACAGCCACTCTGGAGAAGTGTTTGGTGTTTCCTGAAACATCTAAAAAACAAAGCAACAGAGCCTAGGGCACTTCCACTTATGGTACTATAGTTTAGGACAATTAAAATCAAAAAGACACAGCCACCCCAAAGTTTGGGACGGCTCTGTTTACAAGAACCTCATATACGGTACAAGTTCAATATCGCAGAAAGTGAAAAATGGATAAAGAAGTTGTGGTACTTACATACAATGCAATATCACTCAGCAAGGAAATCTATGTCATCAGGCCTGTAGCAGCATAATGAGTGGATTCAGGTATGATGATTCTAACTGAAATAAGTCACACAGAAAAAGAAACATCATAAGATATCACTAATACACGGAATGTAAACTTGGCTACACAGGAACTGAATTACAAAACAGAACAGGGTCTCAAATTTAGAAAACCAACTTATGCTTCCTTAAGGGGAAAGGTGAGTTGGGGTAATGCATAAAACCAGAGATTGAAATGAGCACAGATAAAGTTCCTTAAGCCAAATATGGAATAGACAAGAGCTACTCCTTGCTCAACGAAATGGACTCAACACCCCATATTAAACGCCTAATAGTGTACCTGACTAGGAAGTATCTTAAAACCTATGGACTGCTATGTCTCTGAAAGAGAATCAAGTGTGTGTACAGGGGCATAAACGCAGCAGTGATAGGATTGGAGAGGTTCGGTGAGCAAATGAAGACCCTTTGAAGTCATATTGCATGGTACCCATTCCACGGGTCTCAACTCTCCAGGTTTAAGGTATTCTTCCTTCAGCTAAAACATGCATGTGGAACCCAGAGTATGATCAACCGTGTGATCGGGAGACGTGTTCCAATATGTGTCAGTTTTCGTCCCCTGGTACTCGGGTGCAACATTCCAGACGCTTTACTAACACTCTCCCGACTTGGAGAGTCAGTGCCTTTAACCTCCTGTTTGGCCCAGTTTGCAATTTCTGCGGAAGATGAACAGGAATAGGGAGAACCAATGAGAGACTAGCTGGAGGTGTCTGGACGGGCAAATTTAACTCTCATTTCCCACCAGGAAGAGGAAATAACCAAAGGCTCAGCGTGCCGTGCCAGAACCAGATTAGGGCCTGAAGCCAAAATGCGGTGTTGCGGCCAGCTCACGAGAAAGCGAGTTGAAGAAAGGAGCTCAGGGGCACTGTAATTCACAAACCTGCAGAGTTATAAATGACAGCTATCGTCCAAAAATATACTGAAGTAAGGCTGCCAAGAGGACTTGAAAGCGGGGCAGAATTGCAGGAAACTGATTTCAGGAGGTAGACTGGAATTGCATTTAAAGCATAGGAAAAGAGGCAGAACGTCCACAATGATGCACTTGGCCAAAAAGGGCGTATGCGTTTTTTCCTGAATATATTCAGGAAAAACGCATATGCCCTTTTTGGCCAACCAAGCAAGCTTGCAAAGGAAATCTGCACTACAATGAAGTCTCACTTCCCCCCGGTCAAAAGGGCCATCTGAAAAAAGTGTAAAATCCAGAAAGGCAGGACAGGCCATGGAGAACTGGGAGCCTTGTTATGCTGATGGGCGGGATGTCAATTGCCAACAGCCACTCGGGAGAAGTGTATGGTGTTTCCTGAAACATCTAAAAAACAAAGCAACAGAGCCTAGGGCACTTCCACTTATGGTCCTATAGCTTAGGGAAATTAAAATCAAAAAGACACAGCCACCCCAAAGGTTGGGACGGCTCTGTTTACAAGAACCTGGTTTACGGTACAAGTTCAATATCGCAGAAAGTGAAAAATGGATAAAGAAGTTGTGGTACTTACGTACAATGCAGTATCACTCAACAATGAAACCTATGTCATCAGGCCCGTAGCAGCATAATGAGTGGATTCAGGTATGATGATTCTAACTGAAATAAGTCACACAGAAAAAGAAACATCATAAGATATCACTAATACACGGAATGTAAACTTGGCTACACATGAACTGAATTACAAAACAGAACAGGGTCTCAAATTTAGAAAACCAACTTATGCTTGCTTAAGGGGAAAGCTGAGTTGGGGTGCTGCATAAAACCAGAGATTGAAATGAGCACAGATAAAGTTCCTTAAGCCAAATATGGAATAGACAAGAGCTACTCCTTGCTCAACGAAATGGACTCAACACCCCATATTAAACACCTAAGTATATACCTGACTAGGAAGTATCTTAAAACCTATGGATTGCTATGTCTCTGAAAGAGAATCAAGCGTGTGTACAGGGGCATAAACGCAGCAGTGATAGGATTGGAGAGGTTCGGTGAGCAAATGAAGACCCTTTGAAGTCATATTGCATGGTACCCATTCCACGGGTCTCAACTCTCCAGGTTTAAGGTATTCTTCCTTCAGCTAAAACATGCATGTGGAACCCAGAGTATGATCAACCGTGTGATCGGGAGACGTGTTCCAATATGTGTCAGTTTTCGTCCCCTGGTACTCGGGTGCAACATGCCAGACGCTTTACTAACACTCTCCCGACTTGGAGAGTCAGTGCCTTTAACCTCCTGTTTGGCCCAGTTTGCAATTTCTGCGGAAGATGAACAGGAATAGGGAGAACCAATGACAGACTAGCTGGAGGTGTCTGGACGGGCAAATTTAACTCTCATTTCGCACCAGGAAGAGGAATTAACCAAAGGCTCAGCGTGTCGTGCCGGAACCAGATTAGGGCCTGAAGCCATCCTGCGGTGTTGCGGCCAGCTCACGAGAAAGCGAGTTGAAGAAAGGAGCTCAGGGGCACTGTAATTCACAAACCTGCAGAGTTATAAATGACAGCTATCGTCCAAAAATATACTGAAGTAAGGCTGCCAAGAGGACTTGAAAGCGGGGCAGAATTGCAGGAAACCGATTTCAGGAGGTAGACTGGAATTGCATTGAAAGCATAGGAAAAGAGGCAGAACGTCCACAATGATGCACTTGGCCAAAAAGGGCGTATGCGTTTTTTCCTGAATATATTCAGGAAAAAACGCATACGCCCTTTTTGGCCAACCAAGCAAGCTTGCAAAGGAAATCTGCCCTACAATGAAGTCTCACTTCCCCCCGGTCAAAAGGGCCATCTGAAAAAAGTGTAAAATCCAGAAAGGCAGGACAGGCCATGGAGAACTGGGAGCCTCGTTATGCTGATGGGCGGGATGTAAATTGCCAACAGCCACTCGGGAGAAGTGTATGGTGTTTCCTGAAACATCTAAAAAACAAAGCAACAGAGCCTAGGGCACTTCCACTTATGGTCCTATAGCTTAGGGAAATTAAAATCAAAAAGACACAGCCACCCCAAAGGTTGGGACGGCTCTGTTTACAAGAACCTGGTTTACGGTACAAGTTCAATATCGCAGAAAGTGAAAAATGGATAAAGAAGTTGTGGTACTTACGTACAATGCAATATCACTCAGCAAGGAAATCTATGTCATCAGGCCCGTAGCAGCATAATGAGTGGATTCAGGTATGATGATTCTAACTGAAATAAGTCACACAGAAAAAGAAACATCATAAGATATCACTAATACACGGAATGTAACCTTGGCTACACAGGAACTGAATTGCAAAACAGAACAGGGTCTCAAATTTAGAAAACCAACTTATGCTTGCTTAAGGGGAAAGGTGAGTTGGGGTGCTGCATAAAACCAGAGATTGAAATGAGCACAGATAAAGTTCCTTAAGCCAAATATGGAATAGACAAAAGCTACTCCTTGCTCAACGAAATGGATTCAACACCCCATATTAAACACCTAATAATATACCTGACTAGGAAGTATCTTAAAACCTATGGATTGCTATGTCTCCGAAAGAGAATCAAGCGTGTGTGCATGGGCATAAACGCAGCAGTGATAGGATTGGAGAGGTTCGGTGAGCAAATGAAGACCCTTTGAAGTCATATTGCATGGTACCCGTTCCACGGGTCTCAACTCTCCAGGTTTAAGGTATTCTTCCTTCAGCTAAAACATGCATGTGGAACCCAGAGTATGATCAACTGTGTGATCGGGAGATGTGTTCCAATATGTCTCAGTTTTCGTCCCCTGGTACTCGGGTGCAACATGCCAGACGCTTTACTAACACTCTCCCGACTTGGAGAGTCAGTGCCTTTAACCTCCTGTTTGGCCCAGTTTGCAATTTCTGCGGAAGATGAACAGGAATAGGGAGAACCAATGACAGACTAGCTGGAGGTGTCTGGACGGGCAAATTTAACTCTCATTTCCCACCAGGAAGGAGAATTAACCAAAGGCTCAGCGTGCCGGGCCGGAACCAGATTAGGGCCTGAAGCCAAAATGCGGTGTTGCGGCCAGCTCACGAGAAAGCGAGTTGAAGAAAGGAGCTCAGGGGCACTGTAATTCACAAACCTGCAGAGTTATAAATGACAGCTATCGTCCAAAAATATACTGAAGTAAGGCTGCCAAGAGGACTTGAAAGCGGGGCAGAATTGCAGGAAACCGATTTCAGGAGGTAGACTGGAATTGCATTGAAAGCATAGGAAAAGAGGCAGAACGTCCACAATGATGCACTTGGCCAAAAAGGGCGTATGCGTTTTTTCCTGAATATATTCAGGAAAAAACGCATACACCCTTTCTGGCCAACCAAGAAAGCTTGCAAAGGAAATCTGCACTACAATGAAGTCTCACTTCCCCCCGGTCAAAAGGGCCATCTGAAAAAGGTGTAAAATCCAGAAAGGCAGGACAGGCCATGGAGAACTGGGAGCCTTGTTATGCTGATGGGCGGGATGTCAATTGCCAACAGCCACTCGGGAGAAGTGTATGGTGTTTCCTGAAACATCTAAAAAACAAAGCAACAGAGCCTAGGGCACTTCCACTTATGGTCCTATAGCTTAGGGAAATTAAAATCAAAAAGACACAGCCACCCCAAAGGTTGGGACGGTTCTTTTTACTGGAATCTCTTCTACGGCACAAGTTAAATATCCCAGAGAGCAAATAATGGATAAAGAAGTTGCGGTACTTATGTACAACAGAATACCACTCAGCAATGAAATCTATGTCACCAGGCCCGTACCAGCATAATGAGTGGATTGAGGCACGATGATTCTAACTGAAATAAGTCACACAGAAAAAGAAACATCATAAGGTATCACTAATACACGGAATGGAACTTGGCTACACATGAACTGAATTCCAAAACAGAACAGGGTCTCAAGTTTAGAAAACTAACTTATGCTTGCTTAAGGGGGAAGGTGAGTTGGGGTGCTGCATTAAACCAGAGTTTGAAATTAGCACAGATACCGTTCCATAAGCCAAATATGGAATAGACAAGACCTACCCCTTGCTCAACGAAATGGATTCAACAATGAGGTATCACCTCACACCTGGTAGAATAGGCATCATAGAAAATCTACAAGCAAAAAATGCTGGAAAGGGTGTGGAGAAAAGGAACCCTCTTCCACTATTGTTGGGAATATAAATTGATACAGTCACTATGGAGAACAATATGGAATTTCTTAAGAAACTAACAATAGAATTACCATATGATACAGCAATCCCAGTACTGGACATATACCCAGACAAAACCATAAATCAAAAAGAGACATTCACCGCAATGTTCATTGCATCACTATTTACAATATCGAGGTAATGGAAGCAACCTAAATGCCCACAGACAGACGAATGCATAAAGCCGTGGTACATATATAAAATGGAATATTACTAAGCCATGAAAAGGAATGAAATTGGGTCATTTGTAGAGACGTCGATGCATCTAGAGACTGTCATACAGAGTGAAGTAAGTCAGAAAGAGAAAAACAAATCTTGTATATTCATGCATATATGTGGAACCTAGAAAACCTGTACAGATTAACCATTTTGCAAGGCATAAATAGAGCAACAGATGTAGACAACAAACGTATGGACAACAAGGGGGGAAAGCTGTTGGGGGGGGTGGTGGGAGGAGTTGAGAGACTGGGATTGGCATGTATACATTTATATGTATAAAATAGATAACCAATAAGAACCTGCTGTATAAAAATATAAAATAAAATTAAAAATTAAAAAGAAATAAAATTTAAACAATAGAAAAAACAATTATTCCCTTCACATACATGTATTTATATGAATAAATTATTTCCATGCTTATATCTGTAAATACAAAAAAGAGGAATAAAATCTACCTTGAACCCAAAACGAAAAAGAGAAAAAAAACACAGAACCCACCAGTTCCACAGAGGAAAACCGTATCAGGGCACTTGCTCCAGTTGTAAACAATTCTGAAGTTGGTCAGTGGTGGGGAATCGTCTCCCATTCAGCCAGCAGCCCCCACGCAACAAGCGTCCTCATTGCAAAGCTGGGGCACCGTGCCGAGGCATCTGTGAGTAAACGTGAGCTGAGCCCCAGGCCAGTTGCTGCTGAACTATTCCCACCCATCCCAGGTAAAACACCTGAATATATACAAGGACTTGAAAGCCTAGAGGGAGGGCCATAGAGCCACACGAGTGACAGCATGCTGGCCGACTTGGTGCCTGCAGGCCAGCCAGGATGGTCCTGGCCCTGGGTGCTCTTCTGGAAGATTTCCATTTCCCTGCCTGAGATACCCGTCCTGTCCCTGCCCCCACTGCTTTTTTCCTTCCTCACCTCTGCCCAGGGAGAAATTCCAGCAGCAGGTATGGGTGACACATCTTCTTCTTTAGCAGGTGGCAGCCTGGCAACTGCTGCAGAAAGTCCAGCAGAGCCCCACTCACACTGGGCCACCCACAAAGCCGTGGCCTCTCACTCCCTCCCACCAGCCCAGCCCCGAGACTGCTGACAGGGCAGAGAAAATGGCGTCAGGCACGGCTGCAGGGGCTCTTGCTGCCTGGAGTGGTATTTATAGTGATCTCAACCCAGGCACACCTGGGGAGGGCTGGCCGGCACGGTAAGGCTGCCCAGGTCAGCCAATCATCACCCCTCAGGGGCTCACAGTTGCAGAAAATGGAACTTGCTGAACCGGCCAGGTCCAAGGAACAGGTGTGGGCTCCTGAGAGTCAGGATAGACAAGGGGCTGCAGCTTTGGCTTGTTTTCTAATCATTTTATCTGGCCCATGAGTGGGAGACAACTTCAAGAAAACCCTCTCCTAATGAGAGGAACCCAGGAGTCAGGGAGAGGAGGGGTGGGTGGTGGTTGGAGACAGAGGCCTGGTGCCCCGGGTGCAGTGGAAGTCTCTGGAAGACCAGGTGGAGGGAGGCCTCACGGAGTGATGCCCAGGGTCACAGACCTGTCGCAGCTGCTGTTTGTTAGTTCAAGTCCTGCTCTGAGGTGCTCTGTGTCAGCTCTGAGCGACAGGTGAGCTGGGGGTGCTCTGCAATGAGGGCTATGTGCACGGTTCCTGTGTGCCCAGCCCTGCCACGGTACCTGCAAGGGTAGCTCTGTATCCTGGGAGGGGCCTGACCACGAGAGCCCTGTGGGCTGGGGTGGGGGTGGGGTACCTGCCCAGGTGAGCTCCATATTCTGGGATTGGTCTGACCACGAGAGCCCCATGGGCTGCTGGGGACCTGGTAAAGGATGTCAGGACAGTCAGTGAAGCCACCGAGGATATACCTCCAGTTGCTCCTAATTCCTACACCCTGCTGGTCATTCTACCAACCACCAGGACATGGTATTCTGTATTAGTCTTCAATGATGCCTTCTTTTGTATTCCATTAGTCCCAGAGTCACAAGAAATTTTGGCTTGTGAGTGGCAGGACTCAACATACAACGAAAACAATACTTCCGGGCCGTCTGGCCCCAAGGGTGCAAAAATTCCCACACCATCTTTGGGGAAAGCTTAGCTAAAGACCTAAAAGTTCTACCTCTGGAAAAGGAAACCCTCCTTCAATATGCAGACGACATTCTGATCGCCAGCCCTACTAAGGAGGCCTCTGAACTACCAAGCCAATAAAGGATAGAAGTTGTCCAAGAAAAAGCTCAAATATCACAGACTGCCGTGACCTGCCTGGGCTTCATTCTCACAGAAGGTTGGAGAAGTCCATCCCAGGAAAGGGAAGAAACCATTTTCAGCCTTACCCCTTTCTAAAACTAGAAGACAGCTTAGGGGTTCCTGGGGAGGCCAGGGTTTGCTGCTTCTGGATCCCTAACTACAGTCTACTAGCTGGACCTCTATATGAAACACTGAAAGGAAAAGATGATGATCCTTTTGAATAGAATCCAGAAGTGGCCTTTCAAGAATGGAAAGAGCAGTCAATTCAGACCCTTGCCCTGGAACTCCCTAATTTAGCTAAACCCTTTGACCTTTACATTCCCGGTGAAAGGTGAATCGCCATTGGAGAATTAGTGCAAAACCTGGGACCACTTGAAATGGAACAATGCAAGAATGCCATCCAGGTAGGATAAACTATGGTCACCAAGGTGCTTGGCCCACTGCCACATCTGGCCAAGATACTGGCGGTATCTAAAAACCTGGAAATCAGCAGCCCAAAAGGCCACCTCCCTCCTAAGGGAAAAGGACCCCACGTGGTGATCCTAACCACCAACCATGCCCTGAAGTTGCAGGGTTCGCTCCGTGGGCACACCGACCTCGAGTGAGGAGGCCCTCCAACTCCAACATCCAGAAAGATAACCGGGGGCAACAGGGCACCATGACGACTCGTGTGAACATCACTTGACCTGGACTTTCTCTCATAAAACAACAAGAGTGTGTCCCAAAAGAGTAGACTACTGCTTGCAGGACTTACTGCACCCAGAGGGGAGCTAATAATCTTGGCGGGGGAGCCGTATATCACACTGTCACCATAGAAAAGCCTACAGACACCGTGATGATGGTGGCCAGTAAGACCGGCTGGACTCTTGTTTACTTCAAAAGGCTGTTGGCTCAGTGGCCATCATGGTCCTTGATCACCACTGACCCTGGACTGTCTGGGAGTTGAGCGGGCAGGGCTCTGACACCTGGTGCTGTTTGTACGTTAATTCAGGGGCCTAATTGAAGAAAGCGCAGACTACTGGTCAGAGCATCTAGGCTGGCAGAAACGGTCGGCCTAAGGTGGCCGAACAAATGTGGGGCGGGGTGAAACCGGCCCCCACAGCGTCTCTGCACATCTCTTTCCTGGACCCTTGAAGGTCATTAGAATCTATAACACTTCCAATGCTGGTGCTCAGGTGGACGAGCAGGGAGGCAGGGGGCCTGGGGACAATCAACGTCACCTGGAGGCTGCTGGGGAGAAGCTCTGACCCTCGCCCCAGGGTATGAGGGCTCCCAACTCAGCACTCAGCAGTTACAGAAGAAGGGTCTGCACCCTCAGCACTCCAAGAATGAGGAACGGGACAAAAGGCAGAGGGGGGGTTTGTCCCCAGCAAAGCCCATTAAAAATCCCTGGGAGATAAAAATAGAATCTGGGCAATAAAGTCAAGTCTAACCTTTTTTATCCTTTGTGCTTTGTCTAATTTCACGTGCTCCTAGGGTCCCGCATGCAGAGGTTCCACACCCGGCACTTCAGACCAGATTTCCTAGTGCAGAATGGCTGGGTCGACACCTCAGCTCCTGGGGCCCAGTGCAGACTCCGCGATATAGAGCCTGAGCTACAGCCACCCCGGCCCTCCAGAGCTCCGCCCCTTCCCTCCCACTGACTCTGACAGGATCTCTACACAGCAGCCCAGCCCACAGCCCACGGGGTAGTACATGCTCTCACCTCTCCATTCTCTGATCAAAATATAAAGTTTCCTTTGCTTGTGAACCAAACTCAGTCTCGATCTGTTGGCCCCAATGACACTGGGCAGGGGGACACTTGTTGGGGTCCACTCTGGAGGATCAGTAACAGAAATTGAGACTATTGTAACCTCAATGAACAGATGTGTGAGCCAAAGTGTAGTTAACATAGAACAGTGTATAAGGCTCGGGTAAAATAAGATGTTTCTAACACTTCCATTGGATATTTCCATCACTTTATTATAAGCAAGTTCAGTGAAAAGGTTTGTCTTATTTGTCAGCTCAATATTAGAGAAATGAAGTGATTTCTTTCCAAGGATGTACATCTAATAATCTTGGTTAAAGCTTCAATCTTGTTTTAAATGCTTTTCCATTGAAAATGATACCTCTCTTTCAGCTCCCCCATTTCTGAGAAGTATAAAATCTTATAATTTATTATTACCAAAGGGGAAAGGTGGGAGGAGGGATAAATTAACAGTTTGGGATTAACACATACACACTGCTATGTATAAAATAGATCATCAACAAGGAACTACTGTATAGCACAGGGAACTACACTCAACATTTTGCAATAACCTATAAGGGGAAATAATCTGAAAAAGAATAGATATTTTTATTGACATCATCTATCAATGACAGTTAAAGTGTAACCTAAGGGAAGCTGGTGGTGAGTGCTTCTGACCCTGAAGACTTCAATCATCTAAAGTTTGGACTCTGCCTACTTCCCAAGGCCCTTAATGAACATATGTGTAGCCGTAGCTTAAAAAATTCCCCAGTTTGGGTTTCGGGGAGACACTGATTTTGAAAAAGCCCTGGTGTTCTCCTTACATGAATGGGACTCTTCCTACTGCTAAAACATGTCTGTCACACCCAGAGGATGGTATACCGTCTGATCGGGAAGAGTTTGGAAAAGGCATCTCATCTCCTCATCTCCTGGTGCTCGGGTTCACCCCTCCAGCGTCTTTACTAACAGTCTCCCCACTTGGAGATGTCAGCACTGTCAACATCCTGTTGCGTACAGTTTGGAATTTGTCCAGAGGATGAAGCGGAAGGATGAGGAACAATGAGAGACAAGTCCTACGTGTTCAGACAGGCACATGTCACTCTAATTTCCAATCAGGAAGACGAATTGACCAAAGGCTAGGGTTGCCCATGGAAACAGTATAGGGCTTGAGGAAATCCCGCTGCTTTGTGGCCAGTTCCCATAAACACAAGTTGAACAATAGAACTCAGGGGCAGTAAAATTCACAAAACTGCAGAGTTGAAAATATCCATCACTGAAAAATGTCTTGAGGAAAGTCAGAGAAAAGGACTTGTAAGCAAGGGAGAATGGCAGGAAAGGGATTTGAGGAGGTAGAAAGGACTCGCCATTAAGCACAAGAAAAGGAGCTGAACATTGCCAACATTGCAGTTGGCCAAAAAGGGTGTATGCGTTTTTTTGTGTATATATTCAAGAAAAGAGCGTACACCATTTTAGCCAACCAAACAGGTGGGCACTGGAAGTCAATACTACAAAAGACATCACTTCGCATCAGTCAGAAGAGCCATCCTCATAAAGCGTAAACAACAGAAATGCAGGACAGGGCAAGGAGAAGAGGGAGCCCTGTGAGACTTATAGTGGAAATGTATATTGCCAACGGCCATTCTGGAGAAGTGTATTGTGTTTACTAAAGCATCTAAACAATGAGCTACAGAGCATAGGGCACTTGCACCCATGGGCGTATATCTTGGGAAAAACAAAAATCGAGAGGACACAGGCACCCCAATGTTTACCTCCTCTCTGTTTAAAAGATCCTCGACTAGGATATAACTTAAATGTCTCTGGAGGGAAAAAATGGATAGAGATGTGGTACTTAGGTAGAGTGGAATATTATTCAGCCTGGAAATCAATGAAATATGGCCAGCTGTAACAACTCCGGAGGAGTTACGTATGATCATTCTAAGTGACAGAATTCAAAAAGAAGAAGACACATATCATAAGATATCACTTAAAGGTGGAATCCAAAATGGCTACACATGAAATAAATTACAAAACAAAAACATAGTCAAATATGTAGAAAACACGCATAAGGCTGCTAAACGGGAAAGGTGGGGAGGGGTGAGGCATCATCCAGGAGGTTGAAATTAGCAAAGATACCATTCCAAATACCAAACTGATAATCAACAAGGCCTACACGGTAGCTAAAAGAACTGCACTCAGCACACTCAAGTCACCGGAAAAGAATATATACGACTGGTAAGAATCTGAAAAAGAATTTATTGATGTCTCTCTGTACGTGAATCAAGTGGATGTACAGCAGCAAGAAACAGAGCTTTGAAAATCAGCTGTAACCAATATAGTAATAAATTGAAAAAATAAACGACAGAGAGACAGAGAAAACCTCTTACAACTTTTCCTCAGGGACGGTGATGCAACATGGATTGAACACATCTAGACCCACAGCAGGATGAGACATAAGGCTGGAAACTGTTTGCGCTAAGAGAAATGTGAGGTTGGGTGAGGAAATGCACACCCTTTAAAGTAATACTACCTGGTACCCATTCAATGGGTCCCAAATCTGCAGGTTCAAGGGATCTTCCTACAGCTAAAACATGCATGGAAAACCCAGAGGACTGTACACCATGTGATCGGGAGATGTGTCTAAAATGCACCTCATTTATCCTCTCCTGGTGCTCCTGTTCACCATTCCAGCCACGTTACTTAGAAGCTCCCCACTTGGAGAATCAGCACATTTAAACTTCTGTTTCACACATTTTGCAAATTGTGAGGAGGATGAACGGGAAGAGGGGGAACCAATGAGAGAAGAGTTGTAGGGGTTTGGACGGGCACATATCACTCTAATTTCCCATTAAGAATAAGAATTAAAAAAAGGCTCAGCCTGCCTCGCCGGAGCCAAAATAGGGCCTGAAGCAATCCTGCGCGTTTGAGGCCAGCTCACAAAAGAGCAACTTAAAACATGGAGCTCAGGGTCACTGCAATTCACAAACCTGCAGAGTTATAAATGAAAACTAACGTCCAAAAATATGTTGAGGTAAGGCAAAGAAGAGGATCTGAATGCAAGACAGAATTGCAAGAAACAGATTTCAAGAGATAGATTGGACTCGTCTTTAACGCACATGAAAAGCGGCAGAATTTCGACAATGATGCAGTTGGCCCAAAAGGGCGTATGCGATTTTTCCTGATTATATCCAGGAAAAAACGCATACGCACTTTATGGGCAACGGAGCAAGCAAGCAATGCAAATGTGCACAACAAAGAAGTCTCATTTCCCACCGGTCAAAAGGGCCATCCTAAAAAATTGTAAAAACCAGAAATGCAGGACAGGCCATGGAGAACAGGGAGCCTTTATACGCTGATGGGCAGTGTGTGAACTGCCGAGAGCCACTCTGGAGAAGTGTATGGTGGTTCCTAAATCATCTAAAAACAGAGCTACAGAGCATAGGACACTTCCAATCATGGGAGTATATCTAGGGAAGTCTAAAAATCAACAAGACACAAGCACACCACAGTTTAGGGCTACTCTGTTTACAAGAACCTCAACTTCAGTACACCTTAAATATCCCAGGAAAGAGAACAATGGATAAAGAAGATGTGGTACTTATGTACAATGGAATATCTCTTCACCATGAAATCAATGTAATAAGGCTAGTAGAAGGATAAAGAGTGGATTTAGGTCCGATAATACTACTTGAAATAAGTCAAACAGAAAAAGAAACATATCATAAGATATCACTTATAGAGGGAGGGTAAATATGGCTGCACAAGAAATGAATTACAGAACAGAACAGTGTCTCACATTTAGAAAACACACTTATGTCAGCTTAAGGGGAAAGGAGAGGTGGGGTGATGCATAAAACCAGAGTTTGAAATTAGCACAGATACCGTTCAAGAAACCAAATAGGTATTAGACAAGATCTACACCTTGCTCAATGAACTGGCCTCAACACACCCTATACACCGCAGAGAAATATATCTGAGTAATAAGAATCTTAAAACCCATGTATTGATATATCTCCATAAGGGAATCAAGTGTGTGCAGAGCGGCACAAACACAGCAGTGAAAATGAGCTAAACCCCATTATAGAAATAAATTTTAAAAACAAAACGCAGAAACAATGAAAGAGAGAAAAATTCTTACAAAATTCACTCAGGGGCTGTGATGCAACCTGGATTGACCACATATAAACCCACAGCTGGATAAGACATAAGGCTGGACACTTGGGGCTGAGAGGATTGGTGAGCTTCGGTGAGCAACTGCCGAAAGTTTAATGCAATACTTCATGCTACTCATTCCAAGGGTCCCAACACTCCAGGTTGAAGGGAATCTTCCTACAGCTAAACCATGCTTGGGAAACCCAGCGACTGGTATACCATATGATCAGGAAAGGTTTCTAAAACGCACCACATTTTTCCTCTCCTGGGGCTCCGGATCGACATTCCAGCCGCTTTACTAACAACATCCCCACATGGAGAGTCAATGCCTTTAAGTTCTGGTATCGCACAGTCTTCAGTTAGTGCGGAGGATGAATGGGAATAGGGGGAACCAGTGAGAAACTAGCTGTAGCGGTTTCAATGGGCACATGTCACTCTAATTTCACATCAGTAAGAAGAATGAACCAAAGGCACAGCAAGGTGCCCCAGAAGAAGAATAGGGCTTCAAGGAATCCTGTGGTTATGGGGCAAGATCACAAAACTAAGAGCTGAAAAATGGAGCTAAGGGCCACTGCAATTCAAAAACCTGACTTGCCCAAAAAGGGCGTATGTGTTTTTTCCTGAATATATTCAGGAAAAAACGCATACGCCCTTTTTGGCCAACCAAGCAAGCTTGCAAAGGAAATCTGCACTACAATGAAGTCTCACTTCCCCCCTGGTCAAAAGGGCTATCTGAAAAAAGTGTAAAATCCAGAAAGGCAGGACAGGCCATGGAGAACTGGGAGCCTTGTTATGCTGATGGGCGGGATGTAAATTGCCAACAGCCACTCGGGAGAAGTGTATGGTGTTTCCTGAAACATCTAAAAAACAAAGCAACAGAGCCTAGGGCACTTCCACTTATGGTCCTATAGCTTAGGGAAATTAAAATCAAAAGACACAGACACCCCAAAAGTTGGGACGGCTCTGTTTACAAGAACCTGGTTTACGGTACAAGTTCAATATCGCAGAAAGTGAAAAATGGATAAAGAAGTTGTGGTACTTACGTACAATGCAATATCACTCAGCAATGAAATCTATGTCATCAGGCCCGTAGCAGCATAATGAGTGGATTCAGGTATGATGATTCTAACTGAAATAAGTCTCACAGAAAAAGAAACATCAAAAGATATCACTAATACACGGAATGTAAACTTGGCTACACAGGAACTGAATTACAAAACAGAACAGGGTCTCAAATTTAGAAAACCAACTTATGCTTCCTTAAGGGGAAAGGTGAGTTGGAGTGCTGCATAAAACCAGAGATTGAAATGAGCACAGATAAAGTTCCTTAAGCCAAATATGGAATAGACAAGAGCTACTCCTTGCTCAACGAAATGGACTCAACACCGCATATTAAACACCTAAGAATATAACTGACTAGGAAGTATCTTAAAACCTATGGATTGCTATGTCTCCAAAAGAGAATCAAGCGTGTGTGCAGGGGCATAAACGCAGCAGTGATAGGATTGGAGAACTTCGGTGAACAAATGAAGACCCTTTGAAGTCATATTGCATGGTACCCATTCCACGGGTCTCAACTCTCCAGGTTTAAGGTATTCTTCCTTCAGCTAAAACATGCATGTGGAACCCAGAGTATGATCAACCGTGTGATCGGGAGACGTGTTCCAATATGTGTCAGTTTTCGTCCCCTGGTACTCGGGTGCAACATTCCAGACGCTTTACTATCACTTTCCTGACTTGGAGAGTCAGTGCCTTTAACCTCCTGTTTGGCCCAGTTTGCAATTTCTGCGGAAGATGAACAGGAATAGGGAGAACCAATGACAGACTAGATGGAGGTGTCTGGACGGGCAAATTTAACTCTCATTTCCCACCAGGAAGAGGAATTAACTAAAGGCTCAGCGTGCCGTGCCGGAACCAGATTAGGGCCTGAAGCAATCCTGCGGTGTTGCGGCCAGCTCACGAGAAAGCGAGTTGAAGAAAGGAGCTCAGGGGCACTGTAATTCACAAACCTGCAGAGTTATAAATGACAGCTATCGTCCAAAAATATACTGAAGTAAGGCTGCCAAGAGGACTTGAATGCGGGGCAGAATTGCAGGAAACCGATTTCAGGAGGTAGACTGGAATTGCATTTAAAGCATAGGAAAAGAGGCAGAACGTCCACAATGATGCACTTGGCCAAAAAGAGCGTATGTGTTTTTTCCTGAATATATTCAGGAAAAAACGCATACGCCCTTTTTGGCCAACCAAGCAAGCTTGCAAAGGAAATCTGCACTACAATGAAGTCTCACTTCCCCCCGGTCAAAAGGGCCATCTGAAAAAAGTGTAAAATGCAGAAAGGCAGGACAGGCCATGGAGAACTGGGAGCCTTGTTATGCTGATGGGCGGGATGTAACTTGCCAACAGCCACTCGGGAGAAGTGTATGGTGTTTCCTGAAACATTTCAAAAACAAAGCAACAGAGCCTAGGGCACTTCCACTTATGGTCCTGTAGCTTAGGGAAATTAAAATCAAAAAGACACAGCCACCCCAAAGGTTGGGACGGCTCTGTTTACAAGAACCTGGTTTACGGTACAAGTTCAATATCGCAGAAAGTGAAAAATGGATAAAGAAGTTGTGGTACTTACGTACAATGCAGTATCACTCAGCAATGAAATCTATGTCATCAGGCCCGTAGCAGCATAATGAGTGGATTCAGGTATGATGATTCTAACTGAAATAAGTCACACAGAAAAAGAAACATCATAAGATATCACTAATACACGGAATGTAACCTTGGCTACACAGGAACTGAATTACAAAACAGAACAGGGTCTCAAATTTAGAAACCCAACTTATGCTTGCTTATGGGGAAAGGTGAGTTGGGGTGCTGCATAAAACCAGAGATTGAAATGAGCACAGATAAAGTTCCTTAAGCCAAATATGGAATAGACAAGAGCTACTCCTTGCTCAACGAAATGGACTCAACACCCCATATTAAACGCCTAAGAATGTACCTGACTAGGAAGTATCTTAAAACCTATGGATTGCTATGTCTCCGAAAGAGAATCAAGCGTGTGTACAGGGGCATAAACGCAGCAGTGATAGGACTGGAGAGGTTCGGTGAGCAAATGAAGATCCTTTGAAGTCATATTGCATGGTACCCATTCCACGGGTCTCAACTCTCCAGGTTTAAGGTATTCTTCCTTCAGCTAAAACATGCATGTGGACCCCAGAGTATGATCAACCATGTGATCGGGAGACGTGTTCCAATATGTGTCAGTTTTCGTCCCCTGGTACTCGGGTGCAACATTCCAGACGCTTTACTAACACTCTCCTGACTTGGAGAGTCAGTGCCTTTAACCTCCTGTTTGGCCCAGTTTGCAATTTCTGCGGAAGATGAACAGGAATAGGGAGAACCAATGACAGACTAGATGGAGGTGTCTGGACGGGCAAATTTAACTCTCATTTCTCATCAGGAAGAGGAATTAACCAAAGGCTCAGCGTGCCGTGCCGGAACCAGATTAGGGCCTGAAGCTATCCTGTGGTGTTGCGGACAGCTCACGAGAAAGCGAGTTGAAGAAAGGAGCTCAGGGGCACTGTAATTCACAAACCTGCGGAGTTATAAATGACAGCTATCGTCCAAAAATATACTGAAGTAAGGCTGCCAAGAGGACTTGAAAGCGGGGCAGAATTGCAGGAAACCGATTTCAGGAGGTAGACTGGAATTGCATTTAAAGCATAGGAAAAGAGGCAGAACGTCCGCAATGATGCACTTGGCCAAAAAGGGTGTATGCGTTTTTCCCTGAATATATTCAGGAAAAAACGCATACGCCCTTTTTGGCCAACCAAGCAAGCTTGCAAAGGAAATCTGCACTACAATGAAGTCTCACTTCCCCCGGTCAAAAGGGCCATCTGAAAAAAGTGTAAAATCCAGAAAGGCAGGACAGGCCATGGAGAACTGGGAGCCTTGTTATGCTGATGGGCGGGATGTAAATTGCCAACAGCCACTCCGGAGAAGTGTATGGTGTTTCCTGAAACATCTAAAAAACAAAGCAACAGAGCCTAGGGCACTTCCACTTATGGTCCTGTAGCTTAGGGAAATTAAAATCAAAAAGACACAGCCACCCCAAAGGTTGGGACGGCTCTGTTTACAAGAACCTGGTTTACGGTACAAGTTCAATATCGCAGAAAGTGAAAAATGGATAAAAAAGTTGTGGTACTTACGTACAATGCAGTATCACTCAGCAATGAAATCTATGTCATCAGGCCCGTAGCAGCATAATGAGTGGATTCAGGTATGATGATTCTAACTGAAATAAGTCACACAGAAAAAGAAACATCATAAGATATCACTAATACACGGAATGTAAACTTGGCTACACAGGAACTGAATTCCAAAACAGAACAGGGTCTCAAATTTAGAAACCCAACTTATGCTTGCTTAAGGGGAAAGGTGAGTTGGGGTGCTGCATAAAACCAGAGATTGAAATGAGCACAGATAAAGTTCCTTAAGCCAAATATGGAATAGACAAGAGCTACTCCTTGCTCAACGAAATGGACTCAACACCCCATATTAAACGCCTAAGAATGTACCTGACTAGGAAGTATCTTAAAACCTATGGATTGCTATGTTTCCGAAAGAGAATCAAGTGTGTGTACAGGGGCATAAACGTGGCAGTGATAGGACTGGAGAGGTTCGGTGAGCAAATGAAGACCCTTTGAAGTCATATTGCATGGTACCCATTCCACGGGTCTCAACTCTCCAGGTTTAAGGTATTCTTCCTTCAGCTAAAACATGCATGTGGAACCCAGAGTATGATCAACCCTGTGATCCGGAGACGTGTTCCAATATGTCTCAGTTTTCGTCCCCTGGTACTCGGGTGCAACATTCCAGACGCTTTACTAACACTCTCCCGACTTGGAGAGTCAGTGCCTTTAACCTCCTGTTTGGCCCAGTTTGCAATTTCTGCGGAAGATGAACAGGAATAGGGAGAACCAATGACACACTAGCTGGAGGTGTCTGGACGGGCAAATTTAACTCTCTTTTCCCACAGGAAGGGGAATTAACCAAAGGCTCAGCGTGCCGTGCCGGAACCAGATTAGGGCCTGAAGCCATCCTGCGGTGTTGCGGCCAGCTCACGAGAAAGCGAGTTGAAGAAAGGAGCTCAGGGGCACTGTAATTCACAAACCTGCAGAGTTATAAATGACAGCTATCGTCCAAAAATATACTGAAGTAAGGCTGCCAAGAGGACTTGAAAGCGGGGCAGAATTGCAGGAAACTGATTTCAGGAGGTAGACTGGAATTGCATTTAAAGCATAGGAAAAGAGACAGAACGTCCACAATGATGCACTTGGCCAAAAAGAGCGTATGCGTTTTTTCCTGAATATATTCAGGAAAAAACGCATACGCACTTTTTGGCCAACCAAGCAAGCTTGCAAAGGAAATCTGCACTACAATGAAGTCTCAGTTCCCCCCGGTCAAAAGGGCCATCTGAAAAAAGTGTAAAATCCAGAAAGGCAGGACAGGCCATGGAGAACTGGGAGCCTTGTTATGCTGATGGGCGGGATGTAAATTGCCAACAGCCACTCGGGAGAAGTGTATGGTGTTTCCTGAAACATTTAAAAAACAAAGCAAAAGAGCCTAGGGCACTTCCACTTATGGTCCTGTAGCTTAGGGAAATTAAAATCAAAAAGACACAGCCACCCCAAAGGTTGGGACGGCTCTGTTTACAAGAACCTGGTTTACGGTACAAGTTCAATATCGCAGAAAGTGAAAAATGGATAAAGAAGTTGTGGTACTTACGTACAATGCAGTATCACTCAGCAATGAAATCTATGTCATCAGGCCCGTAGCAGCATAATGAGTGGATTCAGGTATGATCATTCTAACTGAAATAAGTCACACAGAAAAAGAAACATCATAAGATATCACTAATACACGGAATGTAACCTTGGCTACACAGGAACTGAATTCCAAAACAGAACAGGGTCTCAAATTTAGAAACCCAACTTATGCTTGCTTAAGGGGAAAGGTGAGTTGGGGTGCTGCATAAAACCAGAGATTGAAATGAGCACAGATAAAGTTCCTTAAGCCAAATATGGAATAGACAAGAGCTACTCCTTGCTCAACGAAATGGACTCAACACCCCATATTAAACGCCTAAGAATGTACCTGACTAGGAAGTATCTTAAAACCTATGGATTGCTATGTCTCCGAAAGAGAATCAAGCGTGTGTACAGGGGCATAAACGCAGCAGTGATAGGACTGGAGAGGTTCGGTGAGCAAATGAAGACCCTTTGAAGTCATATTGCATGGTACCCATTCCACGGGTCTCAACTCTCCAGGTTTAAGGTATTCTTCCTTCAGCTAAAACATGCATGTGGACCCCAGAGTATGATCAACCATGTGATCGGGAGACGTGTTCCAATATGTGTCAGTTTTCGTCCCCTGGTACTCGGGTGCAACATTCCAGACGCTTTACTAACACTCTCCCGACTTGGAGAGTCAGTGCCTTTAACCTCCTGTTTGGCCCAGTTTGCAATTTCTGCGGAAGATGAACAGGAATAGGGAGAACCAATGACAGACTAGATGGAGGTGTCTGAACGGGCAAATTTAACTCTCATTTCTCACCAGGAAGAGGAATTAACCAAAGGCTCAGCGTGCCGTGCCGGAACCAGATTAGGGCCTGAAGCAATCCTGTGGTGTTGCGGACAGCTCACGAGATAGCGAGTTGAAGAAAGGAGCTCAGGGGCACTGTAATTCACAAACCTGCGGAGTTATAAATGACAGCTATCGTCCAAAAATATACTGAAGTAAGGCTGCCAAGAGGACTTGAAAGCGGGGCAGAATTGCAGGAAACCGATTTCAGGAGGTAGACTGGAATTGTATTTAAAGCATAGGAAAAGAGGCAGAACGTCCACAATGATGCACTTGGCCAAAAAGGGTGTATGCGTTTTTCCCAGAATATATTCAGGAAAAAACGCATACGCCCTTTTTGGCCAACCAAGCAAGCTTGCAAAGGAAATCTGCACTACAATGAAGTCTCACTTCCCCCGGTCAAAAGGGCCATCTGAATAAAGTGTAAAATCCAGAAAGGCAGGACAGGCCATGGAGAACTGGGAGCCTTGTTATGCTGATGGGCGGGATGTAAATTGCCAACAGCCACTCCGGAGAAGTGTATGGTGTTTCCTGAAACATCTAAAAAACAAAGCAACAGAGCCTAGGGCACTTCCACTTATGGTCCTGTAGCTTAGGGAAATTAAAATCAAAAAGACACAGCCACCCCAAAGGTTGGGACGGCTCTGTTTACAAGAACCTGGTTTACGGTACAAGTTCAATATCGCAGAAAGTGAAAAATGGATAAAAAAGTTGTGGTACTTACGTACAATGCAGTATCACTCAGCAATGAAATCTATGTCATCAGGCCCGTAGCAGCATAATGAGTGGATTCAGGTATGATGATTCTAACTGAAATAAGTCACACAGAAAAAGAAACATCATAAGATATCACTAATACACGGAATGTAAACTTGGCTACACAGGAACTGAATTCCAAAACAGAACAGGGTCTCAAATTTAGAAACCCAACTTATGCTTGCTTAAGGGGAAAGGTGAGTTGGGGTGCTGCATAAAACCAGAGATTGAAATGAGCACAGATAAAGTTCCTTAAGCCAAATATGGAATAGACAAGAGCTACTCCTTGCTCAACGAAATGGACTCAACACCCCATATTAAACGCCTAAGAATGTACCTGACTAGGAAGTATCTTAAAACCTATGGATTGCTATGTTTCCGAAAGAGAATCAAGTGTGTGTACAGGGGCATAAACGTGGCAGTGATAGGACTGGAGAGGTTCGGTGAGCAAATGAAGACCCTTTGAAGTCATATTGCATGGTACCCATTCCACGGGTCTCAACTCTCCAGGTTTAAGGTATTCTTCCTTCAGCTAAAACATGCATGTGGAACCCAGAGTATGATCAACCCTGTGATCCGGAGACGTGTTCCAATATGTCTCAGTTTTCGTCCCCTGGTACTCGGGTGCAACATTCCAGACGCTTTACTAACACTCTCCCGACTTGGAGAGTCAGTGCCTTTAACCTCCTGTTTGGCCCAGTTTGCAATTTCTGCGGAAGATGAACAGGAATAGGGAGAACCAATGACAGACTAGCTGGAGGTGTCTGGACGGGCAAATTTAACTCTCTTTTCCCACAGGAAGGGGAATTAACCAAAGGCTCAGCGTGCCGTGCCGGAACCAGATTAGGGCCTGAAGCCATCCTGCGGTGTTGCGGCCAGCTCACGAGAAAGCGAGTTGAAGAAAGGAGCTCAGGGGCACTGTAATTCACAAACCTGCAGAGTTATAAATGACAGCTATCGTCCAAAAATATACTGAAGTAAGGCTGCCAAGAGGACTTGAAAGCGGGGCAGAATTGCAGGAAACCGATTTCAGGAGGTAGACTGGAATTGCATTGAAAGCATAGGAAAAGAGGCAGAACGTCCACAATGATGCACTTGGCCAAAAAGAGCGTATGCGTTTTTTCCTGAATATATTCAGGAAAAAACGCATACGCCCTTTTTGGCCAACCAAGCAAGCTTGCAAAGGAAATCTGCACTACAATGAAGTCTCAGTTCCCCCCGGTCAAAAGGGCCATCTGAAAAAAGTGTAAAATCCAGAAAGGCAGGACAGGCCATGGAGAACTGGGAGCCTTGTTATGCTGATGGGCGGGATGTCAATTGCCAACAGCCACTCGGGAGAAGTGTATGGTGTTTCCTGAAACATTTAAAAAACAAAGCAAAAGAGCCTAGGGCACTTCCACTTATGGTCCTGTAGCTTAGGGAAATTAAAATCAAAAAGACACAGCCACCCCAAAGGTTGGGACGGCTCTGTTTACAAGAACCTGGTTTACGGTACAAGTTCAATATCGCAGAAAGTGAAAAATGGATAAAGAAGTTGTGGTACTTACGTACAATGCAGTATCACTCAGCAATGAAATCTATGTCATCAGGCCCGTAGCAGCATAATGAGTGGATTCAGGTATGATCATTCTAACTGAAATAAGTCACACAGAAAAAGAAACATCATAAGATATCACTAATACACGGAATGTAACCTTGGCTACACAGGAACTGAATTCCAAAACAGAACAGGGTCTCAAATTTAGAAACCCAACTTATGCTTGCTTAAGGGGAAAGGTGAGTTGGGGTGCTGCATAAAACCAGAGATTGAAATGAGCACAGATAAAGTTCCTTAAGCCAAATATGGAATAGACAAGAGCTACTCCTTGCTCAACGAAATGGACTCAACACCCCATATTAAACGCCTAAGAATGTACCTGACTAGGAAGTATCTTAAAACCTATGGATTGCTATGTCTCCGAAAGAGAATCAAGCGTGTGTACAGGGGCATAAACGCAGCAGTGATAGGACTGGAGAGGTTCGGTGAGCAAATGAAGACCCTTTGAAGTCATATTGCATGGTACCCATTCCACGGGTCTCAACTCTCCAGGTTTAAGGTATTCTTCCTTCAGCTAAAACATGCATGTGGAACCCAGAGTATGATCAACCGTGTGATCGGGAGACGTGTTCCAATATGTGTCAGTTTTCGTCCCCTGGTACTCGGGTGCAACATTCCAGACGCTTTACTAACACTCTCCCGACTTGGAGAGTCAGTGCCTTTAACCTCCTGTTTGGCCCAGTTTGCAATTTCTGCGGAAGATGAACAGGAATAGGGAGAACCAATGACAGACTAGATGGAGGTGTCTGAACGGGCAAATTTAACTCTCATTTCTCACCAGGAAGAGGAATTAACCAAAGGCTCAGCGTGCCGTGCCGGAACCAGATTAGGGCCTGAAGCAATCCTGTGGTGTTGCGGACAGCTCACGAGAAAGCGAGTTGAAGAAAGGAGCTCAGGGGCACTGTAATTCACAAACCTGCAGAGTTATAAATGACAGCTATCGTCCAAAAATATACTGAAGTAAGGCTGCCAAGAGGACTTGAAAGCGGGGCAGAATTGCAGGAAACCGATTTCAGGAGGTAGACTGGAATTGCATTTAAAGCATAGGAAAAGAGGCAGAACGTCCACAATGATGCACTTGGCCAAAAAGGGTGTATGCGTTTTTTCCTGAATATATTCAGGAAAAAACGCATACGCCCTTTTTGGCCAACCAAGCAAGCTTGCAAAGGAAATCTGCACTACAATGAAGTCTCACTTCCCCCGGTCAAAAGGGCCATCTGAAAAAAGTGTAAAATCCACAAAGGCAGGACAGGCCATGGAGAACTGGGAGCCTTGTTATGCTGATGGGCGGGATGTAAATTGCCAACAGCCACTCCGGAGAAGTGTATGGTGTTTCCTGAAACATCTAAAAAACAAAGCAACAGAGCCTAGGGCACTTCCACTTATGGTCCTGTAGCTTAGGGAAATTAAAATCAAAAAGACACAGCCACCCCAAAGGTTGGGACGGCTCTGTTTACAAGAACCTGGTTTACGGTACAAGTTCAATATCGCAGAAAGTGAAAAATGGATAAAGAAGTTGTGGTACTTACGTACAATGCAGTATCACTCAGCAATGAAATCTATGTCATCAGGCCCGTAGCAGCATAATGAGTGGATTCAGGTATGATGATTCTAACTGAAATAAGTCACACAGAAAAAGAAACATCATAAGATATCACTAATACACGGAATGTAACCTTGGCTACACAGGAACTGAATTCCAAAACAGAACAGGGTCTCAAATTTAGAAACCCAACTTATGCTTGCTTAAGGGGAAAGGTGAGTTGGGGTGCTGCATAAAACCAGAGATTGAAATGAGCACAGATAAAGTTCCTTAAGCCAAATATGGAATAGACAAGAGCTACTACTTGCTCAACGAAATGGACTCAACACCCCATATTAAACGCCTAAGAATGTACCTGACTAGGAAGTATCTTAAAACCTATGGATTGCTATGTCTCCGAAAGAGAATCAAGCGTGTGTACAGGGGCATAAACGCAGCAGTGATAGGACTGGAGAGGTTCGGTGAGCAAATGAAGACCCTTTGAAGTCATATTGCATGGTACCCATTCCACGGGTCTCAACTCTCCAGGTTTAAGGTATTCTTCCTTCAGCTAAAACATGCATGTGGACCGCAGAGTATGATCAACCATGTGATCGGGAGACGTGTTCCAATATGTGTCAGTTTTCGTCCCCTGGTACTCGGGTGCAACATTCCAGACGCTTTACTAACACTCTCCCGACTTGGAGAGTCAGTGCCTTTAACCTCCTGTTTGGCCCAGTTTGCAATTTCTGCGGAAGATGAACAGGAATAGGGAGAACCAATGACAGACTAGCTGGAGGTGTCTGGACGGGCAAATTTAACTCTCTTTTCCCACAGGAAGGGGAATTAACCAAAGGCTCAGCGTGCCGTGCCGGAACCAGATTAGGGCCTGAAGCAATCCTGCGGTGTTGTGGCCAGCTCACGAGAAAGCGAGTTGAAGAAAGGAGCTCAGGGGCACTGTAATTCACAAACCTGCAGAGTTATAAATGACAGCTATCGTCCAAAAATATACTGAAGTAAGGCTGCCAAGAGGACTTGAAAGCGGGGCAGAATTGCAGGAAACCGATTTCAGGAGGTAGACTGGAATTGTATTTAAAGCATAGGAAAAGAGGCAGAACGTCCACAATGATGCACTTGGCCAAAAAGGGCGTATGCGTTTTTTCCTGAATATATTCAGGAAAAAACGCATACGCCCTTTTTGGCCAACCAAGCAAGCTTGCAAAGGAAATCTGCACTACAATGAAGTCTCACTTCCCCCGGTCAAAAGGGCCATCTGAAAAAAGAGTAAAATCCAGAAAGGCAGGACAGGCCATGGAGAACTGGGAGCCTTGTTATGCTGATGGTCGGGATGTAAATTGCCAACAGCCACTCCGGAGAAGTGTATGGTGTTTCCTGAAACATCTAAAAAGCAAAGCAACAGAGCCTAGGGCACTTCCACTTATGGTCCTGTAGCTTAGGGAAATTAAAATCAAAAAGACACAGCCACCCCAAAGGTTGGGACGGCTCTGTTTACAAGAACCTGGTTTACGGTACAAGTTCAATATCGCAGAAAGTGAAAAATGGATAAAGAAGTTGTGGTACTTACGTACAATGCAGTATCACTCAGCAATGAAATCTATGTCATCAGGCCCGTAGCAGCATAATGAGTGGATTCAGGTATGATCATTCTAACTGAAATAAGTCACACAGAAAAAGAAACATCATAAGATATCACTAATACACGGAATGTAACCTTGGCTACATAGGAACTGAATTCCAAAACAGAACAGGGTCTCAAATTTAGAAACCCAACTTATGCTTGCTTAAGGGGAAAGGTGAGTTGGGGTGCTGCATAAAACCAGAGATTGAAATGAGCACAGATAAAGTTCCTTAAGCCAAATATGGAATAGACAAGAGCTACTCCTTGCTCAACGAAATGGACTCAACACCCCATATTAAACGCCTAAGAATGTACCTGACTAGGAAGTATCTTAAAACCTATGGATTGCTATGGCTCCGAAAGAGAATCAAGCGTGTGTACAGGGGCATAAACGCAGCAGTGATAAAACTGGAGAGGTACAGTGAGCAAATGAAGACCCTTTGAAGTCATATTGCATGGTACCCATTCCACGGGTCTCAACTCTCCAGGTTTAAGGTATTCTTCCTTCAGCTAAAACATGCATGTGGACCCCAGAGTATGATCAACCCTGTGATCCGGAGACGTGTTCCAATATGTGTCAGTTTTCGTCCCCTGGTACTCGGGTGCAACATTCCAGACGCTTTACTAACACTCTCCCGACTTGGAGAGTCAGTGCCTTTAACCTCCTGTTTGGCCCAGTTTGCAATTTCTGCGGAAGATGAACAGGAATAGGGAGAACCAATGACAGACTAGCTGGAGGTGTCTGGACGGGCAAATTTAACTCTCTTTTCCCACAGGAAGGGGAATTAACCAAAGGCTCAGCGTGCCGTGCCGGAACCAGATTAGGGCCTGAAGCAATCCTGCGGTGTTGCGGCCAGCTCACGAGAAAGCGAGTTGAAGAAAGGAGCTCAGGGGCACTGTAATTCACAAACCTGCAGAGTTATAAATGACAGCTATCGTCCAAAAATATACTGAAGTAAGGCTGCCAAGAGGACTTGAAAGCGGGGCAGAATTGCAGGAAACCGATTTCAGGAGGTAGACTGGAATTGCATTTAAAGCATAGGAAAAGAGGCAGAACGTCCACAATGATGCACTTGGCCAAAAAGGGTGTATGCGTTTTTTCCTGAATATATTCAGGAAAAAACGCATACGCCCTATTTGGCCAACCAAGCAAGCTTGCAAAGGAAATCTGCACTACAATGAAGTCTCACTTCCCCCGGTCAAAAGGGCCATCTGAAAAAAGTGTAAAATCCAGAAAGGCAGGACAGGCCATGGAGAACTGGGAGCCTTGTTATGCTGATGGGCGGGATGTAAATTGCCAACAGCCACTCGGGAGAAGTGTATGGTGTTTCCTGAAACATCTAAAAAACAAAGCAACAGAGCCTAGGGCACTTCCACTTATGGTCCTGTAGCTTAGGGAAATTAAAATCAAAAAGACACAGCCACCCCAAAGGTTGGGACGGCTCTGTTTACAAGAACCTGGTTTACGGTACAAGTTCAATATCGCAGAAAGTGAAAAATGGATAAAGAAGTTGTGGTACTTACGTACAATGCAGTATCACTCAGCAATGAAATCTATGTCATCAGGCCCGTAGCAGCATAATGAGTGGATTCAGGTATGATGATTCTAACTGAAATAAGTCTCACAGAAAAAGAAACATCATAAGATATCACTAATACACGGAATGTAAACTTGGCTACACAGGAACTGAATTCCAAAACAGAACAGGGTCTCAAATTTAGAAACCCAACTTATGCTTGCTTAAGGGGAAAGGTGAGTTGGGGTGCTGCATAAAACCAGAGATTGAAATGAGCACAGATAAAGTTCCTTAAGCCAAATATGGAATAGACAAGAGCTACTCCTTGCTCAACGAAATGGACTCAACACCCCATATTAAACGCCTAAGAATGTACCTGACTAGGAAGTATCTTAAAACCTATGGATTGCTATGTTTCCGAAAGAGAATCAAGTGTGTGTACAGGGGCATAAACGTGGCAGTGATAGGACTGGAGAGGTTCGGTGAGCAAATGAAGACCCTTTGAAGTCATATTGCATGGTACCCATTCCACGGGTCTCAACTCTCCAGGTTTAAGGTATTCTTCCTTCAGCTAAAACATGCATGTGGAACCCAGAGTATGATCAACCCTGTGATCCGGAGACGTGTTCCAATATGTGTCAGTTTTCGTCCCCTGGTACTCGGGTGCAACATTCCAGACGCTTTACTAACACTCTCCCGACTTGGAGAGTCAGTGCCTTTAACCTCCTGTTTGGCCCAGTTTGCAATTTCTGCGGAAGATGAACAGGAATAGGGAGAACCAATGACAGACTAGCTGGAGGTGTCTGGACGGGCAAATTTAACTCTCTTTTCCCACAGGAAGGGGAATTAACCAAAGGCTCAGCGTGCCGTGCCGGAACCAGATTAGGGCCTGAAGCCATCCTGCGGTGTTGCGGCCAGCTCACGAGAAAGCGAGTTGAAGAAAGGAGCTCAGGGGCACTGTAATTCACAAACCTGCAGAGTTATAAATGACAGCTATCGTCCAAAAATATACTGAAGTAAGGCTGCCAAGAGGACTTGAAAGCGGGGCAGAATTGCAGGAAACCGATTTCAGGAGGTAGACTGGAATTGCATTTAAAGCATAGGAAAAGAGGCAGAACGTCCACAATGATGCACTTGGCCAAAAAGAGCGTATGCGTTTTTTCCTGAATATATTCAGGAAAAAACGCATACGCCCTTTTTGGCCAACCAAGCAAGCTTGCAAAGGAAATCTGCACTACAATGAAGTCTCAGTTCCCCACGGTCAAAAGGGCCATCTGAAAAAAGTGTAAAATCCAGAAAGGCAGGACAGGCCATGGAGAACTGGGAGCCTTGTTATGCTGATGGGCGGGATGTAAATTGCCAACAGCCACTCGGGAGAAGTGTATGGTGTTTCCTGAAACATCTAAAAAACAAAGCAAAAGAGCCTAGGGCACTTCCACTTATGGTCCTGTAGCTTAGGGAAATTAAAATCAAAAAGACACAGCCACCCCAAAGGTTGGGACGGCTCTGTTTACAAGAACCTGGTTTACGGTACAAGTTCAATATCGCAGAAAGTGAAAAATGGATAAAGAAGTTGTGGTACTTACGTACAATGCAGTATCACTCAGCAATGAAATCTATGTCATCAGGCCCGTAGCAGCATAATGAGGGGATTCAGGTATGATCATTCTAACTGAAATAAGTCACACAGAAAAAGAAACATCATAAGATATCACTAATACACGGAATGTAACCTTGGCTACACAGGAACTGAATTACAAAACAGAACAGGGTCTCAAATTTAGAAACCCAACTTATGCTTGCTTAAGGGGAAAGGTGAGTTGGGGTGCTGCATAAAACCAGAGATTGAAATGAGCACAGATAAAGTTCCTTAAGCCAAATATGGAATAGACAAGAGCTACTCCTTGCTCAACGAAATGGACTCAACACCCCATATTAAACGCCTAAGAATGTACCTGACTAGGAAGTATCTTAAAACCTATGGATTGCTATGTCTCCGAAAGAGAATCAAGCGTGTGTACAGGGGCATAAACGCAGCAGTGATAGGACTGGAGAGGTTCGGTGAGCAAATGAAGACCCTTTGAAGTCATATTGCATGGTACCCATTCCACGGGTCTCAACTCTCCAGGTTTAAGGTATTCTTCCTTCAGCTAAAACATGCATGTGGACCCCAGAGTATGATCAACCATGTGATCGGGAGACGTGTTCCAATATGTGTCAGTTTTCGTCCCCTGGTACTCGGGTGCAACATTCCAGACGCTTTACTAACACTCTCCCGACTTGGAGAGTCAGTGCCTTTAACCTCCTGTTTGGCCCAGTTTGCAATTTCTGCGGAAGATGAACAGGAATAGGGAGAACCAATGACAGACTAGATGGAGGTGTCTGAACGGGCAAATTTAACTCTCATTTCTCACCAGGAAGAGGAATTAACCAAAGGCTCAGCGTGCCGTGCCGGAACCAGATTAGGGCCTGAAGCAATCCTGTGGTGTTGCGGACAGCTCACGAGAAAGCGAGTTGAAGAAAGGAGCTCAGGGGCACTGTAATTCACAAACCTGCAGAGTTATAAATGACAGCTATCGTCCAAAAATATACTGAAGTAAGGCTGCCAAGAGGACTTGAAAGCGGGGCAGAATTGCAGGAAACCGATTTCATGAGGTAGACTGGAATTGCATTTAAAGCATAGGAAAAGAGGCAGAACGTCCACAATGATGCACTTGGCCAAAAAGGGTGTATGCGTTTTTTCCTGAATATATTCAGGAAAAAACGCATACGCCCTTTTTGGCCAACCAAGCAAGCTTGCAAAGGAAATCTGCACTACAATGAAGTCTCACTTCCCCCGGTCAAAAGGGCCATCTGAAAAAAGTGTAAAATCCAGAAAGGCAGGACAGGCCATGGAGAACTGGGAGCCTTGTTATGCTGATGGGCGGGATGTAAATTGCCAACAGCCACTCCGGAGAAGTGTATGGTGTTTCCTGAAACATCTAAAAAACAAAGCAACAGAGCCTAGGGCACTTCCACTTATGGTCCTGTAGCTTAGGGAAATTAAAATCAAAAAGACACAGCCACCCCAAAGGTTGGGACGGCTCTGTTTACAAGAACCTGGTTTACGGTACAAGTTCAATATCGCAGAAAGTGAAAAATGGATAAAGAAGTTGTGGTACTTACGTACAATGCAGTATCACTCAGCAATGAAATCTATGTCATCAGGCCCGTAGCAGCATAATGAGTGGATTCAGGTATGATGATTCTAACTGAAATAAGTCACACAGAAAAAGAAACATCATAAGATATCACTAATACACGGAATGTAAACTTGGCTACATAGGAACTGAATTCCAAAACAGAACAGGGTCTCAAATTTAGAAACCCAACTTATGCTTGCTTAAAGGGAAAGGTGAGTTGGTGTGCTGCATAAAACCAGAGATTGAAATGAGCACAGATAAAGTTCCTTAAGCCAAATATGGAATAGACAAGAGCTACTCCTTGCTCAACGAAATGGACTCAACACCCCATATTAAACGCCTAAGAATGTACCTGACTAGGAAGTATCTTAAAACCTATGGATTGCTATGTTTCCGAAAGAGAATCAAGTGTGTGTACAGGGGCATAAACGCAGCAGTGATAGGACTGGAGAGGTTCGGTGATCAAATGAAGACCCTTTGAAGTCATATTGCATGGTACCCATTCCACGGGTCTCAACTCTCCAGGTTTAAGGTATTCTTCCTTCAGCTAAAACATGCATGTGGAACCCAGAGTATGATCAACCGTGTGATCGGGAGACGTGTTCCAATATGTCTCAGTTTTCGTCCCCTGGTACTCGGGTGCAACATTCCAGACGCTTTACTAACACTCTCCCGACTTGGAGAGTCAGTGCCTTTAACCTCCTGTTTGGCCCAGTTTGCAATTTCTGCGGAAGATGAACAGGAATAGGGAGAACCAATGACAGACTAGCTGGAGGTGTCTGGACGGGCAAATTTAACTCTCTTTTCCCACAGGAAGGGGAATTAACCAAAGGCTCAGCGTGCCGTGCCGGAACCAGATTAGGGCCTGAAGCAATCCTGCGGTGTTGCGGCCAGCTCACGAGAAAGCGAGTTGAAGAAAGGAGCTCAGGGGCACTGTAATTCACAAACCTGCAGAGTTATAAATGACAGCTATCGTCCAAAAATATACTGAAGTAAGGCTGCCAAGAGGACTTGAAAGCGGGGCAGAATTGCAGGAAACCGATTTCAGGAGGTAGACTGGAATTGCATTTAAAGCATAGGAAAAGAGACAGAACGTCCACAATGATGCACTTGGCCAAAAAGGGCGTATGCGTTTTTTCCTGAATATATTCAGGAAAAAACGCATACGCCCTTTTTGGCCAACCAAGCAAGCTTGCAAAGGAAATCTGCACTACAATGAAGTCTCACTTCCCCCCGGTCAAAAGGGCCATCTGAAAAAAGTGTAAAATCCAGAAAGGCAGGACAGGCCATGGAGAACTGGGAGCCTTGTTATGCTGATGGGCGGGATGTAAATTGCCAACAGCCACTCGGGAGAAGTGTATGGTGTTTCCTGAAACATTTAAAAAACAAAGCAACAGAGACTAGGGCACTTCCACTTATGGTCCTGTAGCTTAGGGAAATTAAAATCAAAAAGACACAGCCACCCCAAAGGTTGGGACGGCTCTGTTTACAAGAACCTGGTTTACGGTACAAGTTCAATATCGCAGAAAGTGAAAAATGGATAAAGAAGTTGTGGTACTTACGTACAATGCAGTATCACTCAGCAATGAAATCTATGTCATCAGGCCCGTAGCAGCATAATGAGTGGATTCAGGTATGATGATTCTAACTGAAATAAGTCACACAGAAAAAGAAACATCATAAGATATCACTAATACACGGAATGTAACCTTGGCTACACAGGAACTGAATTCCAAAACAGAACAGGGTCTCAAATTTAGAAACCCAACTTATGCTTGCTTAAGGGGAAAGGTGAGTTGGGGTGCTGCATAAAACCAGAGATTGAAATGAGCACAGATAAAGTTCCTTAAGCCAAATATGGAATAGACAAGAGCTACTACTTGCTCAACGAAATGGACTCAACACCCCATATTAAACGCCTAAGAATGTACCTGACTAGGAAGTATCTTAAAACCTATGGATTGCTATGTCTCCGAAAGAGAATCAAGCGTGTGTACAGGGGCATAAACGCAGCAGTGATAGGACTGGAGAGGTTCGGTGAGCAAATGAAGACCCTTTGAAGTCATATTGCATGGTACCCATTCCACGGGTCTCAACTCTCCAGGTTTAAGGTATTCTTCCTTCAGCTAAAACATGCATGTGGACCGCAGAGTATGATCAACCATGTGATCGGGAGACGTGTTCCAATATGTGTCAGTTTTCGTCCCCTGGTACTCGGGTGCAACATTCCAGACGCTTTACTAACACTCTCCCGACTTGGAGAGTCAGTGCCTTTAACCTCCTGTTTGGCCCAGTTTGCAATTTCTGCGGAAGATGAACAGGAATAGGGAGAACCAATGACAGACTAGCTGGAGGTGTCTGGACGGGCAAATTTAACTCTCTTTTCCCACAGGAAGGGGAATTAACCAAAGGCTCAGCGTGCCGTGCCGGAACCAGATTAGGGCCTGAAGCAATCCTGCGGTGTTGCGGCCAGCTCACGAGAAAGCGAGTTGAAGAAAGGAGCTCAGGGGCACTGTAATTCACAAACCTGCAGAGTTATAAATGACAGCTATCGTCCAAAAATATACTGAAGTAAGGCTGCCAAGAGGACTTGAAAGCGGGGCAGAATTGCAGGAAACCGATTTCAGGAGGTAGACTGGAATTGCATTTAAAGCATAGGAAAAGAGGCAGAACGTCCACAATGATGCACTTGGCCAAAAAGGGCGTATGCGTTTTTTCCTGAATATATTCAGGAAAAAACGCATACGCCCTTTTTGGCCAACCAAGCAAGCTTGCAAAGGAAATCTGCACTACAATGAAGTCTCACTTCCCCCGGTCAAAAGGGCCATCTGAAAAAAGTGTAAAATCCAGAAAGGCAGGACAGGCCATGGAGAACTGGGAGCCTTGTTATGCTGATGGTCGGGATGTAAATTGCCAACAGCCACTCCGGAGAAGTGTATGGTGTTTCCTGAAACATCTAAAAAACAAAGCAACAGAGCCTAGGGCACTTCCACTTATGGTCCTGTAGCTTAGGGAAATTAAAATGAAAAAGACACAGCCACCCCAAAGGTTGGGACGGCTCTGTTTACAAGAACCTGGTTTACGGTACAAGTTCAATATCGCAGAAAGTGAAAAATGGATAAAGAAGTTGTGGTACTTACGTACAATGCAGTATCACTCAGCAATGAAATCTATGTCATCAGGCCCGTAGCAGCATAATGAGTGGATTCAGGTATGATCATTCTAACTGAAATAAGTCACACAGAAAAAGAAACATCATAAGATATCACTAATACACGGAATGTAACCTTGGCTACATAGGAACTGAATTCCAAAACAGAACAGGGTCTCAAATTTAGAAACCCAACTTATGCTTGCTTAAGGGGAAAGGTGAGTTGGGGTGCTGCATAAAACCAGAGATTGAAATGAGCACAGATAAAGTTCCTTAAGCCAAATATGGAATAGACAAGAGCTACTCCTTGCTCAACGAAATGGACTCAACACCCCATATTAAACGCCTAAGAATGTACCTGACTAGGAAGTATCTTAAAACCTATGGATTGCTATGGCTCCGAAAGAGAATCAAGCGTGTGTACAGGGGCATAAACGCAGCAGTGATAAAACTGGAGAGGTACAGTGAGCAAATGAAGACCCTTTGAAGTCATATTGCATGGTACCCATTCCACGGGTCTCAACTCTCCAGGTTTAAGGTATTCTTCCTTCAGCTAAAACATGCATGTGGACCCCAGAGTATGATCAACCATGTGATCGGGAGACGTGTTCCAATATGTGTCAGTTTTCGTCCCCTGGTACTCGGGTGCAACATTCCAGACGCTTTACTAACACTCTCCCGACTTGGAGAGTCAGTGCCTTTAACCTCCTGTTTGGCCCAGTTTGCAATTTCTGCGGAAGATGAACAGGAATAGGGAGAACCAATGACAGACTAGATGGAGGTGTCTGGACGGGCAAATTTAACTCTCATTTCTCACCAGGAAGAGGAATTAACCAAAGGCTCAGCGTGCCGTGCCGGAACCAGATTAGGGCCTGAAGCAATCCTGCGGTGTTGCGGCCAGCTCACGAGAAAGCGAGTTGAAGAAAGGAGCTCAGGGGCACTGTAATTCACAAACCTGCAGAGTTATAAATGACAGCTATCGTCCAAAAATATACTGAAGTAAGGCTGCCAAGAGGACTTGAAAGCGGGGCAGAATTGCAGGAAACCGATTTCAGGAGGTAGACTGGAATTGCATTTAAAGCATAGGAAAAGAGGCAGAACGTCCACAATGATGCACTTGGCCAAAAAGGGCGTATGCGTTTTTTCCTGAATATATTCAGGAAAAAACGCATATGCCCTATTTGGCCAACCAAGCAAGCTTGCAAAGGAAATCTGCACTACAATGAAGTCTCACTTCCCCCGGTCAAAAGGGCCATCTGAAAAAAGTGTAAAATCCAGAAAGGCAGGACAGGCCATGGAGAACTGGGAGCCTTGTTATGCTGATGGGCGGGATGTAAATTGCCAACAGCCACTCCGGAGAAGTGTATGGTGTTTCCTGAAACATCTAAAAAACAAAGCAACAGAGCCTAGGGCACTTCCACTTATGGTCCTGTAGCTTAGGGAAATTAAAATCAAAAAGACACAGCCACCCCAAAGGTTGGGACGGCTCTGTTTACAAGAACCTGGTTTACGGTACAAGTTCAATATCGCAGAAAGTGAAAAATGGATAAAGAAGTTGTGGTACTTACGTACAATGCAGTATCACTCAGCAATGAAATCTATGTCATCAGGCCCGTAGCAGCATAATGAGTGGATTCAGGTATGATGATTCTAACTGAAATAAGTCACACAGAAAAAGAAACATCATAAGATATCACTAATACACGGAATGTAACCTTGGCTACACAGGAACTGAATTCCAAAACAGAACAGGGTCTCAAATTTAGAAACCCAACTTATGCTTGCTTAAGGGGAAAGGTGAGTTGGGGTGCTGCATAAAACCAGAGATTGAAATGAGCACAGATAAAGTTCCTTAAGCCAAATATGGAATAGACAAGAGCTACTCCTTGCTCAACGAAATGGACTCAACACCCCATATTAAACGACTAAGAATGTACCTGACTAGGAAGTATCTTAAAACCTATGGATTGCTATGTTTCCGAAAGAGAATCAAGCGTGTGTACAGGGGCATAAACGCAGCAGTGATAGGACTGGAGAGGTTCGGTGATCAAATGAAGACCCTTTGAAGTCATATTGCATGGTACCCATTCCACGGGTCTCAACTCTCCAGGTTTAAGGTATTCTTCCTTCAGCTAAAACATGCATGTGGACCCCAGAGTATGATCAACCCTGTGATCCGGAGACGTGTTCCAATATGTGTCAGTTTTCGTCCCCTGGTACTCGGGTGCAACATTCCAGACGCTTTACTAACACTCTCCCGACTTGGAGAGTCAGTGCCTTTAACCTCCTGTTTGGCCCAGTTTGCAATTTCTGCGGAAGATGAACAGGAATAGGGAGAACCAATGACAGACTAGCTGGAGGTGTCTGGACGGGCAAATTTAACTCTCTTTTCCCACAGGAAGGGGAATTAACCAAAGGCTCAGCGTGCCGTGCCGGAACCAGATTAGGGCCTGAAGCAATCCTGCGGTGTTGCGGCCAGCTCACGAGAAAGCGAGTTGAAGAAAGGAGCTCAGGGGCACTGTAATTCACAAACCTGCAGAGTTATAAATGACAGCTATCGTCCAAAAATATACTGAAGTAAGGCTGCCAAGAGGACTTGAAAGCGGGGCAGAATTGCAGGAAACCGATTTCAGGAGGTAGACTGGAATTGCATTTAAAGCATAGGAAAAGAGGCAGAACGTCCACAATGATGCACTTGGCCAAAAAGGGCGTATGCGTTTTTTCCTGAATATATTCAGGAAAAAACGCATACGCCCTTTTTGGCCAACCAAGCAAGCTTGCAAAGGAAATCTGCACTACAATGAAGTCTCACTTCCCCCGGTCAAAAGGGCCATCTGAAAAAAGTGTAAAATCCAGAAAGGCAGGACAGGCCATGGAGAACTGGGAGCCTTGTTATGCTGATGGTCGGGATGTAAATTGCCAACAGCCACTCCGGAGAAGTGTATGGTGTTTCCTGAAACATCTAAAAAACAAAGCAACAGAGCCTAGGGCACTTCCACTTATGGTCCTGTAGCTTAGGGAAATTAAAATCAAAAAGACACAGCCACCCCAAAGGTTGGGACGGCTCTGTTTACAAGAACCTGGTTTACGGTACAAGTTCAATATCGCAGAAAGTGAAAAATGGATAAAGAAGTTGTGGTACTTACGTACAATGCAGTATCACTCAGCAATGAAATCTATGTCATCAGGCCCGCAGCAGCATAATGAGTGGATTCAGGTATGATCATTCTAACTGAAATAAGTCACACAGAAAAAGAAACATCATAAGATATCACTAATACACGGAATGTAACCTTGGCTACATAGGAACTGAATTCCAAAACAGAACAGGGTCTCAAATTTAGAAACCCAACTTATGCTTGCTTAAGGGGAAAGGTGAGTTGGGGTGCTGCATAAAACCAGAGATTGAAATGAGCACAGATAAAGTTCCTTAAGCCAAATATGGAATAGACAAGAGCTACTCCTTGCTCAACGAAATGGACTCAACACCCCATATTAAACGCCTAAGAATGTACCTGACTAGGAAGTATCTTAAAACCTATGGATTGCTATGGCTCCGAAAGAGAATCAAGCGTGTGTACAGGGGCATAAACGCAGCAGTGATAAAACTGGAGAGGTACAGTGAGCAAATGAAGACCCTTTGAAGTCATATTGCATGGTACCCATTCCACGGGTCTCAACTCTCCAGGTTTAAGGTATTCTTCCTTCAGCTAAAACATGCATGTGGACCCCAGAGTATGATCAACCATGTGATCGGGAGACGTGTTCCAATATGTGTCAGTTTTCGTCCCCTGGTACTCGGGTGCAACATTCCAGACGCTTTACTAACACTCTCCCGACTTGGAGAGTCAGTGCCTTTAACCTCCTGTTTGGCCCAGTTTGCAATTTCTGCGGAAGATGAACAGGAATAGGGAGAACCAATGACAGACTAGATGGAGGTGTCTGGACGGGCAAATTTAACTCTCATTTCTCACCAGGAAGAGGAATTAACCAAAGGCTCAGCGTGCCGTGCCGGAACCAGATTAGGGCCTGAAGCAATCCTGCGGTGTTGTGGCCAGCTCACGAGAAAGCGAGTTGAAGAAAGGAGCTCAGGGGCACTGTAATTCACAAACCTGCAGAGTTATAAATGACAGCTATCGTCCAAAAATATACTGAAGTAAGGCTGCCAAGAGGACTTGAAAGCGGGGCAGAATTGCAGGAAACCGATTTCAGGAGGTAGACTGGAATTGCATTTAAAGCATAGGAAAAGAGGCAGAACGTCCACAATGATGCACTTGGCCAAAAAGGGCGTATGCGTTTTTTCCTGAATATATTCAGGAAAAAACGCATACGCCCTATTTGGCCAACCAAGCAAGCTTGCAAAGGAAATCTGCACTACAATGAAGTCTCACTTCCCCCGGTCAAAAGGGCCATCTGAAAAAAGTGTAAAATCCAGAAAGGCAGGACAGGCCATGGAGAACTGGGAGCCTTGTTATGCTGATGGGCGGGATGTAAATTGCCAACAGCCACTCCGGAGAAGTGTATGGTGTTTCCTGAAACATCTAAAAAACAAAGCAACAGAGCCTAGGGCACTTCCACTTATGGTCCTGTAGCTTAGGGAAATTAAAATCAAAAAGACACAGCCACCCCAAAGGTTGGGACGGCTCTGTTTACAAGAACCTGGTTTACGGTACAAGTTCAATATCGCAGAAAGTGAAAAATGGATAAAGAAGTTGTGGTACTTACGTACAATGCAGTATCACTCAGCAATGAAATCTATGTCATCAGGCCCGCAGCAGCATAATGAGTGGATTCAGGTATGATGATTCTAACTGAAATAAGTCACACAGAAAAAGAAACATCATAAGATATCACTAATACACGGAATGTAAACTTGGCTACATAGGAACTGAATTCCAAAACAGAACAGGGTCTCAAATTTAGAAACCCAACTTATGCTTGCTGAAAGGGAAAGGTGAGTTGGGGTGCTGCATAAAACCAGAGATTGAAATGAGCACAGATAAAGTTCCTTAAGCCAAATATGGAATAGACAAGAGCTACTCCTTGCTCAACGAAATGGACTCAACACCCCATATTAAACGACTAAGAATGTACCTGACTAGGAAGTATCTTAAAACCTATGGATTGCTATGTTTCCGAAAGAGAATCAAGTGTGTGTACAGGGGCATAAACGCAGCAGTGATAGGACTGGAGAGGTTCGGTGATCAAATGAAGACCCTTTGAAGTCATATTGCATGGTACCCATTCCACGGGTCTCAACTCTCCAGGTTTAAGGTATTCTTCCTTCAGCTAAAACATGCATGTGGACCCCAGAGTATGATCAACCCTGTGATCCGGAGACGTGTTCCAATATGTGTCAGTTTTCGTCCCCTGGTACTCGGGTGCAACATTCCAGACGCTTTACTAACACTCTCCCGACTTGGAGAGTCAGTGCCTTTAACCTCCTGTTTGGCCCAGTTTGCAATTTCTGCGGAAGATGAACAGGAATAGGGAGAACCAATGACAGACTAGATGGAGGTGTCTGGACGGGCAAATTTAACTCTCATTTCTCACCAGGAAGAGGAATTAACCAAAGGCTCAGCGTGCCGTGCCGGAACCAGATTAGGGCCTGAAGCAATCCTGCGGTGTTGTGGCCAGCTCACGAGAAAGCGAGTTGAAGAAAGGAGCTCAGGGGCACTGTAATTCACAAACCTGCAGAGTTATAAATGACAGCTATCGTCCAAAAATATACTGAAGTAAGGCTGCCAAGAGGACTTGAAAGCGGGGCAGAATTGCAGGAAACCGATTTCAGGAGGTAGACTGGAATTGCATTTAAAGCATAGGAAAAGAGGCAGAACGTCCACAATGATGCACTTGGCCAAAGAGGGCGTATGCGTTTTTTCCTGAATATATTCAGGAAAAAACGCATACGCCCTATTTGGCCAACCAAGCAAGCTTGCAAAGGAAATCTGCACTACAATGAAGTCTCACTTCCCCCGGTCAAAAGGGCCATCTGAAAAAAGTGTAAAATCCAGAAAGGCAGGACAGGCCATGGAGAACTGGGAGCCTTGTTATGCTGATGGGCGGGATGTAAATTGCCAACAGCCACTCCGGAGAAGTGTATGGTGTTTCCTGAAACATCTAAAAAACAAAGCAACAGAGCCTAGGGCACTTCCACTTATGGTCCTGTAGCTTAGGGAAATTAAAATCAAAAAGACACAGCCACCCCAAAGGTTGGGACGGCTCTGTTTACAAGAACCTGGTTTACGGTACAAGTTCAATATCGCAGAAAGTGAAAAATGGATAAAGAAGTTGTGGTACTTACGTACAATGCAGTATCACTCAGCAATGAAATCTATGTCATCAGGCCCGCAGCAGCATAATGAGTGGATTCAGGTATGATGATTCTAACTGAAATAAGTCACACAGAAAAAGAAACATCATAAGATATCACTAATACACGGAATGTAAACTTGGCTACATAGGAACTGAATTCCAAAACAGAACAGGGTCTCAAATTTAGAAACCCAACTTATGCTTGCTTAAAGGGAAAGGTGAGTTGGGGTGCTGCATAAAACCAGAGATTGAAATGAGCACAGATAAAGTTCCTTAAGCCAAATATGGAATAGACAAGAGCTACTCCTTGCTCAACGAAATGGACTCAACACCCCATATTAAACGACTAAGAATGTACCTGACTAGGAAGTATCTTAAAACCTATGGATTGCTATGTTTCCGAAAGAGAATCAAGTGTGTGTACAGGGGCATAAACGCAGCAGTGATAGGACTGGAGAGGTTCGGTGATCAAATGAAGACCCTTTGAAGTCATATTGCATGGTACCCATTCCACGGGTCTCAACTCTCCAGGTTTAAGGTATTCTTCCTTCAGCTAAAACATGCATGTGGACCCCAGAGTATGATCAACCCTGTGATCCGGAGACGTGTTCCAATATGTGTCAGTTTTCGTCCCCTGGTACTCGGGTGCAACATTCCAGACGCTTTACTAACACTCTCCCGACTTGGAGAGTCAGTGCCTTTAACCTCCTGTTTGGCCCAGTTTGCAATTTCTGCGGAAGATGAACAGGAATAGGGAGAACCAATGACAGACTAGCTGGAGGTGTCTGGACGGGCAAATTTAACTCTCTTTTCCCACAGGAAGGGGAATTAACCAAAGGCTCAGCGTGCCGTGCCGGAACCAGATTAGGGCCTGAAGCAATCCTGCGGTGTTGCGGCCAGCTCACGAGAAAGCGAGTTGAAGAAAGGAGCTCAGGGGCACTGTAATTCACAAACCTGCAGAGTTATAAATGACAGCTATCGTCCAAAAATATACTGAAGTAAGGCTGCCAAGAGGACTTGAAAGCGGGGCAGAATTGCAGGAAACCGATTTCAGGAGGTAGACTGGAATTGCATTTAAAGCATAGGAAAAGAGGCAGAACGTCCACAATGATGCACTTGGCCAAAAAGGGTGTATGCGTTTTTTCCTGAATATATTCAGGAAAAAACGCATACGCCCTATTTGGCCAACCAAGCAAGCTTGCAAAGGAAATCTGCACTACAATGAAGTCTCACTTCCCCCGGTCAAAAGGGCCATCTGAAAAAAGTGTAAAATCCAGAAAGGCAGGACAGGCCATGGAGAACTGGGAGCCTTGTTATGCTGATGGGCGGGATGTAAATTGCCAACAGCCACTCGGGAGAAGTGTATGGTGTTTCCTGAAACATCTAAAAAACAAAGCAACAGAGCCTAGGGCACTTCCACTTATGGTCCTGTAGCTTAGGGAAATTAAAATCAAAAAGACACAGCCACCCCAAAGGTTGGGACGGCTCTGTTTACAAGAACCTGGTTTACGGTACAAGTTCAATATCGCAGAAAGTGAAAAATGGATAAAGAAGTTGTGGTACTTACGTACAATGCAGTATCACTCAGCAATGAAATCTATGTCATCAGGCCCGTAGCAGCATAATGAGTGGATTCAGGTATGATGATTCTAACTGAAATAAGTCTCACAGAAAAAGAAACATCATAAGATATCACTAATACACGGAATGTAAACTTGGCTACATAAGAACTGAATTCCAAAACAGAACAGGGTCTCAAATTTAGAAAACCAACTTATGCTTGCTTAAGGGGAAAGGTGAGTTGGGGTGCTGCATAAAACCAGAGATTGAAATGAGCACAGATAAAGTTCCTTAAGCCAAATATGGAATAGACAAGAGCTACTCCTTGCTCAACGAAATGGACTCAACACCCCATATTAAACGCCTAAGAATGTACCTGACTAGGAAGTATCTTAAAACCTATGGACTGCTATGTCTCCGAAAGAGAATCAAGCGTGTGTACAGGGGCATAAACGCAGCAGTGATAGGATTGGAGAGGTTCGGTGAGCAAATGAAGACCCTTTGAAGTCATATTGCATGGTACCCATTCCACGGGTCTCAACTCTCCAGGTTTAAGGTATTCTTCCTTCAGCTAAAACATGCATGTGGAACCCAGAGTATGATCAACCCTGTGATCCGGAGACGTGTTCCAATATGTCTCAGTTTTCGTCCCCTGGTACTCGGGTGCAACATTCCAGACGCTTTACTAACACTCTCCCGACTTGGAGAGTCAGTGCCTTTAACCTCCTGTTTGGCCCAGTTTGCAATTTCTGCGGAAGATGAACAGGAATAGGGAGAACCAATGACAGACTAGCTGGAGGTGTCTGGACGGGCAAATTTAACTCTCATTTCGCACCAGGAAGAGGAATTAACCAAAGGCTCAGCGTGCCGTGTCGGAACCAGATTAAGGCCTGAAGCAATCCTGCGGTGTTGCGGCCAGCTCACGAGAAAGCGAGTTGAAGAAAGGAGCTCAGGGGCACTGTAATTCACAAACCTGCAGAGTTATAAATGACAGCTATCGTCCAAAAATATACTGAAGTAAGGCTGCCAAGAGGACTTGAAAGCGGGGCAGAATTGCAGGAAACCGATTTCAGGAGGTAGACTGGAATTGCATTTAAAGCATAGGAAAAGAGGCAGAACGTCCACAATGATGCACTTGGCCAAAAGGTCGTATGCGTTTTTTCCTGAATATATTCAGGAAAAAACGTATACGCCCTTTTTGGCCAACCAAGCAAGCTTGCAAAGGAAATCTGCACTACAATGAAGTCTCACTTCCCCCCGGTCAAAAGGGCCATCTGAAAAAAGTGTAAAATCCAGAAAGGCAGGACAGGCCATGGAGAACTGGGAGCCTTGTTATGCTGATGGGCGGGATGTAAATTGCCAACAGCCACTCGGGAGAAGTGTATGGTGTTTCCTGAAAGTTCTAAAAAACAAAGCAACAGAGCCTAGGGCACTTCCACTTATGGTCCTATAGCTTAGGGAAATTAAAAGCAAAAAGACAGAGCCACCCAAAAGGTTGGGACGGCTCTGTTTACAAGAACCTGGTTTACGGTACAAGTTCAATATCGCAGAAAGTGAAAACTGGATAAAGAAGTTGTGGTACTTACGTACAAAGCAATATCACTCAGCAATGAAATCTATATCATCAGGCCCGTAGCAGCATAATGAGTGGATTCAGGTATGATGATTCTAACTGAAATAAGTCACACAGAAAAAGAAACATCATAAGATACCACTAATACACGGAATGTAAACTTGGCTACATAGGAACTGAATTACAAAACCGAATAGAGTCTCAAATTTAGAAACCCAACTTATGCTTGCTTAAGGGGAAAGGTGAGTTGGGGTGCTGCATAAAACCAGAGATTGAAATGAGCACAGATAAAGTTCCTTAAGCCAAATATGGAATAGACAAGAGCTACTCCTTGCTCAACGAAATGGATTCAACACCCCATATTAAACACCTAAGAATATACCTGACTAGGAAGTATCTTAAAACCTATGGATTGCTATGTCTCCGAAAGAGAATCAAGCGTGTGTGCAGGGGCATAAACGCAGCAGTGATAGGATTGGAGAGGTTCGGTGAGCAAATGAAGACCCTTTGAAGTCATATTGCATGGTACCCATTCCACAGGTCTCAACTCTCCAGGTTTAAGGTATTCTTCCTTCAGCTAAAACATGCATGTGGAACCCAGAGTATGATCAACCGTGTGATCGGGAGACGTGTTCCAATATGTCTCAGTTTTCGTCCCCTGGTATTCGGGTGCAACATTCCAGACGCTTTACTAACACTCTCCCGACTTGGAGAGTCAGTGCCTTTAACCTCCTGTTTGGCCCAGTTTGCAATTTCTGCGGAAGATGAACAGGAATAAGGAGAACCAATGAGAGACTAGCTGGAGGTGTCTGGACGGGCAAATTCAACTCTCATTTCCCACCAGGAAGAGGAATTAACCAAAGGCTCAGCGTGCCGTGCCGGAACCAGATTAGGGCCTGAAGCCATCCTGCGGTGTTGCGGCCAGCTCACGAGAAAGCGAGTTGAAGAAAGGAGCTCAGGGGCACTGTAATTCACAAACCTGCAGAGTTATAAATGACAGCTATCGTCCAAAAATATACTGAAGTAAGGCTGCCAAGGGGACTTGAAAGTGGGGCAGAATTGCAGGAAACCGATTTCAGGAGGTAGACTGGAATTGCATTTAAAGCATAGGAAAAGAGGCAGAACGTCCACAATGATGCACTTGGCCAAAAAGGGCGTATGCGTTTTTTCCTGAATATATTCAGGAAAAAACGCATACGCCCTTTTTGGCCAACCAAGCAAGCTTGCAAAGGAAATCTGCACTACAATGAAGTCTCACTTCCCCCCGGTCAAAAGGGCCATCTGAAAAAAGTGTAAAATCCAGAAAGGCAGGACAGGCCATGGAGAACTGGGAGCCTTGTTATGCTGATGGGCGGGATGTAAATTGCCAACAGCCACTCTGGAGAAGTGTATGGTGTTTCCTGAAACATCTAAAAAACAAAGCAACAGAGCCTAGGGCACTTCCACTTATGGTCCTATAGCTTAGGGAAATTAAAATCAAAAAGACACAGCCACCCCAAAGGTTGGGACGGCTCTGTTTACAAGAACCTGGTTTACGGTACAAGTTCAATATCGCAGAAAGTGAAAAATGGATAAAGAAGTTGTGGTACTTACGTATAATGCAATATCACTCAGCAATGAAATCTATGTCATCAGGCCCGTAGCACCATAATGAGTGGATTCAGGTATGATGATTCTAACTGAAATAAGTCACACAGAAAAAGAAACATCATAAGATATCACTAATAAACGGAATGTAAACTTGGCTACATAGGAACTGAATTACAAAACAGAACAGGGTCTCAAATTTAGAAAATCAACTTATGCTTGCTTAAGGGGAAAGGTGAGTTGGGGTGCTGCATAAAACCAGAGATTGAAATGAGCACAGATAAAGTTCCTTAAGCCAAATATGGAATAGACAAGAGCTACTCCTTGCTCAACGAAATGGATTCAACACCCCATATTAAACACCTAAGAATATACCTGACGAGGAAGTATCTTAAAACCTATTGATTGCTATGTCTCCGAAAGAGAATCAAGCGTGTGTGCAGGGGCATAAACGCAGCAGTGATAGGATTGGAGAGGTTCGGTGAGCAAATGAAGACCCTTTGAAGTCATATTGCATGCTACGCATGCCACGGGTCTCAACTCTCCAGGTTTAAGGTATTCTTCCTTCAGCTAAAACATGCATGTGGAACCCAGAGTATGATCAATCGTGTGATCGGGAGACGTGTTCCAATATGTCTCAGTTTTCGTCCCTGGTACTCGGGTGCAACATTCCAGACGCTTTACTAACACTCTCCCGACTTGGAGAGTCAGTGCCTTTAACCTCCTGTTTGGCCCAGTTTGCAATTTCTGCGGAAGATGAACAGGAATAGGGAGAACCAATGACAGACTAGCTGGAGGTGTCTGGACGGGCAAATTTAACTCTCATTTCCCACCAGGAAGAGGAATTAACCAAAGGCTTAGCGTGCCATGCCGGAACCAGATTAGGGCCTGAAGCAATCGTGCGGTGTTGCGGCCAGCTCACGAGAAAGCGAGTTGAAGAAAGGAGCTCAGGGGCACTGTAATTCACAAACCTGCAGAGTTATAAATGACAGCTATCGTCCAAAAATATACTGAAGTAAGGCTGCCAAGAGGACTTGAAAGCGGGGCAGAATTGCAGGAAACCGATTTCAGGAGGTAGACTGGAATTGCATTTAAAGCATAGGAAAAGAGGCAGAACGTCCACAATGATGCACTTGGCCAAAAAGGGCGTATGCGTTTTTTCCTGAATATATTCAGGAAAAAACGCATACGCCCTTTTTGGCCAACCAAGCAAGCTTGCAAAGGAAATCTGCACTACAATGAAGTCTCACTTCCCCCCGGTCAAAAGGGCCATCTGAAAAAAGTGTAAACTCCAGAAAGGCAGGACAGGCCATGGAGAACTGGGAGCCTTGTTATGCTGATGGGCGGGATGTAAATTGCCAACAGCCACTCGGGAGAAGTGTATGGTGTTTCCTGAAACATCTAAAAAACAAAGCAACAGAGCCTAGGGCACTTCCACTTATGGTCCTATAGCTTAGGGAAATTAAAATCAAAAGACACAGCCACCCCAAAGGTTGGGACGGCTCTGTTTACAAGAACCTGGTTTACGGTACAAGTTCAATATCGCAGAAAGTGAAAAATGGATAAAGAAGTTGTGGTACTTACGTACAATGCAGTATCACTCAGCAATGAAATCTATGTCATCAGGCCCGTAGCAGCATAATGAGTGGATTCAGGTACGATGATTCTAACTGAAATAAGTCACACAGAAAAAGAAACATCATAAGATATCACTAATACACGGAATGTAAACATGGTTACATAGGAACTGAATTACAAAACAGAACAGGGTCTCAAATTTAGAAACCCAACTTATGCTTGCTTAAGGGGAAAGGTGAGTTGGGGTGCTGCATAAAACCAGAGATTGAAATGAGCACAGATAAAGTTCCTTAAGCCAAATATGGAATAGAAAACAGCTACTCCTTGCTCAACGAAACGGACTCATCACCCCATATTAAACGCCTAAGAATGTACCTGACTAGTAAGTAGCTTAAAACCTAGGGAATGCTATGTCTCCGAAAGAGAATCAAGCGTGTGTACAGGGGAATAAACGCAGCAGTGATAAAACTGGAGAGGTTCGGTGAGCAAATGAAGACCCTTTGAAGTCATATTGCATGGTACCCATTCCACGGGTCTCAACTCTCCAGGTTTAAGGTATTCTTCCTTCAGCTAAAACATGCATGTGGAACCCAGAGTATGATCAACCGTGTGATCGGGAGACGTGTTCCAATATGTGTCAGTTTTCGTCCCCTGGTACTCGGGTGCAACATTCCAGACGCTTTACTAACACTCTCCCGACTTGGAGAGTCAGTGCCTTTAACCTCCTGTTTGGCCCAGTTGGCAATTTCTGCGGAAGATGAACAGGAATAGGGAGAACCAATGACAGACTAGCTGGAGGTGTCTGGACGGGCAAATTTAACTCTCATTTCCCACCAGGAAGAGGAAATAACCAAAGGCTCAGCGTGCCGTGCCGGAACCAGATTAGGGACTGAAGCAATCGTGCGGTGTTGCGGCCAGCTCACGAGAAAGCGAGTTGAAGAAAGGAGCTCAGGGGCACTGTAATTCACAAACCTGCAGAGTTATAAATGACAGCTATCGTCCAAAAATATACTGAAGTAAGGCTGCCAAGAGGACTTGAAAGCGGGGCAGAATTGCAGGAAACCGATTTCAGGAGGTAGACTGGAATTGCATTGAAAGCATAGGAAAAGAGGCAGAACGTCCACAATGATGCACTTGGGCAAAAAGGGCGTATGCGTTTTTTCCTCAGGAAAAAACGCATACGCCCTTTTTGGCCAGCCAAGCAAGCTTGCAAAGGAAATCTGCACTACAATGAAGTCTCACTTCCCCCCGGTCAAAAGGGCCATCTGAAAAAAGTGTAAAATCCAAAAAGGCAGGACAGGCCATGGAGAACTGGGAGCCTTGTTATGCTGATGGGCGGGATGTAAATTGCCAACAGCCACTCGGGAGAAGTGTATGGTGTTTCCTGAAACATCTAAAAAACAAAGCAACAGAGCCTAGGGCACTTCCACTTATGGTCCTATAGCTTAGGGAAATTAAAATCAAAAAGACACATCCACCCAAAAGGTTGGGACGGCTCTGTTTACAAGAACCTGGTTTACGGTACAAGTTCAATATTGCAGAAAGTGAAAAATGGATAAAGAAGTTGTGGTACTTACGTACAATGCAGTATCACTCAGCAATGAAATCTATGTCATCAGGCCCGTAGCACCATAATGAGTGGATTCAGGTATGATGATTCTAACTGAAATAAGTCTCACAGAAAAAGAAACATCATAAGATATCACTAATACACGGAATGTAAACTTGGCTACACAGGATCTGAATTACAAAACAGAACAGGGTCTCAAATTTAGAAACCCAACTTATGCTTGCTTAAGGGGAAAGGTGAGTTGGGGTGCTGCATAAAACCAGAGATTGAAATGAGCACAGATAAAGTTCCTTAAGCCAAATATGGAATAGACAAGAGCTACTCCTTGCTCAACGAAATGGACTCAACACCCCATATTAAACGCCTAAGAGTGTACCTGACTAGGAAGTATCTTAAAACCTATGGATTGCTATGTCTCCGAAAGAGAATCAAGCGTGTGTGCAGGTGCATAAACGCAGCAGTGATAGGATTGGAGAAGTTCGGTGAGCAAATGAAGACCCTTTGAAGTCATATTGCATGGTACCCATTCCACGGGTCTCAACTCTCCAGGTTTAAGGTATTCTTCCTTCAACTAAAACATGCATGTGGAACCAAGAGTATGATCAACCGTGAGATCGGAAGACATGTTCAAATATGTCTCAGTTTTCGTCCCCTGGTACTCGGGTGCAACATTCCAGATGCTTTACTAACACTCTCCCGACTTGGAGAGTCAGTGCCTTTAACCTCCTGTTTGGCCTAGTTTGCAATTTCTGCGGAAGATGAACAGGAATAGGGAGAACCAATGAGAGACTAGCTGGAGGTGTCTGGACGGGCAAATTTAACTCTCATTTCCCACCAGGAAGAGGAATTAACCAAAGGCTTAGCGTGCCATGCCGGAACCAGATTAGGGCCTGAAGCAATCGTGCGGTGTTGCGGCCAGCTCACGAGAAAGCGAGTTGAAGAAAGGAGCTCAGGGGCACTGTAATTCACAAACCTGCAGAGTTATAAATGACAGCTATCGTCCAAAAATATACTGAAGTAAGGCTGCCAAGAGGACTTGAAAGCGGGGCAGAATTGCAGGAAACCGATTTCAGGAGGTAGACTGGAATTGCATTTAAAGCATAGGAAAAGAGGCAGAACGTCCACAATGATGCACTTGGCCAAAAAGGGCGTATGCGTTTTTTCCTGAATATATTCAGGAAAAAACGCATACGCCCTTTTTGGCCAACCAAGCAAGCTTGCAAAGGAAATCTGCACTACAATGAAGTCTCACTTCCCCCCGGTCAAAAGGGCCATCTGAAAAAAGTGTAAACTCCAGAAAGGCAGGACAGGCCATGGAGAAATGGGAGCCTTGTTATGCTGATGGGCGGGATGTAAATTGCCAACAGCCACTCGGGAGAAGTGTATGGTGTTTCCTGAAACATCTAAAAAACAAAGCAACAGAGCCTAGGGCACTTCCACTTATGGTCCTATAGCTTAGGGAAATTAAAATCAAAAAGACACAGCCACCGCAAAGGTTGGGACGGCTCTGTTTACAAGAACCTGGTTTATGGTACAAGTTCAATATCGCAGAAAGTGAAAAATGGATAAAGAAGTTGTGGTACTTACGTACAATGCAGTATCACTCAGCAATGAAATCTATGTCATCAGGCCCGTAGCAGCATAATGAGTGGATTCAGGTATGATGATTCTAACTGAAATAAGTCACACAGAAAAAGAAACATCATAAGATATCACTAATACTCGGAATGTAAACTTGGCTACACAGGAACTCAATTACAAAACAGAACAGGGTCTCAAATTTAGAAACCCAACTTATGCTTGCTTAAGGGGAAAGGTGAGTTGGGGTGCTGCATAAAACCAGAGATTGAAATGAGCACAGATAAAGTTCCTTAAGCCAAATATGGAATAGAAAACAGCTACTCCTTGCTCAACGAACGGACTCATCACCCCATATTAAAAGCCTAAGAATGTACCTGACTAGTAAGTAGCTTAAAACCTAGGGAATGCTATGTCTCCGAAAGAGAATCAAGCGTGTGTACAGGGGAATAAACGCAGCAGTGATAAAACTGGAGAGGTTCGGTGAGCAAATGAAGACCCTTTGAAGTCATATTGCATGGTACCCATTCCACGGGTCTCAACTCTCCAGGTTTAAGGTATTCTTCCTTCAGCTAAAACATGCATGTGGAACCCAGAGTATGATCAACCGTGTGATCGGGAGACGTGTTCCAATATGTGTCAGTTTTCGTCCCCTGGTACTCGGGTGCAACATTCCAGACGCTTTACTAACACTCTCCCGACTTGGAGAGTCAGTGCCTTTAACCTCCTGTTTGGCCCAGTTTGCAATTTCTGCGGAAGATGAACAGGAATAGGGAGAACCAATGACAGACTAGCTGCAGGTGTCTGGACGGGCAAATTTAACTCTCATTTCCCACCAGGAAGAGGAATTAACCAAAGGCTCAACATGCCGTGCCGGAACCAGATTAGGGACTGAAGCAATCCTGCGGTGTTGCGGCTAGCTCACAAGAAAGCGAGTTGAAGAAAGGAGCTCAGGGGCACTGTAATTCACAAACCTGCAGAGTTATAAATGATAGCTATCATCCAAAACTATACTGAAGTAAGGCTGCCAAGAGGAATTGAAAGCGGGGCAGAATTGCAGGAAACCGATTTCAGGAGGTAGACTGGAATTGCATTTAAAGCATAGGAAAAGAGACAGAACGTCCACAATGATGCACTTGGCCAAAAAGGGCGTATGCGTTTTTTCCTGAATATACTCAGGAAAAAACGCATACGCCCTTTTTGGCCAACCAAGCAAGCTTGCAAAGGAAATCTGCACTACAATGAAGTCTCACTTCCCCCCGGTCAAAAGGGCCATCTGAAAAAAGTGTAAACTCCAGAAAGGCAGGACAGGCCATGGAGAACTGTGAGCCTTGTTATGCTGATGGGTGTGATTTAAATTGCCAACAGCTATTCCGTAGAAGTGTATGGTGTTTCCTGAAACATCTAAAAAACAAAGCAACAGAGCCTAGGGCACTTCCACTTATGGTCCTATAGCTTAGGGAAATTAAAATCAAAAGACACAGCCACCCCAAAATTTGGCACGGCTGTGTTTACAAGAACCACGTTTACGGTACAAGTTCAATATCGCAGAATGTGAAAAATGGATAAAGAAGTTGTGGTACTTACGTACAATGCAATATCACTCAGCAATGAAATCTATGTCATCAGGCCCGTAGCACCATAATGAGTGGATTCAGGTATGATGATTCTAACTGAAATAAGTCACACAGAAAAAGAAACATCATAAGATATCACTAATACACGGAATGTAAACTTGGCTACACAGGAACTGAATTACAAAACAGAACAGGGTCTCAAATTTAGAAAACCAACTTATGCTTCCTTAAGGGGAAAGGTGAGTTGGGGTAATGCATAAAACCAGAGATTGAAATGAGCACAGATAAAGTTCCTTAAGCCAAATATGGAATAGACAAGAGCTACTCCTTGCTCAACGAAATGGATTCAACACCCCATATTAAACGCCTAACAATGTACCTGACTAGGAAGTATCTTAAAACCTATGGACTGCTATGTCTCCGAAAGAGAATCAAGCGTGTGTGCAGGGGCATAAACGCAGCAGTGATAGGATTGGAGAGGTTCGGTGAGCAAATGAAGACCCTTTGAAGTCATATTGCATGGTACCCATTCCACGGGTCTCAACTCTCCAGGTTTAAGGTATTCTTCCTTCAGCTAAAACATGCATGTGGAACCCAGAGTATGATCAACCGTGTGATCGGGAGACGTGTTCCAATATGTGTCAGTTTTCGTCCCCTGGTACTCGGGTGCAACATTCCAGACGCTTTCCTAACTCTCTCCCGACTTGGAGAGTCAGTGCCTTTAACCTCCTGTTTGGCCCAGTTTGCAATTTCTGCGGAAGATGAACAGGAATAGGGAGAACCAATGAGGGACTAGCTGGAGGTGTCTGGACGGGCAAATTTAACTCTCATTTCGCACCAGGAAGAGGAATTAACCAAAGGCTCAGCGTGCCGTGCCGGAACCAGATTAGGGCCTGAAGCAATCCTGCGGTGTTGCGGCCAGCTCACGAGAAAGCGAGTTGAAGAAAGGAGCTCAGGGGCACTGTAATTCACAAACCTGCAGAGTTATAAATGACAGCTATCGTCCAAAAATATACTGAAGTAAGGCTGCCAAGAGGACTTGAAAGCGGGACAGAATTGCAGGAAACCGATTTCAGGAGGTAGACTGGAATTGCATTGAAAGCATAGGAAAAGAGGCAGAACGTCCACAATGATGCACTTGGCCAAAAAGGGCGTATGCGTTTTTTCCTGAATATATTCAGGAAAAAACGCATACGCCCTTTTTGGCCAACCAAGCAAGCTTGCAAAGGAAATCTGCACTACAATGAAGTCTCACTTCCCCCCGGTCAAAAGGGCCATCTGAAAAAAGTGTAAACTCCAGAAAGGCAGGACAGGCCATGGAGAACTGGGAGCCTTGTTATGCTGATGGGCGGGATGTCAATTGCCAACAGCCACTCGGGAGAAGTGTATGGTGTTTCCTGAAACATCTAAAAAACAAAGCAACAGAGCCTAGGGCACTTCCACTTATGGTCCTATAGCTTAGGGAAATTAAAATCAAAAGACACAGCCACCCCAAAATTTGGCACGGCTGTGTTTACAAGAACCACGTTTACGGTACAAGTTCAATATCGCAGAATGTGAAAAATGGATAAAGAAGTTGTGGTACTTACGTACAATGCAATATCACTCAGCAATGAAATCTATGTCATCAGGCCCGTAGCACCATAATGAGTGGATTCAGGTATGATGATTCTAACTGAAATAAGTCACACAGAAAAAGAAACATCATAAGATATCACTAATACACGGAATGTAAACTTGGCTACACAGGAACTGAATTACAAAACAGAACAGGGTCTCAAATTTAGAAAACCAACTTATGCTTCCTTAAGGGGAAAGGTGAGTTGGGGTAATGCATAAAACCAGAGATTGAAATGAGCACAGATAAAGTTCCTTAAGCCAAATATGGAATAGACAAGAGCTACTCCTTGCTCAACGAAATGGATTCAACACCCCATATTAAACGCCTAACAATGTACCTGACTAGGAAGTATCTTAAAACCTATGGACTGCTATGTCTCCGAAAGAGAATCAAGCGTGTGTGCAGGGGCATAAACGCAGCAGTGATAGGATTGGAGAGGTTCGGTGAGCAAATGAAGACCCTTTGAAGTCATATTGCATGGTACCCATTCCACGGGTCTCAACTCTCCAGGTTTAAGGTATTCTTCCTTCAGCTAAAACATGCATGTGGAACCCAGAGTATGATCAACCGTGTGATCGGGAGACGTGTTCCAATATGTGTCAGTTTTCGTCCCCTGGTACTCGGGTGCAACATTCCAGACGCTTTCCTAACTCTCTCCCGACTTGGAGAGTCAGTGCCTTTAACCTCCTGTTTGGCCCAGTTTGCAATTTCTGCGGAAGATGAACAGGAATAGGGAGAACCAATGAGGGACTAGCTGGAGGTGTCTGGACGGGCAAATTTAACTCTCATTTCGCACCAGGAAGAGGAATTAACCAAAGGCTCAGCGTGCCGTGCCGGAACCAGATTAGGGCCTGAAGCAATCCTGCGGTGTTGCGGCCAGCTCACGAGAAAGCGAGTTGAAGAAAGGAGCTCAGGGGCACTGTAATTCACAAACCTGCAGAGTTATAAATGACAGCTATCGTCCAAAAATATACTGAAGTAAGGCTGCCAAGAGGACTTGAAAGCGGGGCAGAATTGCAGGAAACCGATTTCAGGAGGTAGACTGGAATTGCATTTAAAGCATAGGAAAAGAGGCAGAACGTCCACAATGATGCACTTGGCCAAAAAGGGCGTATGCGTTTTTTCCTGAATATATTCAGGAAAAAACGCATACGCCCTTTTTGGCCAACCAAGCAAGCTTGCAAAGGAAATCTGCACTACAATGAAGTCTCACTTCCCCCCGGTCAAAAGGGCCATCTGAAAAAAGTGTAAACTCCAGAAAGGCAGGACAGGCCATGGAGAACTGGGAGCCTTGTTATGCTGATGGGCGGGATGTCAATTGCCAACAGCCACTCGGGAGAAGTGTATGGTGTTTCCTGAAACATCTAAAAAACAAAGCAACAGAGCCTAGGGCACTTCCACTTATGGTCCTATAGCTTAGGGAAATTAAAATCAAAAAGACACAGCCACCCCAAAGGTTGGGACGGTTCTTTTTACTGGAATCTCTTCTACGGCACAAGTTAAATATCCCAGAGAGCAAATAATGGATAAAGAAGTTGCGGTACTTATGTACAACAGAATACCACTCAGCAATGAAATCTATGTCACCAGGCCCGTACCAGCATAATGAGTGGATTGAGGCACGATGATTCTAAGTGAAATAAGTCACACAGAAAAAGAAACATCATAAGGTATCACTAATAAACGGAATGTGAACTTGGCTACACAGGAACTGAATTACAAAACAGAACAGGGTCTCAAGTTTAGAAAACTAACTTATGCTTGCTTAAGGGGGAAGGTGAGTTGGGGTGCTGCATTAAACCAGAGTTTGAAATTAGCACAGATCCCGTTCCATAAGCCAAATATGGAATAGACAAGACCTACCCCTTGCTCAACGAAATGGATTCAACAATGAGGTATCACCTCACACCTGGTAGAATAGGCATCATAGAAAATCTACAAGCAAAAAATGCTGGAAACGGTGTGGAGAAAAGGAACCCTCTTCCACTATTGTTGGGAATATAAATTGATACAGTCACTATGGAGAACAATATGGAATTTCTTAAGAAACTAACAATAGAATTACCATATGATACAGCAATCCCACTACTGGACATATACCCAGACAAAACCATAAATCAAAAAGAGACATTCACCGCAATGTTCATTGCATCACTATTTACAATATCGAGGTAATGGAAGCAACCTAAATGCCCACAGACAGACGAATGCATAAAGCCGTTGTACATATATAAAATGCAATATTACTAAGCCATGAAAAGGAATGAAATTGGGTCATTTGTAGAGACGTTGATGCATCTAGAGACTGTCATACAGAGTGAAGTAAGTCAGAAAGAGAAAAACAAATCTTGTATATTCATGCATATATGTGGAACCTAGAAAACCTGTACAGATTAACCATTTTGCAAGGCATAAATAGAGCAACAGATGTAGACAACAAACGTATGGACAACAAGGGGGGAAAGCTGTTGGGGGGGGTGGTGGGAGGAGTTGAGAGACTGGGATTGGCATGTATACATTTATATGTATAAAATAGATAACCAATAAGAACCTGCTGTATAAAAATATAAAATAAAATTCAAAATTAAAAAGAAATAAAATTTAAACAATAGAAAAAACAATTATTCCCTTCACATACATGTATTTATATAAATAAATTATTTCCATGCTTATATCTGTAAATACAAAAAAGAGGAATAAAATCTACCTTGAACCCAAAACGAAAAAGAGAAAAAAAACACAGAACCCACCAGTTCCACAGAGGAAAACCGTATCAGGGCACTTGCTCCAGTTGTAAACAATTCTGAAGTTGGTCAGTGGTGGGGAATCGTCTCCCATTCAGCCAGCAGCCCCCACGCAACAAGCGTCCTCATTGCAAAGCTGGGGCACCGTGCCGAGGCATCTGTGAGTAAACGTGAGCTGAGCCCCAGGCCAGTTGCTGCTGAACTATTCCCACCCATCCCAGGTAAAACACCTGAATATATACAAGGACTTGAAAGCCTAGAGGGAGGGCCATAGAGCCACACGAGTGACAGCATGCCGACCGACTTGGTGCCTGCAGGCCAGCCAGGATGGTCCTGGCCCTGGGTGCTCTTCTGGAAGATTTCCATTTCCCTGCCTGAGATACCCGTCCTGTCCCTGCCCCCACTGCTTTTTTCCTTCCTCACCTCTGCCCAGGGAGAAATTCCAGCAGCAGGTATGGGTGACACATCTTCTTCTTTAGCAGGTGGCAGCCTGGCAACTGCTGCAGAAAGTCCAGCAGAGCCCCACTCACACTGGGCCACCCACAAAGCCGTGGCCTCTCACTCCCTCCCACCAGCCCAGCCCCGAGACTGCTGACAGGGCAGAGAAAATGGCGTCAGGCACGGCTGCAGGGGCTCTTGCTGCCTGGAGTGGTATTTATAGTGATCTCAACCCAGGCACACCTGGGGAGGGCTGGCCGGCACGGTAAGGCTGCCCAGGTCAGCCAATCATCACCCCTCAGGGGCTCACAGTTGCAGAAAATGGAACTTGCTGAACCGGCCAGGTCCAAGGAACAGGTGTGGGCTCCTGAGAGTCAGGATAGACAAGGGGCTGCAGCTTTGGCTTGTTTTCTAATCATTTTATCTGGCCCATGAGTGGGAGACAACTTCAAGAAAACCCTCTCCTAATGAGAGGAACCCAGGAGTCAGGGAGAGGAGGGGTGGGTGGTGGTTGGAGACAGAGGCCTGGTGCCCCGGGTGCAGTGGAAGTCTCTGGAAGACCAGGTGGAGGGAGGCCTCACGGAGTGATGCCCAGGGTCACAGACCTGTCGCAGCTGCTGTTTGTTAGTTCAAGTCCTGCTCTGAGGTGCTCTGTGTCAGCTCTGAGCGACAGGTGAGCTGGGGGTGCTCTGCAATGAGGGCTATGTGCACGGTTCCTGTGTGCCCAGCCCTGCCACGGTACCTGCAAGGGTAGCTCTGTATCCTGGGAGGGGCCTGACCACGAGAGCCCTGTGGGCTGGGGTGGGGGTGGGGTACCTGCCCAGGTGAGCTCCATATTCTGGGATTGGTCTGACCACGAGAGCCCCATGGGCTGCTGGGGACCTGGTAAAGGATGTCAGGACAGTCAGTGAAGCCACCGAGGATATACCTCCAGTTGCTCCTAATTCCTACACCCTGCTGGTCATTCTACCAACCACCAGGACATGGTATTCTGTATTAGTCTTCAATGATGCCTTCTTTTGTATTCCATTAGTCCCAGAGTCACAAGAAATTTTGGCTTGTGAGTGGCAGGACTCAACATACAACGAAAACAATACTTCCGGGCCGTCTGGCCCCAAGGGTGCAAAAATTCCCACACCATCTTTGGGGAAAGCTTAGCTAAAGACCTAAAAGTTCTACCTCTGGAAAAGGAAACCCTCCTTCAATATGCAGACGACATTCTGATCGCCAGCCCTACTAAGGAGGCCTCTGAACTACCAAGCCAATAAAGGATAGAAGTTGTCCAAGAAAAAGCTCAAATATCACAGACTGCCGTGACCTGCCTGGGCTTCATTCTCACAGAAGGTTGGAGAAGTCCATCCCAGGAAAGGGAAGAAACCATTTTCAGCCTTACCCCTTTCTAAAACTAGAAGACAGCTTAGGGGTTCCTGGGGAGGCCAGGGTTTGCTGCTTCTGGATCCCTAACTACAGTCTACTAGCTGGGCCTCTATATGAAACACTGAAAGGAAAAGATGATGATCCTTTTGAATAGAATCCAGAAGTGGCCTTTCAAGAATGGAAAGAGCAGTCAATTCAGACCCTTGCCCTGGAACTCCCTAATTTAGCTAAACCCTTTGACCTTTACATTCCCGGTGAAAGGTGAATCGCCATTGGAGAATTAGTGCAAAACCTGGGACCACTTGAAATGGAACAATGCAAGAATGCCATCCAGGTAGGATAAACTATGGTCACCAAGGGGCTTGGCCCACTGCCACATCTGGCCAAGATACTGGCGGTATCTAAAAACCTGGAAATCAGCAGCCCAAAAGGCCACCTCCCTCCTAAGGGAAAAGGACCCCACGTGGTGATCCTAACCACCAACCATGCCCTGAAGTTGCAGGGTTCGCTCCGTGGGCACACCGACCTCGAGTGAGGAGGCCCTCCAACTCCAACATCCAGAGAGATAACCGGGGGCAACAGGGCACCATGACGACTCGTGTGAACATCACTTGACCTGGACTTTCTCTCATAAAACAACAAGAGTGTGTCCCAAAAGAGTAGACTACTGCTTGCAGGACTTACTGCACCCAGAGGGGAGCTAATAATCTTGGCGGGGGAGCCGTATATCACACTGTCACCATAGAAAAGCCTACAGACACCGTGATGATGGTGGCCAGTAAGACCGGCTGGACTCTTGTTTACTTCAAAAGGCTGTTGGCTCAGTGGCCATCATGGTCCTTGATCACCACTGACCCTGGACTGTCTGGGAGTTGAGCGGGCAGGGCTCTGACACCTGGTGCTGTTTGTACGTTAATTCAGGGGCCTAATTGAAGAAAGCGCAGACTACTGGTCAGAGCATCTAGGCTGGCAGAAACGGTCGGCCTAAGGTGGCCGAACAAATGTGGGGCGGGGTGAAACCGGCCCCCACAGCGTCTCTGCACATCTCTTTCCTGGACCCTTGAAGGTCATTAGAATCTATAACACTTCCAATGCTGGTGCTCAGGTGGACGAGCAGGGAGGCAGGGGGCCTGGGGACAATCAACGTCACCTGGAGGCTGCTGGGGAGAAGCTCTGACCCTCGCCCCAGGGTATGAGGGCTCCCAACTCAGCACTCAGCAGTTACAGAAGAAGGGTCTGCACCCTCAGCACTCCAAGAATGAGGAACGGGACAAAAGGCAGAGGGGGGGTTTGTCCCCAGCAAAGCCCATTAAAAATCCCTGGGAGATAAAAATAGAATCTGGGCAATAAAGTCAAGTCTAACCTTTTTTATCCTTTGTGCTTTGTCTAATTTCACGTGCTCCTAGGGTCCCGCATGCAGAGGTTCCACACCCGGCACTTCAGACCAGATTTCCTAGTGCAGAATGGCTGGGTCGACACCTCAGCTCCTGGGGCCCAGTGCAGACTCCGCGATATAGAGCCTGAGCTACAGCCACCCCGGCCCTCGAGAGCTCCGCCCCCTCCCTCCCACTGACTCTGACAGGATCTCTACACAGCAGCCCAGCCCACAGCCCACGGGGTAGTACATGCTCTCACCTCTCCATTCTCTGATCAAAATATAAAGTTTCCTTTGCTTGTGAACCAAACTCAGTCTCGATCTGTTGGCCCCAATGACACTGGGCAGGGGGACACTTGTTGGGGTCCACTCTGGAGGATCAGTAACAGAAATTGAGACTATTGTAACCTCAATGAACAGATGTGTGAGCCAAAGTGTAGTTAACATAGAACAGTGTATAAGGCTCGGGTAAAATAAGATGTTTCTAACACTTCCATTGGATATTTCCATCACTTTATTATAAGCAAGTTCAGTGAAAAGGTTTGTCTTATTTGTCAGCTCAATATTAGAGAAATGAAGTGATTTCTTTCCAAGGATGTACATCTAATAATCTTGGTTAAAGCTTCAATCTTGTTTTAAATGCTTTTCCATTGAAAATGATACCTCTCTTTCAGCTCCCCCATTTCTGAGAAGTATAAAATCTTATAATTTATTATTACCAAAGGGGAAAGGTGGGAGGAGGGATAAATTAACAGTTTGGGATTAACACATACACACTGCTATGTATAAAATAGATCATCAACAAGGAACTACTGTATAGCACAGGGAACTACACTCAACATTTTGCAATAACCTATAAGGGGAAATAATCTGAAAAAGAATAGATATTTTTATTGACATCATCTATCAATGACAGTTAAAGTGTAACCTAAGGGAAGCTGGTGGTGAGTGCTTCTGACCCTGAAGACTTCAATCATCTAAAGTTTGGACTCTGCCTACTTCCCAAGGCCCTTAATGAACATATGTGTAGCCGTAGCTTAAAAAATTCCCCAGTTTGGGTTTCGGGGAGACACTGATTACGAAAAAGCCCTGGTGTTCTCCTTACATGAATGGGACTCTTCCTACTGCTAAAACATGTCTGTCACACCCAGAGGATGGTATACCGTCTGATCGGGAAGAGTTTGGAAAAGGCATCTCATCTCCTCATCTCCTGGTGCTCGGGTTCACCCCTCCAGCGTCTTTACTAACAGTCTCCCCACTTGGAGATGTCAGCACTGTCAACATCCTGTTGCGTACAGTTTGGAATTTGTCCAGAGGATGAAGCGGAAGGATGAGGAACAATGAGAGACAAGTCCTACGTGTTCAGACAGGCACATGTCACTCTAATTTCCAATCAGGAAGACGAATTGACCAAAGGCTAGGGTTGCCCATGGAAACAGTATAGGGCTTGAGGAAATCCCGCTGCTTTGTGGCCAGTTCCCATAAACACAAGTTGAACAATAGAACTCAGGGGCAGTAAAATTCACAAAACTGCAGAGTTGAAAATATCCATCACTGAAAAATGTCTTGAGGAAAGTCAGAGAAAAGGACTTGTAAGCAAGGGAGAATGGCAGGAAAGGGATTTGAGGAGGTAGAAAGGACTCGCCATTAAGCACAAGAAAAGGAGCTGAACATTGCCAACATTGCAGTTGGCCAAAAAGGGTGTATGCGTTTTTTTGTGTATATATTCAAGAAAAGAGCGTACACCTTTTTAGCCAACCAAACAGGTGGGCACTGGAAGTCAATACTACAAAAGACATCACTTCGCATCAGTCAGAAGAGCCATCCTCATAAAGCGTAAACAACAGAAATGCAGGACAGGGCAAGGAGAAGAGGGAGCCCTGTGAGACTTATAGTGGAAATGTATATTGCCAACGGCCATTCTGGAGAAGTGTATTGTGTTTACTAAAGCATCTAAACAATGAGCTACAGAGCATAGGGCACTTGCACCCATGGGCGTATATCTTGGGAAAAACAAAAATCGAGAGGACACAGGCACCCCAATGTTTACCTCCTCTCTGTTTAAAAGATCCTCGACTAGGATATAACTTAAATGTCTCTGGAGGGAAAAAATGGATAGAGATGTGGTACTTAGGTAGAGTGGAATATTATTCAGCCTGGAAATCAATGAAATATGGCCAGCTGTAACAACTCCGGAGGAGTTACGTATGATCATTCTAAGTGACAGAATTCAAAAAGAAGAAGACACATATCATAAGATATCACTTAAAGGTGGAATCCAAAATGGCTACACATGAAATAAATTACAAAACAAAAACATAGTCAAATATGTAGAAAACACGCATAAGGCTGCTAAACGGGAAAGGTGGGGAGGGGTGAGGCATCATCCAGGAGGTTGAAATTAGCAAAGATACCATTCCAAATACCAAACTGATAATCAACAAGGCCTACACGGTAGCTAAAAGAACTGCACTCAGCACACTCAAGTCACCGGAAAAGAATATATACGACTGGTAAGAATCTGAAAAAGAATTTATTGATGTCTCTCTGTACGTGAATCAAGTGGATGTACAGCAGCAAGAAACAGAGCTTTGAAAATCAGCTGTAACCAATATAGTAATAAATTGAAAAAATAAACGACAGAGAGACAGAGAAAACCTCTTACAACTTTTCCTCAGGGACGGTGATGCAACATGGATTGAACACATCTAGACCCACAGCAGGATGAGACATAAGGCTGGAAACTGTTTGCGCTAAGAGAAATGTGAGGTTGGGTGAGGAAATGCACACCCTTTAAAGTAATACTACCTGGTACCCATTCAATGGGTCCCAAATCTGCAGGTTCAAGGGATCTTCCTACAGCTAAAACATGCATGGAAAACCCAGAGGACTGTACACCATGTGATCGGGAGATGTGTCTAAAATGCACCTCATTTATCCTCTCCTGGTGCTCCTGTTCACCATTCCAGCCACGTTACTTAGAAGCTCCCCACTTGGAGAATCAGCACATTTAAACTTCTGTTTCACACATTTTGCAAATTGTGAGGAGGATGAACGGGAAGAGGGGGAACCAATGAGAGAAGAGTTGTAGGGGTTTGGACGGGCACATATCACTCTAATTTCCCATTAAGAATAAGAATTAAAAAAAGGCTCAGCCTGCCTCGCCGGAGCCAAAATAGGGCCTGAAGCAATCCTGCGGGTTTGAGGCCAGCTCACAAAAGAGCAACTTAAAACATGGAGCTCAGGGTCACTGCAATTCACAAACCTGCAGAGTTATAAATGAAAACTAACGTCCAAAAATATGTTGAGGTAAGGCAAAGAAGAGGATCTGAATGCAAGACAGAATTGCAAGAAACAGATTTCAAGAGATAGATTGGACTCGTCTTTAACGCACATGAAAAGCGGCAGAATTTCGACAATGATGCAGTTGGCCCAAAAGGGCGTATGCGATTTTTCCTGATTATATCCAGGAAAAAACGCATACGCACTTTATGGGCAACGGAGCAAGCAAGCAATGCAAATGTGCACAACAAAGAAGTCTCATTTCCCACCGGTCAAAAGGGCCATCCTAAAAAATTGTAAAAACCAGAAATGCAGGACAGGCCATGGAGAACAGGGAGCCTTTATACGCTGATGGGCAGTGTGTGAACTGCCGAGAGCCACTCTGGAGAAGTGTATGGTGGTTCCTAAATCATCTAAAAACAGAGCTACAGAGCATAGGACACTTCCAATCATGGGAGTATATCTAGGGAAGTCTAAAAATCAACAAGACACAAGCACACCACAGTTTAGGGCTACTCTGTTTACAAGAACCTCAACTTCAGTACACCTTAAATATCCCAGGAAAGAGAACAATGGATAAAGAAGATGTGGTACTTATGTACAATGGAATATCTCTTCACCATGAAATCAATGTAATAAGGCTAGTAGAAGGATAAAGAGTGGATTTAGGTCCGATAATACTACTTGAAATAAGTCAAACAGAAAAAGAAACATATCATAAGATATCACTTATAGAGGGAGGGTAAATATGGCTGCACAAGAAATGAATTACAGAACAGAACAGTGTTTCACATTTAGAAAACACACTTATGTCAGCTTAAGGGGAAAGGAGAGGTGGGGTGATGCATAAAACCAGAGTTTGAAATTAGCACAGATACCGTTCAAGAAACCAAATAGGTATTAGACAAGATCTACACCTTGCTCAATGAACTGGCCTCAACACACCCTATACACCGCAGAGAAATATATCTGAGTAATAAGAATCTTAAAACCCATGTATTGATATATCTCCATAAGGGAATCAAGTGTGTGCAGAGCGGCACAAACACAGCAGTGAAAATGAGCTAAACCCCATTATAGAAATAAATTTTAAAAACAAAACGCAGAAACAATGAAAGAGAGAAAAATTCTTACAAAATTCACTCAGGGGCTGTGATGCAACCTGGATTGACCACATATAAACCCACAGCTGGATAAGACATAAGGCTGGACACTTGGGGCTGAGAGGATTGGTGAGCTTCGGTGAGCAACTGCCGAAAGTTTAATGCAATACTTCATGCTACTCATTCCAAGGGTCCCAACACTCCAGGTTGAAGGGAATCTTCCTACAGCTAAACCATGCTTGGGAAACCCAGCGACTGGTATACCATATGATCAGGAAAGGTTTCTAAAACGCACCACATTTTTCCTCTCCTGGGGCTCCGGATCGACATTCCAGCCGCTTTACTAACAACATCCCCACATGGAGAGTCAATGCCTTTAAGTTCTGGTATCGCACAGTCTTCAGTTAGTGCGGAGGATGAATGGGAATAGGGGGAACCAGTGAGAAACTAGCTGTAGCGGTTTCAATGGGCACATGTCACTCTAATTTCACATCAGTAAGAAGAATGAACCAAAGGCACAGCAAGGTGCCCCAGAAGAAGAATAGCGCTTCAAGGAATCCTGTGGTTATGGGGCAAGATCACAAAACTAAGAGCTGAAAAATGGAGCTAAGGGCCACTGCAATTCAAAAACCTGACTTGCCCAAAAAGGGCGTATGTGTTTTTTCCTGAATATATTCAGGAAAAAACGCATACGCCCTTTTTGGCCAACCAAGCAAGCTTGCAAAGGAAATCTGCACTACAATGAAGTCTCACTTCCCCCCTGGTCAAAAGGGCCATCTGAAAAAAGTGTAAAATCCAGAAAGGCAGGACAGGCCATGGAGAACTGGGAGCCTTGTTATGCTGATGGGCGGGATGTAAATTGCCAACAGCCACTCGGGAGAAGTGTATGGTGTTTCCTGAAACATCTAAAAAACAAAGCAACAGAGCCTAGGGCACTTCCACTTATGGTCCTATAGCTTAGGGAAATTAAAATCAAAAAGACACAGACACCCCAAAAGTTGGGACGGCTCTGTTTACAAGAACCTGGTTTACGGTACAAGTTCAATATCGCACAAAGTGAAAAATGGATAAAGAAGTTGTGGTACTTACGTACAATGCAATATCACTCAGCAATGAAATCTATGTCATCAGGCCCGTAGCAGCATAATGAATGGATTCAGGTATGATGATTCTAACTGAAATAAGTCTCACAGAAAAAGAAACATCATAAGATATCACTAATACACGGAATGTAAACTTGGCTACACAGGAACTGAATTCCAAAACAGAACAGGGTCTCAAATTTAGAAACCCAACTTATGCTTGCTTAAGGGGAAAGGTGAGTTGGGGTGCTGCATAAAACCAGAGATTGAAATGAGCACAGATAAAGTTCCTTAAGCCAAATATGGAATAGACAAGAGCTACTCCTTGCTCAACGAAATGGACTCAACACCGCATATTAAACACCTAAGAATATAACTGACTAGGAAGTATCTTAAAACCTATGGATTGCTATGTCTCCAAAAGAGAATCAAGCGTGTGTGCAGGGGCATAAACGCAGCAGTGATAGGATTGGAGAACTTCGGTGAACAAATGAAGACCCTTTGAAGTCATATTGCATGGTACCCATTCCACGGGTCTCAACTCTCCAGGTTTAAGGTATTCTTCCTTCAGCTAAAACATGCATGTGGAACCCAGAGTATGATCAACCGTGTGATCGGGAGACGTGTTCCAATATGTGTCAGTTTTCGTCCCCTGGTACTCGGGTGCAACATTCCAGACGCTTTACTATCACTTTCCTGACTTGGAGAGTCAGTGCCTTTAACCTCCTGTTTGGCCCAGTTTGCAATTTCTGCGGAAGATGAACAGGAATAGGGAGAACCAATGACAGACTAGATGGAGGTGTCTGGATGGGCAAATTTAACTCTCATTTCCCACCAGGAAGAGGAATTAACTAAAGGCTCAGCGTGCCGTGCCGGAACCAGATTAGGGCCTGAAGCAATCCTGCGGTGTTGCGGCCAGCTCACGAGAAAGCGAGTTGAAGAAAGGAGCTCAGGGGCACTGTAATTCACAAACCTGCAGAGTTATAAATGACAGCTATCGTCCAAAAATATACTGAAGTAAGGCTGCCAAGAGGACTTGAATGCGGGGCAGAATTGCAGGAAACCGATTTCAGGAGGTAGACTGGAATTGCATTTAAAGCATAGGAAAAGAGGCAGAACGTCCACAATGATGCACTTGGCCAAAAAGAGCGTATGTGTTTTTTCCTGAATATATTCAGGAAAAAACGCATACGCCCTTTTTGGCCAACCAAGCAAGCTTGCAAAGGAAATCTGCACTACAATGAAGTCTCACTTCCCCCCGGTCAAAAGGGCCATCTGAAAAAAGTGTAAAATCCAGAAAGGCAGGACAGGCCATGGAGAACTGGGAGCCTTGTTATGCTGATGGGCGGGATGTAAATTGCCAACAGCCACTCGGGAGAAGTGTATGGTGTTTCCTGAAACATGTAAAAAACAAAGCAACAGAGCCTAGGGCACTTCCACTTATGGTCCTGTAGCTTAGGGAAATTAAAATCAAAAAGACACAGCCACCCCAAAGGTTGGGACGGCTCTGTTTACAAGAACCTGGTTTACGGTACAAGTTCAATATCGCAGAAAGTGAAAAATGGATAAAGAAGTTGTGGTACTTACGTACAATGCAGTATCACTCAGCAATGAAATCTATGTCATCAGGCCCGTAGCAGCATAATGAGTGGATTCAGGTATGATGATTCTAACTGAAATAAGTCACACAGAAAAAGAAACATCATAAGATATCACTAATACACGGAATGTAACCTTGGCTACACAGGAACTGAATTACAAAACAGAACAGGGTCTCAAATTTAGAAACCCAACTTATGCTTGCTTATGGGGAAAGGTGAGTTGGGGTGCTGCATAAAACCAGAGATTGAAATGAGCACAGATAAAGTTCCTTAAGCCAAATATGGAATAGACAAGAGCTACTCCTTGCTCAACGAAATGGACTCAACACCCCATATTAAACGCCTAAGAATGTACCTGACTAGGAAGTATCTTAAAACCTATGGATTGCTATGTCTCCGAAACAGAATCAAGCGTGTGTACAGGGGCATAAACGCAGCAGTGATAGGACTGGAGAGGTTCGGTGAGCAAATGAAGATCCTTTGAAGTCATATTGCATGGTACCCATTCCACGGGTCTCAACTCTCCAGGTTTAAGGTATTCTTCCTTCAGCTAAAACATGCATGTGGACCCCAGAGTATGATCAACCCTGTGATCGGGAGACGTGTTCCAATATGTGTCAGTTTTCGTCCCCTGGTACTCGGGTGCAACATTCCAGACGCTTTACTAACACTCTCCCGACTTGGAGAGTCAGTGCCTTTAACCTCCTGTTTGGCCCAGTTTGCAATTTCTGTGGAAGATGAACAGGAATAGGGAGAACCAATGACAGACTAGATGGAGGTGTCTGGACGGGCAAATTTAACTCTCATTTCTCATCAGGAAGAGGAATTAACCAAAGGCTCAGCGTGCCGTGCCGGAACCAGATTAGGGCCTGAAGCAATCCTGTGGTGTTGCGGACAGCTCACGAGAAAGCGAGTTGAAGAAAGGAGCTCAGGGGCACTGTAATTCACAAACCTGCGGAGTTATAAATGACAGCTATCGTCCAAAAATATACTGAAGTAAGGCTGCCAAGAGGACTTGAAAGCGGGGCAGAATTGCAGGAAACCGATTTCAGGAGGTAGACTGGAATTGCATTTAAAGCATAGGAAAAGAGGCAGAACGTCCACAATGATGCACTTGGCCAAAAAGGGTGTATGCGTTTTTCCCTGAATATATTCAGGAAAAAACGCATACGCCCTTTTTGGCCAACCAAGCAAGCTTGCAAAGGAAATCTGCACTACAATGAAGTCTCACTTCCCCCGGTCAAAAGGGCCATCTGAAAAAAGTGTAAAATCCAGAAAGGCAGGACAGGCCATGGAGAACTGGGAGCCTTGTTATGCTGATGGGCGGGATGTAAATTGCCAACAGCCACTCCGGAGAAGTGTATGGTGTTTCCTGAAACATCTAAAAAACAAAGCAACAGAGCCTAGGGCACTTCCACTTATGGTCCTGTAGCTTAGGGAAATTAAAATCAAAAAGACACAGCCACCCCAAAGGTTGGGACGGCTCTGTTTACAAGAACCTGGTTTACGGTACAAGTTCAATATCGCACAAAGTGAAAAATGGATAAAGAAGTTGTGGTACTTACGTACAATGCAGTATCACTCAGCAATGAAATCTATGTCATCAGGCCCGTAGCAGCATAATGAGTGGATTCAGGTATGATGATTCTAACTGAAATAAGTCACACAGAAAAAGAAACATCATAAGATATCACTAATACACGGAACGTAAACTTGGCTACACAGGAACTGAATTCCAAAACAGAACAGGGTCTCAAATTTAGAAACCCAACTTATGCTTGCTTAAGGGGAAAGGTGAGTTGGGGTGCTGCATAAAACCAGAGATTGAAATGAGCACAGATAAAGTTCCTTAAGCCAAATATGGAATAGACAAGAGCTACTCCTTGCTCAACGAAATGGACTCAACACCCCATATTAAACGCCTAAGAATGTACCTGACTAGGAAGTATCTTAAAACCTATGGATTGCTATGTTTCCGAAAGAGAATCAAGTGTGTGTACAGGGGCATAAACGTGGCAGTGATAGGACTGGAGAGGTTCGGTGAGCAAATGAAGACCCTTTGAAGTCATATTGCATGGTACCCATTCCACGGGTCTCAACTCTCCAGGTTTAAGGTATTCTTCCTTCAGCTAAAACATGCATGTGGAACCCAGAGTATGATCAACCCTGTGATCCGGAGACGTGTTCCAATATGTCTCAGTTTTCGTCCCCTGGTACTCGGGTGCAACATTCCAGACGCTTTACTAACACTCTCCCGACTTGGAGAGTCAGTGCCTTTAACCTCCTGTTTGGCCCAGTTTGCAATTTCTGCGGAAGATGAACAGGAATAGGGAGAACCAATGACAGACTAGCTGGAGGTGTCTGGACGGGCAAATTTAACTCTCTTTTCCCACAGGAAGGGGAATTAACCAAAGGCTCAGCGTGCCGTGCCGGAACCAGATTAGGGCCTGAAGCCATCCTGCGGTGTTGCGGCCAGCTCACGAGAAAGCGAGTTGAAGAAAGGAGCTCAGGGGCACTGTAATTCACAAACCTGCAGAGTTATAAATGACAGCTATCGTCCAAAAATATACTGAAGTAAGGCTGCCAAGAGGACTTGAAAGCGGGGCAGAATTGCAGGAAACCGATTTCAGGAGGTAGACTGGAATTGCATTGAAAGCATAGGAAAAGAGGCAGAACGTCCACAATGATGCACTTGGCCAAAAAGGGCGTATGCGTTTTTTCCTGAATATATTCAGGAAAAAACGCATACGCCCTTTTTGGCCAACCAAGCAAGCTTGCAAAGGAAATCTGCACTACAATGAAGTCTCACTTCCCCCCGGTCAAAAGGGCCATCTGAAAAAAGTGTAAACTCCAGAAAGGCAGGACAGGCCATGGAGAACTGGGAGCCTTGTTATGCTGATGGGCGGGATGTCAATTGCCAACAGCCACTCGGGAGAAGTGTATGGTGTTTCCTGAAACATCTAAAAAACAAAGCAACAGAGCCTAGGGCACTTCCACTTATGGTCCTATAGCTTAGGGAAATTAAAATCAAAAGACACAGCCACCCCAAAATTTGGCACGGCTGTGTTTACAAGAACCACGTTTACGGTACAAGTTCAATATCGCAGAATGTGAAAAATGGATAAAGAAGTTGTGGTACTTACGTACAATGCAATATCACTCAGCAATGAAATCTATGTCATCAGGCCCGTAGCACCATAATGAGTGGATTCAGGTATGATGATTCTAACTGAAATAAGTCACACAGAAAAAGAAACATCATAAGATATCACTAATACACGGAATGTAAACTTGGCTACACAGGAACTGAATTACAAAACAGAACAGGGTCTCAAATTTAGAAAACCAACTTATGCTTCCTTAAGGGGAAAGGTGAGTTGGGGTAATGCATAAAACCAGAGATTGAAATGAGCACAGATAAAGTTCCTTAAGCCAAATATGGAATAGACAAGAGCTACTCCTTGCTCAACGAAATGGATTCAACACCCCATATTAAACGCCTAACAATGTACCTGACTAGGAAGTATCTTAAAACCTATGGACTGCTATGTCTCCGAAAGAGAATCAAGCGTGTGTGCAGGGGCATAAACGCAGCAGTGATAGGATTGGAGAGGTTCGGTGAGCAAATGAAGACCCTTTGAAGTCATATTGCATGGTACCCATTCCACGGGTCTCAACTCTCCAGGTTTAAGGTATTCTTCCTTCAGCTAAAACATGCATGTGGAACCCAGAGTATGATCAACCGTGTGATCGGGAGACGTGTTCCAATATGTGTCAGTTTTCGTCCCCTGGTACTCGGGTGCAACATTCCAGACGCTTTCCTAACTCTCTCCCGACTTGGAGAGTCAGTGCCTTTAACCTCCTGTTTGGCCCAGTTTGCAATTTCTGCGGAAGATGAACAGGAATAGGGAGAACCAATGAGGGACTAGCTGGAGGTGTCTGGACGGGCAAATTTAACTCTCATTTCGCACCAGGAAGAGGAATTAACCAAAGGCTCAGCGTGCCGTGCCGGAACCAGATTAGGGCCTGAAGCAATCCTGCGGTGTTGCGGCCAGCTCACGAGAAAGCGAGTTGAAGAAAGGAGCTCAGGGGCACTGTAATTCACAAACCTGCAGAGTTATAAATGACAGCTATCGTCCAAAAATATACTGAAGTAAGGCTGCCAAGAGGACTTGAAAGCGGGGCAGAATTGCAGGAAACCGATTTCAGGAGGTAGACTGGAATTGCATTTAAAGCATAGGAAAAGAGGCAGAACGTCCACAATGATGCACTTGGCCAAAAAGGGCGTATGCGTTTTTTCCTGAATATATTCAGGAAAAAACGCATACGCCCTTTTTGGCCAACCAAGCAAGCTTGCAAAGGAAATCTGCACTACAATGAAGTCTCACTTCCCCCCGGTCAAAAGGGCCATCTGAAAAAAGTGTAAACTCCAGAAAGGCAGGACAGGCCATGGAGAACTGGGAGCCTTGTTATGCTGATGGGCGGGATGTCAATTGCCAACAGCCACTCGGGAGAAGTGTATGGTGTTTCCTGAAACATCTAAAAAACAAAGCAACAGAGCCTAGGGCACTTCCACTTATGGTCCTATAGCTTAGGGAAATTAAAATCAAAAAGACACAGCCACCCCAAAGTTTGGGACGGTTCTTTTTACTGGAATCTCTTCTACGGCACAAGTTAAATATCCCAGAGAGCAAATAATGGATAAAGAAGTTGCGGTACTTATGTACAACAGAATACCACTCAGCAATGAAATCTATGTCACCAGGCCCGTACCAGCATAATGAGTGGATTGAGGCACGATGATTCTAAGTGAAATAAGTCACACAGAAAAAGAAACATCATAAGGTATCACTAATAAACGGAATGTGAACTTGGCTACACAGGAACTGAATTACAAAACAGAACAGGGTCTCAAGTTTAGAAAACTAACTTATGCTTGCTTAAGGGGGAAGGTGAGTTGGGGTGCTGCATTAAACCAGAGTTTGAAATTAGCACAGATCCCGTTCCATAAGCCAAATATGGAATAGACAAGACCTACCCCTTGCTCAACGAAATGGATTCAACAATGAGGTATCACCTCACACCTGGTAGAATAGGCATCATAGAAAATCTACAAGCAAAAAATGCTGGAAACGGTGTGGAGAAAAGGAACCCTCTTCCACTATTGTTGGGAATATAAATTGATACAGTCACTATGGAGAACAATATGGAATTTCTTAAGAAACTAACAATAGAATTACCATATGATACAGCAATCCCACTACTGGACATATACCCAGACAAAACCATAAATCAAAAAGAGACATTCACCGCAATGTTCATTGCATCACTATTTACAATATCGAGGTAATGGAAGCAACCTAAATGCCCACAGACAGACGAATGCATAAAGCCGTTGTACATATATAAAATGCAATATTACTAAGCCATGAAAAGGAATGAAATTGGGTCATTTGTAGAGACGTTGATGCATCTAGAGACTGTCATACAGAGTGAAGTAAGTCAGAAAGAGAAAAACAAATCTTGTATATTCATGCATATATGTGGAACCTAGAAAACCTGTACAGATTAACCATTTTGCAAGGCATAAATAGAGCAACAGATGTAGACAACAAACGTATGGACAACAAGGGGGGAAAGCTGTTGGGGGGGGTGGTGGGAGGAGTTGAGAGACTGGGATTGGCATGTATACATTTATATGTATAAAATAGATAACCAATAAGAACCTGCTGTATAAAAATATAAAATAAAATTCAAAATTAAAAAGAAATAAAATTTAAACAATAGAAAAAACAATTATTCCCTTCACATACATGTATTTATATAAATAAATTATTTCCATGCTTATATCTGTAAATACAAAAAAGAGGAATAAAATCTACCTTGAACCCAAAACGAAAAAGAGAAAAAAAACACAGAACCCACCAGTTCCACAGAGGAAAACCGTATCAGGGCACTTGCTCCAGTTGTAAACAATTCTGAAGTTGGTCAGTGGTGGGGAATCGTCTCCCATTCAGCCAGCAGCCCCCACGCAACAAGCGTCCTCATTGCAAAGCTGGGGCACCGTGCCGAGGCATCTGTGAGTAAACGTGAGCTGAGCCCCAGGCCAGTTGCTGCTGAACTATTCCCACCCATCCCAGGTAAAACACCTGAATATATACAAGGACTTGAAAGCCTAGAGGGAGGGCCATAGAGCCACACGAGTGACAGCATGCCGGCCGACTTGGTGCCTGCAGGCCAGCCAGGATGGTCCTGGCCCTGGGTGCTCTTCTGGAAGATTTCCATTTCCCTGCCTGAGATACCCGTCCTGTCCCTGCCCCCACTGCTTTTTTCCTTCCTCACCTCTGCCCAGGGAGAAATTCCAGCAGCAGGTATGGGTGACACATCTTCTTCTTTAGCAGGTGGCAGCCTGGCAACTGCTGCAGAAAGTCCAGCAGAGCCCCACTCACACTGGGCCACCCACAAAGCCGTGGCCTCTCACTCCCTCCCACCAGCCCAGCCCCGAGACTGCTGACAGGGCAGAGAAAATGGCGTCAGGCACGGCTGCAGGGGCTCTTGCTGCCTGGAGTGGTATTTATAGTGATCTCAACCCAGGCACACCTGGGGAGGGCTGGCCGGCACGGTAAGGCTGCCCAGGTCAGCCAATCATCACCCCTCAGGGGCTCACAGTTGCAGAAAATGGAACTTGCTGAACCGGCCAGGTCCAAGGAACAGGTGTGGGCTCCTGAGAGTCAGGATAGACAAGGGGCTGCAGCTTTGGCTTGTTTTCTAATCATTTTATCTGGCCCATGAGTGGGAGACAACTTCAAGAAAACCCTCTCCTAATGAGAGGAACCCAGGAGTCAGGGAGAGGAGGGGTGGGTGGTGGTTGGAGACAGAGGCCTGGTGCCCCGGGTGCAGTGGAAGTCTCTGGAAGACCAGGTGGAGGGAGGCCTCACGGAGTGATGCCCAGGGTCACAGACCTGTCGCAGCTGCTGTTTGTTAGTTCAAGTCCTGCTCTGAGGTGCTCTGTGTCAGCTCTGAGCGACAGGTGAGCTGGGGGTGCTCTGCAATGAGGGCTATGTGCACGGTTCCTGTGTGCCCAGCCCTGCCACGGTACCTGCAAGGGTAGCTCTGTATCCTGGGAGGGGCCTGACCACGAGAGCCCTGTGGGCTGGGGTGGGGGTGGGGTACCTGCCCAGGTGAGCTCCATATTCTGGGATTGGTCTGACCACGAGAGCCCCATGGGCTGCTGGGGACCTGGTAAAGGATGTCAGGACAGTCAGTGAAGCCACCGAGGATATACCTCCAGTTGCTCCTAATTCCTACACCCTGCTGGTCATTCTACCAACCACCAGGACATGGTATTCTGTATTAGTCTTCAATGATGCCTTCTTTTGTATTCCATTAGTCCCAGAGTCACAAGAAATTTTGGCTTGTGAGTGGCAGGACTCAACATACAACGAAAACAATACTTCCGGGCCGTCTGGCCCCAAGGGTGCAAAAATTCCCACACCATCTTTGGGGAAAGCTTAGCTAAAGACCTAAAAGTTCTACCTCTGGAAAAGGAAACCCTCCTTCAATATGCAGACGACATTCTGATCGCCAGCCCTACTAAGGAGGCCTCTGAACTACCAAGCCAATAAAGGATAGAAGTTGTCCAAGAAAAAGCTCAAATATCACAGACTGCCGTGACCTGCCTGGGCTTCATTCTCACAGAAGGTTGGAGAAGTCCATCCCAGGAAAGGGAAGAAACCATTTTCAGCCTTACCCCTTTCTAAAACTAGAAGACAGCTTAGGGGTTCCTGGGGAGGCCAGGGTTTGCTGCTTCTGGATCCCTAACTACAGTCTACTAGCTGGGCCTCTATATGAAACACTGAAAGGAAAAGATGATGATCCTTTTGAATAGAATCCAGAAGTGGCCTTTCAAGAATGGAAAGAGCAGTCAATTCAGACCCTTGCCCTGGAACTCCCTAATTTAGCTAAACCCTTTGACCTTTACATTCCCGGTGAAAGGTGAATCGCCATTGGAGAATTAGTGCAAAACCTGGGACCACTTGAAATGGAACAATGCAAGAATGCCATCCAGGTAGGATAAACTATGGTCACCAAGGGGCTTGGCCCACTGCCACATCTGGCCAAGATACTGGCGGTATCTAAAAACCTGGAAATCAGCAGCCCAAAAGGCCACCTCCCTCCTAAGGGAAAAGGACCCCACGTGGTGATCCTAACCACCAACCATGCCCTGAAGTTGCAGGGTTCGCTCCGTGGGCACACCGACCTCGAGTGAGGAGGCCCTCCAACTCCAACATCCAGAGAGATAACCGGGGGCAACAGGGCACCATGACGACTCGTGTGAACATCACTTGACCTGGACTTTCTCTCATAAAACAACAAGAGTGTGTCCCAAAAGAGTAGACTACTGCTTGCAGGACTTACTGCACCCAGAGGGGAGCTAATAATCTTGGCGGGGGAGCCGTATATCACACTGTCACCATAGAAAAGCCTACAGACACCGTGATGATGGTGGCCAGTAAGACCGGCTGGACTCTTGTTTACTTCAAAAGGCTGTTGGCTCAGTGGCCATCATGGTCCTTGATCACCACTGACCCTGGACTGTCTGGGAGTTGAGCGGGCAGGGCTCTGACACCTGGTGCTGTTTGTACGTTAATTCAGGGGCCTAATTGAAGAAAGCGCAGACTACTGGTCAGAGCATCTAGCCTGGCAGAAACGGTCGGCCTAAGGTGGCCGAACAAATGTGGGGCGGGGTGAAACCGGCCCCCACAGCGTCTCTGCACATCTCTTTCCTGGACCCTTGAAGGTCATTAGAATCTATAACACTTCCAATGCTGGTGCTCAGGTGGACGAGCAGGGAGGCAGGGGGCCTGGGGACAATCAACGTCACCTGGAGGCTGCTGGGGAGAAGCTCTGACCCTCGCCCCAGGGTATGAGGGCTCCCAACTCAGCACTCAGCAGTTACAGAAGAAGGGTCTGCACCCTCAGCACTCCAAGAATGAGGAACGGGACAAAAGGCAGAGGGGGGGTTTGTCCCCAGCAAAGCCCATTAAAAATCCCTGGGAGATAAAAATAGAATCTGGGCAATAAAGTCAAGTCTAACCTTTTTTATCCTTTGTGCTTTGTCTAATTTCACGTGCTCCTAGGGTCCCGCATGCAGAGGTTCCACACCCGGCACTTCAGACCAGATTTCCTAGTGCAGAATGGCTGGGTCGACACCTCAGCTCCTGGGGCCCAGTGCAGACTCCGCGATATAGAGCCTGAGCTACAGCCACCCCGGCCCTCGAGAGCTCCGCCCCCTCCCTCCCACTGACTCTGACAGGATCTCTACACAGCAGCCCAGCCCACAGCCCACGGGGTAGTACATGCTCTCACCTCTCCATTCTCTGATCAAAATATAAAGTTTCCTTTGCTTGTGAACCAAACTCAGTCTCGATCTGTTGGCCCCAATGACACTGGGCAGGGGGACACTTGTTGGGGTCCACTCTGGAGGATCAGTAACAGAAATTGAGACTATTGTAACCTCAATGAACAGATGTGTGAGCCAAAGTGTAGTTAACATAGAACAGTGTATAAGGCTCGGGTAAAATAAGATGTTTCTAACACTTCCATTGGATATTTCCATCACTTTATTATAAGCAAGTTCAGTGAAAAGGTTTGTCTTATTTGTCAGCTCAATATTAGAGAAATGAAGTGATTTCTTTCCAAGGATGTACATCTAATAATCTTGGTTAAACCTTCAATCTTGTTTTAAATGCTTTTCCATTGAAAATGATACCTCTCTTTCAGCTCCCCCATTTCTGAGAAGTATAAAATCTTATAATTTATTATTACCAAAGGGGAAAGGTGGGAGGAGGGATAAATTAACAGTTTGGGATTAACACATACACACTGCTATGTATAAAATAGATCATCAACAAGGAACTACTGTATAGCACAGGGAACTACACTCAACATTTTGCAATAACCTATAAGGGGAAATAATCTGAAAAAGAATAGATATTTTTATTGACATCATCTATCAATGACAGTTAAAGTGTAACCTAAGGGAAGCTGGTGGTGAGTGCTTCTGACCCTGAAGACTTCAATCATCTAAAGTTTGGACTCTGCCTACTTCCCAAGGCCCTTAATGAACATATGTGTAGCCGTAGCTTAAAAAATTCCCCAGTTTGGGTTTCGGGGAGACACTGATTTTGAAAAAGCCCTGGTGTTCTCCTTACATGAATGGGACTCTTCCTACTGCTAAAACATGTCTGTCACACCCAGAGGATGGTATACCGTCTGATCGGGAAGAGTTTGGAAAAGGCATCTCATCTCCTCATCTCCTGGTGCTCGGGTTCACCCCTCCAGCGTCTTTACTAACAGTCTCCCCACTTGGAGATGTCAGCACTGTCAACATCCTGTTGCGTACAGTTTGGAATTTGTCCAGAGGATGAAGCGGAAGGATGAGGAACAATGAGAGACAAGTCCTACGTGTTCAGACAGGCACATGTCACTCTAATTTCCAATCAGGAAGACGAATTGACCAAAGGCTAGGGTTGCCCATGGAAACAGTATAGGGCTTGAGGAAATCCCGCTGCTTTGTGGCCAGTTCCCATAAACACAAGTTGAACAATAGAACTCAGGGGCAGTAAAATTCACAAAACTGCAGAGTTGAAAATATCCATCACTGAAAAATGTCTTGAGGAAAGTCAGAGAAAAGGACTTGTAAGCAAGGGAGAATGGCAGGAAAGGGATTTGAGGAGGTAGAAAGGACTCGCCGTTAAGCACAAGAAAAGGAGCTGAACATTGCCAACATTGCAGTTGGCCAAAAAGGGTGTATGCGTTTTTTTGTGTATATATTCAAGAAAAGAGCGTACACCTTTTTAGCCAACCAAACAGGTGGGCACTGGAAGTCAATACTACAAAAGACATCACTTCGCATCAGTCAGAAGAGCCATCCTCATAAAGCGTAAACAACAGAAATGCAGGACAGGGCAAGGAGAAGAGGGAGCCCTGTGAGACTTATAGTGGAAATGTATATTGCCAACGGCCATTCTGGAGAAGTGTATTGTGTTTACTAAAGCATCTAAACAATGAGCTACAGAGCATAGGGCACTTGCACTCATGGGCGTATATCTTGGGAAAAACAAAAATCGAGAGGACACAGGCACCCCAATGTTTACCCCCTCTCTGTTTAAAAGATCCTCGACTAGGATATAACTTAAATGTCTCTGGAGGGAAAAAATGGATAGCGATGTGGTACTTAGGTAGAGTGGAATATTATTCAGCCTGGAAATCAATGAAATATGGCCAGCTGTAACAACTCCGGAGGAGTTACGTATGATCATTCTAAGTGACAGAATTCAAAAAGAAGAAGACACATATCATAAGATATCACTTAAAGGTGGAATCCAAAATGGCTACACATGAAATAAATTACAAAACAAAAACATAGTCAAATATGTAGAAAACACGCATAAGGCTGCTAAACGGGAAAGGTGGGGAGGGGTGAGGCATCATCCAGGAGGTTGAAATTAGCAAAGATACCATTCCAAATACCAAACTGATAATCAACAAGGCCTACACGGTAGCTAAAAGAACTGCACTCAGCACACTCAAGTCACCGGAAAAGAATATATACGACTGGTAAGAATCTGAAAAAGAATTTATTGATGTCTCTCTGTACGTGAATCAAGTGGATGTACAGCAGCAAGAAACAGAGCTTTGAAAATCAGCTGTAACCAATATAGTAATAAATTGAAAAAAATAAACGACAGAGAGACAGAGAAAACCTCTTACAACTTTTCCTCAGGGACGGTGATGCAACATGGATTGAACACATCTAGACCCACAGCAGGATGAGACATAAGGCTGGAAACTGTTTGCGCTAAGAGAAATGTGAGGTTGGGTGAGGAAATGCACACCCTTTAAAGTAATACTACCTGGTACCCATTCAATGGGTCCCAAATCTGCAGGTTCAAGGGATCTTCCTACAGCTAAAACATGCATGGAAAACCCAGAGGACTGTACACCATGTGATCGGGAGATGTGTCTAAAATGCACCTCATTTATCCTCTCCTGGTGCTCCTGTTCACCATTCCAGCCACGTTACTTAGAAGCTCCCCACTTGGAGAATCAGCACATTTAAACTTCTGTTTCACACATTTTGCAAATTGTGAGGAGGATGAACGGGAAGAGGGGGAACCAATGAGAGAAGAGTTGTAGGGGTTTGGACGGGCACATATCACTCTAATTTCCCATTAAGAATAAGAATTAAAAAAAGGCTCAGCCTGCCTCGCCGGAGCCAAAATAGGGCCTGAAGCAATCCTGCGGGTTTGAGGCCAGCTCACAAAAGAGCAACTTAAAACATGGAGCTCAGGGTCACTGCAATTCACAAACCTGCAGAGTTATAAATGAAAACTAACGTCCAAAAATATGTTGAGGTAAGGCAAAGAAGAGGATCTGAATGCAAGACAGAATTGCAAGAAACAGATTTCAAGAGATAGATTGGACTCGTCTTTAACGCACATGAAAAGCGGCAGAATTTCGACAATGATGCAGTTGGCCCAAAAGGGCGTATGCGATTTTTCCTGATTATATCCAGGAAAAAACGCATACGCACTTTATGGGCAACGGAGCAAGCAAGCAATGCAAATGTGCACAACAAAGAAGTCTCATTTCCCACCGGTCAAAAGGGCCATCCTAAAAAATTGTAAAAACCAGAAATGCAGGACAGGCCATGGAGAACAGGGAGCCTTTATACGCTGATGGGCAGTGTGTGAACTGCCGAGAGCCACTCTGGAGAAGTGTATGGTGGTTCCTAAATCATCTAAAAACAGAGCTACAGAGCATAGGACACTTCCAATCATGGGAGTATATCTAGGGAAGTCTAAAAATCAACAAGACACAAGCACACCACAGTTTAGGGCTACTCTCTTTACAAGAACCTCAACTTCAGTACACCTTAAATATCCCAGGAAAGAGAACAATGGATAAAGAAGATGTGGTACTTATGTACAATGGAATATCTCTTCACCATGAAATCAATGTAATAAGGCTAGTAGAAGGATAAAGAGTGGATTTAGGTCCGATAATACTACTTGAAATAAGTCAAACAGAAAAAGAAACATATCATAAGATATCACTTATAGAGGGAGGGTAAATATGGCTGCACAAGAAATGAATTACAGAACAGAACAGTGTTTCACATTTAGAAAACACACTTATGTCAGCTTAAGGGGAAAGGAGAGGTGGGGTGATGCATAAAACCAGAGTTTGAAATTAGCACAGATACCGTTCAAGAAACCAAATAGGTATTAGACAAGATCTACACCTTGCTCAATGAACTGGCCTCAACACACCCTATACACCGCAGAGAAATATATCTGAGTAATAAGAATCTTAAAACCCATGTATTGATATATCTCCATAAGGGAATCAAGTGTGTGCAGAGCGGCACAAACACAGCAGTGAAAATGAGCTAAACCCCATTATAGAAATAAATTTTAAAAACAAAACGCAGAAACAATGAAAGAGAGAAAAATTCTTACAAAATTCACTCAGGGGCTGTGATGCAACCTGGATTGACCACATATAAACCCACAGCTGGATAAGACATAAGGCTGGACACTTGGGGCTGAGAGGATTGGTGAGCTTCGGTGAGCAACTGCCGAAAGTTTAATGCAATACTTCATGCTACTCATTCCAAGGGTCCCAACACTCCAGGTTGAAGGGAATCTTCCTACAGCTAAACCATGCTTGGGAAACCCAGCGACTGGTATACCATATGATCGGGAAAGGTTTCTAAAACGCACCACATTTTTCCTCTCCTGGGGCTCCGGATCGACATTCCAGCCGCTTTACTAACAACATCCCCACATGGAGAGTCAATGCCTTTAAGTTCTGGTATCGCACAGTCTTCAGTTAGTGCGGAGGATGAATGGGAATAGGGGGAACCAGTGAGAAACTAGCTGTAGCGGTTTCAATGGGCACATGTCACTCTAATTTCACATCAGTAAGAAGAATGAACCAAAGGCACAGCAAGGTGCCCCAGAAGAAGAATAGCGCTTCAAGGAATCCTGTGGTTATGGGGCAAGATCACAAAACTAAGAGCTGAAAAATGGAGCTAAGGGCCACTGCAATTCAAAAACCTGACTTGCCCAAAAAGGGCGTATGTGTTTTTTCCTGAATATATTCAGGAAAAAACGCATACGCCCTTTTTGGCCAACCAAGCAAGCTTGCAAAGGAAATCTGCACTACAATGAAGTCTCACTTCCCCCCTGGTCAAAAGGGCCATCTGAAAAAAGTATAAAATCCAGAAAGGCAGGACAGGCCATGGAGAACTGGGAGCCTTGTTATGCTGATGGGCGGGATGTAAATTGCCAACAGCCACTCGGGAGAAGTGTATGGTGTTTCCTGAAACATCTAAAAAACAAAGCAACAGAGCCTAGGGCACTTCCACTTATGGTCCTATAGCTTAGGGAAATTAAAATCAAAAAGACACAGACACCCCAAAAGTTGGGACGGCTCTGTTTACAAGAACCTGGTTTACGGTACAAGTTCAATATCGCAGAAAGTGAAAAATGGATAAAGAAGTTGTGGTACTTACGTACAATGCAATATCACTCAGCAATGAAATCTATGTCATCAGGCCCGTAGCAGCATAATGAGTGGATTCAGGTATGATGATTCTAACTGAAATAAGTCTCACAGAAAAAGAAACATCATAAGATATCACTAATACACGGAATGTAACCTTGGCTACACAGGAACTGAATTCCAAAACAGAACAGGGTCTCAAATTTAGAAACCCAACTTATGCTTGCTTAAGGGGAAAGGTGAGTTGGGGTGCTGCATAAAACCAGAGATTGAAATGAGCACAGATAAAGTTCCTTAAGCCAAATATGGAATAGACAAGAGCTACTCCTTGCTCAACGAAATGGACTCAACACCGCATATTAAACACCTAAGAATATAACTGACTAGGAAGTATCTTAAAACCTATGGATTGCTATGTCTCCAAAAGAGAATCAAGCGTGTGTGCAGGGGCATAAACGCAGCAGTGATAGGATTGGAGAACTTCGGTGAACAAATGAAGACCCTTTGAAGTCATATTGCATGGTACCCATTCCACGGGTCTCAACTCTCCAGGTTTAAGGTATTCTTCCTTCAGCTAAAACATGCATGTGGAACCCAGAGTATGATCAACCGTGTGATCGGGAGACGTGTTCCAATATGTGTCAGTTTTCGTCCCCTGGTACTCGGGTGCAACATTCCAGACGCTTTACTATCACTTTCCTGACTTGGAGAGTCAGTGCCTTTAACCTCCTGTTTGGCCCAGTTTGCAATTTCTGCGGAAGATGAACAGGAATAGGGAGAACCAATGACAGACTAGATGGAGGTGTCTGGATGGGCAAATTTAACTCTCATTTCCCACCAGGAAGAGGAATTAACTAAAGGCTCAGCGTGCCGTGCCGGAACCAGATTAGGGCCTGAAGCAATCCTGCGGTGTTGCGGCCAGCTCACGAGAAAGCGAGTTGAAGAAAGGAGCTCAGGGGCACTGTAATTCACAAACCTGCAGAGTTATAAATGACAGCTATCGTCCAAAAATATACTGAAGTAAGGCTGCCAAGAGGACTTGAATGCGGGGCAGAATTGCAGGAAACCGATTTCAGGAGGTAGACTGGAATTGCATTTAAAGCATAGGAAAAGAGGCAGAACGTCCACAATGATGCACTTGGCCAAAAAGAGCGTATGTGTTTTTTCCTGAATATATTCAGGAAAAAACGCATACGCCCTTTTTGGCCAACCAAGCAAGCTTGCAAAGGAAATCTGCACTACAATGAAGTCTCACTTCCCCCCGGTCAAAAGGGCCATCTGAAAAAAGTGTAAAATCCAGAAAGGCAGGACAGGCCATGGAGAACTGGGAGCCTTGTTATGCTGATGGGCGGGATGTAAATTGCCAACAGCCACTCGGGAGAAGTGTATGGTGTTTCCTGAAACATGTAAAAAACAAAGCAACAGAGCCTAGGGCACTTCCACTTATGGTCCTGTAGCTTAGGGAAATTAAAATCAAAAAGACACAGCCACCCCAAAGGTTGGGACGGCTCTGTTTACAAGAACCTGGTTTACGGTACAAGTTCAATATCGCAGAAAGTGAAAAATGGATAAAGAAGTTGTGGTACTTACGTACAATGCAGTATCACTCAGCAATGAAATCTATGTCATCAGGCCCGTAGCAGCATAATGAGTGGATTCAGGTATGATGATTCTAACTGAAATAAGTCACACAGAAAAAGAAACATCATAAGATATCACTAATACACGGAATGTAACCTTGGCTACACAGGAACTGAATTACAAAACAGAACAGGGTCTCAAATTTAGAAACCCAACTTATGCTTGCTTATGGGGAAAGGTGAGTTGGGGTGCTGCATAAAACCAGAGATTGAAATGAGCACAGATAAAGTTCCTTAAGCCAAATATGGAATAGACAAGAGCTACTCCTTGCTCAACGAAATGGACTCAACACCCCATATTAAACGCCTAAGAATGTACCTGACTAGGAAGTATCTTAAAACCTATGGATTGCTATGTCTCCGAAACAGAATCAAGCGTGTGTACAGGGGCATAAACGCAGCAGTGATAGGACTGGAGAGGTTCGGTGAGCAAATGAAGATCCTTTGAAGTCATATTGCATGGTACCCATTCCACGGGTCTCAACTCTCCAGGTTTAAGGTATTCTTCCTTCAGCTAAAACATGCATGTGGACCCCAGAGTATGATCAACCCTGTGATCGGGAGACGTGTTCCAATATGTGTCAGTTTTCGTCCCCTGGTACTCGGGTGCAACATTCCAGACGCTTTACTAACACTCTCCCGACTTGGAGAGTCAGTGCCTTTAACCTCCTGTTTGGCCCAGTTTGCAATTTCTGTGGAAGATGAACAGGAATAGGGAGAACCAATGACAGACTAGATGGAGGTGTCTGGACGGGCAAATTTAACTCTCATTTCTCATCAGGAAGAGGAATTAACCAAAGGCTCAGCGTGCCGTGCCGGAACCAGATTAGGGCCTGAAGCAATCCTGTGGTGTTGCGGACAGCTCACGAGAAAGCGAGTTGAAGAAAGGAGCTCAGGGGCACTGTAATTCACAAACCTGCGGAGTTATAAATGACAGCTATCGTCCAAAAATATACTGAAGTAAGGCTGCCAAGAGGACTTGAAAGCGGGGCAGAATTGCAGGAAACCGATTTCAGGAGGTAGACTGGAATTGCATTTAAAGCATAGGAAAAGAGGCAGAACGTCCACAATGATGCACTTGGCCAAAAAGGGTGTATGCGTTTTTCCCTGAATATATTCAGGAAAAAACGCATACGCCCTTTTTGGCCAACCAAGCAAGCTTGCAAAGGAAATCTGCACTACAATGAAGTCTCACTTCCCCCGGTCAAAAGGGCCATCTGAAAAAAGTGTAAAATCCAGAAAGGCAGGACAGGCCATGGAGAACTGGGAGCCTTGTTATGCTGATGGTCGGGATGTAAATTGCCAACAGCCACTCCGGAGAAGTGTATGGTGTTTCCTGAAACATCTAAAAAACAAAGCAACAGAGCCTAGGGCACTTCCACTTATGGTCCTGTAGCTTAGGGAAATTAAAATCAAAAAGACACAGCCACCCCAAAGGTTGGGACGGCTCTGTTTACAAGAACCTGGTTTATGGTACAAGTTCAATATCGCAGAAAGTGAAAAATGGATAAAGAAGTTGTGGTACTTACGTACAATGCAGTATCACTCAGCAATGAAATCTATGTCATCAGGCCCGTAGCAGCATAATGAGTGGATTCAGGTATGATGATTCTAACTGAAATAAGTCACACAGAAAAAGAAACATCATAAGATATCACTAATACACGGAATGTAAACTTGGCTACACAGGAACTGAATTCCAAAACAGAACAGGGTCTCAAATTTAGAAACCCAACTTATGCTTGCTTAAGGGGAAAGGTGAGTTGGGGTGCTGCATAAAACCAGAGATTGAAATGAGCACAGATAAAGTTCCTTAAGCCAAATATGGAATAGACAAGAGCTACTCCTTGCTCAATGAAATGGACTCAACACCCCATATTAAACGCCTAAGAATGTACCTGACTAGGAAGTATCTTAAAACCTATGGATTGCTATGTTTCCGAAAGAGAATCAAGTGTGTGTACAGGGGCATAAACGTGGCAGTGATAGGACTGGAGAGGTTCGGTGAGCAAATGAAGACCCTTTGAAGTCATATTGCATGGTACCCATTCCACGGGTCTCAACTCTCCAGGTTTAAGGTATTCTTCCTTCAGCTAAAACATGCATGTGGAACCCAGAGTATGATCAACCCTGTGATCCGGAGACGTGTTCCAATATGTCTCAGTTTTCGTCCCCTGGTACTCGGGTGCAACATTCCAGACGCTTTACTAACACTCTCCCGACTTGGAGAGTCAGTGCCTTTAACCTCCTGTTTGGCCCAGTTTGCAATTTCTGCGGAAGATGAACAGGAATAGGGAGAACCAATGACAGACTAGCTGGAGGTGTCTGGACGGGCAAATTTAACTCTCTTTTCCCACAGGAAGGGGAATTAACCAAAGGCTCAGCGTGCCGTGCCGGAACCAGATTAGGGCCTGAAGCCATCCTGCGGTGTTGCGGCCAGCTCACGAGAAAGCGAGTTGAAGAAAGGAGCTCAGGGGCACTGTAATTCACAAACCTGCAGAGTTATAAATGACAGCTATCGTCCAAAAATATACTGAAGTAAGGCTGCCAAGAGGACTTGAAAGCGGGGCAGAATTGCAGGAAACCGATTTCAGGAGGTAGACTGGAATTGCATTTAAAGCATAGGAAAAGAGGCAGAACGTCCACAATGATGCACTTGGCCAAAAAGGGCGTATGCGTTTTTTCCTGAATATATTCAGGAAAAAACGCATACGCCCTTTTTGGCCAACCAAGCAAGCTTGCAAAGGAAATCTGCACTACAATGAAGTCTCACTTCCCCCCGGTCAAAAGGGCCATCTGAAAAAAGTGTAAACTCCAGAAAGGCAGGACAGGCCATGGAGAACTGGGAGCCTTGTTATGCTCATGGGCGGGATGTCAATTGCCAACAGCCACTCGGGAGAAGTGTATGGTGTTTCCTGAAACATCTAAAAAACAAAGCAACAGAGCCTAGGGCACTTCCACTTATGGTCCTATAGCTTAGGGAAATTAAAATCAAAAAGACACAGCCACCCCAAAGGTTGGGACGGTTCTTTTTACTGGAATCTCTTCTACGGCACAAGTTAAATATCCCAGAGAGCAAATAATGGATAAAGAAGTTGCGGTACTTATGTACAACAGAATACCACTCAGCAATGAAATCTATGTCACCAGGCCCGTACCAGCATAATGAGTGGATTGAGGCACGATGATTCTAAGTGAAATAAGTCACACAGAAAAAGAAACATCATAAGGTATCACTAATAAACGGAATGTGAACTTGGCTACACAGGAACTGAATTACAAAACAGAACAGGGTCTCAAGTTTAGAAAACTAACTTATGCTTGCTTAAGGGGGAAGGTGAGTTGGGGTGCTGCATTAAACCAGAGTTTGAAATTAGCACAGATCCCGTTCCATAAGCCAAATATGGAATAGACAAGACCTACCCCTTGCTCAACGAAATGGATTCAACAATGAGGTATCACCTCACACCTGGTAGAATAGGCATCATAGAAAATCTACAAGCAAAAAATGCTGGAAACGGTGTGGAGAAAAGGAACCCTCTTCCACTATTGTTGGGAATATAAATTGATACAGTCACTATGGAGAACAATATGGAATTTCTTAAGAAACTAACAATAGAATTACCATATGATACAGCAATCCCACTACTGGACATATACCCAGACAAAACCATAAATCAAAAAGAGACATTCACCGCAATGTTCATTGCATCACTATTTACAATATCGAGGTAATGGAAGCAACCTAAATGCCCACAGACAGACGAATGCATAAAGCCGTTGTACATATATAAAATGCAATATTACTAAGCCATGAAAAGGAATGAAATTGGGTCATTTGTAGAGACGTTGATGCATCTAGAGACTGTCATACAGAGTGAAGTAAGTCAGAAAGAGAAAAACAAATCTTGTATATTCATGCATATATGTGGAACCTAGAAAACCTGTACAGATTAACCATTTTGCAAGGCATAAATAGAGCAACAGATGTAGACAACAAACGTATGGACAACAAGGGGGGAAAGCTGTTGGGGGGGGTGGTGGGAGGAGTTGAGAGACTGGGATTGGCATGTATACATTTATATGTATAAAATAGATAACCAATAAGAACCTGCTGTATAAAAATATAAAATAAAATTCAAAATTAAAAAGAAATAAAATTTAAACAATAGAAAAAACAATTATTCCCTTCACATACATGTATTTATATGAATAAATTATTTCCATGCTTATATCTGTAAATACAAAAAAGAGGAATAAAATCTACCTTGAACTCAAAACGAAAAAGAGAAAAAAAACACAGAACCCACCAGTTCCACAGAGGAAAACCGTATCAGGGCACTTGCTCCAGTTGTAAACAATTCTGAAGTTGGTCAGTGGTGGGGAATCGTCTCCCATTCAGCCAGCAGCCCCCACGCAACAAGCGTCCTCATTGCAAAGCTGGGGCACCGTGCCGAGGCATCTGTGAGTAAACGTGAGCTGAGCCCCAGGCCAGTTGCTGCTGAACTATTCCCACCCATCCCAGGTAAAACACCTGAATATATACAAGGACTTGAAAGCCTAGAGGGAGGGCCATAGAGCCACACGAGTGACAGCATGCCGGCCGACTTGGTGCCTGCAGGCCAGCCAGGATGGTCCTGGCCCTGGGTGCTCTTCTGGAAGATTTCCATTTCCCTGCCTGAGATACCCGTCCTGTCCCTGCCCCCACTGCTTTTTTCCTTCCTCACCTCTGCCCAGGGAGAAATTCCAGCAGCAGGTATGGGTGACACATCTTCTTCTTTAGCAGGTGGCAGCCTGGCAACTGCTGCAGAAAGTCCAGCAGAGCCCCACTCACACTGGGCCACCCACAAAGCCGTGGCCTCTCACTCCCTCCCACCAGCCCAGCCCCGAGACTGCTGACAGGGCAGAGAAAATGGCGTCAGGCACGGCTGCAGGGGCTCTTGCTGCCTGGAGTGGTATTTATAGTGATCTCAACCCAGGCACACCTGGGGAGGGCTGGCCGGCACGGTAAGGCTGCCCAGGTCAGCCAATCATCACCCCTCAGGGGCTCACAGTTGCAGAAAATGGAACTTGCTGAACCGGCCAGGTCCAAGGAACAGGTGTGGGCTCCTGAGAGTCAGGATAGACAAGGGGCTGCAGCTTTGGCTTGTTTTCTAATCATTTTATCTGGCCCATGAGTGGGAGACAACTTCAAGAAAACCCTCTCCTAATGAGAGGAACCCAGGAGTCAGGGAGAGGAGGGGTGGGTGGTGGTTGGAGACAGAGGCCTGGTGCCCCGGGTGCAGTGGAAGTCTCTGGAAGACCAGGTGGAGGGAGGCCTCACGGAGTGATGCCCAGGGTCACAGACCTGTCGCAGCTGCTGTTTGTTAGTTCAAGTCCTGCTCTGAGGTGCTCTGTGTCAGCTCTGAGCGACAGGTGAGCTGGGGGTGCTCTGCAATGAGGGCTATGTGCACGGTTCCTGTGTGCCCAGCCCTGCCACGGTACCTGCAAGGGTAGCTCTGTATCCTGGGAGGGGCCTGACCACGAGAGCCCTGTGGGCTGGGGTGGGGGTGGGGTACCTGCCCAGGTGAGCTCCATATTCTGGGATTGGTCTGACCACGAGAGCCCCATGGGCTGCTGGGGACCTGGTAAAGGATGTCAGGACAGTCAGTGAAGCCACCGAGGATATACCTCCAGTTGCTCCTAATTCCTACACCCTGCTGGTCATTCTACCAACCACCAGGACATGGTATTCTGTATTAGTCTTCAATGATGCCTTCTTTTGTATTCCATTAGTCCCAGAGTCACAAGAAATTTTGGCTTGTGAGTGGCAGGACTCAACATACAACGAAAACAATACTTCCGGGCCGTCTGGCCCCAAGGGTGCAAAAATTCCCACACCATCTTTGGGGAAAGCTTAGCTAAAGACCTAAAAGTTCTACCTCTGGAAAAGGAAACCCTCCTTCAATATGCAGACGACATTCTGATCGCCAGCCCTACTAAGGAGGCCTCTGAACTACCAAGCCAATAAAGGATAGAAGTTGTCCAAGAAAAAGCTCAAATATCACAGACTGCCGTGACCTGCCTGGGCTTCATTCTCACAGAAGGTTGGAGAAGTCCATCCCAGGAAAGGGAAGAAACCATTTTCAGCCTTACCCCTTTCTAAAACTAGAAGACAGCTTAGGGGTTCCTGGGGAGGCCAGGGTTTGCTGCTTCTGGATCCCTAACTACAGTCTACTAGCTGGGCCTCTATATGAAACACTGAAAGGAAAAGATGATGATCCTTTTGAATAGAATCCAGAAGTGGCCTTTCAAGAATGGAAAGAGCAGTCAATTCAGACCCTTGCCCTGGAACTCCCTAATTTAGCTAAACCCTTTGACCTTTACATTCCCGGTGAAAGGTGAATCGCCATTGGAGAATTAGTGCAAAACCTGGGACCACTTGAAATGGAACAATGCAAGAATGCCATCCAGGTAGGATAAACTATGGTCACCAAGGGGCTTGGCCCACTGCCACATCTGGCCAAGATACTGGCGGTATCTAAAAACCTGGAAATCAGCAGCCCAAAAGGCCACCTCCCTCCTAAGGGAAAAGGACCCCACGTGGTGATCCTAACCACCAACCATGCCCTGAAGTTGCAGGGTTCGCTCCGTGGGCACACCGACCTCGAGTGAGGAGGCCCTCCAACTCCAACATCCAGAGAGATAACCGGGGGCAACAGGGCACCATGACGACTCGTGTGAACATCACTTGACCTGGACTTTCTCTCATAAAACAACAAGAGTGTGTCCCAAAAGAGTAGACTACTGCTTGCAGGACTTACTGCACCCAGAGGGGAGCTAATAATCTTGGCGGGGGAGCCGTATATCACACTGTCACCATAGAAAAGCCTACAGACACCGTGATGATGGTGGCCAGTAAGACCGGCTGGACTCTTGTTTACTTCAAAAGGCTGTTGGCTCAGTGGCCATCATGGTCCTTGATCACCACTGACCCTGGACTGTCTGGGAGTTGAGCGGGCAGGGCTCTGACACCTGGTGCTGTTTGTACGTTAATTCAGGGGCCTAATTGAAGAAAGCGCAGACTACTGGTCAGAGCATCTAGGCTGGCAGAAACGGTCGGCCTAAGGTGGCCGAACAAATGTGGGGCGGGGTGAAACCGGCCCCCACAGCGTCTCTGCACATCTCTTTCCTGGACCCTTGAAGGTCATTAGAATCTATAACACTTCCAATGCTGGTGCTCAGGTGGACGAGCAGGGAGGCAGGGGGCCTGGGGACAATCAACGTCACCTGGAGGCTGCTGGGGAGAAGCTCTGACCCTCGCCCCAGGGTATGAGGGCTCCCAACTCAGCACTCAGCAGTTACAGAAGAAGGGTCTGCACCCTCAGCACTCCAAGAATGAGGAACGGGACAAAAGGCAGAGGGGGGGTTTGTCCCCAGCAAAGCCCATTAAAAATCCCTGGGAGATAAAAATAGAATCTGGGCAATAAAGTCAAGTCTAACCTTTTTTATCCTTTGTGCTTTGTCTAATTTCACGTGCTCCTAGGGTCCCGCATGCAGAGGTTCCACACCCGGCACTTCAGACCAGATTTCCTAGTGCAGAATGGCTGGGTCGACACCTCAGCTCCTGGGGCCCAGTGCAGACTCCGCGATATAGAGCCTGAGCTACAGCCACCCCGGCCCTCGAGAGCTCCGCCCCCTCCCTCCCACTGACTCTGACAGGATCTCTACACAGCAGCCCAGCCCACAGCCCACGGGGTAGTACATGCTCTCACCTCTCCATTCTCTGATCAAAATATAAAGTTTCCTTTGCTTGTGAACCAAACTCAGTCTCGATCTGTTGGCCCCAATGACACTGGGCAGGGGGACACTTGTTGGGGTCCACTCTGGAGGATCAGTAACAGAAATTGAGACTATTGTAACCTCAATGAACAGATGTGTGAGCCAAAGTGTAGTTAACATAGAACAGTGTATAAGGCTCGGGTAAAATAAGATGTTTCTAACACTTCCATTGGATATTTCCATCACTTTATTATAAGCAAGTTCAGTGAAAAGGTTTGTCTTATTTGTCAGCTCAATATTAGAGAAATGAAGTGATTTCTTTCCAAGGATGTACATCTAATAATCTTGGTTAAAGCTTCAATCTTGTTTTAAATGCTTTTCCATTGAAAATGATACCTCTCTTTCAGCTCCCCCATTTCTGAGAAGTATAAAATCTTATAATTTATTATTACCAAAGGGGAAAGGTGGGAGGAGGGATAAATTAACAGTTTGGGATTAACACATACACACTGCTATGTATAAAATAGATCATCAACAAGGAACTACTGTATAGCACAGGGAACTACACTCAACATTTTGCAATAACCTATAAGGGGAAATAATCTGAAAAAGAATAGATATTTTTATTGACATCATCTATCAATGACAGTTAAAGTGTAACCTAAGGGAAGCTGGTGGTGAGTGCTTCTGACCCTGAAGACTTCAATCATCTAAAGTTTGGACTCTGCCTACTTCCCAAGGCCCTTAATGAACATATGTGTAGCCGTAGCTTAAAAAATTCCCCAGTTTGGGTTTCGGGGAGACACTGATTTTGAAAAAGCCCTGGTGTTCTCCTTACATGAATGGGACTCTTCCTACTGCTAAAACATGTCTGTCACACCCAGAGGATGGTATACCGTCTGATCGGGAAGAGTTTGGAAAAGGCATCTCATCTCCTCATCTCCTGGTGCTCGGGTTCACCCCTCCAGCGTCTTTACTAACAGTCTCCCCACTTGGAGATGTCAGCACTGTCAACATCCTGTTGCGTACAGTTTGGAATTTGTCCAGAGGATGAAGCGGAAGGATGAGGAACAATGAGAGACAAGTCCTACGTGTTCAGACAGGCACATGTCACTCTAATTTCCAATCAGGAAGACGAATTGACCAAAGGCTAGGGTTGCCCATGGAAACAGTATAGGGCTTGAGGAAATCCCGCTGCTTTGTGGCCAGTTCCCATAAACACAAGTTGAACAATAGAACTCAGGGGCAGTAAAATTCACAAAACTGCAGAGTTGAAAATATCCATCACTGAAAAATGTCTTGAGGAAAGTCAGAGAAAAGGACTTGTAAGCAAGGGAGAATGGCAGGAAAGGGATTTGAGGAGGTAGAAAGGACTCGCCGTTAAGCACAAGAAAAGGAGCTGAACATTGCCAACATTGCAGTTGACCAAAAAGGGTGTATGCGTTTTTTTGTGTATATATTCAAGAAAAGAGCGTACACCTTTTTAGCCAACCAAACAGGTGGGCACTGGAAGTCAATACTACAAAAGACATCACTTCGCATCAGTCAGAAGAGCCATCCTCATAAAGCGTAAACAACAGAAATGCAGGACAGGGCAAGGAGAAGAGGGAGCCCTGTGAGACTTATAGTGGAAATGTATATTGCCAACGGCCATTCTGGAGAAGTGTATTGTGTTTACTAAAGCATCTAAACAATGAGCTACAGAGCATAGGGCACTTGCACTCATGGGCGTATATCTTGGGAAAAACAAAAATCGAGAGGACACAGGCACCCCAATGTTTACCCCCTCTCTGTTTAAAAGATCCTCGACTAGGATATAACTTAAATGTCTCTGGAGGGAAAAAATGGATAGAGATGTGGTACTTAGGTAGAGTGGAATATTATTCAGCCTGGAAATCAATGAAATATGGCCAGCTGTAACAACTCCGGAGGAGTTACGTATGATCATTCTAAGTGACAGAATTCAAAAAGAAGAAGACACATATCATAAGATATCACTTAAAGGTGGAATCCAAAATGGCTACACATGAAATAAATTACAAAACAAAAACATAGTCAAATATGTAGAAAACACGCATAAGGCTGCTAAACGGGAAAGGTGGGGAGGGGTGAGGCATCATCCAGGAGGTTGAAATTAGCAAAGATACCATTCCAAATACCAAACTGATAATCAACAAGGCCTACACGGTAGCTAAAAGAACTGCACTCAGCACACTCAAGTCACCGGAAAAGAATATATACGACTGGTAAGAATCTGAAAAAGAATTTATTGATGTCTCTCTGTACGTGAATCAAGTGGATGTACAGCAGCAAGAAACAGAGCTTTGAAAATCAGCTGTAACCAATATAGTAATAAATTGAAAAAAATAAACGACAGAGAGACAGAGAAAACCTCTTACAACTTTTCCTCAGGGACGGTGATGCAACATGGATTGAACACATCTAGACTCACAGCAGGATGAGACATAAGGCTGGAAACTGTTTGCGCTAAGAGAAATGTGAGGTTGGGTGAGGAAATGCACACCCTTTAAAGTAATACTACCTGGTACCCATTCAATGGGTCCCAAATCTGCAGGTTCAAGGGATCTTCCTACAGCTAAAACATGCATGGAAAACCCAGAGGACTGTACACCATGTGATCGGGAGATGTGTCTAAAATGCACCTCATTTATCCTCTCCTGGTGCTCCTGTTCACCATTCCAGCCACGTTACTTAGAAGCTCCCCACTTGGAGAATCAGCACATTTAAACTTCTGTTTCACACATTTTGCAAATTGTGAGGAGGATGAACGGGAAGAGGGGGAACCAATGAGAGAAGAGTTGTAGGGGTTTGGACGGGCACATATCACTCTAATTTCCCATTAAGAATAAGAATTAAAAAAAGGCTCAGCCTGCCTCGCCGGAGCCAAAATAGGGCCTGAAGCAATCCTGCGGGTTTGAGGCCAGCTCACAAAAGAGCAACTTAAAACATGGAGCTCAGGGTCACTGCAATTCACAAACCTGCAGAGTTATAAATGAAAACTAACGTCCAAAAATATGTTGAGGTAAGGCAAAGAAGAGGATCTGAATGCAAGACAGAATTGCAAGAAACAGATTTCAAGAGATAGATTGGACTCGTCTTTAACGCACATGAAAAGCGGCAGAATTTCGACAATGATGCAGTTGGCCCAAAAGGGCGTATGCGATCTTTCCTGATTATATCCAGGAAAAAACGCATACGCACTTTATGGGCAACGAAGCAAGCAAGCAATGCAAATGTGCACAACAAAGAAGTCTCATTTCCCACCGGTCAAAAGGGCCATCCTAAAAAATTGTAAAAACCAGAAATGCAGGACAGGCCATGGAGAACAGGGAGCCTTTATACGCTGATGGGCAGTGTGTGAACTGCCGAGAGCCACTCTGGAGAAGTGTATGGTGGTTCCTAAATCATCTAAAAACAGAGCTACAGAGCATAGGACACTTCCAATCATGGGAGTATATCTAGGGAAGTCTAAAAATCAACAAGACACAAGCACACCACAGTTTAGGGCTACTCTGTTTACAAGAACCTCAACTTCAGTACACCTTAAATATCCCAGGAAAGAGAACAATGGATAAAGAAGATGTGGTACTTATGTACAATGGAATATCTCTTCACCATGAAATCAATGTAATAAGGCTAGTAGAAGGATAAAGAGTGGATTTAGGTCCGATAATACTACTTGAAATAAGTCAAACAGAAAAAGAAACATATCATAAGATATCACTTATAGAGGGAGGGTAAATATGGCTGCACAAGAAATGAATTACAGAACAGAACAGTGTCTCACATTTAGAAAACACACTTATGTCAGCTTAAGGGGAAAGGAGAGGTGGGGTGATGCATAAAACCAGAGTTTGAAATTAGCACAGATACCGTTCAAGAAACCAAATAGGTATTAGACAAGATCTACACCTTGCTCAATGAACTGGCCTCAACACACCCTATACACCGCAGAGAAATATATCTGAGTAATAAGAATCTTAAAACCCATGTATTGATATATCTCCATAAGGGAATCAAGTGTGTGCAGAGCGGCACAAACACAGCAGTGAAAATGAGCTAAACCCCATTATAGAAATAAATTTTAAAAACAAAACGCAGAAACAATGAAAGAGAGAAAAATTCTTACAAAATTCACTCAGGGGCTGTGATGCAACCTGGATTGACCACATATAAACCCACAGCTGGATAAGACATAAGGCTGGACACTTGGGGCTGAGAGGATTGGTGAGCTTCGGTGAGCAACTGCCGAAAGTTTAATGCAATACTTCATGCTACTCATTCCAAGGGTCCCAACACTCCAGGTTGAAGGGAATCTTCCTACAGCTAAACCATGCTTGGGAAACCCAGCGACTGGTATACCATATGATCGGGAAAGGTTTCTAAAACGCACCACATTTTTCCTCTCCTGGGGCTCCGGATCGACATTCCAGCCGCTTTACTAACAACATCCCCACATGGAGAGTCAATGCCTTTAAGTCCTGGTATCGCACAGTCTTCAGTTAGTGCAGAGGATGAATGGGAATAGGGGGAACCAGTGAGAAACTAGCTGTAGCGGTTTCAATGGGCACATGTCACTCTAATTTCACATCAGTAAGAAGAATGAACCAAAGGCACAGCAAGGTGCCCCAGAAGAAGAATAGGGCTTCAAGGAATCCTGTGGTTATGGGGCAAGATCACAAAACTAAGAGCTGAAAAATGGAGCTAAGGGCCACTGCAATTCAAAAACCTGACTTGCCCAAAAAGGGCGTATGTGTTTTTTCCTGAATATATTCAGGAAAAAACGCATACGCCCTTTTTGGCCAACCAAGCAAGCTTGCAAAGGAAATCTGCACTACAATGAAGTCTCAATTCCCCCTGGTCAAAAGGGCCATCTGAAAAAAGTGTAAAATCCATAAAGGCATGACAGGCCATGAAGAACTGGGAGCCATCTTATGCTGATGGGCAGGATGTAAATTGCCAACAGCCACTCTGGAGAAGTGTTTGGTGTTTCCTGAAACATCTAAAAAACAAAGCAACAGAGCCTAGGGCACTTCCACTTATGGTACTATAGTTTAGGACAATTAAAATCAAAAAGACACAGCCACCCCAAAGTTTGGGACGGCTCTGTTTACAAGAACCTCATATACGGTACAAGTTCAATATCGCAGAAAGTGAAAAATGGATAAAGAAGTTGTGGTACTTACATACAATGCAATATCACTCAGCAAGGAAATCTATGTCATCAGGCCTGTAGCAGCATAATGAGTGGATTCAGGTATGATGATTCTAACTGAAATAAGTCACACAGAAAAAGAAACATCATAAGATATCACTAATACACGGAATGTAAACTTGGCTACACAGGAACTGAATTACAAAACAGAACAGGGTCTCAAATTTAGAAAACCAACTTATGCTTCCTTAAGGGGAAAGGTGAGTTGGGGTAATGCACAAAACCAGAGATTGAAATGAGCACAGATAAAGTTCCTTAAGCCAAATATGGAATAGACAAGAGCTACTCCTTGCTCAACGAAATGGACTCAACACCCCATATTAAACGCCTAATAGTGTACCTGACTAGGAAGTATCTTAAAACCTATGGACTGCTATGTCTCCGAAAGAGAATCAAGCGTGTGTACAGGGGCATAAACGCAGCAGTGATAGGATTGGAGAGGTTCGGTGAGCAAATGAAGACCCTTTGAAGTCATATTGCATGGTACCCATTCCACGGGTCTCAACTCTCCAGGTTTAAGGTATTCTTCCTTCAGCTAAAATATGCATGTGGAACCCAGAGTATGATCAACCGTGTGATCGGGAGACGTGTTCCAATATGTGTCAGTTTTCGTCCCCTGGTACTCGGGTGCAACATTCCAGACGCTTTACTAACACTCTCCCGACTTGGAGAGTCAGTGCCTTTAACCTCCTGTTTGGCCCAGTTTGCAATTTCTGCGGAAGATGAACAGGAATAGGGAGAACCATTGAGAGACCAGCCTGAGGTGTCTGGACGGGCAAATTTAACTCTCATTTCCCACCAGGAAGAGGAATTAACCAAAGGCTCAGCGTGCCGTGCCGTAACCAGATTAGGGCCTGAAGCCATCCTGCGGTGTTGCGGCCAGCTCACGAGAAAGCGAGTTGAAGAAAGGAGCTCAGGGGCACTGTAATTCACAAACCTGCAGAGTTATAAATGACAGCTATCGTCCAAAAATATACTGAAGTAAGGCTGCCAAGAGGACTTGAAAGCGGGGCAGAATAGCAGGAAACCGATTTCAGGAGGTAGACTGGAATTGCATTTAAAGCATAGGAAAAGAGGCAGAACGTCCACAATGATGCACTTGGCCAAAAAGTGCGTATGCGTTTTTTCCTGAATATATTCAGGAAAAAACGCATACGCACTTTTTGGCCAACCAAGCAAGCTTGCAAAGGAAATCTGCACTACAATGAAGTCTCACTTCCCCCCGGTCAAAAGGGCCATCTGAAAAAAGTGTAAAATCCAGAAAGGCAGGACAGGCCATGGAGAACTGGGAGCCTTGTTATGCTGATGGGCGGGATGTCAATTGCCAACAGCCACTCGGGAGAAGTGTATGGTGTTTCCTGAAACATCTAAAAAACAAAGCAACAGAGCCTAGGGCACTTCCACTTATGGTCCTATAGCTTAGGGAAATTAAAATCAAAAAGACACAGCCACCCCAAAGGTTGGGACGGCTCTGTTTACAAGAACCTGGTTTACGGTACAAGTTCAATATCGCAGAAAGTGAAAACTGGATAAAGAAGTTGTGGTACTTACGTACAATGCAATATCACTCAGCAAGGAAATCTATGTCATCAGGCCCGTAGCAGCATAATGAGTGGATTCAGGTATGATGATTCTAACTGAAATAAGTCACACAGAAAAAGAAACATCATAAGATATCACTAATACACGGAATGTAACCTTGCCTACACAGGAACTGAATTACAAAACAGAACAGGGTCTCAAATTTAGAAAACCAACTTATGCTTGCTTAAGGGGAAAGGTGAGTTGGGGTAATGCATAAAACCAGAGATTGAAATGAGCACAGATAAAGTTCCTTAAGCCAAATATGGAATAGACAAGAGCTACTCCTTGCTCAACGAAATGGACTCAACGCCCCATATTAAACGCCTAATAGTGTACCTGACTAGGAAGTATCTTAAAACCTATGGACTGCTATGTCTCCGAAAGAGAATCAAGCGTGTGTACAGGGGCATAAACGCAGCAGTGATAGGATTGGAGAGGTTCGGTGAGCAAATGAAGACCCTTTGAAGTCATATTGCATGGTACCCATTCCACGGGTCTCAACTCTCCAGGTTTAAGGTATTCTTCCTTCAGCTAAAACATGCATGTGGAACCCAGAGTATGATCAACCGTGTGATCGGGAGACGTGTTCCAATATGTGTCAGTTTTCGTCCCCTGGTACTCGGGTGCAACATTCCAGACGCTTTACTAACACTCTCCCGACTTGGAGAGTCAGTGCCTTTAACCTCCTGTTTGGCCCAGTTTGCAATTTCTGCGGAAGATGAACAGGAATAGGGAGAACCAATGACAGACTAGCTGGAGGTGTCTGGACGGGCAAATTTAACTCTCATTTCCCACCAGGAAGAGGAATTAACCAAAGGTTCAGCATGCCGTGCCGGAACCAGATTAGGGCCTGAAGCCATCCTGCGGTGTTGCGGCCAGCTCACAAGAAAGCGAGTTGAAGAAAGGAGCTCAGGGGCACTGTAATTCACAAACCTGCAGAGTTATAAATGACAGCTATCGTCCAAAAATATACTGAAGTAAGGCTGCCAAGAGGACTTGAAAGCGGGGCAGAATTGCAGGAAACCGATTTCAGGAGGTAGACTGGAATTGCATTGAAAGCATAGGAAAAGAGGCAGAACGTCCACAATGATGCACTTGGCCAAAAAGGGCGTATGCGTTTTTCCCTGAATATATTCAGGAAAAAACGCATACGCCCTTTTTGGCCAACCAAGCAAGCTTGCAAAGGAAATCTGCACTACAATGAAGTCTCACTTCCCCCCGGTCAAAAGGGCCAACTGAAAAAAGTGTAAAATCCAGAAAGGCAGGACAGGCCATGGAGAACTGGGAGCCTTGTTATGCTGATGGGCGGGATGTCAATTGCCAACAGCCACTCGGGAGAAGTGTATGGTGTTTCCTGAAACATCTAAAAAACAAAGCAACAGAGCCTAGGGCACTTCCACTTATGGTCCTATAGCTTAGGGAAATTAAAATCAAAAAGACACAGCCACCCCAAAGGTTGGGACGGCTCTGTTTACAAGAACCTGGTTTACGGTACAAGTTCAATATCGCAGAAAGTGAAAACTGGATAAAGAAGTTGTGGTACTTACGTACAATGCAATATCACTCAGCAAGGAAATCTATGTCATCAGGCCCGTAGCAGCATAATGAGTGGATTCAGGTATGATGATTCTAACTGAAATAAGTCACACAGAAAAAGAAACATCATAAGATATCACTAATACACGGAATGTAACCTTGCCTACACAGGAACTGAATTACAAAACAGAACAGGGTCTCAAATTTAGAAAACCAACTTATGCTTGCTTAAGGGGAAAGGTGAGTTGGGGTAATGCATAAAACCAGAGATTGAAATGAGCACAGATAAAGTTCCTTAAGCCAAATATGGAATAGACAAGAGCTACTCCTTGCTCAACGAAATGGACTCAACACCCCATATTAAACGCCTAATAGTGTACCTGACTAGGAAGTATCTTAAAACCTATGGACTGCTATGTCTCCGAAAGAGAATCAAGCGTGTGTACAGGGGCATAAACGCAGCAGTGATAGGATTGGAGAGGTTCGGTGAGCAAATGAAGACCCTTTGAAGTCATATTGCATGGTACCCATTCCACGGGTCTCAACTCTCCAGGTTTAAGGTATTCTTCCTTCAGCTAAAACATGCATGTGGAACCCAGAGTATGATCAACCGTGTGATCGGGAGACGTGTTCCAATATGTGTCAGTTTTCGTCCCCTGGTACTCGGGTGCAACATTCCAGACGCTTTACTAACACTCTCCCGACTTGGAGAGTCAGTGCCTTTAACCTCCTGTTTGGCCCAGTTTGCAATTTCTGCGGAAGATGAACAGGAATAGGGAGAACCAATGACAGACTAGCTGGAGGTGTCTGGACGGGCAAATTTAACTCTCATTTCCCACCAGGAAGAGGAATTAACCAAAGGCTCAGCATGCCGTGCCGGAACCAGATTAGGGCCTGAAGCAATCCTGCGGTGTTGCGGCCAGCTCACAAGAAAGCGAGTTGAAGAAAGGAGCTCAGGGGCACTGTAATTCACAAACCTGCAGAGTTATAAATGACAGCTATCGTCCAAAAATATACTGAAGTAAGGCTGCCAAGAGGACTTGAAAGCGGGGCAGAATTGCAGGAAACCGATTTCAGGAGGTAGACTGGAATTGCATTGAAAGCATAGGAAAAGAGGCAGAACGTCCACAATGATGCACTTGGCCAAAAAGGGCGTATGCGTTTTTCCCTGAATATATTCAGGAAAAAACGCATACGCCCTTTTTGGCCAACCAAGCAAGCTTGGAAAGGAAATCTGCACTACAATGAAGTCTCACTTCCCCCCGGTCAAAAGGGCCAACTGAAAAAAGTGTAAAATCCAGAAAGGCAGGACAGGCCATGGAGAACTGGGAGCCTTGTTATGCTGATGGGCGGGATGTCAATTGCCAACAGCCACTCGGGAGAAGTGTATGGTGTTTCCTGAAACATCTAAAAAACAAAGCAACAGAGCCTAGGGCACTTCCACTTATGGTCCTATAGCTTAGGGAAATTAAAATCAAAAAGACACAGCCACCCCACAGGTTGGGACGGCTCTGTTTACAAGAACCTGGTTTACGGTACAAGTTCAATATCGCAGAAAGTGAAAAATGGATAACGAAGTTGTGGTACTTACGTACAATGCAATATCACTCAGCAAGGAAATCTATGTCATCAGGCCCGTAGCAGCATAATGAGTGGATTCAGGTATGATGATTCTAACTGAAATAAGTCACACAGAAAAAGAAACATCATAAGATATCACTAATACACGGAATGTAAACTTGGCTACACAGGAACTGAATTACAAAACAGAACAGGGTCTCAAATTTAGAAAACCAACTTATGCTTGCTTAAGGGGAAAGGTGAGTTGCGGTGCTGCATAAAACCAGAGATTGAAATGAGCACAGATAAAGTTCCTTAAGCCAAATATGGAATAGACAAGAGCTACTCCTTGCTCAACAAAATGGACTCAACACCCCATATTAAACGCCTAAGAATGTACCTGACTAGGAAGTATCTTAAAACCTATGGACTGCTATGTCTCCGAAAGAGAATCAAGCATGTGTACAGGGGCATAAACGCAGCAGTGATAGGATTGGAGAGGTTCGGTGAGCAAATGAAGACCCTTTGAAGTCATATTGCATGGTACCCATTCCACGGGTCTCAACTCTCCAGGTTTAAGGTATTCTTCCTTCAGCTAAAACATGCATGTGGAACCCAGAGTATGATCAACCGTGTGATCGGGAGACGTGTTCCAATATGTCTCAGTTTTCGTCCCCTGGTACTCGGGTGCAACATTCCAGACGCTTTACTAACACTCTCCCGACTTGGAGAGTCAATGCCTTTAACCTCCTGTTTGGCCCAGTTTGCAATTTCTGCGGAAGATGAACAGGAATAGGGAGAACCAATGACAGACTAGATGGAGGTGTCTGGATGGGCAAATTTAACTCTCATTTCCGACGAGGAAGAGGAATTAACCAAAGGCTCAGCGTGCCGTGCCGTAACCAGATTAGGGCCTGAAGCCATCCTGCGGTGTTGCGGCCAGCTCACGAGAAAGCGAGTTGAAGAAAGGAGCTCAGGGGCACTGTAATTCACAAACCTGCAGAGTTATAAATGACAGCTATCGTCCAAAAATATACTGAAGTAAGGCTGCCAAGAGGACTTGAAAGCGGGGCAGAATTGCAGGAAACCGATTTCAGGAGGTAGACTGGAATTGCATTTAAAGCATAGGAAAAGAGGCAGAACGTCCACAATGATGCACTTGGCCCTAAAGGGCGTATGCGTTTTTTCCTGAATATATTCAGGAAAAAACACATACGCCCTTTTTGGCCAACCAAGCAAGATTGCAAAGGAAATCTGCACTACAATGAAGTCTCACTTCCCCCCGGTCAAAAGGGCCATCTGAAAAAAGTGTAAAATCCAGAAAGGCAGGACAGGCCATGGAGAACTGGGAGCCTTGTTATGCTGATGGGCGGGATGTCAATTGCCAACAGCCACTCGGGAGAAGTGTATGGTGTTTCCTGAAACATCTAAAAAACAAAGCAACAGAGCCTAGGGCACTTCCACTTATGGTCCTATAGCTTAGGGAAATTAAAATCAAAAGACACAGCCACCGCAAAGGTTGGGATGGCTCTGTTTACAAGAACCTGGTTTACGGTACAAGTTCAATATCGCAGAAAGTGAAAAATGGATAAAGATGTTGTGGTACTTACATACAATGCAGTATCACTCAGCAATGAAATCTATGTCATCAGGCCCGTAGCAGCATAATGAGTGGATTCAGGTATGATGATTCTAACTGAAATAAGTCACACAGAAAAAGAAACATCATAAGATATCACTAATACACGGAATGTAAACTTGGCTACATAGGAACTGAATTCCAAAACAGAACAGGGTCTCAAATTTAGAAACCCAACTTATGCTTGCTTAAAGGGAAAGGTGAGTTGGGGTGCTGCATAAAACCAGAGATTGAAATGAGCACAGATAAAGTTCCTTAAGCCAAATATGGAATAGACAAGAGCTACTCCTTGCTCAACGAAATGGACTCAACACCCCATATTAAACGCCTAAGAATGTACCTGACTAGGAAGTATCTTAAAACCTATGGATTGCTATGTTTCCGAAAGAGAATCAAGTGTGTGTACAGGGGCATAAACGCAGCAGTGATAGGACTGGAGAGGTTCGGTGATCAAATGAAGACCCTTTGAAGTCATATTGCATGGTACCCATTCCACGGGTCTCAACTCTCCAGGTTTAAGGTATTCTTCCTTCACCTAAAACATGCATGTGGACCCCAGAGTATGATCAACCCTGTGATCCGGAGACGTGTTCCAATATGTGTCAGTTTTCGACCCCTGGTACTCGGGTGCAACATTCCAGACGCTTTATTAACACTCTCCCGACTTGGAGAGTCAGTGCCTTTAACCTCCTGTTTGGCCCAGTTTGCAATTTCTGCGGAAGATGAACAGGAATAGGGAGAACCATTGAGAGACCAGCCTGAGGTGTCTGGACGGGCAAATTTAACTCTCATTTCCCACCAGGAAGAGGAATTAACCAAAGGCTCAGCGTGCCGTGCCGGAACCAGATTAGGGCCTGAAGCCATCCTGCGGTGTTGCGGCCAGCTCACGAGAAAGCGAGTTGAAGAAAGGAGCTCAGGGGCACTGTAATTCACAAACCTGCAGAGTTATAAATGACAGCTATCGTCCAAAAATATACTGAAGTAAGGCTGCCAAGAGGACTTGAAAGCGGGGCAGAATAGCAGGAAACCGATTTCAGGAGGTAGACTGGAATTGCATTTAAAGCATAGGAAAAGAGGCAGAACGTCCACAATGATGCACTTGGCCAAAAAGTGCGTATGCGTTTTTTCCTGAATATATTCAGGAAAAAACGCATACGCACTTTTTGGCCAACCAAGCAAGCTTGCAAAGGAAATCTGCACTACAATGAAGTCTCACTTCCCCCCGGTCAAAAGGGCCATCTGAAAAAAGTGTAAAATCCAGAAAGGCAGGACAGGCCATGGAGAACTGGGAGCCTTGTTATGCTGATGGGCGGGATGTCAATTGCCAACAGCCACTCGGGAGAAGTGTATGGTGTTTCCTGAAACATCTAAAAAACAAAGCAACAGAGCCTAGGGCACTTCCACTTATGGTCCTATAGCTTAGGGAAATTAAAATCAAAAAGACACAGCCACCCCAAAGGTTGGGACGGCTCTGTTTACAAGAACCTGGTTTACGGTACAAGTTCAATATCGCAGAAAGTGAAAACTGGATAAAGAAGTTGTGGTACTTACGTACAATGCAATATCACTCAGCAAGGAAATCTATGTCATCAGGCCCGTAGCAGCATAATGAGTGGATTCAGGTATGATGATTCTAACTGAAATAAGTCACACAGAAAAAGAAACATCATAAGATATCACTAATACACGGAATGTAACCTTGCCTACACAGGAACTGAATTACAAAACAGAACAGGGTCTCAAATTTAGAAAACCAACTTATGCTTGCTTAAGGGGAAAGGTGAGTTGGGGTAATGCATAAAACCAGAGATTGAAATGAGCACAGATAAAGTTCCTTAAGCCAAATATGGAATAGACAAGAGCTACTCCTTGCTCAACGAAATGGACTCAACGCCCCATATTAAACGCCTAATAGTGTACCTGACTAGGAAGTATCTTAAAACCTATGGACTGCTATGTCTCCGAAAGAGAATCAAGCGTGTGTACAGGGGCATAAACGCAGCAGTGATAGGATTGGAGAGGTTCGGTGAGCAAATGAAGACCCTTTGAAGTCATATTGCATGGTACCCATTCCACGGGTCTCAACTCTCCAGGTTTAAGGTATTCTTCCTTCAGCTAAAACATGCATGTGGAACCCAGAGTATGATCAACCGTGTGATCGGGAGACGTGTTCCAATATGTGTCAGTTTTCGTCCCCTGGTACTCGGGTGCAACATTCCAGACGCTTTACTAACACTCTCCCGACTTGGAGAGTCAGTGCCTTTAACCTCCTGTTTGGCCCAGTTTGCAATTTCTGCGGAAGATGAACAGGAATAGGGAGAACCAATGACAGACTAGCTGGAGGTGTCTGGACGGGCAAATTTAACTCTCATTTCCCACCAGGAAGAGGAATTAACCAAAGGCTCAGCATGCCGTGCCGGAACCAGATTAGGGCCTGAAGCCATCCTGCGGTGTTGCGGCCAGCTCACAAGAAAGCGAGTTGAAGAAAGGAGCTCAGGGGCACTGTAATTCACAAACCTGCAGAGTTATAAATGACAGCTATCGTCCAAAAATATACTGAAGTAAGGCTGCCAAGAGGACTTGAAAGCGGGGCAGAATTGCAGGAAACCGATTTCAGGAGGTAGACTGGAATTGCATTGAAAGCATAGGAAAAGAGGCAGAACGTCCACAATGATGCACTTGGCCAAAAAGGGCGTATGCGTTTTTCCCTGAATATATTCAGGAAAAAACGCATACGCCCTTTTTGGCCAACCAAGCAAGCTTGCAAAGGAAATCTGCACTACAATGAAGTCTCACTTCCCCCCGGTCAAAAGGGCCAACTGAAAAAAGTGTAAAATCCAGAAAGGCAGGACAGGCCATGGAGAACTGGGAGCCTTGTTATGCTGATGGGCGGGATGTCAATTGCCAACAGCCACTCTGGAGAAGTGTTTGGTGTTTCCTGAAACATCTAAAAAACAAAGCAACAGAGCCTAGGGCACTTCCACTTATGGTACTATAGTTTAGGACAATTAAAATCAAAAAGACACAGCCACCCCAAAGTTTGGGACGGCTCTGTTTACAAGAACCTCATATACGGTACAAGTTCAATATCGCAGAAAGTGAAAAATGGATAAAGAAGTTGTGGTACTTACATACAATGCAATATCACTCAGCAAGGAAATCTATGTCATCAGGCCTGTAGCAGCATAATGAGTGGATTCAGGTATGATGATTCTAACTGAAATAAGTCACACAGAAAAAGAAACATCATAAGATATCACTAATACACGGAATGTAAACTTGGCTACACAGGAACTGAATTACAAAACAGAACAGGGTCTCAAATTTAGAAAACCAACTTATGCTTCCTTAAGGGGAAAGGTGAGTTGGGGTAATGCATAAAACCAGAGATTGAAATGAGCACAGATAAAGTTCCTTAAGCCAAATATGGAATAGACAAGAGCTACTCCTTGCTCAACGAAATGGACTCAACACCCCATATTAAACGCCTAATAGTGTACCTGACTAGGAAGTATCTTAAAACCTATGGACTGCTATGTCTCTGAAAGAGAATCAAGTGTGTGTACAGGGGCATAAACGCAGCAGTGATAGGATTGGAGAGGTTCGGTGAGCAAATGAAGACCCTTTGAAGTCATATTGCATGGTACCCATTCCACGGGTCTCAACTCTCCAGGTTTAAGGTATTCTTCCTTCAGCTAAAACATGCATGTGGAACCCAGAGTATGATCAACCGTGTGATCGGGAGACGTGTTCCAATATGTGTCAGTTTTCGTCCCCTGGTACTCGGGTGCAACATTCCAGACGCTTTACTAACACTCTCCCGACTTGGAGAGTCAGTGCCTTTAACCTCCTGTTTGGCCCAGTTTGCAATTTCTGCGGAAGATGAACAGGAATAGGGAGAACCAATGAGAGACTAGCTGGAGGTGTCTGGACGGGCAAATTTAACTCTCATTTCCCACCAGGAAGAGGAAATAACCAAAGGCTCAGCGTGCCGTGCCAGAACCAGATTAGGGCCTGAAGCAAAAGTGCGGTGTTGCGGCCAGCTCACGAGAAAGCGAGTTGAAGAAAGGAGCTCAGGGGCACTGTAATTCACAAACCTGCAGAGTTATAAATGACAGCTATCGTCCAAAAATATACTGAAGTAAGGCTGCCAAGAGGACTTGAAAGCGGGGCAGAATTGCAGGAAACCGATTTCAGGAGGTAGACTGGAATTGCATTGAAAGCATAGGAAAAGAGGCAGAACGTCCACAATGATGCACTTGGCCAAAAAGGGCGTATGCGTTTTTTCCTGAATATATTCAGGAAAAAACGCATACGCCCTTTTTGGCCAACCAAGCAAGCTTGCAAAGGAAATCTGCACTACAATGAAGTCTCACTTCCGCATGGTCAAAAGGGCCATCTGAAAAATGTGTAAAATCCAGAAACGCAGGACAGGCCATGGAGAACTGGGAGCCTTGTTTTGCTGATGGGTGTGATTTAAATTGCCAACAGCCACTCGGGAGAAGTGTATGGTGTTTCCTGAAACATCTAAAAAACAAAGCAACAGAGCCTAGGGCACTTCCACTTATGGTCCTATAGCTTAGGGAAATTAAAATCAAAAAGACAGAGCCACCCAAAAGGTTGGGACGGCTCTGTTTACAAGAAACTCATTTACGTTACAAGTTCAATATCGCAGAAAGTGAAAAATGGATAAAGAAGTTGTGGTACTTACGTACAATGCAATATCACTCAGCAAGGAAATCTATGTCATCAGGCCCGTAGAAGCATAATGAGTGGATTCAGGTACGATGATTCTAACTGAAATAAGTCACACAGAAAAAGAAACATCATAAGATATCACTAATACACGGAATGTAAACTTGGCTACACAGGAACTGAATTACAAAACAGAACAGGGTCTCAAATTTAGAAAACCAACTTATGCTTGCTTAAGGGGAAAGGTGAGTTGGGGTGCTGCATAAAACCAGAGATTGAAATGAGCACAGATAAAGTTCCTTAAGCCAAATATGGAATAGACAAGAGCTACTCCTTGCTCAACGAAATGGATTCAACACCCCATATTAAACACCTAAGAATATACCTGACTAGGAAGTATCTTAAAACCTATGGATTGCTATGTCTCCGAAAGAGAATCAAGCGTGTGTGCAGGGGCATAAACGCAGCAGTGATAGGATTGGAGAGGTTCGGTGAGCAAATGAAGACCCTTTGAAGTCATATTGCATGGTACCCATTCCACGGGTCTCAACTCTCCAGGTTTAAGGTATTCTTCCTTCAGCTAAAACATGCATGTGGAACCCAGAGTATGATCAACCATGTGATCGGGAGACGTGTTCCAATATGTGTCAGTTTTCGTCCCCTGGTACTCGGGTGCAACATTCCAGACGCTTTACTAACACTCTCCCGACTTGGAGAGTCAGTGCCTTTAACCTCCTGTTTGGCCCAGTTTGCAATTTCTGCGGAAGATGAACAGGAATAGGGAGAACCAATGAGAGACTAGCTGGAGGTGTCTGGACGGGCAAATTTAACTCTCATTTCCCACCAGGAAGAGGAAATAACCAAAGGCTCAGCGTGCCGTGCCGGAACCAGATTAGGGCCTGAAGCAATCGTGCGGTGTTGCGGCCAGCTCACGAGAAAGCGAGTTGAAGAAAGGAGCTCAGGGGCACTGTAATTCACAAACCTGCAGAGTTATAAATGACAGCTATCGTCCAAAAATATACTGAAGTAAGGCTGCCAAGAGGACTTGAAAGCGGGGCAGAATTGCAGGAAACCGATTTCAGGAGGTAGACTGGAATTGCATTGAAAGCATAGGAAAAGAGGCAGAACGTCCACAATGATGCACTTGGCCAAAAAGGGCGTATGCGTTTTTTCCTCAGGAAAAAACGCATACGCCCTTTTTGGCCAACCAAGCAAGCTTGCAAAGGAAATCTGCACTACAATGAAGTCTCACTTCCCCCCGGTCAAAAGGGCCATCTGAAAAAAGTGTAAAATCCAGAAAGGCAGGACAGGCCATGGAGAACTGGGAGCCTGGTTATGCTGATGGGCGGGATGTCAATTGCCAACAGCCACTCGGGAGAAGTGTATGGTGTTTCCTGAAACATCTAAAAAACAAAGCAACAGAGCCTAGGGCACTTCCACTTATGGTCCTATAGCTTAGGGAAATTAAAATCGAAAGACACAGCCACCCCATAGGGTGGGACGGCTCTGTTTACAAGAACCTGGTTTACGGTACAAGTTCAATATCGCAGAAAGTGAAAAATGGATAAAGAAGTTGTGGTACTTACGTACAATGCAATATCACACAGCAATGAAATCTATGTCATCAGGCCCGTAGCAGCATAATGAGAGGATTCAGGTATGATGATTCTAACTGAAATAAGTCACACAGAAAAAGAAACATCATAAGATATCACTAATACACGGAATGTAAACTTGGCTACACAGGAACTGAATTGCAAAACAGAACAGGGTCTCAAATTTAGAAAACCAACTTATGCTTGCTTAAGGGGAAAGGTGAGTTGGGGTGCTGCATAAAACGAGAGATTGAAATGAGCACAGATAAAGTTCCTTAAGCCAAGTATGGAATAGACAAGAGCTACTCCTTGCTCAAGGAAATGGACTCAACACCCCATATTAAACGCCTAAGAATGTACCTGACTAGGAAGTATCTTAAAACCTATGGATTGCTATGTCTCCGAAAGAGAATCAAGCGTGTGTACAGGGGCATAAACGCAGGAGTGATAGGATTGGAGAGGTTCGGTGAGCAAATGAAAACCCTTTGAAATCATATTGCATGGTACCCATTCCACGGGTCTCAACTCTCCAGGTTTCAGGTATTTTCCTTCAGGTAAAACATGCATGTGGAACCCAGAGTATGATCAACTGTGTGATCGGGAGACGTGTTCCAATATGTGTCAGTTTTCGTCCCCTGGTACTCGGGTGCAACATTCCAGACGCTTTACTAACACTCCCCGACTTGGAGAGTCAGCGCCTTTAACCTCCTGTTTGGCCCAGTTTGCAATTTCTGTGGAAGATGTACAGGAATAGGGAGAACCAATGACAGACTAGCTGGAGGTGTCTGGACGGGCAAATTTAACTCTCATTTCCCACCAGGAAGAGGAATTAACCAAAGGCTCAGCGTGCCGTGCCAGAACCAGATTAGGGCCTGAAGCCATCCTGCGGTGTTGCGGCCAGCTCACGAGAAAGCGAGTTGAAGAAAGGAGCTCAGGGGCACTGTAATTCACAAACCTGCAGAGTTATAAATGACAGCTATCATCCAAAAATATACTGAAGTAAGGCTGCCAAGAGGACTTGAAAGCGGGGCAGAATTGCAGGAAACCGATTTCAGGAGGTAGACTGGAATTGCATTGAAAGCATAGGAAAAGAGGCAGAACGTCCACAATGATGCACTTGGCCAAAAAGGGCGTATGCGTTTTTTCCTGAATATATTCAGGAAAAAACGCATACGCCCTTTTTGGCCAACCAAGCAAGCTTGCAAAGGAAATCTGCACTACAATGAAGTCTCACTTCCCCCCGGTCAAAAGGGCCATCTGAAAAAAGTGTAAAATCCAGAAAGGCAGGACAGGCCATGGAGAACTGGGAGCCTTGTTATGCTGATGGGTGGGATGTAAATTGCCAACAGCCACTCAGGAGAAGTGTATGGTGTTCCCTGAAACATCTAAAAAACAAAGCAACAGAGCCTAGGGCACTTCCACTTATGGTTCTATAGCTTAGGGAAATTAAAATCAAAAGACACAGCCACCCCAAAGGTTGGGACGGCTCTGTTTACAAAAACCTGGTTTACAGTACAAGTTCAATATCGCAGAAAGTGAAAAATGGATAAAGATGTTGTGGTACTTACGTACAATGCAATATCACTCAGCAAGGAAATCTATGTGATCAGGCCCGTAGCAGCATAATGAGTGGATTCAGGTATGATGATTCTAACTGAAATAAGTCACACAGAAAAAGAAACATCATAAGATATCACTATACACGGAATGTAAACTTGGCTACACAGGAACTGAATTACAAAACAGAACAGGGTCTCAAATTTAGAAAACCAACTTATGCTTGCTTAAGGGGAAAGGTGAGTTGGGGTGCTGCATAAAACCAGAGATTGAAATGAGCACAGATAAAGTTCCTTAAGCCAAATATGGAATAGACAAGAGCTACTCCTTGCTCAACGAAATGGATTCAACACCGCATATTAAACACCTAAGAATATACCTGACTAGGAAGTATCTTAAAACCTATGGATTGCTATGTCTCTGAAAGAGAATCAAGCGTGTGTGCAGGGGCATAAACGCAGCAGTGATAGGATTGGAGAGGTTCGGTGAGCAAATGAAGACCCTTTGAAGTCATATTGCATGGTACCCATTCCACGGGTCTCAACTCTCCAGGTTTAAGGTATTCTTCCTTCAGCTAAAACATGCATGTGGAACCCAGAGTATGATCAACCGTGTGATCAGGAGACGTGTTCCAATATGTGTCAGTTTTCGTCCCCTGGTACTCGGGTGCAACATTTCAGACGCTTTACTAACACTCTCCCGACTTGGAGAGTCAGTGCCTTTAACCTCCTGTTTGGCCCAGTTTGCAATTTCTGCGGAAGATGAACAGGAATAGGGAGAACCAATGACAGACTAGATGGAGGTGTCTGGATGGGCAAATTTAACTCTCATTTCCCACCAGGAAGAGGAATTAACCAAAGGCTCAGCGTGCCGTGCCGGAACCAGATTAGGGCCTGAAGCAATCGTGCGGTGTTGCGGCCAGCTCACGAGAAAGCGAGTTGAAGAAAGGAGCTCAGGGGCACTGTAATTCACAAACCTGCAGAGTTATAAATGACAGCTATCGTCCAAAAATATACTGAAGTAAGGCTGCCAAGAGGACTTGAAAGCGGGGCAGAATTGCAGGAAACCGATTTCAGGAGGTAGACTGGAATTGCATTTAAAGCATAGGAAAAGAGGCAGAACGTCCACAATGATGCACTTGGCCAAAAAGGGCGTATGCGTTTTTTCCTGAATATATTCAGGAGAAAACGCATACGCCCTTTTTGGCCAACCAAGCAAGCTTGCAAAGGAAATCTGCACTACAATGAAGTCTCACTTCCCCCCGGTCAAAAGGGCCATCTGAAAAAAGTGTAAAATCCAGAAAGGCAGGACAGGCCATGGAGAACTGGGAGCCTTGTTATGCTGATGGGCGGGATGTAAATTGCCAACAGCCACTCGGGAGAAGTGTATGGTGTTTCCTGAAACATCTAAAAAACAAAGCAACAGAGCCTAGGGCACTTCCACTTATGGTCCTATAGCTTAGGGAAATTAAAATCAAAAGACACAGCCACCCCAAAGGTTGGGACGGCTCTGTTTACAAGAACCTGGTTTACAGTACAAGTTCAATATCGCAGAAAGTGAAAAATGGGTAAAGAATTTGTGGTACTTACGTACAATGCAATATCACTCAGCAATGAAATCTATGTCATCAGGCACGTAGCAGCATAATGAGTGGATTCAGGTATGATGATTCTAACTGAAATAAGTCACACAGAAAAAGAAACATCATAAGATATCACTAATACACGGAATGTAAACTTGGCTACACAGGAACTGAATTACAAAACAGAACAGGGTCTCAAATTTAGAAACCCAACTTATGCTTGCTTAAGGGGAAAGGTGAGTTGGGGTGCTGCATAAAACCAGAGATTGAAATGAGCACAGATAAAGTTCCTTAAGCCAAATATGGAATAGACAAGAGCTACTCCTTGCTCAACGAAATGGATTCAACACCGCATATTAAACACCTAAGAATATACATGACTAGGAAGTATCTTAAAACCTATGGATTTCTATGTCTCTGAAAGAGAATCAAGCGTGTGTGCAGGGGCATAAACGCAGCAGTGATAGGATTGGAGAGGTTCGGTGAGCAAATGAAGACCCTTTGAAGTCATATTGCATGGTACCCATTCCACGGGTCTCAACTCTCCAGGTTTAAGGTATTCTTCCTTTAGCTAAAACATGCATGTGGAACCCAGAGTATGATCAACCGTGTGATCAGGAGACGTGTTCCAATATGTGTCAGTTTTCGTCCCCTGGTACTCGGGTGCAACATTTCAGACGCTTTACTAACACTCTCCCGACTTGGAGAGTCAGTGCCTTTAACCTCCTGTTTGGCCCAGTTTGCAATTTCTGCGGAAGATGAACAGGAATAGGGAGAACCAATGACAGACTAGATGGAGGTGTCTGGATGGGCAAATTTAACTCTCATTTCCCACCAGGAAGAGGAATTAACCAAAGGCTCAGCGTGCCGTGCCGGAACCAGATTAGGGCCTGAAGCCATAGTGCGGTGTTGCGGCCAGCTCACGAGAAAGCGAGTTGAAGAAAGGAGCTCAGGGGCACTGTAATTCACAAACCTGCAGAGTTATAAATGACAGCTATCGTCCAAAAATATACTGAAGTAAGGCTAGCTAGAGGACTTGAAAGCGGGGCAGAATTGCAGGAAACCGATTTCAGGAGGTAGACAGGAATTGCATTTAAAGCATAGGAAAAGAGGCAGAACGTCCACAATGATGCACTTGGCCAAAAAGTGTGTATGCGTTTTTTCATGAATATATTCAGGAAAAAACGCATACGCCCTTTTTGGCCAACCAAGCAAGCTTGCAAAGGAAATCTGCACTACAATGAAGTCTCACTTCCGCATTGTCAAAAGGGCCATCTGAAAAATGTGTAAAATCCAGAAAGGCAGGACAGGCCATGGAGAACTGGGAGCCTTGTTTTGCTGATGGGTGTGATTTAAATTGCCAACAGCCACTCGGGAGAAGTGTATGGTGTTTCCTGAAACATCTAAAAAACAAAGCAACAGAGCCTAGGGCACTTCCACTTATGGTCCTATAGCTTAGGGAAATTAAAATCAAAAAGACAGAGCCACCCAAAAGGTTGGGACGGCTCTGTTTACAAGAAACTCATTTACGTTACAAGTTCAATATCGCAGAAAGTGAAAAATGGATAAAGAAGTTGTGGTACTTACGTACAATGCAATATCACTCAGCAAGGAAATCTATGTCATCAGGCCCGTAGCAGCATAATGAGTGGATTCAGGTACGATGATTCTAACTGAAATAAGTCACACAGGAAAAGAAACATCATAAGATATCACTAATACACGGAATGTAAACTTGGCTACACAGGAACTGAATTACAAAACAGAACAGGGTCTCAAATTTAGAAAACCAACTTATGCTTGCTTAAGGGGAAAGGTGAGTTGGGGTGCTGCATAAAACCAGAGATTGAAATGAGCACAGATAAAGTTCCTTAAGCCAAATATGGAATAGACAAGAGCTACTCCTTGCTCAACGAAATGGATTCAACACCCCATATTAAACACCTAAGAATATACCTGACTAGGAAGTATCTTAAAACCTATGGATTGCTATGTCTCCGAAAGAGAATCAAGCGTGTGTGCAGGGGCATAAACGCAGCAGTGATAGGATTGGAGAGGTTCGGTGAGCAAATGAAGACCCTTTGAAGTCATATTGCATGGTACCCATTCCACGGGTCTCAACTCTCCAGGTTTAAGGTATTCTTCCTTCAGCTAAAACATGCATGTGGAACCCAGAGTATGATCAACCGTGTGATCGGGAGACGTGTTCCAATATGTGTCAGTTTTCGTCCCCTGGTACTCGGGTGCAACATTCCAGACGCTTTACTAACACTCTCCCGACTTGGAGAGTCAGTGCCTTTAACCTCCTGTTTGGCCCAGTTTGCAATTTCTGCGGAAGATGAACAGGAATAGGGAGAACCAATGACAGACTAGCTGCAGGTGTCTGGACGGGCAAATTTAACTCTCATTTCCCACCAGGAAGAGGAAATAACCAAAGGCTCAGCGTGCCGTGCCGGAACCAGATTAGGGCCTGAAGCAATCGTGCGGTGTTGCGGCCAGCTCACGAGAAAGCGAGTTGAAGAAAGGAGCTCAGGGGCACTGTAATTCACAAACCTGCAGAGTTATAAATGACAGCTATCGTCCAAAAATATACTGAAGTAAGGCTGCCAAGAGGACTTGAAAGCGGGGCAGAATTGCAGGAAACCGATTTCAGGAGGTAGACTGGAATTGCATTTAAAGCATAGGAAAAGAGGCAGAACGTCCACAATGATGCACTTGGCCAAAAAGGGCGTATGCGTTTTTTCCTCAGGAAAAAACGCATACGCCCTTTTTGGCCAACCAAGCAAGCTTGCAAAGGAAATCTGCACTACAATGAAGTCTCACTTCCCCCCGGTCAAAAGGGCCATCTGAAAAAAGTGTAAAATCCAGAAAGGCAGGACAGGCCATGGAGAACTGGGAGCCTTGTTATGCTGATGGGCGGGATGTCAATTGCCAACAGCCACTCGGGAGAAGTATATGGTGTTTCCTGAAACATCTAAAAAACAAAGCAACAGAGCCTAGGGCACTTCCACTTATGGTCCTATAGCTTAGGGAAATTAAAATCAAAAAGACACATCCACCCAAAAGGTTGGGACGGCTCTGTTTACAAGAACCTGGTTTATGGTACAAGTTCAATATCGCAGAAAGTGAAAAATGGATAAAGAAGTTGTGGTACTTACGTACAATGCAGTATCACTCAGCAATGAAATCTATGTCATCAGGCCCGTAGCACCATAATGAGTGGATTCAGGTATGATGATTCTAACTGAAATAAGTCACACAGAAAAAGAAACATCATAAGATATCACTAATACACGGAATGTAAACTTGGCTACACAGGAACTGAATTACAAAACAGAACAGGGTCTCAAATTTAGAAACCCAACTTATGCTTGCTTAAGGGGAAAGGTGAGTTGGGGTGCTGCATAAAACCAGAGATTGAAATGAGCACAGATAAAGTTCCTTAAGCCAAATATGGAATAGACAAGAGCTACTCCTTGCTCAACGAAATGGACTCAACACCCCATATTAAACGCCTAAGAGTGTACCTGACTAGGAAGTATCTTAAAACCTATGGATTGCTATGTCTCCGAAAGAGAATCAAGCGTGTGTGCAGGGGCATAAACGCAGCAGTGATAGGATTGGAGAAGTTCGGTGAGCAAATGAAGACCCTTTGAAGTCATATTGCATGGTACCCATTCCACGGGTCTCAACTCTCCAGGTTTAAGGTATTCTTCCTTCAGCTAAAACATGCATGTGGAACCCAGAGTATGATCAACCGTGTGATCGGGAGACGTGTTCCAATATGTGTCAGTTTTCGTCCCCTGGTACTCGGGTGCAACATTCCAGACGCTTTACTAACACTCCCCGACTTGGAGAGTCAGCGCCTTTAACCTCCTGTTTGGCCCAGTTTGCAATTTCTGTGGAAGATGTACAGGAATAGGGAGAACCAATGACAGACTAGCTGGAGGTGTCTGGACGGGCAAATTTAACTCTCATTTCCCACCAGGAAGAGGAATTAACCAAAGGCTCAGCGTGCCGTGCCAGAACCAGATTAGGGCCTGAAGCCATCCTGCGGTGTTGCGGCCAGCTCACGAGAAAGCGAGTTGAAGAAAGGAGCTCAGGGGCACTGTAATTCACAAACCTGCAGAGTTATAAATGACAGCTATCATCCAAAAATATACTGAAGTAAGGCTGCCAAGAGGACTTGAAAGCGGGGCAGAATTGCAGGAAACCGATTTCAGGAGGTAGACTGGAATTGCATTGAAAGCATAGGAAAAGAGGCAGAACGTCCACAATGATGCACTTGGCCAAAAAGTGCGTATGCGTTTTTTCCTGAATATATTCAGGAAAAAACGCATACGCCCTTTTTGGCCAACCAAGCAAGCTTGCAAAGGAAATCTGCACTACAATGAAGTCTCACTTCCCCCCGGTCAAAAGGGCCATCTGAAAAAAGTGTAAAATCCAGAAAGGCAGGACAGGCCATGGAGAACTGGGAGCCTTGTTATGCTGATGGGTGGGATGTAAATTGCCAACAGCCACTCAGGAGAAGTGTATGGTGTTCCCTGAAACATCTAAAAAACAAAGCAACAGAGCCTAGGGCACTTCCACTTATGGTTCTATAGCTTAGGGAAATTAAAATCAAAAGACACAGCCACCCCAAAGGTTGGGACGGCTCTGTTTACAAAAACCTGGTTTACAGTACAAGTTCAATATCGCAGAAAGTGAAAAATGGATAAAGAAGTTGTGGTACTTACGTACAATGCAATATCACTCAGCAAGGAAATCTATGTGATCAGGCCCGTAGCAGCATAATGAGTGGATTCAGGTATGATGATTCTAACTGAAATAAGTCACACAGAAAAAGAAACATCATAAGATATCACTATACACGGAATGTAAACTTGGCTACACAGGAACTGAATTACAAAACAGAACAGGGTCTCAAATTTAGAAAACCAACTTATGCTTGCTTAAGGGGAAAGGTGAGTTGGGGTGCTGCATAAAACCAGAGATTGAAATGAGCACAGATAAAGTTCCTTAAGCCAAATATGGAATAGACAAGAGCTACTCCTTGCTCAACGAAATGGATTCAACACCGCATATTAAACACCTAAGAATATACCTGACTAGGAAGTATCTTAAAACCTATGGATTGCTATGTCTCTGAAAGAGAATCAAGCGTGTGTGCAGGGGCATAAACGCAGCAGTGATAGGATTGGAGAGGTTCGGTGAGCAAATGAAGACCCTTTGAAGTCATATTGCATGGTACCCATTCCACGGGTCTCAACTCTCCAGGTTTAAGGTATTCTTCCTTCAGCTAAAACATGCATGTGGAACCCAGAGTATGATCAACCGTGTGATCAGGAGACGTGTTCCAATATGTGTCAGTTTTCGTCCCCTGGTACTCGGGTGCAACATTTCAGACGCTTTACTAACACTCTCCCGACTTGGAGAGTCAGTGCCTTTAACCTCCTGTTTGGCCCAGTTTGCAATTTCTGCGGAAGATGAACAGGAATAGGGAGAACCAATGACAGACTAGATGGAGGTGTCTGGATGGGCAAATTTAACTCTCATTTCCCACCAGGAAGAGGAATTAACCAAAGGCTCAGCGTGCCGTGCCGGAACCAGATTAGGGCCTGAAGCAATCGTGCGGTGTTGCGGCCAGCTCACGAGAAAGCGAGTTGAAGAAAGGAGCTCAGGGGCACTGTAATTCACAAACCTGCAGAGTTATAAATGACAGCTATCGTCCAAAAATATACTGAAGTAAGGCTGCCAAGAGGACTTGAAAGCGGGGCAGAATTGCAGGAAACCGATTTCAGGAGGTAGACTGGAATTGCATTTAAAGCATAGGAAAAGAGGCAGAACGTCCACAATGATGCACTTGGCCAAAAAGGGCGTATGCGTGTTTTCCTGAATATATTCAGGAGAAAACGCATACGCCCTTTTTGGCCAACCAAGCAAGCTTGCAAAGGAAATCTGCACTACAATGAAGTCTCACTTCCCCCCGGTCAAAAGGGCCATCTGAAAAAAGTGTAAAATCCAGAAAGGCAGGACAGGCCATGGAGAACTGGGAGCCTTGTTATGCTGATGGGCGGGATGTAAATTGCCAACAGCCACTCGGGAGAAGTGTATGGTGTTTCCTGAAACATCTAAAAAACAAAGCAACAGAGCCTAGGGCACTTCCACTTATGGTCCTATAGCTTAGGGAAATTAAAATCAAAAGACACAGCCACCCCAAAGGTTGGGACGGCTCTGTTTACAAGAACCTGGTTTACAGTACAAGTTCAATATCGCAGAAAGTGAAAAATGGGTAAAGAATTTGTGGTACTTACGTACAATGCAATATCACTCAGCAATGAAATCTATGTCATCAGGCACGTAGCAGCATAATGAGTGGATTCAGGTATGATGATTCTAACTGAAATAAGTCACACAGAAAAAGAAACATCATAAGATATCACTAATACACGGAATGTAAACTTGGCTACACAGGAACTGAATTACAAAACAGAACAGGGTCTCAAATTTAGAAACCCAACTTATGCTTGCTTAAGGGGAAAGGTGAGTTGGGGTGCTGCATAAAACCAGAGATTGAAATGAGCACAGATAAAGTTCCTTAAGCCAAATATGGAATAGACAAGAGCTACTCCTTGCTCAACGAAATGGATTCAACACCGCATATTAAACACCTAAGAATATACATGACTAGGAAGTATCTTAAAACCTATGGATTTCTATGTCTCTGAAAGAGAATCAAGCGTGTGTGCAGGGGCATAAACGCAGCAGTGATAGGATTGGAGAGGTTCGGTGAGCAAATGAAGACCCTTTGAAGTCATATTGCATGGTACCCATTCCACGGGTCTCAACTCTCCAGGTTTAAGGTATTCTTCCTTCAGCTAAAACATGCATGTGGCACCCAGAGTATGATCAACCGTGTGATCAGGAGACGTGTTCCAATATGTGTCAGTTTTCGTCCCCTGGTACTCGGGTGCAACATTTCAGACGCTTTACTAACACTCTCCCGACTTGGAGAGTCAGTGCCTTTAACCTCCTGTTTGGCCCAGTTTGCAATTTCTGCGGAAGATGAACAGGAATAGGGAGAACCAATGACAGACTAGATGGAGGTGTCTGGATGGGCAAATTTAACTCTCATTTCCCACCAGGAAGAGGAATTAACCAAAGGCTCAGCGTGCCGTGCCGGAACCAGATTAGGGCCTGAAGCCATCGTGCGGTGTTGCGGCCAGCTCACGAGAAAGCGAGTTGAAGAAAGGAGCTCAGGGGCACTGTAATTCACAAACCTGCAGAGTTATAAATGACAGCTATCGTCCAAAAATATACTGAAGTAAGGCTAGCTAGAGGACTTGAAAGCGGGGCAGAATTGCAGGAAACCGATTTCAGGAGGTAGACAGGAATTGCATTTAAAGCATAGGAAAAGAGGCAGAACGTCCACAATGATGCACTTGGCCAAAAAGTGTGTATGCGTTTTTTCATGAATATATTCAGGAAAAAACGCATACGCCCTTTTTGGCCAACCAAGCAAGCTTGCAAAGGAAATCTGCACTACAATGAAGTCTCACTTCCGCATTGTCAAAAGGGCCATCTGAAAAATGTGTAAAATCCAGAAAGGCAGGACAGGCCATGGAGAACTGGGAGCCTTGTTTTGCTGATGGGTGTGATTTAAATTGCCAACAGCCACTCGGGAGAAGTGTATGGTGTTTCCTGAAACATCTAAAAAACAAAGCAACAGAGCCTAGGGCACTTCCACTTATGGTCCTATAGCTTAGGGAAATTAAAATCAAAAAGACAGAGCCACCCAAAAGGTTGGGACGGCTCTGTTTACAAGAAACTCATTTACGTTACAAGTTCAATATCGCAGAAAGTGAAAAATGGATAAAGAAGTTGTGGTACTTACGTACAATGCAATATCACTCAGCAAGGAAATCTATGTCATCAGGCCCGTAGCAGCATAATGAGTGGATTCAGGTACGATGATTCTAACTGAAATAAGTCACACAGGAAAAGAAACATCATAAGATATCACTAATACACGGAATGTAAACTTGGCTACACAGGAACTGAATTACAAAACAGAACAGGGTCTCAAATTTAGAAAACCAACTTATGCTTGCTTAAGGGGAAAGGTGAGTTGGGGTGCTGCATAAAACCAGAGATTGAAATGAGCACAGATAAAGTTCCTTAAGCCAAATATGGAATAGACAAGAGCTACTCCTTGCTCAACGAAATGGATTCAACACCCCATATTAAACACCTAAGAATATACCTGACTAGGAAGTATCTTAAAACCTATGGATTGCTATGTCTCCGAAAGAGAATCAAGCGTGTGTGCAGGGGCATAAACGCAGCAGTGATAGGATTGGAGAGGTTCGGTGAGCAAATGAAGACCCTTTGAAGTCATATTGCATGGTACCCATTCCACGGGTCTCAACTCTCCAGGTTTAAGGTATTCTTCCTTCAGCTAAAACATGCATGTGGAACCCAGAGTATGATCAACCGTGTGATCGGGAGACGTGTTCCAATATGTGTCAGTTTTCGTCCCCTGGTACTCGGGTGCAACATTCCAGACGCTTTACTAACACTCTCCCGACTTGGAGAGTCAGTGCCTTTAACCTCCTGTTTGGCCCAGTTTGCAATTTCTGCGGAAGATGAACAGGAATAGGGAGAACCAATGACAGACTAGCTGCAGGTGTCTGGACGGGCAAATTTAACTCTCATTTCCCACCAGGAAGAGGAAATAACCAAAGGCTCAGCGTGCCGTGCCGGAACCAGATTAGGGCCTGAAGCAATCGTGCGGTGTTGCGGCCAGCTCACGAGAAAGCGAGTTGAAGAAAGGAGCTCAGGGGCACTGTAATTCACAAACCTGCAGAGTTATAAATGACAGCTATCGTCCAAAAATATACTGAAGTAAGGCTGCCAAGAGGACTTGAAAGCGGGGCAGAATTGCAGGAAACCGATTTCAGGAGGTAGACTGGAATTGCATTTAAAGCATAGGAAAAGAGGCAGAACGTCCACAATGATGCACTTGGCCAAAAAGGGCGTATGCGTTTTTTCCTCAGGAAAAAACGCATACGCCCTTTTTGGCCAACCAAGCAAGCTTGCAAAGGAAATCTGCACTACAATGAAGTCTCACTTCCCCCCGGTCAAAAGGGCCATCTGAAAAAAGTGTAAAATCCAGAAAGGCAGGACAGGCCATGGAGAACTGGGAGCCTTGTTATGCTGATGGGCGGGATGTCAATTGCCAACAGCCACTCGGGAGAAGTATATGGTGTTTCCTGAAACATCTAAAAAACAAAGCAACAGAGCCTAGGGCACTTCCACTTATGGTCCTATAGCTTAGGGAAATTAAAATCAAAAAGACACATCCACCCAAAAGGTTGGGACGGCTCTGTTTACAAGAACCTGGTTTATGGTACAAGTTCAATATCGCAGAAAGTGAAAAATGGATAAAGAAGTTGTGGTACTTACGTACAATGCAGTATCACTCAGCAATGAAATCTATGTCATCAGGCCCGTAGCACCATAATGAGTGGATTCAGGTATGATGATTCTAACTGAAATAAGTCACACAGAAAAAGAAACATCATAAGATATCACTAATACACGGAATGTAAACTTGGCTACATAGGAACTGAATTACAAAACAGAACAGGGTCTCAAATTTAGAAACCCAACTTATGCTTGCTTAAGGGGAAAGGTGAGTTGGGGTGCTGCATAAAACCAGAGATTGAAATGAGCACAGATAAAGTTCCTTAAGCCAAATATGGAATAGACAAGAGCTACTCCTTGCTCAACGAAATGGACTCAACACCCCATATTAAACGCCTAAGAGTGTACCTGACTAGGAAGTATCTTAAAACCTATGGATTGCTATGTCTCCGAAAGAGAATCAAGCGTGTGTGCAGGGGCATAAACGCAGCAGTGATAGGATTGGAGAAGTTCGGTGAGCAAATGAAGACCCTTTGAAGTCATATTGCATGGTACCCATTCCACGGGTCTCAACTCTCCAGGTTTAAGGTATTCTTCCTTCAGCTAAAACATGCATGTGGAACCCAGAGTATGATCAACCGTGTGATCGGGAGACGTGTTCCAATATGTCTCAGTTTTCGTCCCCTGGTACTCGGGTGCAACATGCCAGATGCTTTACTAACACTCTCCCGACTTGGAGAGTCAGTGCCTTTAACCTCCTGTTTGGCCCAGTTTGCAATTTCTGCGGAAGATGAACAGGAATAGGGAGAACCAATGAGAGACTAGCTGGAGGTGTCTGGACGGGCAAAGTTAACTCTCATTTCCCACCAGGAAGAGGAATTAACCAAAGGCTTAGCGTGCCATGCCGGAACCAGATTAGGGCCTGAAGCCATCCTGTGGTGTTGCGGCCAGCTCACGAGAAAGCGAGTTGAAGAAAGGAGCTCAGGGGCACTGTAATTCACAAACCTGCAGAGTTATAAATGACAGCTATCGTCCAAAAATATACTGAAGTAAGGCTGCCAAGAGGACTTGAAAGCGGGGCAGAATTGCAGGAAACCGATTTCAGGAGGTAGACTGGAATTGCATTGAAAGCATAGGAAAAGAGGCAGAACGTCCACAATGATGCACTTGGCCAAAAAGGGCGTATGCGTTTTTTCCTGAATATATTCAGGAAAAAACGCATACGCCCTTTTTGGCCAACCAAGCAAGCTTGCAAAGGAAATCTGCACTACAATGAAGTCTCACTTCCCCCCGGTCAAAAGGGCCATCTGAAAAAAGTGTAAAATCCAGAAAGGCAGGACAGGCCATGGAGAACTGGGAGCCTTGTTATGCTGATGGGCGGGATGTCAATTGCCAACAGCCACTCGGGAGAAGTGTATGGTGTTTCCTGAAACATCTAAAAAACAAAGCAACAGAGCCTAGGGCACTTCCACTTATGGTCCTATAGCTTAGGGAAATTAAAATCAAAAAGACACATCCACCCAAAAGGTTGGGACGGCTCTGTTTACAAGAACCTGGTTTATGGTACAAGTTCAATATCGCAGAAAGTGAAAAATGGATAAAGAAGTTGTGGTACTTACGTACAATGCAGTATCACTCAGCAATGAAATCTATGTCATCAGGCCCGTAGCAGCATAATGAGTGGATTCAGGTATGATGGTTCTAACTGAAATAAGTCACACAGAAAAAGAAACATCATAAGATATCACTAATACACGGAATGTAAACTTGGCTACACAGGAACTCAATTACAAAACAGAACAGGGTCTCAAATTTAGAAAACCAACTTATGCTTGCTTAAGGGGAAAGGTGAGTTGGGGTGCTGCATAAAACCAGAGATTGAAATGAGCACAGATAAAGTTCCTTAAGCCAAATATGGAATAGAAAACAGCTACTCCTTGCTCAACGAAACGGACTCATCACCCCATATTAAACGCCTAAGAATGTACCTGACTAGTAAGTAGCTTAAAACCTAGGGAATGCTATGTCTCCGAAAGAGAATCAAGCGTGTGTACAGAGGAATAAACGCAGCAGTGATAAAACTGGAGAGGTTCGGTGAGCAAATGAAGACCCTTTGAAGTCATATTGCATGGTACCCATTCCACGGGTCTCAACTCTCCAGGTTTAAGGTATTCTTCCTTCAGCTAAAACATGCATGTGGAACCCAGAGTATGATCAACCGTGTGATCGGGAGACGTGTTCCAATATGTCTCAGTTTTCGTCCCCTGGTACTCGGGTGCAACATTCCAGACGCTTTACTAACACTCTCCCGACTTGGAGAGTCAGTGCCTTTAACCTCCTGTTTGGCCCAGTTTGCAATTTCTGCGGAAGATGAACAGGAATAGGGAGAACCAATGACAGACTAGCTGGAGGTGTCTGGACGGACAAATTTAACTCTCATTTCCCACCAGGAAGAGGAAATAACCAAAGGCTAAGCGTGCCGGGCCGGAACCAGATTAGGGCCTGAAGCAATCCTGCGGTGTTGCGGCCAGCTCACGAGAAAGCGAGTTGAAGAAAGGAGCTCAGGGGCACTGTAATTCACAAACCTGCAGAGTTATAAATGACAGCTATCGTCCAAAAATATACTGAAGTAAGGCTGCCAAGAGGACTTGAAAGCGGGGCAGAATTGCAGGAAACCGATTTCAGGAGGTAGACTGGAATTGCATTTAAAGCATAGGAAAAGAGGCAGAACGTCCACAATGATGCACTTGGCCAAAAAGAGCGTATGCGTTTTTTCCTCAGGAAAAAACGCATACGCCCTTTTTGGCCAACCAAGCAAGCTTGCAAAGGAAATCTGCACTACAATGAAGTCTCACTTCCCCCCGGTCAAAAGGGCCATCTGAAAAAAGTGTAAAATCCAGAAAGGCAGGACAGGCCATGGAGAACTGGGAGCCTTGTTATGCTGATGGGCGGGATGTAAATTGCCAACAGCCACTCGGGAGAAGTGTATGGTGTTTCCTGAAACATCTAAAAAACAAAGCAACAGAGCCTAGGGCACTTCCACTTATGGTCCTATAGCTTAGGGAATTTAAAATCAAAAAGACACAGCCACCCCAAAGGTTGGGACGGTTCTTTTTACTGGAATCTCTTCTACGGCACAAGTTAAATATCCCAGAGAGCAAATAATGGATAAAGAAGTTGCGGTACTTATGTACAACAGAATACCACTCAGCAATGAAATCTATGTCACCAGGCCCGTACCAGCATAATGAGTGGATTGAGGCACGATGATTCTAAGTGAAATAAGTCACACAGAAAAAGAAACATCATAAGGTATCACTAATACACGGAATGTTAACTTGGCTACACAGGAACTGAATTACAAAACAGAACACGGTCTCAAGTTTAGAAAACTAACTTATGCTTGCTTAAGGGGGAAGGTGAGTTGGGGTGCTGCATTAAACCAGAGTTTGAAATTAGCACAGATCCCGTTCCATAAGCCAAATATGGAATAGACAAGACCTACCCCTTGCTCAACGAAATGGATTCAACAATGAGGTATCACCTCACACCTGGTAGAATAGGCATCATAGAAAATCTACAAGCAAAAAATGCTGGAAAGGGTGTGGAGAAAAGGAACCCTCTTCCACTATTGTTGGGAATATAAATTGATACAGTCACTATGGAGAACAATATGGAATTTCTTAAGAAACTAACAATAGAATTACCATATGATACAGCAATCCCACTACTGGACATATACCCAGACAAAACCATAAATCAAAAAGAGACATTCACCGCAATGTTCATTGCATCACTATTTACAATATCGAGGTAATGGAAGCAACCTAAATGCCCACAGACAGACGAATGCATAAAGCCGTGGTACATATATAAAATGGAATATTACTAAGCCATGAAAAGGAATGAAATTGGGTCATTTGTAGAGACGTCGATGCATCTAGAGACTGTCATACAGAGTGAAGTAAGTCAGAAAGAGAAAAACAAATCTTGTATATTCATGCATATATGTGGAACCTAGAAAACCTGTACAGATTAACCATTTTGCAAGGCATAAATAGAGCAACAGATGTAGACAACAAACGTATGGACAACAAGGGGGGAAAGCTGTTGGGGGTGGTGGTGGGAGGAGTTGAGAGACTGGGATTGGCATGTATACATTTATATGTATAAAATAGATAACCAATAAGAACCTGCTGTATAAAAATATAAAATAAAATTAAAAATTAAAAAGAAATAAAATTTAAACAATAGAAAAAACAATTATTCCCTTCACATACATGTATTTATATAAATAAATTATTTCCATGCTTATATCTGTAAATACAAAAAAGAGGAATAAAATCTACCTTGAACCCAAAACGAAAAAGAGAAAAAAAACACAGAACCCACCAGTTCCACAGAGGAAAACCGTATCAGGGCACTTGCTCCAGTTGTAAACAATTCTGAAGTTGGTCAGTGGTGGGGAATCGTCTCCCATTCAGCCAGCAGCCCCCACGCAACAAGCGTCCTCATTGCAAAGCTGGGGCACCGTGCCGAGGCATCTGTGAGTAAACGTGAGCTGAGCCCCAGGCCAGTTGCTGCTGAACTATTCCCACCCATCCCAGGTAAAACACCTGAATATATACAAGGACTTGAAAGCCTAGAGGGAGGGCCATAGAGCCACACGAGTGACAGCATGCCGGCCGACTTGGTGCCTGCAGGCCAGCCAGGATGGTCCTGGCCCTGGGTGCTCTTCTGGAAGATTTCCATTTCCCTGCCTGAGATACCCGTCCTGTCCCTGCCCCCACTGCTTTTTTCCTTCCTCACCTCTGCCCAGGGAGAAATTCCAGCAGCAGGTATGGGTGACACATCTTCTTCTTTAGCAGGTGGCAGCCTGGCAACTGCTGCAGAAAGTCCAGCAGAGCCCCACTCACACTGGGCCACCCACAAAGCCGTGGCCTCTCACTCCCTCCCACCAGCCCAGCCCCGAGACTGCTGACAGGGCAGAGAAAATGGCGTCAGGCACGGCTGCAGGGGCTCTTGCTGCCTGGAGTGGTATTTATAGTGATCTCAACCCAGGCACACCTGGGGAGGGCTGGCCGGCACGGTAAGGCTGCCCAGGTCAGCCAATCATCACCCCTCAGGGGCTCACAGTTGCAGAAAATGGAACTTGCTGAACCGGCCAGGTCCAAGGAACAGGTGTGGGCTCCTGAGAGTCAGGATAGACAAGGGGCTGCAGCTTTGGCTTGTTTTCTAATCATTTTATCTGGCCCATGAGTGGGAGACAACTTCAAGAAAACCCTCTCCTAATGAGAGGAACCCAGGAGTCAGGGAGAGGAGGGGTGGGTGGTGGTTGGAGACAGAGGCCTGGTGCCCCGGGTGCAGTGGAAGTCTCTGGAAGACCAGGTGGAGGGAGGCCTCACAGAGTGATGCCCAGGGTCACAGACCTGTCGCAGCTGCTGTTTGTTAGTTCAAGTCCTGCTCTGAGGTGCTCTGTGTCAGCTCTGAGCGACAGGTGAGCTGGGGGTGCTCTGCAATGAGGGCTATGTGCACGGTTCCTGTGTGCCCAGCCCTGCCACGGTACCTGCAAGGGTAGCTCTGTATCCTGGGAGGGGCCTGACCACGAGAGCCCTGTGGGCTGGGGTGGGGGTGGGGTACCTGCCCAGGTGAGCTCCATATTCTGGGATTGGTCTGACCACGAGAGCCCCATGGGCTGCTGGGGACCTGGTAAAGGATGTCAGGACAGTCAGTGAAGCCACCGAGGATATACCTCCAGTTGCTCCTAATTCCTACACCCTGCTGGTCATTCTACCAACCACCAGGACATGGTATTCTGTATTAGTCTTCAATGATGCCTTCTTTTGTATTCCATTAGTCCCAGAGTCACAAGAAATTTTGGCTTGTGAGTGGCAGGACTCAACATACAACGAAAACAATACTTCCGGGCCGTCTGGCCCCAAGGGTGCAAAAATTCCCACACCATCTTTGGGGAAAGCTTAGCTAAAGACCTAAAAGTTCTACCTCTGGAAAAGGAAACCCTCCTTCAATATGCAGACGACATTCTGATCGCCAGCCCTACTAAGGAGGCCTCTGAACTACCAAGCCAATAAAGGATAGAAGTTGTCCAAGAAAAAGCTCAAATATCACAGACTGCCGTGACCTGCCTGGGCTTCATTCTCACAGAAGGTTGGAGAAGTCCATCCCAGGAAAGGGAAGAAACCATTTTCAGCCTTACCCCTTTCTAAAACTAGAAGACAGCTTAGGGGTTCCTGGGGAGGCCAGGGTTTGCTGCTTCTGGATCCCTAACTACAGTCTACTAGCTGGGCCTCTATATGAAACACTGAAAGGAAAAGATGATGATCCTTTTGAATAGAATCCAGAAGTGGCCTTTCAAGAATGGAAAGAGCAGTCAATTCAGACCCTTGCCCTGGAACTCCCTAATTTAGCTAAACCCTTTGACCTTTACATTCCCGGTGAAAGGTGAATCGCCATTGGAGAATTAGTGCAAAACCTGGGACCACTTGAAATGGAACAATGCAAGAATGCCATCCAGGTAGGATAAACTATGGTCACCAAGGGGCTTGGCCCACTGCCACATCTGGCCAAGATACTGGCGGTATCTAAAACCCTGGAAATCAGCAGCCCAAAAGGCCACCTCCCTCCTAAGGGAAAAGGACCCCACGTGGTGATCCTAACCACCAACCATGCCCTGAAGTTGCAGGGTTCGCTCCGTGGGCACACCGACCTCGAGTGAGGAGGCCCTCCAACTCCAACATCCAGAGAGATAACCGGGGGCAACAGGGCACCATGACGACTCGTGTGAACATCACTTGACCTGGACTTTCTCTCATAAAACAACAAGAGTGTGTCCCAAAAGAGTAGACTACTGCTTGCAGGACTTACTGCACCCAGAGGGGAGCTAATAATCTTGGCGGGGGAACCGTATATCACACTGTCACCATAGAAAAGCCTACAGACACCGTGATGATGGTGGCCAGTAAGACCGGCTGGACTCTTGTTTACTTCAAAAGGCTGTTGACTCAGTGGCCATCATGGTCCTTGATCACCACTGACCCTGGACTGTCTGGGAGTTGAGCGGGCAGGGCTCTGACACCTGGTGCTGTTTGTACGTTAATTCAGGGGCCTAATTGAAGAAAGCGCAGACTACTGGTCAGAGCATCTAGGCTGGCAGAAACGGTCAGCCTAAGGTGGCCGAACAAATGTGGGGCGGGGTGAAACCGGCCCCCACAGCGTCTCTGCACATCTCTTTCCTGGACCCTTGAAGGTCATTAGAATCTATAACACTTCCAATGCTGGTGCTCAGGTGGACGAGCAGGGAGGCAGGGGGCCTGGGGACAATCAACGTCACCTGGAGGCTGCTGGGGAGAAGCTCTGACCCTCGCCCCAGGGTATGAGGGCTCCCAACTCAGCACTCAGCAGTTACAGAAGAAGGGTCTGCACCCTCAGCACTCCAAGAATGAGGAACGGGACAAAAGGCAGAGGGGGGGTTTGTCCCCAGCAAAGCCCATTAAAAATCCCTGGGAGATAAAAATAGAATCTGGGCAATAAAGTCAAGTCTAACCTTTTTTATCCTTTGTGCTTTGTCTAATTTCATGTGCTCCTAGGGTCCCGCATGCAGAGGTTCCACACCCGGCACTTCAGACCAGATTTCCTAGTGCAGAATGGCTGGGTCGACACCTCAGCTCCTGGGGCCCAGTGCAGACTCCGCGATATAGAGCCTGAGCTACAGCCAACCCGGCCCTCGAGAGCTCCGCCCCCTCCCTCCCACTGACTCTGACAGGATCTCTACACAGCAGCCCAGCCCACAGCCCACGGGGTAGTACATGCTCTCACCTCTCCATTCTCTGATCAAAATATAAAGTTTCCTTGGCTTGTGAACCAAACTCAGTCTCGATCTGTTGGCCCCAATGACACTGGGCAGGGGGACACTTGTTGGGGTCCACTCTGGAGGATCAGTAACAGAAATTGAGACTATTGTAACCTCAATGAACAGATGTGTGAGCCAAAGTGTAGTTAACATAGAACAGTGTATAAGGCTCGGGTAAAATAAGATGTTTCTAACACTTCCATTGGATATTTCCATCACTTTATTATAAGCAAGTTCAGTGAAAAGGTTTGTCTTATTTGTCAGCTCAATATTAGAGAAATGAAGTGATTTCTTTCCAAGGATGTACATCTAATAATCTTGGTTAAACCTTCAATCTTGTTTTAAATGCTTTTCCATTGAAAATGATACCTCTCTTTCAGCTCCCCCATTTCTGAGAAGTATAAAATCTTATAATCTATTATTACCAAAGGGGAAAGGTGGGAGGAGGGATAAATTAACAGTTTGGGATTAACACATACACACTGCTATGTATAAAATAGATCATCAACAAGGAACTACTGTATAGCACAGGGAACTACACTCAACATTTTGCAATAACCTATAAGGGGAAATAATCTGAAAAAGAATAGATATTTTTATTGACATCATCTATCAATGACAGTTAAAGTGTAACCTAAGGGAAGCTGGTGGTGAGTGCTTCTGACCCTGAAGACTTCAATCATCTAAAGTTTGGACTCTGCCTACTTCCCAAGGCCCTTAATGAACATATGTGTAACCGTAGCTTAAAAAATTCCCCAGTTTGGGTTTCGGGGAGACACTGATTTTGAAAAAGCCCTGGTGTTCTCCTTACATGAATGGGACTCTTCCTACTGCTAAAACATGTCTGTCACACCCAGAGGATGGTATACCGTCTGATCGGGAAGAGTTTGGAAAAGGCATCTCATCTCCTCATCTCCTGGTGCTCGGGTTCACCCCTCCAGCGTCTTTACTAACAGTCTCCCCACTTGGAGATGTCAGCACTGTCAACATCCTGTTGCGTACAGTTTGGAATTTGTCCAGAGGATGAAGCGGAAGGATGAGGAACAATGAGAGACAAGTCCTACGTGTTCAGACAGGCACATGTCACTCTAATTTCCAATCAGGAAGACGAATTGACCAAAGGCTAGGGTTGCCCATGGAAACAGTATAGGGCTTGAGGAAATCCCGCTGCTTTGTGGCCAGTTCCCATAAACACAAGTTGAACAATAGAACTCAGGGGCAGTAAAATTCACAAAACTGCAGAGTTGAAAATATCCATCACTGAAAAATGTCTTGAGGAAAGTCAGAGAAAAGGACTTGTAAGCAAGGGAGAATGGCAGGAAAGGGATTTGAGGAGGTAGAAAGGACTCGCCGTTAAGCACAAGAAAAGGAGCTGAACATTGCCAACATTGCAGTTGACCAAAAAGGGTGTATGCGTTTTTTTGTGTATATATTCAAGAAAAGAGCGTACACCTTTTTAGCCAACCAAACAGGTGGGCACTGGAAGTCAATACTACAAAAGACATCACTTCGCATCAGTCAGAAGAGCCATCCTCATAAAGCGTAAACAACAGAAATGCAGGACAGGGCAAGGAGAAGAGGGAGCCCTGTGAGACTTATAGTGGAAATGTATATTGCCAACGGCCATTCTGGAGAAGTGTATTGTGTTTACTAAAGCATCTAAACAATGAGCTACAGAGCATAGGGCACTTGCACTCATGGGCGTATATCTTGGGAAAAACAAAAATCGAGAGGACACAGGCACCCCAATGTTTACCCCCTCTCTGTTTAAAAGATCCTCGACTAGGATATAACTTAAATGTCTCTGGAGGGAAAAAATGGATAGAGATGTGGTACTTAGGTAGAGTGGAATATTATTCAGCCTGGAAATCAATGAAATATGGCCAGCTGTAACAACTCCGGAGGAGTTACGTATGATCATTCTAAGTGACAGAATTCAAAAAGAAGAAGACACATATCATAAGATATCACTTAAAGGTGGAATCCAAAATGGCTACACATGAAATAAATTACAAAACAAAAACATAGTCAAATATGTAGAAAACACGCATAAGGCTGCTAAACGGGAAAGGTGGGGAGGGGTGAGGCATCATCCAGGAGGTTGAAATTAGCAAAGATACCATTCCAAATACCAAACTGATAATCAACAAGGCCTACACGGTAGCTAAAAGAACTGCACTCAGCACACTCAAGTCACCGGAAAAGAATATATACGACTGGTAAGAATCTGAAAAAGAATTTATTGATGTCTCTCTGTACGTGAATCAAGTGGATGTACAGCAGCAAGAAACAGAGCTTTGAAAATCAGCTGTAACCAATATAGTAATAAATTGAAAAAAATAAACGACAGAGAGACAGAGAAAACCTCTTACAACTTTTCCTCAGGGACGGTGATGCAACATGGATTGAACACATCTAGACTCACAGCAGGATGAGACATAAGGCTGGAAACTGTTTGCGCTAAGAGAAATGTGAGGTTGGGTGAGGAAATGCACACCCTTTAAAGTAATACTACCTGGTACCCATTCAATGGGTCCCAAATCTGCAGGTTCAAGGGATCTTCCTACAGCTAAAACATGCATGGAAAACCCAGAGGACTGTACACCATGTGATCGGGAGATGTGTCTAAAATGCACCTCATTTATCCTCTCCTGGTGCTCCTGTTCACCATTCCAGCCACGTTACTTAGAAGCTCCCCACTTGGAGAATCAGCACATTTAAACTTCTGTTTCACACATTTTGCAAATTGTGAGGAGGATGAACGGGAAGAGGGGGAACCAATGAGAGAAGAGTTGTAGGGGTTTGGACGGGCACATATCACTCTAATTTCCCATTAAGAATAAGAATTAAAAAAAGGCTCAGCCTGCCTCGCCGGAGCCAAAATAGGGCCTGAAGCAATCCTGCGCGTTTGAGGCCAGCTCACAAAAGAGCAACTTAAAACATGGAGCTCAGGGTCACTGCAATTCACAAACCTGCAGAGTTATAAATGAAAACTAACGTCCAAAAATATGTTGAGGTAAGGCAAAGAAGAGGATCTGAATGCAAGACAGAATTGCAAGAAACAGATTTCAAGAGATAGATTGGACTCGTCTTTAACGCACATGAAAAGCGGCAGAATTTCGACAATGATGCAGTTGGCCCAAAAGGGCGTATGCGATTTTTCCTGATTATATCCAGGAAAAAACGCATACGCACTTTATGGGCAACGAAGCAAGCAAGCAATGCAAATGTGCACAACAAAGAAGTCTCATTTCCCACCGGTCAAAAGGGCCATCCTAAAAAATTGTAAAAACCAGAAATGCAGGACAGGCCATGGAGAACAGGGAGCCTTTATACGCTGATGGGCAGTGTGTGAACTGCCGAGAGCCACTCTGGAGAAGTGTATGGTGGTTCCTAAATCATCTAAAAACAGAGCTACAGAGCATAGGACACTTCCAATCATGGGAGTATATCTAGGGAAGTCTAAAAATCAACAAGACACAAGCACACCACAGTTTAGGGCTACTCTCTTTACAAGAACCTCAACTTCAGTACACCTTAAATATCCCAGGAAAGAGAACAATGGATAAAGAAGATGTGGTACTTATGTACAATGGAATATCTCTTCACCATGAAATCAATGTAATAAGGCTAGTAGAAGGATAAAGAGTGGATTTAGGTCCGATAATACTACTTGAAATAAGTCAAACAGAAAAAGAAACATATCATAAGATATCACTTATAGAGGGAGGGTAAATATGGCTGCACAAGAAATGAATTACAGAACAGAACAGTGTCTCACATTTAGAAAACACACTTATGTCAGCTTAAGGGGAAAGGAGAGGTGGGGTGATGCATAAAACCAGAGTTTGAAATTAGCACAGATACCGTTCAAGAAACCAAATAGGTATTAGACAAGATCTACACCTTGCTCAATGAACTGGCCTCAACACACCCTATACACCGCAGAGAAATATATCTGAGTAATAAGAATCTTAAAACCCATGTATTGATATATCTCCATAAGGGAATCAAGTGTGTGCAGAGCGGCACAAACACAGCAGTGAAAATGAGCTAAACCCCATTATAGAAATAAATTTTAAAAACAAAACGCAGAAACAATGAAAGAGAGAAAAATTCTTACAAAATTCACTCAGGGGCTGTGATGCAACCTGGATTGACCACATATAAACCCACAGCTGGATAAGACATAAGGCTGGACACTTGGGGCTGAGAGGATTGGTGAGCTTCGGTGAGCAACTGCCGAAAGTTTAATGCAATACTTCATGCTACTCATTCCAAGGGTCCCAACACTCCAGGTTGAAGGGAATCTTCCTACAGCTAAACCATGCTTGGGAAACCCAGCGACTGGTATACCATATGATCGGGAAAGGTTTCTAAAACGCACCACATTTTTCCTCTCCTGGGGCTCCGGATCGACATTCCAGCCGCTTTACTAACAACATCCCCACATGGAGAGTCAATGCCTTTAAGTCCTGGTATCGCACAGTCTTCAGTTAGTGCGGAGGATGAATGGGAATAGGGGGAACCAGTGAGAAACTAGCTGTAGCGGTTTCAATGGGCACATGTCACTCTAATTTCACATCAGTAAGAAGAATGAACCAAAGGCACAGCAAGGTGCCCCAGAAGAAGAATAGGGCTTCAAGGAATCCTGTGGTTATGGGGCAAGATCACAAAAATAAGAGCTGAAAAATGGAGCTAAGGGCCACTGCAATTCAAAAACCTGACTTGCCCAAAAAGGGCGTATGTGTTTTTTCCTGAATATATTCAGGAAAAAACGCATACGCCCTTTTTGGCAAAACAAGCAAGCTTGCAAAGGAAATCTGCACTACAATGAAGTCTCAATTCCCCCTGGTCAAAAGGGCCATCTGAAAAAAGTGTAAAATCCATAAAGGCATGACAGGCCATGGAGAACTGGGAGCCATCTTATGCTGATGGGCAGGATGTAAATTGCCAACAGCCACTCTGGAGAAGTGTTTGGTGTTTCCTGAAACATCTAAAAAACAAAGCAACAGAGCCTAGGGCACTTCCACTTATGGTACTATAGTTTAGGACAATTAAAATCAAAAAGACACAGCCACCCCAAAGTTTGGGACGGCTCTGTTTACAAGAACCTCATATACGGTACAAGTTCAATATCGCAGAAAGTGAAAAATGGATAAAGAAGTTGTGGTACTTACATACAATGCAATATCACTCAGCAAGGAAATCTATGTCATCAGGCCTGTAGCAGCATAATGAGTGGATTCAGGTATGATGATTCTAACTGAAATAAGTCACACAGAAAAAGAAACATCATAAGATATCACTAATACACGGAATGTAAACTTGGCTACACAGGAACTGAATTACAAAACAGAACAGGGTCTCAAATTTAGAAAACCAACTTATGCTTCCTTAAGGGGAAAGGTGAGTTGGGGTAATGCATAAAACCAGAGATTGAAATGAGCACAGATAAAGTTCCTTAAGCCAAATATGGAATAGACAAGAGCTACTCCTTGCTCAACGAAATGGACTCAACACCCCATATTAAACGCCTAAGAATGTACCTGACTAGGAAGTATCTTAAAACCTATGGACTGCTATGTCTCCGAAAGAGAATCAAGCGTGTGTACAGGGGCATAAACGCAGCAGTGATAGGATTGGAGAGGTTCGGTGAGCAAATGAAGACCCTTTGAAGTCATATTGCATGGTACCCATTCCACGGGTCTCAACTCTCCAGGTTTAAGGTATTCTTCCTTCAGCTAAAATATGCATGTGGAACCCAGAGTATGATCAACCGTGTGATCGGGAGACGTGTTCCAATATGTGTCAGTTTTCGTCCCCTGGTACTCGGGTGCAACATTCCAGACGCTTTACTAACACTCTCCCGACTTGGAGAGTCAGTGCCTTTAACCTCCTGTTTGGCCCAGTTTGCAATTTCTGCGGAAGATGAACAGGAATAGGGAGAACCATTGAGAGACCAGCCTGAGGTGTCTGGACGGGCAAATTTAACTCTCATTTCCCACCAGGAAGAGGAATTAACCAAAGGCTCAGCGTGCCGTGCCGTAACCAGATTAGGGCCTGAAGCCATCCTGCGGTGTTGCGGCCAGCTCACGAGAAAGCGAGTTGAAGAAAGGAGCTCAGGGGCACTGTAATTCACAAACCTGCAGAGTTATAAATGACAGCTATCGTCCAAAAATATACTGAAGTAAGGCTGCCAAGAGGACTTGAAAGCGGGGCAGAATAGCAGGAAACCGATTTCAGGAGGTAGACTGGAATTGCATTTAAAGCATAGGAAAAGAGGCAGAACGTCCACAATGATGCACTTGGCCAAAAAGTGCGTATGCGTTTTTTCCTGAATATATTCAGGAAAAAACGCATACGCACTTTTTGGCCAACCAAGCAAGCTTGCAAAGGAAATCTGCACTACAATGAAGTCTCACTTCCCCCCGGTCAAAAGGGCCATCTGAAAAAAGTGTAAAATCCAGAAAGGCAGGACAGGCCATGGAGAACTGGGAGCCTTGTTATGCTGATGGGCGGGATGTCAATTGCCAACAGCCACTCGGGAGAAGTGTATGGTGTTTCCTGAAACATCTAAAAAACAAAGCAACAGAGCCTAGGGCACTTCCACTTATGGTCCTATAGCTTAGGGAAATTAAAATCAAAAAGACACAGCCACCCCAAAGGTTGGGACGGCTCTGTTTACAAGAACCTGGTTTACGGTACAAGTTCAATATCGCAGAAAGTGAAAACTGGATAAAGAAGTTGTGGTACTTACGTACAATGCAATATCACTCAGCAAGGAAATCTATGTCATCAGGCCCGTAGCAGCATAATGAGTGGATTCAGGTATGATGATTCTAACTGAAATAAGTCACACAGAAAAAGAAACATCATAAGATATCACTAATACACGGAATGTAACCTTGCCTACACAGGAACTGAATTACAAAACAGAACAGGGTCTCAAATTTAGAAAACCAACTTATGCTTGCTTAAGGGGAAAGGTGAGTTGGGGTAATGCATAAAACCAGAGATTGAAATGAGCACAGATAAAGTTCCTTAAGCCAAATATGGAATAGACAAGAGCTACTCCTTGCTCAACGAAATGGACTCAACACCCCATATTAAACGCCTAAGAATGTACCTGACTAGGAAGTATCTTAAAACCTATGGACTGCTATGTCTCCGAAAGAGAATCAAGCGTGTGTATAGGGGCATAAACGCAGCAGTAATAGGATTGGAGAGGTTCGGTGAGCAAATGAAGACCCTTTGAAGTCATATTGCATGGTACCCATTCCACGGGTCTCAACTCTCCAGGTTTAAGGTATTCTTCCTTCAGCTAAAACATGCATGTGGAACCCAGAGTATGATCAACCGTGTGATCGGGAGACGTGTTCCAATATGTCTCAGTTTTCGTCCCCTGGTACTCGGGTGCAACATTCCAGACGCTTTACTAACACTCTCCCGACTTGGAGAGTCAATGCCTTTAACCTCCTGTTTGGCCCAGTTTGCAATTTCTGCGGAAGATGAACAGGAATAGGGAGAACCAATGACAGACTAGATGGAGGTGTCTGGATGGGCAAATTTAACTCTCATTTCCCACGAGGAAGAGGAATTAACCAAAGGCTCAGCGTGCCGTGCCGTAACCAGATTAGGGCCTGAAGCCATCCTGCGGTGTTGCGGCCAGCTCACGAGAAAGCGAGTTGAAGAAAGGAGCTCAGGGGCACTGTAATTCACAAACCTGCAGAGTTATAAATGACAGCTATCGTCCAAAAATATACTGAAGTAAGGCTGCCAAGAGGACTTGAAAGCGGGGCAGAATTGCAGGAAACCGATTTCAGGAGGTAGACTGGAATTGCATTGAAAGCATAGGAAAAGAGGCAGAACGTCCACAATGATGCACTTGGCCAAAAAGGGCGTATGCGTTTTTCCCTGAATATATTCAGGAAAAAACGCATACGCCCTTTTTGGCCAACCAAGCAAGCTTGCAAAGGAAATCTGCACTACAATGAAGTCTCACTTCCCCCCGGTCAAAAGGGCCAACTGAAAAAAGTGTAAAATCCAGAAAGGCAGGACAGGCCATGGAGAACTGGGAGCCTTGTTATGCTGATGGGCGGGATGTCAATTGCCAACAGCCACTCGGGAGAAGTGTATGGTGTTTCCTGAAACATCTAAAAAACAAAGCAACAGAGCCTAGGGCACTTCCACTTATGGACCTATAGCTTAGGGAAATTAAAATCAAAAAGACACAGCCACCCCAAAGGTTGGGACGGCTCTGTTTACAAGAACCTGGTTTACGGTACAAGTTCAATATCGCAGAAAGTGAAAAATGGATAACGAAGTTGTGGTACTTACGTACAATGCAATATCACTCAGCAAGGAAATCTATGTCATCAGGCCCGTAGCAGCATAATGAGTGGATTCAGGTATGATGATTCTAACTGAAATAAGTCACACAGAAAAAGAAACATCATAAGATATCACTAATACACGGAATGTAAACTTGGCTACACAGGAACTGAATTACAAAACAGAACAGGGTCTCAAATTTAGAAAACCAACTTATGCTTGCTTAAGGGGAAAGGTGAGTTGCGGTGCTGCATAAAACCAGAGATTGAAATGAGCACAGATAAAGTTCCTTAAGCCAAATATGGAATAGACAAGAGCTACTCCTTGCTCAACGAAATGGACTCAACACCCCATATTAAACGCCTAAGAATGTACCTGACTAGGAAGTATCTTAAAACCTATGGACTGCTATGTCTCCGAAAGAGAATCAAGCGTGTGTACAGGGGCATAAACGCAGCAGTAATAGGATTGGAGAGGTTCGGTGAGCAAATGAAGACCCTTTGAAGTCATATTGCATGGTACCCATTCCACGGGTCTCAACTCTCCAGGTTTAAGGTATTCTTCATTCAGCTAAAACATGCATGTGGAACCCAGAGTATGATCAACCGTGTGATCGGGAGACGTGTTCCAATATGTCTCAGTTTTCGTCCCCTGGTACTCGGGTGCAACATTCCAGACGCTTTACTAACACTCTCCCGACTTGGAGAGTCAATGCCTTTAACCTCCTGTTTGGCCCAGTTTGCAATTTCTGCGGAAGATGAACAGGAATAGGGAGAACCAATGACAGACTAGATGGAGGTGTCTGGACGGGCAAATTTAACTCTCATTTCCCACGAGGAAGAGGAATTAACCAAAGGCTCAGCGTGCCGTGCCGGAACCAGATTAGGGCCTGAAGCCATCCTGCGGTGTTGCGGCCAGCTCACGAGAAAGCGAGTTGAAGAAAGGAGCTCAGGGGCACTGTAATTCACAAACCTGCAGAGTTATAAATGACAGCTATCGTCCAAAAATATACTGAAGTAAGGCTGCCAAGAGGACTTGAAAGCGGGGCAGAATTGCAGGAAACCGATTTCAGGAGGTAGACTGGAATTGCATTTAAAGCATAGGAAAAGAGGCAGAACGTCCACAATGATGCACTTGGCCCTAAAGGGCGTATGCGTTTTTTCCTGAATATATTCAGGAAAAAACTCATACGCACTTTTTGGCCAACCAAGCAAGATTGCAAAGGAAATCTGCACTACAATGAAGTCTCACTTCCCCCCGGACAAAAGGGCCATCTGAAAAAAGTGTAAAATCCAGAAAGGCAGGACAGGCCATGGAGAACTGGGAGCCTTGTTATGCTGATGGGCGGGATGTCAATTGCCAACAGCCACTCGGGAGAAGTGTATGGTGTTTCCTGAAACATCTAAAAAACAAAGCAACAGAGCCTAGGGCACTTCCACTTATGGTCCTATAGCTTAGGGAAATTAAAATCAAAAGACACAGCCACCGCAAAGGTTGGGATGGCTCTGTTTACAAGAACCTGGTTTATGGTACAAGTTCAATATCGCAGAAAGTGAAAAATGGATAAAGATGTTGTGGTACTTACAAACAATGCAGTATCACTCAGCAATGAAATCTATGTCATCAGGCCCGTAGCAGCATAATGAGTGGATTCAGGTATGATGATTCTAACTGAAATAAGTCACACAGAAAAAGAAACATCATAAGATATCACTAATACACGGAATGTAAACTTGGCTACACAGGAACTGAATTACAAAACAGAACAGGGTCTCAAATTTAGAAAACCAACTTATGCTTGCTTAAGGGGAAAGGTGAGTTGGGGTGCTGCATAAAACCAGAGATTGAAATGAGCACAGATAAAGTTCCTTAAGCCAAATATGGAATAGACAAGAGCTACTCCTTGCTCAACGAAATGGACTCAACACCCCATATTAAACGCCTAAGAATGTACCTGACTAGGAAGTATCTTAAGAACTATGGACTGCTATGTCTCCGAAAGAGAATCAAGCGTGTGTGCAGGGGCATAAACGCAGCAGTGATAGGATTGGAGAGGTTCGGTGAGCAAATGAAGACCCTTTGAAGTCATATTGCATGGTACCCATTCCACGGGTCTCAACTCTCCAGGTTTAAGGTATTCTTCCTTCAGCTAAAACATGCATGTGGAACCCAGAGTATGATCAACCATGTGATCGGGAGACGTGTTCCAATATGTGTCAGTTTTCGTCCCCTGGTACTCGGGTGCAACATTCCAGATGCTTTACTAACACTCTCCCGACTTGGAGAGCCAGTGCCTTTAACCTCCTGTTTGGCCCAGTTTGCAATTTCTGCGGAAGATGAACAGGAATAGGGAGAACCAATGACAGACTAGATGGAGGTGTCTGGATGGGCAAATTTAACTCTCATTTCCCACGAGGAAGAGGAATTAACCAAAGGCTCAGCGTGCCGTGCCGGAACCAGATTAGGGCCTGAAGCCATCCTGCGGTGTTGCGGCCAGCTCACGAGAAAGCGAGTTGAAGAAAGGAGCTCAGGGGCACTGTAATTCACAAACCTGCAGAGTTATAAATGACAGCTATCGTCCAAAAATATACTGAAGTAAGGCTGCCAAGAGGACTTGAAAGCGGGGCAGAATTGCAGGAAACCGATTTCAGGAGGTAGACTGGAATTGCATTGAAAGCATAGGAAAAGAGGCAGAACGTCCACAATGATGCACTTGGCCCAAAAGGGCGTATGCGTTTTTTCCTGAATATATTCAGGAAAAAACTCATACGCCCTTTTTGGCCAACCAAGCAAGATTGCAAAGGAAATCTGCACTACAATGAAGTCTCACTTCCCCCCGGACAAAAGGGCCATCTGAAAAAAGTGTAAAATCCAGAAAGGCAGGACAGGCCATGGAGAACTGGGAGCCTTGTTATGCTGATGGGCGGGATGTCAATTGCCAACAGCCACTCGGGAGAAGTGTATGGTGTTTCCTGAAACATCTAAAAAACAAAGCAACAGAGCCTAGGGCACTTCCACTTATGGTCCTATAGCTTAGGGAAATTAAAATCAAAAGACACAGCCACCGCAAAGGTTGGGATGGCTCTGTTTACAAGAACCTGGTTTACGGTACAAGTTCAATATCGCCGAAAGTGAAAAATGGATAAAGAAGTTGTGGTACTTACGTACAATGCAATAACACTCAGCAAGGAAATCTATGTCATCAGGCCCGTAGCAGCATAATGAGTGGATTCAGGTATGATGATTCTAACTGAAATAAGTCACACAGAAAAAGAAACATCATAAGATATCACTAATACACGGAATGTAAACTTGGCTACACAGGAACTGAATTACAAAACAGAACAGGGTCTCAAATTTAGAAAACCAACTTATGCTTGCTTAAGGGGAAAGGTGAGTTGGGGTGCTGCATAAAACCAGAGATTGAAATGAGCACAGATAAAGTTCCTTAAGCCAAATATGGAATAGACAAGAGCTACTCCTTGCTCAACGAAATGGACTCAACACCCCATATTAAACGCCTAAGAATGTACCTGACTAGGAAGTACCTTAAAACCTATGGATTGCTATGTCTCCGAACGAGAATCAAGCATGTGTACAGGGGCATAAACGCAGCAGTGATAGGACTGGAGAGGTTCGGTGAGCAAATGAAGACCCTTTGAAGTCATATTGCATGGTACCCATTCCACGGGTCTCAACTCTCCAGGTTTAAGGTATTCTTCCTTCAGCTAAAACATGTATGTGGAACCCAGAGTATGATCAACCGTGTGATCGGGAGACGTGTTCCAATATGTGTCAGTTTTCGTCCCCTGGTACTCGGGTGCGACATTCCAGACGCTTTACTAACACTCTCCCGACTTGGAGAGTCAGTGCCTTTAACCTCCTGTTTGGCCCAGTTTGCAATTTCTGTGGAAGATGAACAGGAATAGGGAGAACAAATGACAGACTAGCTGGAGGTGTCTGGACGGGCAAATTTAACTCTCATTTCCCACCAGGAAGAGGAATTAACCAAAGGCTCAGCGTGCCGTGCCGGAACCAGATTAGGGCCTGAAGCCATCCTGCGGTGTTGCGGCCAGCTCACGAGAAAGCGAGTTGAAGAAAGGAGCTCAGGGGCACTGTAATTCACAAACCTGCAGAGTTATAAATGATAGCTATCGTCCAAAAATATACTGAAGTAAGGCTGCCAAGAGGACTTGAAAGCGGGGCAGAATTGCAGGAAACCGATTTCAGGAGGTAGACTGGAATTGCATTGAAAGCATAGGAAAAGAGGCAGAACGTCCACAATGATGCACTTGGCCCAAAAGTGCGTATGCGTTTTTTCCTGAATATATTCAGGAAAAAACTCATACGCCCTTTTTGGCCAACCAAGCAAGATTGCAAAGGAAATCTGCACTACAATGAAGTCTCACTTCCCCCCGGACAAAAGGGCCATCTGAAAAAAGTGTAAAATCCAGAAAGGCAGGACAGGCCATGGAGAACTGGGAGCCTTGTTATGCTGATGGGCGGGATGTCAATTGCCAACAGCCACTCGGGAGAAGTGTATGGTGTTTCCTGAAACATCTAAAAAACAAAGCAACAGAGCCTAGGGCACTTCCACTTATGGTCCTATAGCTTAGGGAAATTAAAATCAAAAGACACAGCCACCGCAAAGGTTGGGATGGCTCTGTTTACAAGAACCTGGTTTACGGTACAAGTTCAATATCGCCGAAAGTGAAAAATGGATAAAGAAGTTGTGGTACTTACGTACAATGCAATAACACTCAGCAAGGAAATCTATGTCATCAGGCCCGTAGCAGCATAATGAGTGGATTCAGGTATGATGATTCTAACTGAAATAAGTCACACAGGAAAAGAAACATCATAAGATATCACTAATACACGGAATGTAAACTTGGCTACACAGGAACTGAATTCCAAAACAGAACAGGGTCTCAAATTTAGAAAACCAACTTATGCTTGCTTAAGGGGAAAGGTGAGTTGGGGTGCTGCATAAAACCAGAGATTGAAATGAGCACAGATAAAGTTCCTTAAGCCAAATATGGAATAGACAAGAGCTACTCCTTGCTCAACGAAATGGACTCAACACCCCATATTAAACGCCTAAGAATGTACCTGACTAGGAAGTATCTTAAAACCTATGGACTGCTATGTCTCCAAAAGAGAATCAAGCATGTGTACAGGGGCATAAACGCAGGAGTGATAGGATTGGAGAGGTTCGGTGAGCAAATGAAGACCCTTTGAAGTCATACTGCATGGTACCCATTCCACGGGTCTCAACTCTCCAGGTTTAAGGGATTCTTCCTTCAGCTAAAACATGCATGTGGAACCCAGAGTATGATGAACCGTGACATTGGAAGATGTGTTCATATATGTCTCAGTTTTCATCCTCTGGTACTCGGGTGCAACATGCCAGACGCTTTACTAACACTCTCCCGACTTGGAGAGTCAGTGCCTTTAACCTCCTGTTTGGCCCAGTTTGCAATTTCTGCAGAAGATGAACACGAATAGGGAGGACCAATGAGAGACTAGCTGGAGGTGTCTGGACGGGCAAATTTAACTCTCATTTCCCACCAGGAAGAGGAATTAACCAAAGGCTCAGCGTGCCGTGCCGGAACCAGATTAGGGCCTGAAGCCATCCTGCGGTGTTGCGGCCAGCTCACGAGAAAGCGAGTTGAAGAAAGGAGCTCAGGGGCACTGTAATTCACAAACCTGCAGAGTTATAAATGACAGCTATCGTCCAAAAATATACTGAAGTAAGGCTGCCAAGAGGACTTGAAAGCAGGGCAGAATTGCAGGAAACCGATTTCAGGAGGTATACTGGAATTGCATTTAAAGCGTAGGAAAAGAGGCAGAACGTCCACAATGATGCACTTGGCCAAAAAGGGCGTATGCGTTTTTTCCTGAATATATTCAGGAAAAAACGCATACGCCCTTTTTGGCCAACCAAGCAAGCTTGCAAAGGAAATGTGCAGTACAATGAAGTCTCACTTCCCCCCGGTCAAAAGGGCCATCTGAAAAAAGTGTAAAATGCAGAAAGGCAGGACAGGCCATGGAGAACTGGGAGCCTTGTTATGCTGATGGGCGGGATGTAAATTGCCAACAGCCACTCGGGAGAAGTGTATGGTGTTTCCTGAAGCATCTAAAAAAGAAAGCAACAGAGCCTAGGGCACTTCCACTTATGGTCCTATAGCTTAGTTAATTTAAAATCAAAAAGACACAGCCACCCCAAAGGTTGGGACGGTTCTTTTTACTGGAATCTCTTCTACGGCACAAGTTAAATATCCCAGAGAGCAAATAATGGATAAAGAAGTTGCGGTACTTATGTACAACAGAATACCACTCAGCAATGAAATCTATGTCACCAGGCCCGTACCAGCATAATGAGTGGATTGAGGCACGATGATTCTAAGTGAAATAAATCACACAGAAATAGAAACATCATAAGTTATCACTAGTACACGGAATGTGAACTTGGCTACACATGAACTGAATTACAAAACAGAACACGGTCTCAAGTTTAGAAAACTAACTTATGCTTGCTTAAGGGGGAAGGTGAGTTGGGGTGCTGCATTAAACCAGAGTTTGAAATTAGCACAGATACCGTTCCATAAGCCAAATATGGAATAGACAAGACCTACCCCTTGCTCAACGAAATGGATTCAACAATGAGGTATCACCTCACACCTGGTAGAATAGGCATCATAGAAAATCTACAAGCAAAAAATGCTGGAAAGGGTGTGGAGAAAAGGAACCCTCTTCCACTATTGTTGGGAATATAAATTGATACAGTCACTATGGAGAACAATATGGAATTTCTTAAGAAACTAACAATAGAATTACCATATGATACAGCAATCCCAGTACTGGACATATACCCAGACAAAACCATAAATCAAAAAGAGACATTCACCGCAATGTTCATTGCATCACTATTTACAATATCGAGGTAATGGAAGCAACCTAAATGCCCACAGACAGACGAATGCATAAAGCCGTGGTACATATATAAAATGGAATATTACTAAGCCATGAAAAGGAATGAAATTGGGTCATTTGTAGAGACGTCGATGCATCTAGAGACTGTCATACAGAGTGAAGTAAGTCAGAAAGAGAAAAACAAATCTTGTATATTCATGCATATATGTGGAACCTAGAAAACCTGTACAGATTAACCATTTTGCAAGGCATAAATAGAGCAACAGATGTAGACAACAAACGTATGGACAACAAGGGGGGAAAGCTGTTGGGGGTGGTGGTGGGAGGAGTTGAGAGACTGGGATTGGCATGTATACATTTATATGTATAAAATAGATAACCAATAAGAACCTGCTGTATAAAAATATAAAATAAAATTAAAAATTAAAAAGAAATAAAATTTAAACAATAGAAAAAACAATTATTCCCTTCACATACATGTATTTATATAAATAAATTATTTCCATGCTTATATCTGTAAATACAAAAAAGAGGAATAAAATCTACCTTGAACCCAAAACGAAAAAGAGAAAAAAAACACAGAACCCACCAGTTCCACAGAGGAAAACCGTATCAGGGCACTTGCTCCAGTTGTAAACAATTCTGAAGTTGGTCAGTGGTGGGGAATCGTCTCCCATTCAGCCAGCAGCCCCCACGCAACAAGCGTCCTCATTGCAAAGCTGGGGCACCGTGCCGAGGCATCTGTGAGTAAACGTGAGCTGAGCCCCAGGCCAGTTGCTGCTGAACTATTCCCACCCATCCCAGGTAAAACACCTGAATATATACAAGGACTTGAAAGCCTAGAGGGAGGGCCATAGAGCCACACGAGTGACAGCATGCCGGCCGACTTGGTGCCTGCAGGCCAGCCAGGATGGTCCTGGCCCTGGGTGCTCTTCTGGAAGATTTCCATTTCCCTGCCTGAGATACCCGTCCTGTCCCTGCCCCCACTGCTTTTTTCCTTCCTCACCTCTGCCCAGGGAGAAATTCCAGCAGCAGGTATGGGTGACACATCTTCTTCTTTAGCAGGTGGCAGCCTGGCAACTGCTGCAGAAAGTCCAGCAGAGCCCCACTCACACTGGGCCACCCACAAAGCCGTGGCCTCTCACTCCCTCCCACCAGCCCAGCCCCGAGACTGCTGACAGGGCAGAGAAAATGGCGTCAGGCACGGCTGCAGGGGCTCTTGCTGCCTGGAGTGGTATTTATAGTGATCTCAACCCAGGCACACCTGGGGAGGGCTGGCCGGCACGGTAAGGCTGCCCAGGTCAGCCAATCATCACCCCTCAGGGGCTCACAGTTGCAGAAAATGGAACTTGCTGAACCGGCCAGGTCCAAGGAACAGGTGTGGGCTCCTGAGAGTCAGGATAGACAAGGGGCTGCAGCTTTGGCTTGTTTTCTAATCATTTTATCTGGCCCATGAGTGGGAGACAACTTCAAGAAAACCCTCTCCTAATGAGAGGAACCCAGGAGTCAGGGAGAGGAGGGGTGGGTGGTGGTTGGAGACAGAGGCCTGGTGCCCCGGGTGCAGTGGAAGTCTCTGGAAGACCAGGTGGAGGGAGGCCTCACGGAGTGATGCCCAGGGTCACAGACCTGTCGCAGCTGCTGTTTGTTAGTTCAAGTCCTGCTCTGAGGTGCTCTGTGTCAGCTCTGAGCGACAGGTGAGCTGGGGGTGCTCTGCAATGAGGGCTATGTGCACGGTTCCTGTGTGCCCAGCCCTGCCACGGTACCTGCAAGGGTAGCTCTGTATCCTGGGAGGGGCCTGACCACGAGAGCCCTGTGGGCTGGGGTGGGGGTGGGGTACCTGCCCAGGTGAGCTCCATATTCTGGGATTGGTCTGACCACGAGAGCCCCATGGGCTGCTGGGGACCTGGTAAAGGATGTCAGGACAGTCAGTGAAGCCACCGAGGATATACCTCCAGTTGCTCCTAATTCCTACACCCTGCTGGTCATTCTACCAACCACCAGGACATGGTATTCTGTATTAGTCTTCAATGATGCCTTCTTTTGTATTCCATTAGTCCCAGAGTCACAAGAAATTTTGGCTTGTGAGTGGCAGGACTCAACATACAACTAAAACAATACTTCCGGGCCGTCTGGCCCCAAGGGTGCAAAAATTCCCACACCATCTTTGGGGAAAGCTTAGCTAAAGACCTAAAAGTTCTACCTCTGGAAAAGGAAACCCTCCTTCAATATGCAGACGACATTCTGATCGCCAGCCCTACTAAGGAGGCCTCTGAACTACCAAGCCAATAAAGGATAGAAGTTGTCCAAGAAAAAGCTCAAATATCACAGACTGCCGTGACCTGCCTGGGCTTCATTCTCACAGAAGGTTGGAGAAGTCCATCCCAGGAAAGGGAAGAAACCATTTTCAGCCTTACCCCTTTCTAAAACTAGAAGACAGCTTAGGGGTTCCTGGGGAGGCCAGGGTTTGCTGCTTCTGGATCCCTAACTACAGTCTACTAGCTGGGCCTCTATATGAAACACTGAAAGGAAAAGATGATGATCCTTTTGAATAGAATCCAGAAGTGGCCTTTCAAGAATGGAAAGAGCAGTCAATTCAGACCCTTGCCCTGGAACTCCCTAATTTAGCTAAACCCTTTGACCTTTACATTCCCGGTGAAAGGTGAATCGCCATTGGAGAATTAGTGCAAAACCTGGGACCACTTGAAATGGAACAATGCAAGAATGCCATCCAGGTAGGATAAACTATGGTCACCAAGGGGCTTGGCCCACTGCCACATCTGGCCAAGATACTGGCGGTATCTAAAACCCTGGAAATCAGCAGCCCAAAAGGCCACCTCCCTCCTAAGGGAAAAGGACCCCACGTGGTGATCCTAACCACCAACCATGCCCTGAAGTTGCAGGGTTCGCTCCGTGGGCACACCGACCTCGAGTGAGGAGGCCCTCCAACTCCAACATCCAGAGAGATAACCGGGGGCAACAGGGCACCATGACGACTCGTGTGAACATCACTTGACCTGGAGTTTCTCTCATAAAACAACAAGAGTGTGTCCCAAAAGAGTAGACTACTGCTTGCAGGACTTACTGCACCCAGAGGGGAGCTAATAATCTTGGCGGGGGAACCGTATATCACACTGTCACCATAGAAAAGCCTACAGACACCGTGATGATGGTGGCCAGTAAGACCGGCTGGACTCTTGTTTACTTCAAAAGGCTGTTGACTCAGTGGCCATCATGGTCCTTGATCACCACTGACCCTGGACTGTCTGGGAGTTGAGCGGGCAGGGCTCTGACACCTGGTGCTGTTTGTACGTTAATTCAGGGGCCTAATTGAAGAAAGCGCAGACTACTGGTCAGAGCGTCTAGGCTGGCAGAAACGGTCGGCCTAAGGTGGCCGAACAAATGTGGGGCGGGGTGAAACCGGCCCCCACAGCGTCTCTGCACATCTCTTTCCTGGACCCTTAAAGGTCATTGGAATCTATAACACTTCCAATGCTGGTGCTCAGGTGGACGAGCAGGGAGGCAGGGGGCCTGGGGACAATCAACGTCACCTGGAGGCTGCTGGGGAGAAGCTCTGACCCTCGCCCCAGGGTATGAGGGTTCCCAACTCAGCACTCAGCAGTTACAGAAGAAGGGTCTGCACCCTCAGCACTCCAAGAATGAGGAACGGGACAAAAGGCAGAGGGGGGGTTTGTCCCCAGCAAAGCCCATTAAAAATCCCTGGGAGATAAAAATAGAATCTGGGCAATAAAGTCAAGTCTAACCTTTTTTATCCTTTGTGCTTTGTCTAATTTCACGTGCTCCTAGGGTCCCGCATGCAGAGGTTCCACACCCGGCACTTCAGACCAGATTTCCTAGTGCAGAATGGCTGGGTCGACACCTCAGCTCCTGGGGCCCAGTGCAGACTCCGCGATATAGAGCCTGAGCTACAGCCAACCCGGCCCTCGAGAGCTCCGCCCCCTCCCTCCCACTGACTCTGACAGGATCTCTACACAGCAGCCCAGCCCACAGCCCACGGGGTAGTACATGCTCTCACCTCTCCATTCTCTGATCAAAATATAAAGTTTCCTTTGCTTGTGAACCAAACTCAGTCTCGATCTGTTGGCCCCAATGACACTGGGCAGGGGGACACTTGTTGGGGTCCACTCTGGAGGATCAGTAACAGAAATTGAGACTATTGTAACCTCAATGAACAGATGTGTGAGCCAAAGTGTAGTTAACATAGAACAGTGTATAAGGCTCGGGTAAAATAAGATGTTTCTAACACTTCCATTGGATATTTCCATCACTTTATTATAAGCAAGTTCAGTGAAAAGGTTTGTCTTATTTGTCAGCTCAATATTAGAGAAATGAAGTGATTTCTTTCCAAGGATGTACATCTAATAATCTTGGTTAAACCTTCAATCTTGTTTTAAATGCTTTTCCATTGAAAATGATACCTCTCTTTCAGCTCCCCCATTTCTGAGAAGTATAAAATCTTATAATTTATTATTACCAAAGGGGAAAGGTGGGAGGAGGGATAAATTAACAGTTTGGGATTAACACATACACACTGCTATGTATAAAATAGATCATCAACAAGGAACTACTGTATAGCACAGGGAACTACACTCAACATTTTGCAATAACCTATAAGGGGAAATAATCTGAAAAAGAATAGATATTTTTATTGACATCATCTATCAATGACAGTTAAAGTGTAACCTAAGGGAAGCTGGTGGTGAGTGCTTCTGACCCTGAAGACTTCAATCATCTAAAGTTTGGACTCTGCCTACTTCCCAAGGCCCTTAATGAACATATGTGTAGCTGTAGCTTAAAAAATTCCCCAGTTTGGGTTTCGGGGAGACACTGATTTTGAAAAAGCCCTGGTGTTCTCCTTACATGAATGGGACTCTTCCTACTGCTAAAACATGTCTGTCACACCCAGAGGATGGTATACCGTCTGATCGGGAAGAGTTTGGAAAAGGCATCTCATCGCCTCATCTCCTGGTGCTCGGGTTCACCCCTCCAGCGTCTTTACTAACAGTCTCCCCACTTGGAGATGTCAGCACTGTCAACATCCTGTTGCGTACAGTTTGGAATTTGTCCAGAGGATGAAGCGGAAGGATGAGGAACAATGAGAGACAAGTCCTACGTGTTCAGACAGGCACATGTCACTCTAATTTCCAATCAGGAAGACAAATTGACCAAAGGCTAGGGTCGCCCATGGAAACAGTATAGGGCTTGAGGAAATCCCGCTGCTTTGTGGCCAGTTCCCATAAACACAAGTTGAACAATAGAACTCAGGGGCAGTAAAATTCACAAAACTGCAGAGTTGAAAATATCCATCACTGAAAAATGTCTTGAGGAAAGTCAGAGAAAAGGACTTGTAAGCAAGGGAGAATGGCAGGAAAGGGATTTGAGGAGGTAGAAAGGACTCGCCGTTAAGCACAAGAAAAGGAGCTGAACATTGCCAACATTGCAGTTGACCAAAAAGGGTGTATGCGTTTTTTTGTGTATATATTCAAGAAAAGAGCGTACACCTTTTTAGCCAACCAAACAGGTGGGCACTGGAAGTCAATACTACAAAAGACATCACTTCGCATCAGTCAGAAGAGCCATCCTCATAAAGCGTAAACAACAGAAATGCAGGACAGGGCAAGGAGAAGAGGGAGCCCTGTGAGACTTATAGTGGAAATGTATATTGCCAACGGCCATTCTGGAGAAGTGTATTGTGTTTACTAAAGCATCTAAACAATGAGCTACAGAGCATAGGGCACTTGCACTCATGGGCTTATATCTTGGGAAAAACAAAAATCGAGAGGACACAGGCACCCCAATGTTTACCCCCTCTCTGTTTAAAAGATCCTCGACTAGGATATAACTTAAATGTCTCTGGAGGGAAAAAATGGATAGAGATGTGGTACTTAGGTAGAGTGGAATATTATTCAGCCTGGAAATCAATGAAATATGGCCAGCTGTAACAACTCCGGAGGAGTTACGTATGATCATTCTAAGTGACAGAATTCAAAAAGAAGAAGACACATATCATAAGATATCACTTAAAGGTGGAATCCAAAATGGCTACACATGAAATAAATTACAAAACAAAAACATAGTCAAATATGTAGAAAACACGCATAAGGCTGCTAAACGGGAAAGGTGGGGAGGGGTGAGGCATCATCCAGGAGGTTGAAATTAGCAAAGATACCATTCCAAATACCAAACTGATAATCAACAAGGCCTACACGGTAGCTAAAAGAACTGCACTCAGCACACTCAAGTCACCGGAAAAGAATATATACGACTGGTAAGAATCTGAAAAAGAATTTATTGATGTCTCTCTGTACGTGAATCAAGTGGATGTACAGCAGCAAGAAACAGAGCTTTGAAAATCAGCTGTAACCAATATAGTAATAAATTGAAAAAAATAAACGACAGAGAGACAGAGAAAACCTCTTACAACTTTTCCTCAGGGACGGTGATGCAACATGGATTGAACACATCTAGACTCACAGCAGGATGAGACATAAGGCTGGAAACTGTTTGCGCTAAGAGAAATGTGAGGTTGGGTGAGGAAATGCACACCCTTTAAAGTAATACTACCTGGTACCCATTCAATGGGTCCCAAATCTGCAGGTTCAAGGGATCTTCCTACAGCTAAAACATGCATGGAAAACCCAGAGGACTGTACACCATGTGATCGGGAGATGTGTCTAAAATGCACCTCATTTATCCTCTCCTGGTGCTCCTGTTCACCATTCCAGCCACGTTACTTAGAAGCTCCCCACTTGGAGAATCAGCACATTTAAACTTCTGTTTCACACATTTTGCAAATTGTGAGGAGGATGAACGGGAAGAGGGGGAACCAATGAGAGAAGAGTTGTAGGGGTTTGGACGGGCACATATCACTCTAATTTCCCATTAAGAATAAGAATTAAAAAAAGGCTCAGCCTGCCTCGCCGGAGCCAAAATAGGGCCTGAAGCAATCCTGCGCGTTTGAGGCCAGCTCACAAAAGAGCAACTTAAAACATGGAGCTCAGGGTCACTGCAATTCACAAACCTGCAGAGTTATAAATGAAAACTAACGTCCAAAAATATGTTGAGGTAAGGCAAAGAAGAGGATCTGAATGCAAGACAGAATTGCAAGAAACAGATTTCAAGAGATAGATTGGACTCGTCTTTAACGCACATGAAAAGCGGCAGAATTTCGACAATGATGCAGTTGGCCCAAAAGGGCGTATGCGATTTTTCCTGATTATATCCAGGAAAAAACGCATACGCACTTTATGGGCAACGGAGCAAGCAAGCAATGCAAATGTGCACAACAAAGAAGTCTCATTTCCCACCGGTCAAAAGGGCCATCCTAAAAAATTGTAAAAACCAGAAATGCAGGACAGGCCATGGAGAACAGGGAGCCTTTATACGCTGATGGGCAGTGTGTGAACTGCCGAGAGCCACTCTGGAGAAGTGTATGGTGGTTTCTAAATCATCTAAAAACAGAGCTACAGAGCATAGGACACTTCCAATCATGGGAGTATATCTAGGGAAGTCTAAAAATCAACAAGACACAAGCACACCACAGTTTAGGGCTACTCTGTTTACAAGAACCTCAACTTCAGTACACCTTAAATATCCCAGGAAAGAGAACAATGGATAAAGAAGATGTGGTACTTATGTACAATGGAATATCTCTTCACCATGAAATCAATGTAATAAGGCTAGTAGAAGGATAAAGAGTGGATTTAGGTCCGATAATACTACTTGAAATAAGTCAAACAGAAAAAGAAACATATCATAAGATATCACTTATAGAGGGAGGGTAAATATGGCTGCACAAGAAATGAATTACAGAACAGAACAGTGTCTCACATTTAGAAAACACACTTATGTCAGCTTAAGGGGAAAGGAGAGGTGGGGTGATGCATAAAACCAGAGTTTGAAATTAGCACAGATACCGTTCAAGAAACCAAATAGGTATTAGACAAGATCTACACCTTGCTCAATGAACTGGCCTCAACACACCCTATACACCACAGAGAAATATATCTGAGTAATAAGAATCTTAAAACCCATGTATTGATATATCTCCATAAGGGAATCAAGTGTGTGCAGAGCGGCACAAACACAGCAGTGAAAATGAGCTAAACCCCATTATAGAAATAAATTTTAAAAACAAAACGCAGAAACAATGAAAGAGAGAAAAATTCTTACAAAATTCACTCAGGGGCTGTGATGCAACCTGGATTGACCACATATAAACCCACAGCTGGATAAGACATAAGGCTGGACACTTGGGGCTGAGAGGATTGGTGAGCTTCGGTGAGCAACTGCCGAAAGTTTAATGCAATACTTCATGCTACTCATTCCAAGGGTCCCAACACTCCAGGTTGAAGGGAATCTTCCTACAGCTAAACCATGCTTGGGAAACCCAGCGACTGGTATACCATATGATCGGGAAAGGTTTCTAAAACACACCACATTTTTCCTCTCCTGGGGCTCCGGATCGACATTCCAGCCGCTTTACTAACAACATCCCCACATGGAGAGTCAATGCCTTTAAGTCCTGGTATCGCACAGTCTTCAGTTAGTGCGGAGGATGAATGGGAATAGGGGGAACCAGTGAGAAACTAGCTGTAGCGGTTTCAATGGGCACAATTCACTCTAATTTCACATCAGTAAGAAGAATGAACCAAAGGCACAGCAAGGGGCCCCAGAAGAAGAATAGGGCTTCAAGGAATCCTGTGGTTATGGGGCAAGATCACAAAAATAAGAGCTGAAAAATGGAGCTAAGGGCCACTGCAATTCAAAAACCTGACTTGCCCAAAAAGGGCGTATGTGTTTTTTCCTGAATATATTCAGGAAAAAACGCATACGCCCTTTTTGGCAAAACAAGCAAGCTTGCAAAGGAAATCTGCACTACAATGAAGTCTCAATTCCCCCTGGTCAAAAGGGCCATCTGAAAAAAGTGTAAAATCCATAAAGGCATGACAGGCCATGGAGAACTGGGAGCCATCTTATGCTGATGGGCAGGATGTAAATTGCCAACAGCCACTCTGGAGAAGTGTTTGGTGTTTCCTGAAACATCTAAAAAACAAAGCAACAGAGCCTAGGGCACTTCCACTTATGGTACTATAGTTTAGGACAATTAAAATCAAAAAGACACAGCCACCCCAAAGTTTGGGACGGCTCTGTTTACAAGAACCTCATATACGGTACAAGTTCAATATCGCAGAAAGTGAAAAATGGATAAAGAAGTTGTGGTACTTACATACAATGCAATATCACTCAGCAAGGAAATCTATGTCATCAGGCCTGTAGCAGCATAATGAGTGGATTCAGGTATGATGATTCTAACTGAAATAAGTCACACAGAAAAAGAAACATCATAAGATATCACTAATACACGGAATGTAAACTTGGCTACACAGGAACTGAATTACAAAACAGAACAGGGTCTCAAATTTAGAAAACCAACTTATGCTTGCTTAAGGGGAAAGGTGAGTTGGGGTGCTGCATAAAACCAGAGATTGAAATGAGCACAGATAAAGTTCCTTAAGCCAAATATGGAATAGACAAGAGCTACTCCTTGCTCAACGAAATGGACTCAACACCCCATATTAAACGCCTAATAGTGTACCTGACTAGGAAGTATCTTAAAACCTATGGACTGCTATGTCTCCGAAAGAGAATCAAGCGTGTGTACAGGGGCATAAACGCAGCAGTGATAGGATTGGAGAGGTTCGGTGAGCAAATGAAGACCCTTTGAAGTCATATTGCATGGTACCCATTCCACGGGTCTCAACTCTCCAGGTTTAAGGTATTCTTCCTTCAGCTAAAATATGCATGTGGAACCCAGAGTATGATCAACCGTGTGATCGGGAGACGTGTTCCAATATGTGTCAGTTTTCGTCCCCTGGTACTCGGGTGCAACATTCCAGACGCTTTACTAACACTCTCCCGACTTGGAGAGTCAGTGCCTTTAACCTCCTGTTTGGCCCAGTTTGCAATTTCTGCGGAAGATGAACAGGAAATGGGAGAACCAATGACAGACTAGCTGGAGGTGTCTGGACGGGCAAATTTAACTCTCATTTCCCACCAGGAAGAGGAATTAACCAAAGGCTCAGCGTGCCGTGCCGTAACCAGATTAGGGCCTGAAGCCATCCTGCGGTGTTGTGGCCAGCTCACGAGAAAGCGAGTTGAAGAAAGGAGCTCAGGGGCACTGTAATTCACAAACCTGCAGAGTTATAAATGACAGCTATCGTCCAAAAATATACTGAAGTAAGGCTGCCAAGAGGACTTGAAAGCGGGGCAGAATTGCAGGAAACCGATTTCAGGAGGTAGACTGGAATTGCATTTAAAGCATAGGAAAAGAGGCAGAACGTCCACAATGATGCACTTGGCCAAAAAGGGCGTATGCGTTTTTTCCTGAATATATTCAGGAAAAAACGCATACGCCCTTTTTGGCCAACCAAGCAAGCTTGCAAAGGAAATCTGCACTACAATGAAGTCTCACTTCCCCCCGGTCAAAAGGGCCATCTGAAAAAAGTGTAAACTCCAGAAAGGCAGGACAGGCCATGGAGAACTGGGAGCCTTGTTATGCTGATGGGCGGGATGTCAATTGCCAACAGCCACTCGGGAGAAGTGTATGGTGTTTCCTGAAACATCTAAAAAACAAAGCAACAGAGCCTAGGGCACTTCCACTTATGGTCCTGCAGCTTAGGGAAATTAAAATCAAAAAGACACAGCCACCCCAAAGGTTGGGACGGCTCTGTTTACAAGAACCTGGTTTCCGGTACAAGTTCAATATCGCAGAAAGTGAAAAATGGATAAAGATGTTGTGGTACTTACGTACAATGCAATATCACTCAGCAATGAAATCTATGTCATCAGGCCCGTAGCAGCATAATGAGTGGATTCAGGTATGATGATTCTAACTGAAATAAGTCACACAGGAAAAGAAACATCATAAGATATCACTAATACACGGAATGTAACCTTGGCTACACAGGAACTGAATTACAAAACAGAACAGGGTCTCAAATTTAGAAACCCAACTTATGCTTGCTTAAGGGGAAAGGTGAGTTGGGGTGCTGCATAAAACCAGAGATTGAAATGAGCACAGATAAAGTTCCTTAAGCCAAATATGGAATAGACAAGATCTACTCCTTGCTCAACGAAATGGACTCAACACCCCATATTAAATGCCTAAGAGTGTGCCTGACTAGGAAGTATCTTAAAACCTATGGATTGCTATGTCTCTGAAAGAGAATCAAGTGTGTGTACAGGGGCATAAACGCAGCAGTGATAGGATTGGAGAGGTTCGGTGAGCAAATGAAGACCCTTTGAAGTCATATTGCATGGTACCCATTCCACGGGTCTCACGTCTCCAGGTTTAAGGTATTCTTCCTTCAGCTAAAACATGCATGTGGAACCCAGAGTATGATCAACCGTGTGATCGGGAGACGTGTTCCAATATGTGTCAGTTTTCGTCCCCTGGTACTCGGGTGCAACATTCCAGACGCTTTACTAACACTCTACCGACTTGGAGAGTCAGTGCCTTTAACCTCCTGTTTGGCCCAGTTTGCAATTTCTGCGGAAGATGAACAGGAATAGGGAGAACCAATGACAGACCAGCTGGAGGTGTCTGGACGGGCAAATTTAACTCTCATTTCCCACCAGGAAGAGGAATTAACCAAAGGCTCAGCGTGCCGTGCCGGAACCAGATTAGGGCCTGAAGCCATCCTGCGGTGTTGCGGCCAGCTCACGAGAAAGCGAGTTGAAGAAAGGAGCTCAGGGGCACTGTAATTCACAAACCTGCAGAGTTATAAATGACAGCTATCGTCCAAAAATATACTGAAGTAAGGCTGCCAAGAGGACTTGAAAGCAGGGCAGAATTGCAGGAAACCGATTTCAGGAGGTAGACTGGAATTGCATTGAAAGCATAGGAAAAGAGGCAGAACGTCCACAATGATGCACTTGGCCAAAAAGGGCGTATGCGTTTTCTCCTGAATATATTCAGGAAAAAACGCATACGCCCTTTTTGGCCAACCAAGCAAGCTTGCAAAGGAAATCTGCACTACAATGAAGTCTCACTTCCCCCCGGTGAAAAGGGCCATCTGAAAAAAGTGTAAAATCCAGAAAGGCAGGACAGGCCATGGAGAACTGGGAGCCTTGTTATGCTGATGGGCGGGATGTCAATTGCCAACAGCCACTCGGGAGAAGTGTATGGTGTTTCCTGAAACATCTAAAAAACAAAGCAACAGAGCCTCGGGCACTTCCACTTATGGTCCTATAACTTAGGGAAATTAAACTCAAAAAGACACAGCCACCCCAAATTTTGGCACGGCTGTGTTTACAAGAAGCACGTTTACGGTACAAGTTCAATATCGCAGAAAGTGAAAAATGGATAAAGAAGTTGTGGTACTTACGTACAATGCAATATCACTCAGCAAGGAAATCTATGTCATCAGGCCCGTAGCAGCATAATGAGTGGATTCAGGTACGATGATTCTAACTGAAATAAGTCACACAGAAAAAGAAACATCATAAGATATCACTAATACACCGAATGTAATCTTGGCTACACAGGAACTGAATTACAAAACAGAACAGGGTCTCAAATTTAGAAAACCAACTTATGCTTGCTTAAGGGGAAAGGTGAGTTGGGGTGCTGCATAAAACCAGAGATTGAAATGAGCACAGATAAAGTTCCTTAAGCCAAATATAGAATAGACAAGAGCTACTCCTTGCTCAACGAAATGGACTCAACACCCCATATTAAATGCCTAAGAGTGTACCTGACTAGGAAGTATCTTAAAACCTATGGATTGCTATGTCTCTGAAAGAGAATCAAGTGTGTGTACAGGGGCATAAACGCAGCAGTGATAGGATTGGAGAGGTTCGGTGAGCAAATGAAGACCCTTTGAAGTCATATTGCATGGTACCCATTCCACGGGTCTCAACTCTCCAGGTTTAAGGTATTCTTCCTTCAGCTAAAACATGCATGTGGAACCCAGAGTATGATCAACCGTGTGATCGGGAGACGTGTTCCAATATGTGTCAGTTTTCGTCCCCTGGTACTCGGGTGCAACATTCCAGACGCTTTACTAACACTCTCCCGACTTGGAGAGTCAGTGCCTTTAACCTCCTGTTTGGCCCAGTTTGCAATTTCTGCGGAAGATGAACAGGAATAGGGAGAACGAATGAGAGACTAGCTGGAGGTGTCTGGACGGGCAAATTTAACTCTCATTTCCCACCAGGAAGAGGAATTAACCAAAGGCTCAGCGTGCCGTGCCGGAACCAGATTAGGGCCTGAAGCCATCCTGTGGTGTTGCGGCCAGCTCACGAGAAAGCGAGTTGAAGAAAGGAGCTCAGGGGCACTGTAATTCACAAACCTGCAGAGTTATAAATGACAGCTATCGTCCAAAAATATACTGAAGTAAGGCTGCCAAGAGGACTTGAAAGCGGGGCAGAATTGCAGGAAACCGATTTCAGGAGGTAGACTGGAATTGCATTTAAAGCATAGGAAAAGAGGCAGAACGTCCACAATGATGCACTTGGCCAAAAAGGGCGTATGCGTTTTTTCCTGAATATATTCAGGAAAAAACGCATACGCCCTTTTTGGCCAACCAAGCAAGCTTGCAAAGGAAATCTGCACTACAATGAAGTCTCACTTCCCCCCGGTCAAAAGGGCCATCTGAAAAAAGTGTAAAATCCAGAAAGGCAGGACAGGCCATGGAGAACTGGGAGCCTTGTTATGCTGATGGGCGGGAGGTCAATTGCCAACAGCCACTCGGGAGAAGTGTATGGTGTTTCCTGAAACATCTAAAAAACAAAGCAACAGAGCCTAGGGCACTTCCACTTATGGTCCTATAGCTTAGGGAAATTAAAATCAAAAAGACACAGCCACCACAAAGGTTGGGACGGCTCTGTTTACAAGAACCTGGTTTACGGTACAAGTTCAATATCGCAGAAAGGGAATAATGGATAAAGATGTTGTGGTACTTATGTACAATGCAATATCACTCAACAAGGAAATCTATGTCATCAGGCCTGTAGCAGCATAATGAGTGGATTCAGGTATGATGATTCTAACTGAAATAAGTCACACAGAAAAAGAAACATCATAAGATATCACTAATACACGGAATGTAACCTTAGCTACACAGGAACTGAATTACAAAACAGAACAGGGTCTCAAATTTAGAAAACCAACTTATGCTTGCTTAAGGGGAAAGGTGAGTTGGGGTGCTGCATAAAACCAGAGATTGAAATGAGCACAGATAAAGTTCCTTAAGCCAAATATGGAATAGACAAGAGCTACTCCTTGCTCAACTAAATGGACTCAACACCCCATATTAAACGCCTAAGAATGTACCTGACTAGGAATTATCTTAAAACCTATGGACTGCTATGTCTTGGAAAGAGAATCAAGCGTGTGTACAGGGGCATAAATGCAGCAGTGATAGGATTGGAGAAGTTCGGTGAGCAAATGAAGACCCTTTGAAGTCATCTTGCATGGTACCCATTCCACGGGTCTCAACTCTCCAGGTTTAAGGTATTCTTCCTTCAGCTAAAACATGCATGTGGAACCCAGAGTATGATCAACCGTGTGATCGGGAGACGTGTTCCAATATGTCTCAGTTTTCGTCCCCTGGTACTCGGGTGCAACATTCCAGACGCTTTACTAACACTCTCCCGACTTGGAGAGTCAGTGCCTTTAACCTCCTGTTTGGCCCAGTTTGCAATTTCTGCAGAAGATGAACAGGAAATGGGAGAACCAATGACAGACTAGGTGGAGGTGTCTGGACGGGCAAATTTAACTCTCATTTCCCACCAGGAAGAGGAATTAACCAAAGGCTCAGCGTGCCGTGCCGGAACCAGATTAGGGCCTGAAGCCATCCTGCGGTGTTGTGGCCAGCTCACGAGAAAGCGAGTTGAAGAAAGGAGCTCAGGGGCACTGTAATTCACAAACCTGCAGAGTTATAAATGACAGCTATCGTCCAAAAATATACTGAAGTAAGGCTGCCAAGAGGACTTGAAAGCGGGGCAGAATTGCAGGAAACCGATTTCAGGAGGTAGACTGGAATTGCATTGAAAGCATAGGAAAAGAGGCAGAACGTCCACAATGATGCACTTGGCCAAAAAGGGCGTATGCGTTTTTTCCTGAATATATTCAGGAAAAAACGCATACGCCCTTTTTGGCCAACCAAGCAAGCTTGCAAAGGAAATCTGCACTACAATGAAGTCTCACTTCCCCCCGGTCAAAAGGGCCATCTGAAAAAAGTGTAAAATCCAGAATGGCAGGACAGGCCATGGAGAACTGGGAGCCTTGTTATGCTGATGGGCGGGATGTAAATTGCCAACAGCCACTCTGGAGAAGTGTATGGTGTTTCCTGAAACATCTAAAAAACAAAGCAACAGAGCCTAGGGCACTTCCATTTATGGTCCTGTAGCTTAGGGAAATTAAAATCAAAAAGACACAGCCACCCCAGAGGTTGGGACGGCTCTGTTTACAAGAACCTGGTTTCCGGTACAAGTTCAATATCGCAGAAAGTGAAAAATGGATAAAGATGTTGTGGCACTTACGTACAATGCAATATCACTCAGCAATGAAATCTATGTCATCAGGCCCGTAGCAGCATAATGAGTGGATTCAGGTACGATGATTCTAACTGAAATAAGTCACACAGGAAAAGAAACATCATAAGATATCACTAATACACGGAATGTAACCTTGGCTACACAGGAACTGAATTACAAAACAGAACAGGGTCTCAAATTTAGAAAACCAACTTATGCTTGCTTAAGGGGAAAGGTGAGTTGGGGTGCTGCATAAAACCAGAGATTGAAATGAGCACAGATAAAGTTCCTTAAGCCAAATATGGAATAGACAAGAGCTACTCCTTGCTCAACGAAATGGACTCAACACCCCATATTAAATGCCTAAGAGTGTACCTGACTAGGAAGTATCTTAAAACCTATGGATTGCTATGTCTCTGAAAGAGAATCAAGTGTGTGTACAGGGGCATAAACGCAGCAGTGATACGATTGGAGAGGTTCGGTGAGCAAATGAAGACCCTTTGAAGTCATATTGCATGGTACCCATTCCACCGGTCTCAACTCTCCAGGTTTAAGGTATTCTTCCTTCAGCTAAAACATGCATGTGGAACCCAGAGTATGATCAACCGTGTGATCGGGAGACGTGTTCCAATATGTCTCAGTTTTCGTCCCCTGGTACTCGGGTGCAACATTCCAGACGCTTTACTAACACTCTCCCGACTTGGAGAGTCAGTGCCTTTAACCTCCTGTTTGGCCCAGTTTGCAATTTCTGCGGAAGATGAACAGGAAATGGGAGAACCAATGACAGACTAGCTGGAGGTGTCTGGACGGGCAAATTTAACTCTCATTTCCCACCAGGAAGAGGAATTAACCAAAGGCTCAGCGTGCCGTGCCGGAACCAGATTAGGGCCTGAAGCCATCCTGCGGTGTTGTGGCCAGCTCACGAGAAAGCGAGTTGAAGAAAGGAGCTCAGGGGCACTGTAATTCACAAACCTGCAGAGTTATAAATGACAGCTATCGTCCAAAAATATACTGAAGTAAGGCTGCCAAGAGGACTTGAAAGCGGGGCAGAATTGCAGGAAACCGATTTCAGGAGGTAGACTGGAATTGCATTGAAAGCATAGGAAAAGAGGCAGAACGTCCACAATGATGCACTTGGCCAAAAAGGGCGTATGCGTTTTTTCCTGAATATATTCAGGAAAAAACGCATACGCCCTTTTTGGCCAACCAAGCAAGCTTGCAAAGGAAATCTGCACTACAATGAAGTCTCACTTCCCGCCGGACAAAAGGGCCATCTGAAAAAAGTGTAAAATCCAGAAAGGCAGGACAGGCCATGGAGAACTGGGAGCCTTGTTATGCTGATGGGCGGGATGTAAATTGCCAACAGCCACTCGGGAGAAGTGTATGGTGTTTCCTGAAACATCTAAAAAACAAAGCAACAGAGCCTAGGGCACTTCCACTTATGGTCCTGTAGCTTAGGGAAATTAAAATCAAAAAGACACAGCCACCCCAAAGGTTGGGACGGCTCTGTTTACAAGAACCTGGTTTCCGGTACAAGTTCAATATCGCAGAAAGTGAAAAATGGATAAAGATGTTGTGGTACTTACGTACAATGCAATATCACTCAGCAATGAAATCTATGTCATCAGGCCCGTAGCAGCATAATGAGTGGATTCAGGTACGATGATTCTAACTGAAATAAGTCACACAGGAAAAGAAACATCATAAGATATCACTAATACACGGAATGTAACCTTGGCTACACAGGAACTGAATTACAAAACAGAACAGGGTCTCAAATTTAGAAACCCAACTTATGCTTGCTTAAGGGGAAAGGTGAGTTGGGGTGCTGCATAAAACCAGAGATTGAAATGAGCACAGATAAAGTTCCTTAAGCCAAATATGGAATAGACAAGATCTACTCCTTGCTCAACGAAATGGACTCAACACCCCATATTAAATGCCTAAGAGTGTGCCTGACTAGGAAGTATCTTAAAACCTATGGATTGCTATGTTTCCGAAAGAGAATCAAGTGTGTGTACAGGGGCATAAACGTGGCAGTGATAGGACTGGAGAGGTTCGGTGAGCAAATGAAGACCCTTTGAAGTCATATTGCATGGTACCCATTCCACGGGTCTCACGTCTCCAGGTTTAAGGTATTCTTCCTTCAGCTAAAACATGCATGTGGAACCCAGAGTATGATCAACCGTGTGATCGGGAGACGTGTTCCAATATGTCTCAGTTTTCGTCCCCTGGTACTCGGGTGCAACATTCCAGACGCTTTACTAACACTCTCCCGACTTGGAGAGTCAGTGCCTTTAACCTCCTGTTTGGCCCAGTTTGCAATTTCTGCGGAAGATGAACAGGAATAGGGAGAACCAATGACAGACCAGCTGGAGGTGTCTGGACGGGCAAATTTAACTCTCATTTCCCACCAGGAAGAGGAATTAACCAAAGGCTCAGCGTGCCGTGCCGGAACCAGATTAGGGCCTGAAGCCATCCTGCGGTGTTGCGGCCAGCTCACGAGAAAGCGAGTTGAAGAAAGGAGCTCAGGGGCACTGTAATTCACAAACCTGCAGAGTTATAAATGACAGCTATCGTCCAAAAATATACTGAAGTAAGGCTGCCAAGAGGACTTGAAAGCAGGGCAGAATTGCAGGAAACCGATTTCAGGAGGTAGACTGGAATTGCATTGAAAGCATAGGAAAAGAGGCAGAACGTCCACAATGATGCACTTGGCCAAAAAGGGCGTATGCGTTTTTTCCTGAATATATTCAGGAAAAAACGCATACGCCCTTTTTGGCCAACCAAGCAAGCTTGCAAAGGAAATCTGCACTACAATGAAGTCTCACTTCCCCCGGTCAAAAGGGCCATCTGAAAAAAGTGTAAAATCCAGAAAGGCAGGACAGGCCATGGAGAACTGGGAGCCTTGTTATGCTCATGGGCGGGATGTCAATTGCCAACAGCCACTCGGGAGAAGTGTATGGTGTTTCCTGAAACATCTAAAAAACAAAGCAACAGAGCCTAGGGCACTTCCACTTATGGTCCTATAGCTTAGGGAAATTAAAATCAAAAAGACACAGCCACCCCAAAGGTTGGGACGGCTCTGTTTACAAGAACCTGGTTTACGGTACAGGTTCAATATCGCAGAAAGTGAAAAATGGATAAAGATGTTGTGGTACTAACGTACAATGCAGTATCACTCAGCAATGAAATCTATGTCATCAGGCCCGTAGCAGCATAATGAGTGGATTCAGGTATGATGATTCTAACTGAAATAAGTCACACAGGAAAAGAAACATCATAAGATATCACTAATACACGGAATGTAACCTTGGCTACACAGGAACTGAATTACAAAACAGAACAGGGTCTCAAATTTAGAAAACCAACTTATGCTTGCTTAAGGGGAAAGGTGAGTTGGGGTGCTGCATAAAACCAGAGATTGAAATGAGCACAGATAAAGTTCCTTAAGCCAAATATGGAATAGACAAGAGCTACTCCTTGCTCAACGAAATGGACTCAACACCCCATATTAAATGCCTAAGAGTGTACCTGACTAGGAAGTATCTTAAAACCTATGGATTGCTATGTCTCTGAAAGAGAATCAAGTGTGTGTACAGGGGCATAAACGCAGCAGTGATAGGATTGGAGAGGTTCGGTGAGCAAATGAAGACCCTTTGAAGTCATATTGCATGGTACCCATTCCACGGGTCTCAACTCTCCAGGTTTAAGGTATTCTTCCTTCAGCTAAAACATGCATGTGGAACCCAGAGTATGATCAACCGTGTGATCGGGAGACGTGTTCCAATATGTGTCAGTTTTCGTCCCCTGGTACTCGGGTGCAACATTCCAGACGCTTTACTAACACTCTCCCGACTTGGAGAGTCAGTGCCTTTAACCTCCTGTTTGGCCCAGTTTGCAATTTCTGCGGAAGATGAACAGGAATAGGGAGAACCAATGACAGACTAGCTGGAGGTGTCTGGACGGGCAAATTTAACTCTCATTTCCCACCAGGAAGAGGAATTAACCAAAGGCTCAGCGTGCCGTGCCGGAACCAGATTAGGGCCTGAAGCCATCCTGCGGTGTTGCGGCCAGCTCACGAGAAAGCGAGTTGAAGAAAGGAGCTCAGGGGCACTGTAATTCACAAACCTGCAGAGTTATAAATGACAGCTATCGTCCAAAAATATACTGAAGTAAGGCTGCCAAGAGGACTTGAAAGTGGGGCAGAATTGCAGGAAACCGATTTCAGGAGGTAGACTGGAATTGCATTTAAAGCATAGGAAAAGAGGCAGAACGTCCACAATGATGCACTTGTCCAAAAAGGGCGTATGCGTTTTTTCCTGAATATATTCAGGAAAAAACGCATACGCCCTTTTTGGCCAACCAAGCAAGCTTGCAAAGGAAATCTGCACTACAATGAAGTCTCACTTCCCCCCGGTCAAAAGGGCCATCTGAAAAAAGTGTAAAATCCAGAAAGGCAGGACAGGCCATGGAGAACTGGGAGCCTTGTTATGCTGATGGGCGGGATGTCAATTGCCAACAGCCACTCCGGAGAAGTGTATGGTGTTTCCTGAAACATCTAAAAAACAAAGCAACAGAGCCTAGGGCACTTCCACTTATGGTCCTATAGCTTAGGGAAATTAAAATCAAAAAGACACAGCCACCCCAAAGGTTGGGACGGCTCTGTTTACAAGAACCTGGTTTACGGTACAAGTTCAATATCGCAGAAAGTGAAAAATGGATAAAGAAGTTGTGGTACTTACGTACAATGCAGTATCACTCAGCAAGGAAATCTATGTCATCAGGCCCGTAGCAGCATAATGAGTGGATTCAGGTACGATGATTCTAACTGAAATAAGTCACACAGGAAAAGAAACATCATAAGATATCACTAATACACGGAATGTAACCTTGGCTACACAGGAACTGAATTACAAAACAGAACAGGGTCTCAAATTTAGAAACCCAACTTATGCTTGCTTAAGGGGAAAGGTGAGTTGGGGTGCTGCATAAAACCAGAGATTGAAATGAGCACAGATAAAGTTCCTTAAGCCAAATATGGAATAGACAAGAGCTACTCCTTGCTCAACGAAATGGACTCAACACCCCATATTAAATGCCTAAGAGTGTACCTGACTAGGAAGTATCTTAAAACCTATGGATTGCTATGTCTCTGAAAGAGAATCAAGTGTGTGTACAGGGGCATAAACGCAGCAGTGATAGGATTGGAGTGGTTCGGTGAGCAAATGAAGACCCTTTGAAGTCATATTGCATGGTACCCATTCCACGGGTCTCAACTCTCCAGGTTTAAGGTATTCTTCCTTCAGCTAAAACATGCATGTGGAACCCAGAGTATGATCAACCGTGTGATCGGGAGACGTGTTCCAATATGTCTCAGTTTTCGTCCCCTGGTACTCGGGTGCAACATTCCAGACGCTTTACTAACACTCTCCCGACTTGGAGAGTCAGTGCCTTTAACCTCCTGTTTGGCCCAGTTTGCAATTTCTGCGGAAGATGAACAGGAATAGGGAGAACCAATGACAGACTAGCTGGAGGTGTCTGGACGGGCAAATTTAACTCTCATTTCCCACCAGGAAGAGGAATTAACCAAAGGCTCAGCGTGCCGTGCCGGAACCAGATTAGGGCCTGAAGCCATCCTGCGGTGTTGCGGCCAGCTCACGGGAAAGCGAGTTGAAGAAAGGAGCTCAGGGGCACTGTAATTCACAAACCTGCAGAGTTATAAATGACAGCTATCGTCCAAAAATATACTGAAGTAAGGCTGCCAAGAGGACTTGAAAGCGGGGCAGAATTGCAGGAAACCGATTTCAGGAGGTAGACTGGAATTGCATTGAAAGCATAGGAAAAGAGGCAGAACGTCCACAATGATGCACTTGGCCAAAAAGGGCGTATGCGTTTTTTCCTGAATATATTCAGGAAAAAACGCATACGCCCTTTTTGGCCAACCAAGCAAGCTTGCAAGGAAATCTGCACTACAGTAAAGTCTCACTTCTCCCCGGTCAAAAGGGCCATCTGAAAAAAGTGTAAAATGCAGAAAGGCAGGACAGGCCATGGAGAACTGGGAGCCTTGTTATGCTGATGGGCGGGATGTCAATTGCCAACAGCCACTCGGGAGAAGTGTATGGTGTTTCCTGAAAGATCTAAAAAACAAAGCAACAGAGCCTAGGGCACTTCCACTTATGGTCCTATAGCTTAGGGAAATTAAAATCAAAAGACACAGCCACCCCAAAGGTTGGGACGGCTCTGTTTACAAGAACCTGGTTTACGGTACAAGTTCAATATCGCAGAAAGTGAAAAATGGATAAAGAATTTGTGGTACTTACGTACAATGCACTATCACTCAGCAATGAAATCTATGTCATCAGGCCCATACCAGCATAATGAGTGGATTCAGGTACGATGATTCTAACTGAAATAAGTCTCACAGGAAAAGAAACATCATAAGATATCACTAATACACGGAATGTAAACTTGGCTACACAGGAACTGAATTACAAAACAGAACAGGGTCTCAAATTTAGAAAACCAACTTATGCTTGCTTAAGGGGAAAGGTGAGTTGGGGTGCTGCATAAAACCAGAGATTGAAATGAGCACAGATAAAGTTCCTTAAGCCAAATATGGAATAGACAAGAGCTACTCCTTGCTCAACGAAATGGACTCAACACCCCATATTAAATGCCTAAGAGTGTACCTGACTAGGAAGTATCTTAAAACCTATGGATTGCTATGTCTCCGAAAGAGAATCAAGCGTGTGTGCAGCGGCATAAACGCAGCAGTGATAGGACTGGAGATGTTCGGTGAGCAAATGAAGACCCTTTGAAGTCATATTGCATAGTACCCATGCCACGGGTCTCAACTCTCCAGGTTTAAGGTATTCTTCCTTCAGCTAAAACATGCATGTGGAACCCAGAGTATGATCAACCGTGTGATCGGGAGACGCGTTCCAATATGTCTCAGTTTTCGTCCCCTGGTACTCGGGTGCAACATTCCAGACGCTTTACTAACACTCTCCCGACTTGGAGAGTCAGTGCCTTTAACCTCCTGTTTGGCCCAGTTTGCAATTTCTGCGGAAGATGAACAGGAATAGGGAGAACCAATGACAGACTAGCTGGAGGTGTCTGGACGGGCAAATTTAACTCTCATTTCCCACCTGGAAGAGGAATTAACCAAAGGCTCAGCGTGTCGTGCCGGAACCAGATTAGGGCCTGAAGCCATCCTGCGGTGTTGCGGCCAGCTCACGAGAAAGCGAGTTGAAGAAAGGAGCTCAGGGGCACTGTAATTCACAAACCTGCAGAGTTATAAATGACAGCTATCGTCCAAAAATATACTGAAGTAAGGCTGCCAAGAGGACTTGAAAGCGGGGCAGAATTGCAGGAAACCGATTTCAGGAGGTAGACTGGAATTGCATTGAAAGCATAGGAAAAGAGGCAGAACGTCCACAATGATGCACTTGGCCAAAAAGGGCGTATGCGTTTTTTCCTGAATATATTCAGGAAAAAACGCATACGCCCTTTTTGGCCAACCAAGCAAGCTTGCAAAGGAAATCTGCACTACAATGAAGTCTCACTTCCCCCCGGTCAAAAGGGCCATCTGAAAAAAGTGTAAAATCCAGAAAGGCAGGACAGGCCATGGAGAACTGGGAGCCTTGTTATGCTGATGGGCGGGATGTCAATTGCCAACAGCCACTCGGGAGAAGTGTATGGTGTTTCCTGAAACATCTAAAAAACAAAGCAACAGAGCCTAGGGCACTTCCACTTATGGTCCTATAGCTTAGGGAAATTAAAATCAAAAAGACACAGCCACCCCAAAGGTTGGGATGGCTCTGTTTACAAGAACCTGGTTTACGGTACAAGTTCAATATCGCAGAAAGTGAAAAATGGATAAAGAAGTTGTGGTACTTACGTACAATGCAGTATCACTCAGCAATGAAATCTATGTCATCAGGCCCGTAGCAGCATAATGAGTGGATTCAGGTACGATGATTCTAACTGAAATAAGTCACACAGGAAAAGAAACATCATAAGATATCACTAATACACGGAATGTAACCTTGGCTACACAGGAACTGAATTACAAAACAGAACAGGGTCTCAAATTTAGAAAACCAACTTATGCTTGCTTAAGGGGAAAGGTGAGTTGGGGTGCTGCATAAAACCAGAGATTGAAATGAGCACAGATAAAGTTCCTTAAGCCAAATATGGAATAGACAAGAGCTACTCCTTGCTCAACGAAATGGACTCAACACCCCATATTAAATGCCTAAGAGTGTACCTGACTAGGAAGTATCTTAAAACCTATGGATTGCTATGTCTCTGAAAGAGAATCAAGTGTGTGTACAGCAGTGATAGGATTGGAGAGGTTCGGTGAGCAAATGAAGACCCTTTGAAGTCATATTGCATGGTACCCATTCCACGGGTCTCAACTCTCCAGGTTTAAGGTATTCTTCCTTCAGCTAAAACATGCATGTGGAACCCAGAGTATGATCAACCGTGTGATCGGGAGACGTGTTCCAATATGTGTCAGTTTTCGTCCCCTGGTACTCGGGTGCAACATTCCAGACGCTTTACTAACACTCTCCCGACTTGGAGAGTCAGTGCCTTTAACCTCCTGTTTGGCCCAGTTTGCAATTTCTGCGGAAGATGAACAGGAATAGGGAGAACCAATGACAGACTAGCTGGAGGTGTCTGGACGGGCAAATTTAACTCTCATTTCCCACCAGGAAGAGGAATTAACCAAAGGCTCAGCATGCCGTGCCGGAACCAGATTAGGGCCTGAAGCCATCCTGCGGTGTTGCGGCCAGCTCACGAGAAAGCGAGTTGAAGAAAGGAGCTCAGGGGCACTGTAATTCACAAACCTGCAGAGTTATAAATGACAGCTATCGTCCAAAAATATACTGAAGTAAGGCTGCCAAGAGGACTTGAAAGCGGGGCAGAATTGCAGGAAACCGATTTCAGGAGGTAGACTGGAATTGCATTGAAAGCATAGGAAAAGAGGCAGAACGTCCACAATGATGCACTTGGCCAAAAAGGGCGTATGCGTTTTTTCCTGAATATATTCAGGAAAAAACGCATACGCCCTTTTTGGCCAACCAAGCAAGCTTGCAAAGGAAATCTGCACTACAATGAAGTCTCACTTCCCCCCGGTCAAAAGGGCCATCTGAAAAAAGTGTAAAATCCAGAAAGGCAGGACAGGCCATGGAGAACTGGGAGCCTTGTTATGCTGATGGGCGGGATGTCAATTGCCAACAGCCACTCGGGAGAAGTGTATGGTGTTTCCTGAAACATCTAAAAAACAAAGCAACAGAGCCTAGGGCACTTCCACTTATGGTCCTATAGCTTAGGGAAATTAAAATCAAAAAGACACAGCCACCCCAAAGTTTGGCACGGCTGTGTTTACAAGAACCTGGTTTACGGTACAAGTTCAATATCGCAGAAAGTGAAAAATGGATAACGAAGTTGTGGTACTTACGTACAATGCAATATCACTCAGCAATGAAATCTATGTCATCAGGCCCGTAGCAGCATAATGAGTGGATTCAGGTACGATGATTCTAACTGAAATAAGTCACACAGAAAAAGAAACATCATAAGATATCACTAATACACCGAATGTAATCTTGGCTACACAGGAACTGAATTACAAAACAGAACAGGGTCTCAAATTTAGAAACCCAACTTATGCTTGCTTAAGGGGAAAGGTGAGTTGGGGTGCTGCATAAAACCAGAGATTGAAATGAGCACAGATAAAGTTCCTTAAGCCAAATATGGAATAGACAAGAGCTACTCCTTGCTCAACGAAATGGACTCAACACCCCATATTAAATGCCTAAGAGTGTACCTGACTAGGAAGTATCTTAAAACCTATGGATTGCTATGTCTCTGAAAGAGAATCAAGTGTGTGTACAGGGGCATAAACGCAGCAGTGATAGGATTGGAGAGGTTCGGTGAGCCAATGAAGACCCTTTGAAGTCATATTGCATGGTACCCATTCCACGGGTCTCAACTCTCCAGGTTTAAGGTATTCTTCCTTCAGCTAAAACATGCATGTGGAACCCAGAGTATGATCAACCGTGTGATCGGGAGACGTGTTCCAATATGTGTCAGTTTTCGTCCCCTGGTACTCGGGTGCAACATTCCAGACGCTTTACTAACACTCTCCCGACTTGGAGAGTCAGTGCCTTTAACCTCCTGTTTGGCCCAGTTTGCAATTTCTGCGGAAGATGAACAGGAATAGGGAGAACCAATGACAGACTAGCTGGAGGTGTCTGGACGGGCAAATTTAACTCTCATTTCCCACCAGGAAGAGGAATTAACCAAAGGCTCAGCGTGCCGTGCCGGAACCAGATTAGGGCCTGAAGCCATCCTGCGGTGTTGCGGCCAGCTCACGAGAAAGCGAGTTGAAGAAAGGAGCTCAGGGGCACTGTAATTCACAAACCTGCAGAGTTATAAATGACAGCTATCGTCCAAAAATATACTGAAGTAAGGCTGCCAAGAGGACTTGAAAGCGGGGCAGAATTGCAGGAAACCGATTTCAGGAGGTAGACTGGAATTGCATTGAAAGCATAGGAAAAGAGGCAGAACGTCCACAATGATGCACTTGGCCAAAAAGGGCGTATGCGTTTTTTCCTGAATATATTCAGGAAAAAACGCATACGCCCTTTTTGGCCAACCAAGCAAGCTTGCAAAGGAAATCTGCACTACAATGAAGTCTCACTTCCCCCCGGTCAAAAGGGCCATCTGAAAAAAGTGTAAAATCCAGAAAGGCAGGACAGGCCATGGAGAACTGGGAGCCTTGTTATGCTGATGGGCGGGATGTCAATTGCCAACAGCCACTCGGGAGAAGTGTATGGTGTTTCCTGAAACATCTAAAAAACAAAGCAACAGAGCCTAGGGCACTTCCACTTATGGTCCTATAGCTTAGGGAAATTAAAATCAAAAGACATAGCCACCCCAAAGGTTGGGACGGCTCTGTTTACAAGAACCTGGTTTACGGTACAAGTTCAATATCGCAGAAAGTGAAAAATGGATAAAGAATTTGTGGTACTTACGTACAATGCAGTATCACTCAGCAATGAAATCTATGTCATCAGGCCCGTAGCAGCATAATGAGTGGATTCAGGTACGATGATTCTAACTGAAATAAGTCTCACAAGAAAAGAAACATCATAAGATATCACTAATACAAGGAATGTAACCTTGGCTACACAGGAACTGAATTACAAAACAGAACAGGGTCTCAAATTTAGAAAACCAACTTATGCTTGCTTAAGGGGAAAGGTGAGTTGCGGTGCTGCATAAAACCAGAGATTGAAATGAGCACAGATAAAGTTCCTTAAGCCAAATATGGAATAGACAAGAGCTACTCCTTGCTCAACGAAATGGACTCAACACCCCATATTAAATGCCTAAGAGTGTACCTGACTAGGAAGTATCTTAAAACCTATGTATTGCTATGTCTCCGAAAGAGAATCAAGTGTGTGTACAGCAGTGATAGGATTGGAGAGGTTCGGTGAGCAAATGAAGACCCTTTGAAGTCATATTGCATGGTACCCATTCCACGGGTCTCAACTCTCCAGGTTTAAGGTATTCTTCCTTCAGCTAAAACATGCATGTGGAACCCAGAGTATGATCAACCGTGTGATCGGGAGACGTGTTCCAATATGTGTCAGTTTTCGTCCCCTGGTACTCGGGTGCAACATTCCAGACGCTTTACTAACACTCTCCCGACTTGGAGAGTCAGTGCCTTTAACCTCCTGTTTGGCCCAGTTTGCAATTTCTGCGGAAGATGAACAGGAATAGGGAGAACCAATGACAGACTAGCTGGAGGTGTCTGGACGGGCAAATTTAACTCTCATTTCCCACCAGGAAGAGGAATTAACCAAAGGCTCAGCGTGCCGTGCCGGAACCAGATTAGGGCCTGAAGCCATCCTGCGGTGTTGCGGCCAGCTCACGAGAAAGCGAGTTGAAGAAAGGAGCTCAGGGGCACTGTAATTCACAAACCTGCAGAGATATAAATGACAGCTATCGTCCAAAAATATACTGAAGTAAGGCTGCCAAGAGGACTTGAAAGCGGGGCAGAATTGCAGGAAACCGATTTCAGGAGGTAGACTGGAATTGCATTGAAAGCATAGGAAAAGAGGCAGAACGTCCACAATGATGCACTTGGCCAAAAAGGGCATATGCGTTTTTTCCTGAATATATTCAGGAAAAAACGCATACGCCCTTTTTGGCCAACCAAGCAAGCTTGCAAAGGAAATCTGCACTACAATGAAGTCTCACTTCCCCCCGGTCAAAAGGGCCATCTGAAAAAAGTGTAAAATCCAGAAAGGCAGGACAGGCCATGGAGAACTGGGAGCCTTGTTATGCTGATGGGCGGGATGTCAATTGCCAACAGCCACTCGGGAGAAGTGTATGGTGTTTCCTGAAACATCTAAAAAACAAAGCAACAGAGCCTCGGGCACTTCCACTTATGGTCCTATAGCTTAGGGAAATTAAACTCAAAAAGACACAGCCACCCCAAAGTTTGGCACGGCTGTGTTTACAAGAACCACGTTTACGGTACAAGTTCAGTATCGCAGAAAGTGAAAAATGGATAAAGAAGTTGTGGTACTTACGTACAATGCAATATCACTCAGCAAGGAAATCTATGTCATCAGGCCCATAGCAGCATAATGAGTGGATTCAGGTACGATGATTCTAACTGAAATAAGTCACACAGAAAAAGAAACATCATAAGATATCACTAATACACCGAATGTAATCTTGGCTACACAGGAACTGAATTACAAAACAGAACAGGGTCTCAAATTTAGAAACCCAACTTATGCTTGCTTAAGGGGAAAGGTGAGTTGGGGTGCTGCATAAAACCAGAGATTGAAATGAGCACAGATAAAGTTCCTTAAGCCAAATATGGAATAGACAAGAGCTACTCCTTGCTCAACGAAATGGACTCAACACCCCATATTAAATGCCTAAGAGTGTACCTGACTAGGAAGTATCTTAAAACCTATGGATTGCTATGTCTCTGAAAGAGAATCAAGTGTGTGTACAGGGGCATAAACGCAGCAGTGATAGGATTGGAGAGGTTCGGTGAGCAAATGAAGACCCTTTGAAGTCATATTGCATGGTACCCATTCCACGGGTCTCAACTCTCCAGGTTTAAGGTATTCTTCCTTCAGCTAAAACATGCATGTGGAACCCAGAGTATGATCAACCGTGTGATCGGGAGACGTGTTCCAATATGTGTCAGTTTTCGTCCCCTGGTACTCGGGTGCAACATTCCAGACGCTTTACTAACACTCTCCCGACTTGGAGAGTCAGTGCCTTTAACCTCCTGTTTGGCCCAGTTTGCAATTTCTGCGGAAGATGAACAGGAATAGGGAGAACCAATGACAGACTAGCTGGAGGTGTCTGGACGGGCAAATTTAACTCTCATTTCCCACCAGGAAGAGGAATTAACCAAAGGCTCAGCGTGCCGTGCCGGAACCAGATTAGGGCCTGAAGCCATCCTGCGGTGTTGCGGCCAGCTCACGAGAAAGCGAGTTGAAGAAAGGAGCTCAGGGGCACTGTAATTCACAAACCTGCAGAGTTATAAATGACAGCTATCGTCCAAAAATATACTGAAGTAAGGCTGCCAAGAGGACTTGAAAGCGGGGCAGAATTGCAGGAAACCGATTTCAGGAGGTAGACTGGAATTGCATTGAAAGCATAGGAAAAGAGGCAGAACGTCCACAATGATGCACTTGGCCAAAAAGGGCGTATGCGTTTTTTCCTGAATATATTCAGGAAAAAACGCATACGCCCTTTTTGGCCAACCAAGCAAGCTTGCAAAGGAAATCTGCACTACAATGAAGTCTCACTTCCCCCCGGTCAAAAGGGCCATCTGAAAAAAGTGTAAAATCCAGAAAGGCAGGACAGGCCATGGAGAACTGGGAGCCTTGTTATGCTGATGGGCGGGATGTCAATTGCCAACAGCCACTCGGGAGAAGTGTATGGTGTTTCCTGAAACATCTAAAAAACAAAGCAGCAGAGCCTCGGGCACTTCCACTTATGGTCCTATAGCTTAGGGAAATTAAAATCAAAAGACACAGCAACCCCAAAGGTTGGGACGGCTCTGTTTACAAGAACCTGGTTTACGGTACAAGTTCAATATCGCAGAAAGTGAAAAATGGATAAAGAAGTTGTGGTACTTACGTACAATGCAGTATCACTCAGCAATGAAATCTATGTCATCAGGCCCGTAGCAGCATAATGAGTGGATTCAGGTATGATGATTCTAACTGAAATAAGTCACACAGGAAAAGAAACATCATAACATATCACTAATACACGGAATGTAACCTTGGCTACACAGGAACTGAATTACAAAACAGAACAGGGTCTCAAATTTAGAAACCCAACTTATGCTTGCTTAAGGGGAAAGGTGAGTTGGGGTGCTGCATAAAACCAGAGATTGAAATGAGCACAGATAAAGTTCCTTAAGCCAAATATGGAATAGACAAGAGCTACTCCTTGCTCAACGAAATGGACTCAACACCCCATATTAAATGCCTAAGAGTGTACCTGACTAGGAAGTATCTTAAAACCTATGGATTGCTATGTCTCTGAAAGAGAATCAAGTGTGTGTACAGGGGCATAAACGCAGCAGTGATAGGATTGGAGAGGTTCGGTGAGCAAATGAAGACCCTTTGAAGTCATATTGCATGGTACCCATTCCACGGGTCTCAACTCTCCAGGTTTAAGGTATTCTTCCTTCAGCTAAAACATGCATGTGGAACCCAGAGTATGATCAACCGTGTGATCGGGAGACGTGTTCCAATATGTGTCAGTTTTCGTCCCCTGGTACTCGGGTGCAACATTCCAGATGCTTTACTAACACTCTCCCGACTTGGAGAGTCAGTGCCTTTAACCTCCTGTTTGGCCCAGTTTGCAATTTCTGCGGAAGATGAACAGGAATAGGGAGAACCAATGACAGACTAGCTGGAGGTGTCTGGACGGGCAAATTTAACTCTCATTTCCCACCAGGAAGAGGAATTAACCAAAGGCTCAGCGTGCCGTGCCGGAACCAGATTAGGGCCTGAAGCCATCCTGCGGTGTTGCGGCCAGCTCACGAGAAAGCGAGTTGAAGAAAGGAGCTCAGGGGCACTGTAATTCACAAACCTGCAGAGTTATAAATGACAGCTATCGTCCAAAAATATACTGAAGTAAGGCTGCCAAGAGGACTTGAAAGCGGGGCAGAATTGCAGGAAACCGATTTCAGGAGGTAGACTGGAATTGCATTGAAAGCATAGGAAAAGAGGCAGAACGTCCACAATGATGCACTTGGCCAAAAAGGGCGTATGCGTTTTTTCCTGAATATATTCAGGAAAAAACGCATACACCCTTTTTGGCCAACCAAGCAAGCTTGCAAAGGAAATCTGCACTACAATGAAGTCTCACTTCCCCCCAGTCAAAAGGGCCATCTGAAAAAAGTGTAAAATCCAGAAAGGCAGGACAGGCCATGGAGAACTGGGAGCCTTGTTATGCTGATGGGCGGGATGTCAATTGCCAACAGCCACTCGGGAGAAGTGTATGGTGTTTCCTGAAACATCTAAAAAACAAAGCAACAGAGCCTCGGGCACTTCCACTTATGGTCCTATAGCTTAGGGAAATTAAGATCAAAAAGACACAGCCACCCCTAAGGTTGGGACGGCTCTGTTTACAAGAACCTGGTTTACGGTACAGGTTCAATATCGCAGAAAGTGAAAAATGGATAAAGATGTTGTGGTACTAACGTACAATTCAGTATCACTCAGCAAGGAAATCTATGTCATCAGGCCCGTAGCAGCATAATGAGTGGATTCAGGTATGATGATTCTAACTGAAATAAGTCACACAGGAAAAGAAACATCATAAGATATCACTAATACACGGAATGTAACCTTGGCTACACAGGAACTGAATTACAAAACAGAACAGGGTCTCAAATTTAGAAAACCAACTTATGCTTGCTTAAGGGGAAAGGTGAGTTGGGGTGCTGCATAAAACCAGAGATTGAAATGAGCACAGATAAAGTTCCTTAAGCCAAATATGGAATAGACAAGAGCTACTCCTTGCTCAACGAAATGGACTCAACACCCCATATTAAATGCCTAAGAGTGTACCTGACTAGGAAGTATCTTAAAACCTATGGATTGCTATGTCTCTGAAAGAGAATCAAGTGTGTGTACAGGGGCATAAACGCAGCAGTGATAGGATTGGAGAGGTTCGGTGAGCAAATGAAGACCCTTTGAAGTCATATTGCATGGTACCCATTCCACGGGTCTCAACTCTCCAGGTTTAAGGTATTCTTCCTTCAGCTAAAACATGCATGTGGAACCCAGAGTATGATCAACCGTGTGATCGGGAGACGTGTTCCAATATGTGTCAGTTTTCGTCCCCTGGTACTCGGGTGCAACATTCCAGACGCTTTACTAACACTCTCCCGACTTGGAGAGTCAGTGCCTTTAACCTCCTGTTTGGCCCAGTTTGCAATTTCTGCGGAAGATGAACAGGAATAGGGAGAACCAATGACAGACTAGCTGGAGGTGTCTGGACGGGCAAATTTAACTCTCATTTCCCACCAGGAAGAGGAATTAACCAAAGGCTCAGCGTGCCGTGCCGGAACCAGATTAGGGCCTGAAGCCATCCTGCGGTGTTGCGGCCAGCTCACGAGAAAGCGAGTTGAAGAAAGGAGCTCAGGGGCACTGTAATTCACAAACCTGCAGAGTTATAAATGACAGCTATCGTCCAAAAATATACTGAAGTAAGGCTGCCAAGAGGACTTGAAAGCGGGGCAGAATTGCAGGAAACCGATTTCAGGAGGTAGACTGGAATTGCATTGAAAGCATAGGAAAAGAGGCAGAACGTCCACAATGATGCACTTGGCCAAAAAGGGCGTATGCGTTTTTTCCTGAATATATTCAGGAAAAAACGCATACGCCCTTTTTGGCCAACCAAGCAAGCTTGCAAAGGAAATCTGCACTACAATGAAGTCTCACTTCCCCCCGGTCAAAAGGGCCATCTGAAAAAAGTGTAAAATCCAGAAAGGCAGGACAGGCCATGGAGAACTGGGAGCCTTGTTATGCTGATGGGCGGGATGTCAATTGCCAACAGCCACTCGGGAGAAGTGTATGGTGTTTCCTGAAACATCTAAAAAACAAAGCAACAGAGCCTCGGGCACTTCCACTTATGGTCCTATAGCTTAGGGAAATTAAAATCAAAAGACACAGCAACCCCAAAGGTTGGGACGGCTCTGTTTACAAGAACCTGGTTTACGGTACAAGTTCAATATCGCAGAAAGTGAAAAATGGATAAAGAAGTTGTGGTACTTACGTACAATGCAAATCACTCAGCAAGGAAATCTATGTCATCAGGCCCGTAGCAGCATAATGAGTGGATTCAGGTACGATGATTCTAACTGAAATAAGTCACACAGAAAAAGAAACATCATAAGATATCACTAATACACGGAATGTAATCTTGGCTACACAGGAACTGAATTACAAAACAGAACAGGGTCTCAAACTTAGAAAACCAACTTATGCTTGCTTAAGGGGAAAGGTGAGTTGGGGTGCTGCATAAAACCAGAGATTGAAATGAGCACAGATAAAGTTCCTTAAGCCAAATATGGAATAGACAGGAGCTACTCCTTGCTCAACGAAATGGACTCAACACCCCATATTAAATGCCTAAGAGTGTACCTGACTAGGAAGTATCTTAAAACCTATGGATTGCTATGTCTCTGAAAGAGAATCAAGTGTGTGTACAGGGGCATAAACGCAGCAGTGATAGGATTGGAGAGGTTCGGTGAGCAAATGAAGACCCTTTGAAGTCATATTGCATGGTACCCATTCCACGGGTCTCAACTCTCCAGGTTTAAGGTATTCTTCCTTCAGCTAAAACATGCATGTGGAACCCAGAGTATGATCAACCGTGTGATCGGGAGACGTGTTCCAATATGTCTCAGTTTTCGTCCCCTGGTACTCGGGTGCAACATTCCAGATGCTTTACTAACACTCTCCCGACTTGGAGAGTCAGTGCCTTTAACCTCCTGTTTGGCCCAGTTTGCAATTTCTGCGGAAGATGAACAGGAATAGGGAGAACCAATGACAGACTAGCTGGAGGTGTCTGGACGGGCAAATTTAACTCTCATTTCCCACCAGGAAGAGGAATTAACCAAAGGCTCAGCGTGCCGTGCCGGAACCAGATTAGGGCCCGAAGCCATCCTGCGGTGTTGCGGCCAGCTCACGAGAAAGCGAGTTGAAGAAAGGAGCTCAGGGGCACTGTAATTCACAAACCTGCAGAGTTATAAATGACAGCTATCGTCCAAAAATATACTGAAGTAAGGCTGCCAAGAGGACTTGAAAGCGGGGCAGAATTGCAGGAAACCGATTTCAGGAGGTAGACTGGAATTGCATTGAAAGCATAGGAAAAGAGGCAGAACGTCCACAATGATGCACTTGGCCAAAAAGGGCGTATGCGTTTTTTCCTGAATATATTCAGGAAAAAACGCATACACACTTTCTGGCCAACCAAGCAAGCTTGCAAAGGAAATCTGCACTACAATGAAGTCTCACTTCCCCCCGGTCAAAAGGGCCATCTGAAAAAAGTGTAAAATCCAGAAAGGCAGGACAGGCCATGGAGAACTGGGAGCCTTGTTATGCTGATGGGCGGGATGTCAATTGCCAACAGCCACTCGGGAGAAGTGTATGGTGTTTCCTGAAACATCTAAAAAACAAAGCAACAGAGCCTCGGGCACTTCCACTTATGGTCCTATAGCTTAGGGAAATTAAAATCAAAAGACACAGCCACCGCAAATGTTGGGACGGCTCTGTTTACAAGAACCTGGTTTACGGTACAAGTTCAATATCGCAGAAAGTGAAAAATGGATAAAGAAGTTGTGGTACTTACGTACAATGCAAATCACTCAGCAAGGAAATCTATGTCATCAGGCCCGTAGCAGCATAATGAGTGGATTCAGGTACGATGATTCTAACTGAAATAAGTCACACAGAAAAAGAAACATCATAAGATATCACTAATACACGGAATGTAATCTTGGCTACACAGGAACTGAATTACAAAACAGAACAGGGTCTCAAATTTAGAAACCCAACTTATGCTTGCTTAAGGGGAAAGGTGAGTTGGGGTGCTGCATAAAACCAGAGATTGAAATGAGCACAGATAAAGTTCCTTAAGCCAAATATGGAATAGACAGGAGCTACTCCTTGCTCAACGAAATGGACTCAACACCCCATATTAAATGCCTAAGAGTGTACCTGACTAGGAAGTATCTTAAAACCTATGGATTGCTATGTCTCTGAAAGAGAATCAAGTGTGTGTACAGGGGCATAAACGCAGCAGTGATAGGATTGGAGAGGTTCGGTGAGCAAATGAAGACCCTTTGAAGACATATTGCATGGTACCCATTCCACGGGTCTCAACTCTCCAGGTTTAAGGTATTCTTCCTTCAGCTAAAACATGCATGTGGAACCCAGAGTATGATCAACCGTGTGATCGGGAGACGTGTTCCAATATGTGTCAGTTTTCGTCCCCTGGTACTCGGGTGCAACATTCCAGACGCTTTACTAACACTCTCCCAACTTGGAGAGTCAGTGCCTTTAACCTCCTGTTTGGCCCAGTTTGCAATTTCTGCGGAAGATGAACAGGAATAGGGAGAACCAATGACAGACTAGCTGGAGGTGTCTGGACGGGCAAATTTAACTCTCATTTCCCACCAGGAAGAGGAATTAACCAAAGGCTCAGCGTGCCGTGCCGGAACCAGATTAGGGCCTGAAGCCATCCTGCGGTGTTGCGGCCAGCTCACGAGAAAGCGAGTTGAAGAAAGGAGCTCAGGGGCACTGTAATTCACAAACCTGCAGAGTTATAAATGACAGCTATCGTCCAAAAATATACTGAAGTAAGGCTGCCAAGAGGACTTGAAAGCGGGGCAGAATTGCAGGAAACCGATTTCAGGAGGTAGACTGGAATTGCATTGAAAGCATAGGAAAAGAGGCAGAACGTCCACAATGATGCACTTGGCCAAAAAGGGCGTATGCGTTTTTTCCTGAATATATTCAGGAAAAAACGCATACGCCCTTTTTGGCCAACCAAGCAAGCTTGCAAAGGAAATCTGCACTACAATGAAGTCTCACTTCCCCCCGGTCAAAAGGGCCATCTGAAAAAAGTGTAAAATCCAGAAAGGCAGGACAGGCCATGGAGAACTGGGAGCCTTGTTATGCTGATGGGCGGGATGTCAATTGCCAACAGCCACTCCGGAGAAGTGTATGGTGTTTCCTGAAACATCTAAAAAACAAAGCAACAGAGCCTAGGGCACTTCCACTTATGGTCCTATAGCTTAGGGAAATTAAAATCAAAAAGACACAGCCACCCCAAAGGTTGGGACGGCTCTGTTTACAAGAACCTGGTTTACGGTACAAGTTCAATATCGCAGAAAGTGAAAAATGGATAAAGATGTTGTGGTACTAACGTACAATGCAGTATCACTCAGCAATGAAATCTATGTCATCAGGCCCGTAGCAGCATAATGAGTGGATTCAGGTATGATGATTCTAACTGAAATAAGTCACACAGGAAAAGAAACATCATAAGATATCACTAATACACGGAATGTAACCTTGGCTACACAGGAACTGAATTACAAAACAGAACAGGGTCTCAAATTTAGAAAACCAACTTATGCTTGCTTAAGGGGAAAGGTGAGCTGGGGTGCTGCATAAAACCAGAGATTGAAATGAGCACAGATAAAGTTCCTTAAGCCAAATATGGAATAGACAGGAGCTACTCCTTGCTCAACGAAATGGACTCAACACCCCATATTAAATGCCTAAGAGTGTACCTGACTAGGAAGTATCTTAAAACCTATGGATTGCTATGTCTCTGAAAGAGAATCAAGTGTGTGTACAGGGGCATAAACGCAGCAGTGATAGGATTGGAGAGGTTCGGTGAGCAAATGAAGACCCTTTGAAGTCATATTGCATGGTACCCATTCCACGGGTCTCAACTCTCCAGGTTTAAGGTATTCTTCCTTCAGCTAAAACATGCATGTGGAACCCAGAGTATGATCAACCGTGTGATCGGGAGACGTGTTCCAATATGTCTCAGTTTTCGTCCCCTGGTACTCGGGTGCAACATTCCAGATGCTTTACTAACACTCTCCCGACTTGGAGAGTCAGTGCCTTTAACCTCCTGTTTGGCCCAGTTTGCAATTTCTGCGGAAGATGAACAGGAATAGGGAGAACCAATGACAGACTAGCTGGAGGTGTCTGGACGGGCAAATTTAACTCTCATTTCCCACCAGGAAGAGGAATTAACCAAAGGCTCAGCGTGCCGTGCCGGAACAAGATTAGGGCCTGAAGCCATCCTGCGGTGTTGCGGCCAGCTCACGAGAAAGCGAGTTGAAGAAAGGAGCTCAGGGGCACTGTAATTCACAAACCTGCAGAGTTATAAATGACAGCTATCGTCCAAAAATATACTGAAGTAAGGCTGCCAAGAGGACTTGAAAGCGGGGCAGAATTGCAGGAAACCGATTTCAGGAGGTAGACTGGAATTGCATTGAAAGCATAGGAAAAGAGGCAGAACGTCCACAATGATGCACTTGGCCAAAAAGGGCGTATGCGTTTTTTCCTGAATATATTCAGGAAAAAACGCATACGCCCTTTTTGGCCAACCAAGCAAGCTTGCAAAGGAAATCTGCACTACAATGAAGTCTCACTTCCCCCCGGTCAAAAGGGCCATCTGAAAAAAGTGTAAAATCCAGAAAGGCAGGACAGGCCATGGAGAACTGGGAGCCTTGTTATGCTGATGGGCGGGATGTCAATTGCCAACAGCCACTCGGGAGAAGTGTATGGTGTTTCCTGAAACATCTAAAAAACAAAGCAACAGAGCCTCGGGCACTTCCACTTATGGTCCTATAGCTTAGGGAAATTAAACTCAAAAAGACACAGCCACCCCAAAGGTTGGCACGGCTGTGTTTACAAGAACCATGTTTACGGTACAAGTTCAATATCGCAGAAAGTGAAAAATGGATAAAGAAGTTGTGGTACTTACGTACAATGCAATATCACTCAGCAAGGAAATCTATGTCATCAGGCCCGTAGCAGCATAATGAGTGGATTCAGGTACGATGATTCTAACTGAAATAAGTCACACAGAAAAAGAAACATCATAAGATATCACTAATACACCGAATGTAAACTTGGCTACACAGGAACTGAATTACAAAACAGAACAGGGTCTCAAATTTAGAAAACCAACTTATGCTTGCTTAAGGGGAAAGGTGAGTTGGGGTGCTGCATAAAACCAGAGATTGAAATGAGCACAGATAAAGTTCCTTAAGCCAAATATGGAATAGACAAGAGCTACTCCTTGCTCAACGAAATGGACTCAACACCCCATATTAAATGCCTAAGAGTGTACCTGACTAGGAAGTATCTTAAAACCTATGGATTGCTATGTCTCTGAAAGAGAATCAAGTGTGTGTACAGGGGCATAAACGCAGCAGTGATAGGATTGGAGAGGTTCGGTGAGCAAATGAAGACCCTTTGAAGTCATATTGCATGGTACCCATTCCACGGGTCTCAACTCTCCAGGTTTAAGGTATTCTTCCTTCAGCTAAAACATGCATGTGGAACCCAGAGTATGATCAACCGTGTGATCGGGAGACGTGTTCCAATATGTCTCAGTTTTCGTCCCCTGGTACTCGGGTGCAACATTCCAGACGCTTTACTAACACTCTCCCGACTTGGAGAGTCAGTGCCTTTAACCTCCTGTTTGGCCCAGTTTACAATTTCTGCGGAAGATGAACAGGAATAGGGAGAACCAATGACAGACTAGCTGGAGGTGTCTGGACGGGCAAATTTAACTCTCATTTCCCACCAGGAAGAGGAATTAACCAAAGGCTCAGCGTGCCGTGCCGGAACCAGATTAGGGCCCGAAGCCATCCTGCGGTGTTGCGGCCAGCTCACGAGAAAGCGAGTTGAAGAAAGGAGCTCAGGGGCACTGTAATTCACAAACCTGCAGAGTTATAAATGACAGCTATCGTCCAAAAATATACTGAAGTAAGGCTGCCAAGAGGACTTGAAAGCGGGGCAGAATTGCAGGAAACCGATTTCAGGAGGTAGACTGGAATTGCATTGAAAGCATAGGAAAAGAGGCAGAACGTCCACAATGATGCACTTGGCCAAAAAGGGCGTATGCGTTTTTTCCTGAATATATTCAGGAAAAAACGCATACACACTTTCTGGCCAACCAAGCAAGCTTGCAAAGGAAATCTGCACTACAATGAAGTCTCACTTCCCCCCGGTCAAAAGGGCCATCTGAAAAAAGTGTAAAATCCAGAAAGGCAGGACAGGCCATGGAGAACTGGGAGCCTTGTTATGCTGATGGGCGGGATGTCAATTGCCAACAGCCACTCGGGAGAAGTGTATGGTGTTTCCTGAAACATCTAAAAAACAAAGCAACAGAGCCTCGGGCACTTCCACTTATGGTCCTATAGCTTAGGGAAATTAAAATCAAAAGACACAGCCACCGCAAATGTTGGGACGGCTCTGTTTACAAGAACCTGGTTTACGGTACAAGTTCAATATCGCAGAAAGTGAAAAATGGATAAAGAAGTTGTGGTACTTACGTACAATGCAAATCACTCAGCAAGGAAATCTATGTCATCAGGCCCGTAGCAGCATAATGAGTGGATTCAGGTACGATGATTCTAACTGAAATAAGTCACACAGAAAAAGAAACATCATAAGATATCACTAATACACGGAATGTAATCTTGGCTACACAGGAACTGAATTACAAAACAGAACAGGGTCTCAAATTTAGAAACCCAACTTATGCTTGCTTAAGGGGAAAGGTGAGTTGGGGTGCTGCATAAAACCAGAGATTGAAATGAGCACAGATAAAGTTCCTTAAGCCAAATATGGAATAGACAGGAGCTACTCCTTGCTCAACGAAATGGACTCAACACCCCATATTAAATGCCTAAGAGTGTACCTGACTAGGAAGTATCTTAAAACCTATGGATTGCTATGTCTCTGAAAGAGAATCAAGTGTGTGTACAGGGGCATAAACGCAGCAGTGATAGGATTGGAGAGGTTCGGTGAGCAAATGAAGACCCTTTGAAGACATATTGCATGGTACCCATTCCACGGGTCTCAACTCTCCAGGTTTAAGGTATTCTTCCTTCAGCTAAAACATGCATGTGGAACCCAGAGTATGATCAACCGTGTGATCGGGAGACGTGTTCCAATATGTGTCAGTTTTCGTCCCGTGGTACTCGGGTGCAACATTCCAGACGCTTTACTAACACTCTCCCAACTTGGAGAGTCAGTGCCTTTAACCTCCTGTTTGGCCCAGTTTGCAATTTCTGCGGAAGATGAACAGGAATAGGGAGAACCAATGACAGACTAGCTGGAGGTGTCTGGACGGGCAAATTTAACTCTCATTTCCCACCAGGAAGAGGAATTAACCAAAGGCTCAGCGTGCCGTGCCGGAACCAGATTAGGGCCTGAAGCCATCCTGCGGTGTTGCGGCCAGCTCACGAGAAAGCGAGTTGAAGAAAGGAGCTCAGGGGCACTGTAATTCACAAACCTGCAGAGTTATAAATGACAGCTATCGTCCAAAAATATACTGAAGTAAGGCTGCCAAGAGGACTTGAAAGCGGGGCAGAATTGCAGGAAACCGATTTCAGGAGGTAGACTGGAATTGCATTGAAAGCATAGGAAAAGAGGCAGAACGTCCACAATGATGCACTTGGCCAAAAAGGGCGTATGCGTTTTTTCCTGAATATATTCAGGAAAAAACGCATACGCCCTTTTTGGCCAAACAAGCAAGCTTGCAAAGGAAATCTGCACTACAATGAAGTCTCACTTCCCCCCGGTCAAAAGGGCCATCTGAAAAAAGTGTAAAATCCAGAAAGGCAGGACAGGCCATGGAGAACTGGGAGCCTTGTTATGCTGATGGGCGGGATGTCAATTGCCAACAGCCACTCCGGAGAAGTGTATGGTGTTTCCTGAAACATCTAAAAAACAAAGCAACAGAGCCTAGGGCACTTCCACTTATGGTCCTATAGCTTAGGGAAATTAAAATCAAAAGACACAGCCACCCCAAAGGTTGGGACGGCTCTGTTTACAAGAACCTGGTTTACGGTACAAGTTCAATATCGCAGAAAGTGAAAAATGGATAAAGATGTTGTGGTACTAACGTACAATGCAGTATCACTCAGCAATGAAATCTATGTCATCAGGCCCGTAGCAGCATAATGAGTGGATTCAGGTATGATGATTCTAACTGAAATAAGTCACACAGGAAAAGAAACATCATAAGATATCACTAATACACGGAATGTAACCTTGGCTACACAGGAACTGAATTACAAAACAGAACAGGGTCTCAAATTTAGAAAACCAACTTATGCTTGCTTAAGGGGAAAGGTGAGCTGGGGTGCTGCATAAAACCAGAGATTGAAATGAGCACAGATAAAGTTCCTTAAGCCAAATATGGAATAGACAGGAGCTACTCCTTGCTCAACGAAATGGACTCAACACCCCATATTAAATGCCTAAGAGTGTACCTGACTAGGAAGTATCTTAAAACCTATGGATTGCTATGTCTCTGAAAGAGAATCAAGTGTGTGTACAGGGGCATAAACGCAGCAGTGATAGGATTGGAGAGGTTCGGTGAGCAAATGAAGACCCTTTGAAGTCATATTGCATGGTACCCATTCCACGGGTCTCAACTCTCCAGGTTTAAGGTATTCTTCCTTCAGCTAAAACATGCATGTGGAACCCAGAGTATGATCAACCGTGTGATCGGGAGACGTGTTCCAATATGTCTCAGTTTTCGTCCCCTGGTACTCGGGTGCAACATTCCAGATGCTTTACTAACACTCTCCCGACTTGGAGAGTCAGTGCCTTTAACCTCCTGTTTGGCCCAGTTTGCAATTTCTGCGGAAGATGAACAGGAATAGGGAGAACCAATGACAGACTAGCTGGAGGTGTCTGGACGGGCAAATTTAACTCTCATTTCCCACCAGGAAGAGGAATTAACCAAAGGCTCAGCGTGCCGTGCCGGAACCAGATTAGGGCCTGAAGCCATCCTGCGGTGTTGCGGCCAGCTCACGAGAAAGCGAGTTGAAGAAAGGAGCTCAGGGGCACTGTAATTCACAAACCTGCAGAGTTATAAATGACAGCTATCGTCCAAAAATATACTGAAGTAAGGCTGCCAAGAGGACTTGAAAGCGGGGCAGAATTGCAGGAAACCGATTTCAGGAGGTAGACTGGAATTGCATTGAAAGCATAGGAAAAGAGGCAGAACGTCCACAATGATGCACTTGGCCAAAAAGGGCGTATGCGTTTTTTCCTGAATATATTCAGGAAAAAACGCATACGCCCTTTTTGGCCAACCAAGCAAGCTTGCAAAGGAAATCTGCACTACAATGAAGTCTCACTTCCCCCCGGTCAAAAGGGCCATCTGAAAAAAGTGTAAAATCCAGAAAGGCAGGACAGGCCATGGAGAACTGGGAGCCTTGTTATGCTGATGGGCGGGATGTCAATTGCCAACAGCCACTCGGGAGAAGTGTATGGTGTTTCCTGAAACATCTAAAAAACAAAGCAACAGAGCCTCGGGCACTTCCACTTATGGTCCTATAGCTTAGGGAAATTAAACTCAAAAAGACACAGCCACCCCAAAGGTTGGCACGGCTGTGTTTACAAGAACCATGTTTACGGTACAAGTTCAATATCGCAGAAAGTGAAAAATGGATAAAGAAGTTGTGGTACTTACGTACAATGCAATATCACTCAGCAAGGAAATCTATGTCATCAGGCCCGTAGCAGCATAATGAGTGGATTCAGGTACGATGATTCTAACTGAAATAAGTCACACAGAAAAAGAAACATCATAAGATATCACTAATACACCGAATGTAAACTTGGCTACACAGGAACTGAATTACAAAACAGAACAGGGTCTCAAATTTAGAAAACCAACTTATGCTTGCTTAAGGGGAAAGGTGAGTTGGGGTGCTGCATAAAACCAGAGATTGAAATGAGCACAGATAAAGTTCCTTAAGCCAAATATGGAATAGACAAGAGCTACTCCTTGCTCAACGAAATGGACTCAACACCCCATATTAAATGCCTAAGAGTGTACCTGACTAGGAAGTATCTTAAAACCTATGGATTACTATGTCTCTGAAAGAGAATCAAGTGTGTGTACAGGGGCATAAACGCAGCAGTGATAGGATTGGAGAGGTTCGGTGAGCAAATGAAGACCCTTTGAAGTCATATTGCATGGTACCCATTCCACGGGTCTCAACTCTCCAGGTTTAAGGTATTCTTCCTTCAGCTAAAACATGCATGTGGAACCCAGAGTATGATCAACCGTGTGATCGGGAGACGTGTTCCAATATGTGTCAGTTTTCGTCCCCTGGTACTCGGGTGCAACATTCCAGACGCTTTACTAACACTCTCCCGACTTGGAGAGTCAGTGCCTTTAACCTCCTGTTTGGCCCAGTTTGCAATTTCTGCGGAAGATGAACAGGAATAGGGAGAACCAATGACAGACTAGCTGGAGGTGTCTGGACGGGCAAATTTAACTCTCATTTCCCACCAGGAAGAGGAATTAACCAAAGGCTCAGCGTGCCGTGCCGGAACCAGATTAGGGCCCGAAGCCATCCTGCGGTGTTGCGGCCAGCTCACGAGAAAGCGAGTTGAAGAAAGGAGCTCAGGGGCACTGTAATTCACAAACCTGCAGAGTTATAAATGACAGCTATCGTCCAAAAATATACTGAAGTAAGGCTGCCAAGAGGACTTGAAAGCGGGGCAGAATTGCAGGAAACCGATTTCAGGAGGTAGACTGGAATTGCATTTAAAGCATAGGAAAAGAGGCAGAACGTCCACAATGATGCACTTGGCCAAAAAGGGCGTATGCGTTTTTTCCTGAATATATTCAGGAAAAAACGCATACACACTTTCTGGCCAACCAAGCAAGCTTGCAAAGGAAATCTGCACTACAATGAAGTCTCAGTTCCCCCCGGTCAAAAGGGCCATCTGAAAAAAGTGTAAAATCCAGAAAGGCAGGACAGGCCATGGAGAACTGGGAGCCTTGTTATGCTGATGGGCGGGATGTCAATTGCCAACAGCCACTCGGGAGAAGTGTATGGTGTTTCCTGAAACATCTAAAAAACAAAGCAACAGAGCCTCGGGCACTTCCACTTATGGTCCTATAGCTTAGGGAAATTAAAATCAAAAGACACAGCCACCGCAAATGTTGGGACGGCTCTGTTTACAAGAACCTGGTTTACGGTACAAGTTCAATATCGCAGAAAGTGAAAAATGGATAAAGAAGTTGTGGTACTTACGTACAATGCAAATCACTCAGCAAGGAAATCTATGTCATCAGGCCCGTAGCAGCATAATGAGTGGATTCAGGTACGATGATTCTAACTGAAATAAGTCACACAGAAAAAGAAACATCATAAGATATCACTAATACACGGAATGTAATCTTGGCTACACAGGAACTGAATTACAAAACAGAACAGGGTCTCAAATTTAGAAAACCAACTTATGCTTGCTTAAGGGGAAAGGTGAGTTGGGGTGCTGCATAAAACCAGAGATTGAAATGAGCACAGATAAAGTTCCTTAAGCCAAATATGGAATAGACAAGAGCTACTCCTTGCTCAACGAAATGGACTCAACACCCCATATTAAATGCCTAAGAGTGTACCTGACTAGGAAGTATCTTAAAACCTATGGATTGCTATGTCTCTGAAAGAGAATCAAGTGTGTGTACAGGGGCATAAACGCAGCAGTGATAGGATTGGAGAGGTTCGGTGAGCAAATGAAGACCCTTTGAAGTCATATTGCATGGTACCCATTCCACGGGTCTCAACTCTCCAGGTTTAAGGTATTCTTCCTTCAGCTAAAACATGCATGTGGAACCCAGAGTATGATCAACCGTGTGATCGGGAGACGTGTTCCAATATGTGTCAGTTTTCGTCCCCTGGTACTCGGGTGCAACATTCCAGACGCTTTACTAACACTCTCCCGACTTGGAGAGTCAGTGCCTTTAACCTCCTGTTTGGCCCAGTTTGCAATTTCTGCGGAAGATGAACAGGAATAGGGAGAACCAATGACAGACTAGCTGGAGGTGTCTGGACGGGCAAATTTAACTCTCATTTCCCACCAGGAAGAGGAATTAACCAAAGGCTCAGTGTGCCGTGCCGGAACCAGATTAGGGCCTGAAGCCATCCTGCGGTGTTGCGGCCAGCTCACGAGAAAGCGAGTTGAAGAAAGGAGCTCAGGGGCACTGTAATTCACAAACCTGCAGAGTTATAAATGACAGCTATCGTCCAAAAATATACTGAAGTAAGGCTGCCAAGAGGACTTGAAAGCGGGGCAGAATTGCAGGAAACCGATTTCAGGAGGTAGACTGGAATTGCATTGAAAGCATAGGAAAAGAGGCAGAACGTCCACAATGATGCACTTGGCCCAAAAGGGCGTATGCGTTTTTTCCTGAATATATTCAGGAAAAAACGCATACGCCCTTTTTGGCCAACCAAGCAAGCTTGCAAAGGAAATCTGCACTACAATGAAGTCTCACTTCCCCCCGGTCAAAAGGGCCATCTGAAAAAAGTGTAAAATCCAGAAAGGCAGGACAGGCCATGGAGAACTGGGAGCCTTGTTATGCTGATGGGCGGGATGTCAATTGCCAACAGCCACTCCGGAGAAGTGTATGGTGTTTCCTGAAACATCTAAAAAACAAAGCAACAGAGCCTAGGGCACTTCCACTTATGGTCCTATAGCTTAGGGAAATTAAAATCAAAAAGACACAGCCACCCCAAAGGTTGGGACGGCTCTGTTTACAAGAACGTGGTTTACGGTACAAGTTCAATATCGCAGAAAGTGAAAAATGGATAAAGATGTTGTGGTACTAACGTACAATGCAGTATCACTCAGCAATGAAATCTATGTCATCAGGCCCGTAGCAGCATAATGAGTGGATTCAGGTATGATGATTCTAACTGAAATAAGTCACACAGGAAAAGAAACATCATAAGATATCACTAATACACGGAATGTAACCTTGGCTACACAGGAACTGAATTACAAAACAGAACAGGGTCTCAAATTTAGAAAACCAACTTATGCTTGCTTAAGGGGAAAGGTGAGCTGGGGTGCTGCATAAAACCAGAGATTGAAATGAGCACAGATAAAGTTCCTTAAGCCAAATATGGAATAGACAGGAGCTACTCCTTGCTCAACGAAATGGACTCAACACCCCATATTAAATGCCTAAGAGTGTACCTGACTAGGAAGTACCTTAAAACCTATGGATTGCTATGTCTCTGAAAGAGAATCAAGTGTGTGTACAGGGGCATAAACGCAGCAGTGATAGGATTGGAGAGGTTCGGTGAGCAAATGAAGACCCTTTGAAGTCATATTGCATGGTAGCCATTCCACGGGTCTCAACTCTCCAGGTTTAAGGTATTCTTCCTTCAGCTAAAACATGCATGTGGAACCCAGAGTATGATCAACCGTGTGATCGGGAGACGTGTTCCAATATGTCTCAGTTTTCGTCCCCTGGTACTCGGGTGCAACATTCAAGATGCTTTACTAACACTCTCCCGACTTGGAGAGTCAGTGCCTTTAACCTCCTGTTTGGCCCAGTTTGCAATTTCTGCGGAAGATGAACAGGAATAGGGAGAACCAATGACAGACCAGCTGGAGGTGTCTGGACGGGCAAATTTAACTCTCATTTCCCACCAGGAAGAGGAATTAACCAAAGGCTCAGCGTGCCGTGCCGGAACCAGATTAGGGCCTGAAGCCATCCTGCGGTGTTGCGGCCAGCTCACGAGAAAGCGAGTTGAAGAAAGGAGCTCAGGGGCACTGTAATTCACAAACCTGCAGAGTTATAAATGACAGCTATCGTCCAAAAATATACTGAAGTAAGGCTGCCAAGAGGACTTGAAAGCGGGGCAGAATTGCAGGAAACCGATTTCAGGAGGTAGACTGGAATTGCATTGAAAGCATAGGAAAAGAGGCAGAACGTCCACAATGATGCACTTGGCCAAAAAGGGCGTATGCGTTTTTTCCTGAATATATTCAGGAAAAAACGCATACGCCCTTTTTGGCCAACCAAGCAAGCTTGCAAAGGAAATCTGCACTACAATGAAGTCTCACTTCCCTCCGGTCAAAAGGGCCATCTGAAAAAAGTGTAAAATCCAGAAAGGCAGGACAGGCCATGGAGAACTGGGAGCCTTGTTATGCTGATGGGCGGGATGTCAACTGCCAACAGCCACTCGGGAGAAGTGTATGGTGTTTCCTGAAACATCTAAAAAACAAAGCAACAGAGCCTAGGGCACTTCCACTTATGGTCCTATATCTTAGGGAAATTAAAATCAAAAGACACAGCCACCCCAAAGGTTGGGACGGCTGTGTTTACAACAACCTGGTTTACGGTACAAGTTCAATATCGCAGAAAGTGAAAAATGGATAAAGAAGTTGTGGTACTTACGTACAATGCAATATCACTCAGCAAGGAAATCTATGTCATCAGGCCCGTAGCAGCATAATGAGTGGATTCAGGTACGATGATTCTAACTGAAATAAGTCACACAGAAAAAGAAACATCATAAGATATCACTAATACACGGAATGTAACCTTGGCTACACAGGAACTGAATTACAAAACAGAACAGGGTCTCAAATTTAGAAAACCAACTTATGCTTGCTTAAGGGGAAAGGTGAGTTGGGGTGCTGCATAAAACCAGAGATTGAAATGAGCACAGATAAAGTTCCTTAAGCCAAATATGGAATAGACAAGAGCTACTCCTTGCTCAACGAAATGGACTCAACACCCCATATTAAATGCCTAAGAGTGTACCTGACTAGGAAGTATCTTAAAACCTATGGATTGCTATGTCTCTGAAAGAGAATCAAGTGTGTGTACAGGGGCATAAACGCAGCAGTGATAGGATTGGAGAGGTTCGGTGAGCAAATGAAGACCCTTTGAAGTCATATTGCATGGTACCCATTCCACGGGTCTCAACTCTCCAGGTTTAAGGTATTCTTCCTTCAGCTAAAACATGCATGTGGAACCCAGAGTATGATCAACCGTGTGATCGGGAGACGTGTTCCAATATGTGTCAGTTTTCGTCCCCTGGTACTCGGGTGCAACATTCCAGACGCTTTACTAACACTCTCCCGACTTGGGGAGTCAGTGCCTTTAACCTCCTGTTTGGCCCAGTTTGCAATTTCTGCGGAAGATGAACAGGAATAGGGAGAACCAATGACAGACTAGCTGGAGGTGTCTGGACGGGCAAATTTAACTCTCATTTCCCACCAGGAAGAGGAATTAACCAAAGGCTCAGCGTGCCGTGCCGGAACCAGATTAGGGCCTGAAGCCATCCTGCGGTGTTGCGGCCAGCTCACCAGAAAGCGAGTTGAAGAAAGGAGCTCAGGGGCACTGTAATTCACAAACCTGCAGAGTTATAAATGACAGCTATCGTCCAAAAATATACTGAAGTAAGGCTGCCAAGAGGACTTGAAAGCGGGGCAGAATTGCAGGAAACCGATTTCAGGAGGTAGACTGGAATTGCATTGAAAGCATAGGAAAAGAGGCAGAACGTCCACAATGATGCACTTGGCCAAAAAGGGCGTATGCGTTTTTTCCTGAATATATTCAGGAAAAAACGCATACGCCCTTTTTGGCCAACCAAGCAAGCTTGCAAAGGAAATCTGCACTACAATGAAGTCTCACTTCCCTCCGGTCAAAAGGGCCATCTGAAAAAAGTGTAAAATCCAGAAAGGCAGGACAGGCCATGGAGAACTGGGAGCCTTGTTATGCTGATGGGCGGGATGTCAATTGCCAACAGCCACTCGGGAGAAGTGTATGGTGTTTCCTGAAACATCTAAAAAACAAAGCAACAGAGCCTCGGGCACTTCCACTTATGGTCCTATAGTTTAGGGAAATTAAACTCAAAAAGACACAGCCACCCCAAAGTTTGGCACGGCTGTGTTTACAAGAACCACGTTTACGGTACAAGTTCAATATCGCAGAAAGTGAAAAATGGATAAAGAAGTTGTGGTACTTACGTACAATGCAGTATCACTCAGCAATGAAATCTATGTCATCAGGCCCGTAGCAGCATAATGAGTGGATTCAGGTATGATGATTCTAACTGAAATAAGTCACACAGGAAAAGAAACATCATAAGATATCACTAATACACGGAATGTAACCTTGGCTACACAGGAACTGAATTACAAAACAGAACAGGGTCTCAAATTTAGAAAACCAACTTATGCTTGCTTAAGGGGAAAGGTGAGTTGGGGTGCTGCATAAAACCAGAGATTGAAATGAGCACAGATAAAGTTCCTTAAGCCAAATATGGAATAGACAAGAGCTACTCCTTGCTCAACGAAATGGACTCAACACCCCATATTAAATGCCTAAGAGTGTACCTGACTAGGAAGTATCTTAAAACCTATGGATTGCTATGTCTCTGAAAGAGAATCAAGTGTGTGTACAGGGGCATAAACGCAGCAGTGATAGGATTGGAGAGGTTCGGTGAGCAAATGAAGACCCTTTGAAGTCATATTGCATGGTACCCATTCCACGGGTCTCAACTCTCCAGGTTTAAGGTATTCTTCCTTCAGCTAAAACATGCATGTGGAACCCAGAGTATGATCAACCGTGTGATCGGGAGACGTGTTCCAATATGTCTCAGTTTTCGTCCCCTGGTACTCGGGTGCAACATTCCAGACGCTTTACTAACACTCTCCCGACTTGGAGAGTCAGTGCCTTTAACCTCCTGTTTGGCCCAGTTTGCAATTTCTGCGGAAGATGAACAGGAATAGGGAGAACCAATGACAGACTAGCTGGAGGTGTCTGGACGGGCAAATTTAACTCTCATTTCCCACCAGGAAGAGGAATTAACCAAAGGCTCAGCGTGCCGTGCCGGAACCAGATTAGGGCCCGAAGCCATCCTGCGGTGTTGCGGCCAGCTCACCAGAAAGCGAGTTGAAGAAAGGAGCTCAGGGGCACTGTAATTCACAAACCTGCAGAGTTATAAATGACAGCTATCGTCCAAAAATATACTGAAGTAAGGCTGCCAAGAGGACTTGAAAGCGGGGCAGAATTGCAGGAAACCGATTTCAGGAGGTAGACTGGAATTGCATTGAAAGCATAGGAAAAGAGGCAGAACGTCCACAATGATGCACTTGGCCAAAAAGGGCGTATGCGTTTTTTCCTGAATATATTCAGGAAAAAACGCATACGCCCTTTTTGGCCAACCAAGCAAGCTTGCAAAGGAAATCTGCACTACAATGAAGTCTCACTTCCCCCCGGTCAAAAGGGCCATCTGAAAAAAGTGTAAACTCCAGAAAGGCAGGACAGGCCATGGAGAACTGGGAGCCTTGTTATGCTGATGGGCGGGATGTCAATTGCCAACAGCCACTCGGGAGAAGTGTATGGTGTTTCCTGAAACATCTAAAAAACAAAGCAACAGAGCCTAGGGCACTTCCACTTATGGTCCTATAGCTTAGGGAAATTAAAATCAAAAAGACACAGCCACCCCAAAGGTTGGGACGGCTCTGTTTACAAGAACCTGGTTTACGGTACAAGTTCAATATCGCAGAAAGTGAAAAATGGATAAAGAAGTTGTGGTACTTACGTACAATGCAGTATCACTCAGCAATGAAATCTATGTCATCAGGCCCATAGCAGCATAATGAGTGGATTCAGGTATGATGATTCTAACTGAAATAAGTCACACAGGAAAAGAAACATCATAAGATATCACTAATACACGGAATGTAACCTTGGCTACACAGGAACTGAATTACAAAACAGAACAGGGTCTCAAATTTAGAAAACCAACTTATGCTTGCTTAAGGGGAAAGGTGAGTTGGGGTGCTGCATAAAACCAGAGATTGAAATGAGCACAGATAAAGTTCCTTAAGCCAAATATGGAATAGACAAGAGCTACTCCTTGCTCAACGAAATGGACTCAACACCCCATATTAAATGCCTAAGAGTGTACCTGACTAGGAAGTATCTTAAAACCTATGGATTGCTATGTCTCTGAAAGAGAATCAAGTGTGTGTACAGGGGCATAAACGCAGCAGTGATAGGATTGGAGAGGTTCGGTGAGCAAATGAAGACCCTTTGAAGTCATATTGCATGGTACCCATTCCACGGGTCTCAACTCTCCAGGTTTAAGGTATTCTTCCTTCAGCTAAAACATGCATGTGGAACCCAGAGTATGATCAACCGTGTGATCGTGAGACGTGTTCCAATATGTGTCAGTTTTCGTCCCCTGGTACTCGGGTGCAACATTCCAGACGCTTTACTAACACTCTCCCGACTTGGGGAGTCAGTGCCTTTAACCTCCTGTTTGGCCCAGTTTGCAATTTCTGCGGAAGATGAACAGGAATAGGGAGAACCAATGACAGACTAGCTGGAGGTGTCTGGACGGGCAAATTTAACTCTCATTTCCCACCAGGAAGAGGAATTAACCAAAGGCTCAGCGTGCCGTGCCGGAACCAGATTAGGGCCTGAAGCCATCCTGCGGTGTTGCGGCCAGCTCACCAGAAAGCGAGTTGAAGAAAGGAGCTCAGGGGCACTGTAATTCACAAACCTGCAGAGTTATAAATGACAGCTATCGTCCAAAAATATACTGAAGTAAGGCTGCCAAGAGGACTTGAAAGCGGGGCAGAATTGCAGGAAACCGATTTCAGGAGGTAGACTGGAATTGCATTGAAAGCATAGGAAAAGAGGCAGAACGTCCACAATGATGCACTTGGCCAAAAAGGGCGTATGCGTTTTTCCCTGAATATATTCAGGAAAAAACGCATACGCCCTTTTTGGCCAACCAAGCAAGCTTGCAAAGGAAATCTGCACTACAATGAAGTCTCACTTCCCCCCGGTCAAAAGGGCCAACTGAAAAAAGTGTAAAATCCAGAAAGGCAGGACAGGCCATGGAGAACTGGGAGCCTTGTTATGCTGATGGGCGGGATGTCAATTGCCAACAGCCACTCGGGAGAAGTGTATGGTGTTTCCTGAAACATCTAAAAAACAAAGCAACAGAGCCTAGGGCACTTCCACTTATGGACCTATAGCTTAGGGAAATTAAAATCAAAAAGACACAGCCACCCCAAAGGTTGGGACGGCTCTGTTTACAAGAACCTGGTTTACGGTACAAGTTCAATATCGCAGAAAGTGAAAAATGGATAACGAAGTTGTGGTACTTACGTACAATGCAATATCACTCAGCAAGGAAATCTATGTCATCAGGCCCGTAGCAGCATAATGAGTGGATTCAGGTATGATGATTCTAACTGAAATAAGTCACACAGAAAAAGAAACATCATAAGATATCACTAATACACGGAATGTAAACTTGGCTACACAGGAACTGAATTACAAAACAGAACAGGGTCTCAAATTTAGAAAACCAACTTATGCTTGCTTAAGGGGAAAGGTGAGTTGCGGTGCTGCATAAAACCAGAGATTGAAATGAGCACAGATAAAGTTCCTTAAGCCAAATATGGAATAGACAAGAGCTACTCCTTGCTCAACGAAATGGACTCAACACCCCATATTAAACGCCTAAGAATGTACCTGACTAGGAAGTATCTTAAAACCTATGGACTGCTATGTCTCCGAAAGAGAATCAAGCGTGTGTACAGGGGCATAAACGCAGCAGTAATAGGATTGGAGAGGTTCGGTGAGCAAATGAAGACCCTTTGAAGTCATATTGCATGGTACCCATTCCATGGGTCTCAACTCTCCAGGTTTAAGGTATTCTTCCTTCAGCTAAAACATGCATGTGGAACCCAGAGTATGATCAACCGTGTGATCGGGAGACGTGTTCCAATATGTCTCAGTTTTCGTCCCCTGGTACTCGGGTGCAACATTCCAGACGCTTTACTAACACTCTCCCGACTTGGAGAGTCAATGCCTTTAACCTCCTGTTTGGCCCAGTTTGCAATTTCTGCGGAAGATGAACAGGAATAGGGAGAACCAATGACAGACTAGATGGAGGTGTCTGGATGGGCAAATTTAACTCTCATTTCCCACGAGGAAGAGGAATTAACCAAAGGCTCAGCGTGCCGTGCCGTAACCAGATTAGGGCCTGAAGCCATCCTGCGGTGTTGCGGCCAGCTCACGAGAAAGCGAGTTGAAGAAAGGAGCTCAGGGGCACTGTAATTCACAAACCTGCAGAGTTATAAATGACAGCTATCGTCCAAAAATATACTGAAGTAAGGCTGCCAAGAGGACTTGAAAGCGGGGCAGAATTGCAGGAAACCGATTTCAGGAGGTAGACTGGAATTGCATTTAAAGCATAGGAAAAGAGGCAGAACGTCCACAATGATGCACTTGGCCCTAAAGGGCGTATGCGTTTTTTCCTGAATATATTCAGGAAAAAACTCATACGCACTTTTTGGCCAAACAAGCAAGATTGCAAAGGAAATCTGCACTACAATGAAGTCTCACTTCCCCCCGGACAAAAGGGCCATCTGAAAAAAGTGTAAAATCCAGAAAGGCAGGACAGGCCATGGAGAACTGGGAGCCTTGTTATGCTGATGGGCGGGATGTCAATTGCCAACAGCCACTCGGGAGAAGTGTATGGTGTTTCCTGAAACATCTAAAAAACAAAGCAACAGAGCCTAGGGCACTTCCACTTATGGTCCTATAGCTTAGGGAAATTAAAATCAAAAGACACAGCCACCGCAAAGGTTGGGATGGCTCTGTTTACAAGAACCTGGTTTACGGTACAAGTTCAATATCGCAGAAAGTGAAAAATGGATAAAGATGTTGTGGTACTTACAAACAATGCAGTATCACTCAGCAATGAAATCTATGTCATCAGGCCCGTAGCAGCATAATGAGTGGATTCAGGTATGATGATTCTAACTGAAATAAGTCACACAGAAAAAGAAACATCATAAGATATCACTAATACACGGAATGTAAACTTGGCTACACAGGAACTGAATTACAAAACAGAACAGGGTCTCAAATTTAGAAAACCAACTTATGCTTGCTTAAGGGGAAAGGTGAGTTGGGGTGCTGCATAAAACCAGAGATTGAAATGAGCACAGATAAAGTTCCTTAAGCCAAATATGGAATAGACAAGAGCTACTCCTTGCTCAACGAAATGGACTCAACACCCCATATTAAACGCCTAAGAATGTACCTGACTAGGAAGTATCTTAAGAACTATGGACTGCTATGTCTCCGAAAGAGAATCAAGCGTGTGTGCAGGGGCATAAACGCAGCAGTGATAGGATTGGAGAGGTTCGGTGAGCAAATGAAGACCCTTTGAAGTCATATTGCATGGTACCCATTCCACGGGTCTCAACTCTCCAGGTTTAAGGTATTCTTCCTTCAGCTAAAACATGCATGTGGAACCCAGAGTATGATCAACCGTGTGATCGGGAGACGTGTTCCAATATGTGTCAGTTTTCGTCCCCTGTTACTCGGGTGCAACATTCCAGATGCTTTACTAACACTCTCCCGACTTGGAGAGTCAGTGCCTTTAACCTCCTGTTTGGCCCAGTTTGCAATTTCTGCGGAAGATGAACAGGAATAGGGAGAACCAATGACAGACTAGATGGAGGTGTCTGGATGGGCAAATTTAACTCTCATTTCCCACGAGGAAGAGGAATTAACCAAAGGCTCAGCGTGCCGTGCCGTAACCAGATTAGGGCCTGAAGCCATCCTGCGGTGTTGCGGCCAGCTCACGAGAAAGCGAGTTGAAGAAAGGAGCTCAGGGGCACTGTAATTCACAAACCTGCAGAGTTATAAATGACAGCTATCGTCCAAAAATATACTGAAGTAAGGCTGCCAAGAGGACTTGAAAGCGGGGCAGAATTGCAGGAAACCGATTTCAGGAGGTAGACTGGAATTGCATTGAAAGCATAGGAAAAGAGGCAGAACGTCCACAATGATGCACTTGGCCCAAAAGGGCGTATGCGTTTTTTCCTGAATATATTCAGGAAAAAACTCATACGCCCTTTTTGGCCAACCAAGCAAGATTGCAAAGGAAATCTGCACTACAATGAAGTCTCACTTCCCCCCGGACAAAAGGGCCATCTGAAAAAAGTGTAAAATCCAGAAAGGCAGGACAGGCCATGGAGAACTGGGAGCCTTGTTATGCTGATGGGCGGGATGTCAATTGCCAACAGCCACTCGGGAGAAGTGTATGGTGTTTCCTGAAACATCTAAAAAACAAAGCAACAGAGCCTAGGGCACTTCCACTTATGGTCCTATAGCTTAGGGAAATTAAAATCAAAAGACACAGCCACCGCAAAGGTTGGGATGGCTCTGTTTACAAGAACCTCATATACGGTACAAGTTCAATATCGCCGAAAGTGAAAAATGGATAAAGAAGTTGTGGTACTTACGTACAATGCAATATCACTCAGCAAGGAAATCTATGTCATCAGGCCCGTAGCAGCATAATGAGTGGATTCAGGTATGATGATTCTAACTGAAATAAGTCACACAGAAAAAGAAACATCATAAGATATCACTAATACACGGAATGTAAACTTGGCTACACAGGAACTGAATTACAAAACAGAACAGGGTCTCAAATTTAGAAAACCAACTTATGCTTGCTTAAGGGGAAAGGTGAGTTGCGGTGCTGCATAAAACCAGAGATTGAAATGAGCACAGATAAAGTTCCTTAAGCCAAATATGGAATAGACAAGAGCTACTCCTTGCTCAACGAAATGGACTCAACACCCCATATTAAACGCCTAAGAATGTACCTGACTAGGAAGTATCTTAAAACCTATGGACTGCTATGTCTCCGAAAGAGAATCAAGCGTGTGTACAGGGGCATAAACGCAGCAGTAATAGGATTGGAGAGGTTCGGTGAGCAAATGAAGACCCTTTGAAGTCATATTGCATGGTACCCATTCCACGGGTCTCAACTCTCCAGGTTTAAGGTATTCTTCCTTCAGCTAAAACATGCATGTGGAACCCAGAGTATGATCAACCGTGTGATCGGGAGACGTGTTCCAATATGTCTCAGTTTTCGTCCCCTGGTACTCGGGTGCAACATTCCAGACGCTTTACTAACACTCTCCCGACTTGGAGAGTCAATGCCTTTAACCTCCTGTTTGGCCCAGTTTGCAATTTCTGCGGAAGATGAACAGGAATAGGGAGAACCAATGACAGACTAGATGGAGGTGTCTGGATGGGCAAATTTAACTCTCATTTCCCACGAGGAAGAGGAATTAACCAAAGGCTCAGCGTGCCGTGCCGTAACCAGATTAGGGCCTGAAGCCATCCTGCGGTGTTGCGGCCAGCTCACGAGAAAGCGAGTTGAAGAAAGGAGCTCAGGGGCACTGTAATTCACAAACCTGCAGAGTTATAAATGACAGCTATCGTCCAAAAATATACTGAAGTAAGGCTGCCAAGAGGACTTGAAAGCGGGGCAGAATTGCAGGAAACCGATTTCAGGAGGTAGACTGGAATTGCATTTAAAGCATAGGAAAAGAGGCAGAACGTCCACAATGATGCACTTGGCCCTAAAGGGCGTATGCGTTTTTTCCTGAATATATTCAGGAAAAAACTCATACGCACTTTTTGGCCAACCAAGCAAGATTGCAAAGGAAATCTGCACTACAATGAAGTCTCACTTCCCCCCGGACAAAAGGGCCATCTGAAAAAAGTGTAAAATCCAGAAAGGCAGGACAGGCCATGGAGAACTGGGAGCCTTGTTATGCTGATGGGCGGGATGTCAATTGCCAACAGCCACTCGGGAGAAGTGTATGGTGTTTCCTGAAACATCTAAAAAACAAAGCAACAGAGCCTAGGGCACTTCCACTTATGGTCCTATAGCTTAGGGAAATTAAAATCAAAAGACACAGCCACCGCAAAGGTTGGGATGGCTCTGTTTACAAGAACCTGGTTTACGGTACAAGTTCAATATCGCAGAAAGTGAAAAATGGATAAAGATGTTGTGGTACTTACAAACAATGCAGTATCACTCAGCAATGAAATCTATGTCATCAGGCCCGTAGCAGCATAATGAGTGGATTCAGGTATGATGATTCTAACTGAAATAAGTCACACAGAAAAAGAAACATCATAAGATATCACTAATACACGGAATGTAAACTTGGCTACACAGGAACTGAATTACAAAACAGAACAGGGTCTCAAATTTAGAAAACCAACTTATGCTTGCTTAAGGGGAAAGGTGAGTTGGGGTGCTGCATAAAACCAGAGATTGAAATGAGCACAGATAAAGTTCCTTAAGCCAAATATGGAATAGACAAGAGCTACTCCTTGCTCAACGAAATGGACTCAACACCCCATATTAAACGCCTAAGAATGTACCTGACTAGGAAGTATCTTAAGAACTATGGACTGCTATGTCTCCGAAAGAGAATCAAGCGTGTGTGCAGGGGCATAAACGCAGCAGTGATAGGATTGGAGAGGTTCGGTGAGCAAATGAAGACCCTTTGAAGTCATATTGCATGGTACCCATTCCACGGGTCTCAACTCTCCAGGTTTAAGGTATTCTTCCTTCAGCTAAAACATGCATGTGGAACCCAGAGTATGATCAACCGTGTGATCGGGAGACGTGTTCCAATATGTGTCAGTTTTCGTCCCCTGTTACTCGGGTGCAACATTCCAGATGCTTTACTAACACTCTCCCGACTTGGAGAGTCAGTGCCTTTAACCTCCTGTTTGGCCCAGTTTGCAATTTCTGCGGAAGATGAACAGGAATAGGGAGAACCAATGACAGACTAGATGGAGGTGTCTGGATGGGCAAATTTAACTCTCATTTCCCACGAGGAAGAGGAATTAACCAAAGGCTCAGCGTGCCGTGCCGTAACCAGATTAGGGCCTGAAGCCATCCTGCGGTGTTGCGGCCAGCTCACGAGAAAGCGAGTTGAAGAAAGGAGCTCAGGGGCACTGTAATTCACAAACCTGCAGAGTTATAAATGACAGCTATCGTCCAAAAATATACTGAAGTAAGGCTGCCAAGAGGACTTGAAAGCGGGGCAGAATTGCAGGAAACCGATTTCAGGAGGTAGACTGGAATTGCATTGAAAGCATAGGAAAAGAGGCAGAACGTCCACAATGATGCACTTGGCCCAAAAGGGCGTATGCGTTTTTTCCTGAATATATTCAGGAAAAAACTCATACGCCCTTTTTGGCCAACCAAGCAAGATTGCAAAGGAAATCTGCACTACAATGAAGTCTCACTTCCCCCCGGACAAAAGGGCCATCTGAAAAAAGTGTAAAATCCAGAAAGGCAGGACAGGCCATGGAGAACTGGGAGCCTTGTTATGCTGATGGGCGGGATGTCAATTGCCAACAGCCACTCGGGAGAAGTGTATGGTGTTTCCTGAAACATCTAAAAAACAAAGCAACAGAGCCTAGGGCACTTCCACTTATGGTCCTATAGCTTAGGGAAATTAAAATCAAAAGACACAGCCACCGCAAAGGTTGGGATGGCTCTGTTTACAAGAACCTGGTTTACGGTACAAGTTCAATATCGCCGAAAGTGAAAAATGGATAAAGAAGTTGTGGTACTTACGTACAATGCAATAACACTCAGCAAGGAAATCTATGTCATCAGGCCCGTAGCAGCATAATGAGTGGATTCAGGTATGATGATTCTAACTGAAATAAGTCACACAGAAAAAGAAACATCATAAGATATCACTAATACACGGAATGTAAACTTGGCTACACAGGAACTGAATTCCAAAACAGAACAGGGTCTCAAATTTAGAAAACCAACTTATGCTTGCTTAAGGGGAAAGGTGAGTTGGGGTGCTGCATAAAACCAGAGATTGAAATGAGCACAGATAAAGTTCCTTAAGCCAAATATGGAATAGACAAGAGCTACTCCTTGCTCAACGAAATGGACTCAACACCCCATATTAAACGCCTAAGAATGTACCTGACTAGGAAGTACCTTAAAACCTATGGATTGCTATGTCTCCGAACGAGAATCAAGCATGTGTACAGGGGCATAAACGCAGCAGTGATAGGACTGGAGAGGTTCGGTGAGCAAATGAAGACCCTTTGAAGTCATATTGCATGGTACCCATTCCACGGGTCTCAACTCTCCAGGTTTAAGGTATTCTTCCTTCAGCTAAAACATGCATGTGGAACCCAGAGTATGATCAACCGTGTGATCGGGAGACGTGTTCCAATATGTCTCAGTTTTCGTCCCCTGGTACTCGGGTGCAACATTCCAGACGCTTTACTAACACTCTCCCGACTTGGAGAGTCAGTGCCTTTAACCTCCTGTTTGGCCCAGTTTGCAATTTCTGCGGAAGATGAACAGGAATAGGGAGAACCAATGACAGACTAGCTGGAGGTGTCTGGACGGGCAAATTTAACTCTCATTTCCCACCAGGAAGAGGAATTAACCAAAGGCTCAGCGTGCCGTGCCGGAACCAGATTAGGGCCTGAAGCCATCCTGCGGTGTTGCGGCCAGCTCACCAGAAAGCGAGTTGAAGAAAGGAGCTCAGGGGCACTGTAATTCACAAACCTGCAGAGTTATAAATGACAGCTATCGTCCAAAAATATACTGAAGTAAGGCTGCCAAGAGGACTTGAAAGCGGGGCAGAATTGCAGGAAACCGATTTCAGGAGGTAGACTGGAATTGCATTGAAAGCATAGGAAAAGAGGCAGAACGTCCACAATGATGCACTTGGCCAAAAAGGGCGTATGCGTTTTTTCCTGAATATATTCAGGAAAAAACGCATACGCCCTTTTTGGCCAACCAAGCAAGCTTGCAAAGGAAATCTGCACTACAATGAAGTCTCACTTCCCCCCGGTCAAAAGGGCCATCTGAAAAAAGTGTAAACTCCAGAAAGGCAGGACAGGCCATGGAGAACTGGGAGCCTTGTTATGCTGATGGGCGGGATGTCAATTGCCAACAGCCACTCGGGAGAAGTGTATGGTGTTTCCTGAAACATCTAAAAAACAAAGCAACAGAGCCTAGGGCACTTCCACTTATGGTCCTATAGCTTAGGGAAATTAAAATCAAAAAGACACAGCCACCCCAATGGTTGGGACGGCTCTGTTTACAAGAACCTGGTTTACGGTACAAGTTCAATATCGCAGAAAGTGAAAAATGGATAAAGAAGTTGTGGTACTTACGTACAATGCAATATCACTCAGCAATGAAATCTATGTCATCAGGCCCATAGCAGCATAATGAGTGGATTCAGGTATGATGATTCTAACTGAAATAAGTCACACAGGAAAAGAAACATCATAAGATATCACTAATACACGGAATGTAACCTTGGCTACACAGGAACTGAATTACAAAACAGAACAGGGTCTCAAATTTAGAAAACCAACTTATGCTTGCTTAAGGGGAAAGGTGAGTTGGGGTGCTGCATAAAACCAGAGATTGAAATGAGCACAGATAAAGTTCCTTAAGCCAAATATGGAATAGACAAGAGCTACTCCTTGCTCAACGAAATGGACTCAACACCCCATATTAAATGCCTAAGAGTGTACCTGACTAGGAAGTATCTTAAAACCTATGGATTGCTATGTCTCTGAAAGAGAATCAAGTGTGTGTACAGGGGCATAAACGCAGCAGTGATAGGATTGGAGAGGTTCGGTGAGCAAATGAAGACCCTTTGAAGTCATATTGCATGGTACCCATTCCACGGGTCTCAACTCTCCAGGTTTAAGGTATTCTTCCTTCAGCTAAAACATGCATGTGGAACCCAGAGTATGATCAACCGTGTGATCGTGAGACGTGTTCCAATATGTGTCAGTTTTCGTCCCCTGGTACTCGGGTGCAACATTCCAGACGCTTTACTAACACTCTCCCGACTTGGGGAGTCAGTGCCTTTAACCTCCTGTTTGGCCCAGTTTGCAATTTCTGCGGAAGATGAACAGGAATAGGGAGAACCAATGACAGACTAGCTGGAGGTGTCTGGACGGGCAAATTTAACTCTCATTTCCCACCAGGAAGAGGAATTAACCAAAGGCTCAGCGTGCCGTGCCGGAACCAGATTAGGGCCTGAAGCCATCCTGCGGTGTTGCGGCCAGCTCACCAGAAAGCGAGTTGAAGAAAGGAGCTCAGGGGCACTGTAATTCACAAACCTGCAGAGTTATAAATGACAGCTATCGTCCAAAAATATACTGAAGTAAGGCTGCCAAGAGGACTTGAAAGCGGGGCAGAATTGCAGGAAACCGATTTCAGGAGGTAGACTGGAATTGCATTGAAAGCATAGGAAAAGAGGCAGAACGTCCACAATGATGCACTTGGCCAAAAAGGGCGTATGCGTTTTTCCCTGAATATATTCAGGAAAAAACGCATACGCCCTTTTTGGCCAACCAAGCAAGCTTGCAAAGGAAATCTGCACTACAATGAAGTCTCACTTCCCCCCGGTCAAAAGGGCCAACTGAAAAAAGTGTAAAATCCAGAAAGGCAGGACAGGCCATGGAGAACTGGGAGCCTTGTTATGCTGATGGGCGGGATGTCAATTGCCAACAGCCACTCGGGAGAAGTGTATGGTGTTTCCTGAAACATCTAAAAAACAAAGCAACAGAGCCTAGGGCACTTCCACTTATGGACCTATAGCTTAGGGAAATTAAAATCAAAAAGACACAGCCACCCCAAAGGTTGGGACGGCTCTGTTTACAAGAACCTGGTTTACGGTACAAGTTCAATATCGCAGAAAGTGAAAAATGGATAACGAAGTTGTGGTACTTACGTACAATGCAATATCACTCAGCAAGGAAATCTATGTCATCAGGCCCGTAGCAGCATAATGAGTGGATTCAGGTATGATGATTCTAACTGAAATAAGTCACACAGAAAAAGAAACATCATAAGATATCACTAATACACGGAATGTAAACTTGGCTACACAGGAACTGAATTACAAAACAGAACAGGGTCTCAAATTTAGAAAACCAACTTATGCTTGCTTAAGGGGAAAGGTGAGTTGCGGTGCTGCATAAAACCAGAGATTGAAATGAGCACAGATAAAGTTCCTTAAGCCAAATATGGAATAGACAAGAGCTACTCCTTGCTCAACGAAATGGACTCAACACCCCATATTAAACGCCTAAGAATGTACCTGACTAGGAAGTATCTTAAAACCTATGGACTGCTATGTCTCCGAAAGAGAATCAAGCGTGTGTACAGGGGCATAAACGCAGCAGTAATAGGATTGGAGAGGTTCGGTGAGCAAATGAAGACCCTTTGAAGTCATATTGCATGGTACCCATTCCATGGGTCTCAACTCTCCAGGTTTAAGGTATTCTTCCTTCAGCTAAAACATGCATGTGGAACCCAGAGTATGATCAACCGTGTGATCGGGAGACGTGTTCCAATATGTCTCAGTTTTCGTCCCCTGGTACTCGGGTGCAACATTCCAGACGCTTTACTAACACTCTCCCGACTTGGAGAGTCAATGCCTTTAACCTCCTGTTTGGCCCAGTTTGCAATTTCTGCGGAAGATGAACAGGAATAGGGAGAACCAATGACAGACTAGATGGAGGTGTCTGGATGGGCAAATTTAACTCTCATTTCCCACGAGGAAGAGGAATTAACCAAAGGCTCAGCGTGCCGTGCCGTAACCAGATTAGGGCCTGAAGCCATCCTGCGGTGTTGCGGCCAGCTCACGAGAAAGCGAGTTGAAGAAAGGAGCTCAGGGGCACTGTAATTCACAAACCTGCAGAGTTATAAATGACAGCTATCGTCCAAAAATATACTGAAGTAAGGCTGCCAAGAGGACTTGAAAGCGGGGCAGAATTGCAGGAAACCGATTTCAGGAGGTAGACTGGAATTGCATTTAAAGCATAGGAAAAGAGGCAGAACGTCCACAATGATGCACTTGGCCCTAAAGGGCGTATGCGTTTTTTCCTGAATATATTCAGGAAAAAACTCATACGCACTTTTTGGCCAAACAAGCAAGATTGCAAAGGAAATCTGCACTACAATGAAGTCTCACTTCCCCCCGGACAAAAGGGCCATCTGAAAAAAGTGTAAAATCCAGAAAGGCAGGACAGGCCATGGAGAACTGGGAGCCTTGTTATGCTGATGGGCGGGATGTCAATTGCCAACAGCCACTCGGGAGAAGTGTATGGTGTTTCCTGAAACATCTAAAAAACAAAGCAACAGAGCCTAGGGCACTTCCACTTATGGTCCTATAGCTTAGGGAAATTAAAATCAAAAGACACAGCCACCGCAAAGGTTGGGATGGCTCTGTTTACAAGAACCTGGTTTACGGTACAAGTTCAATATCGCAGAAAGTGAAAAATGGATAAAGATGTTGTGGTACTTACAAACAATGCAGTATCACTCAGCAATGAAATCTATGTCATCAGGCCCGTAGCAGCATAATGAGTGGATTCAGGTATGATGATTCTAACTGAAATAAGTCACACAGAAAAAGAAACATCATAAGATATCACTAATACACGGAATGTAAACTTGGCTACACAGGAACTGAATTACAAAACAGAACAGGGTCTCAAATTTAGAAAACCAACTTATGCTTGCTTAAGGGGAAAGGTGAGTTGGGGTGCTGCATAAAACCAGAGATTGAAATGAGCACAGATAAAGTTCCTTAAGCCAAATATGGAATAGACAAGAGCTACTCCTTGCTCAACGAAATGGACTCAACACCCCATATTAAACGCCTAAGAATGTACCTGACTAGGAAGTATCTTAAGAACTATGGACTGCTATGTCTCCGAAAGAGAATCAAGCGTGTGTGCAGGGGCATAAACGCAGCAGTGATAGGATTGGAGAGGTTCGGTGAGCAAATGAAGACCCTTTGAAGTCATATTGCATGGTACCCATTCCACGGGTCTCAACTCTCCAGGTTTAAGGTATTCTTCCTTCAGCTAAAACATGCATGTGGAACCCAGAGTATGATCAACCGTGTGATCGGGAGACGTGTTCCAATATGTGTCAGTTTTCGTCCCCTGTTACTCGGGTGCAACATTCCAGATGCTTTACTAACACTCTCCCGACTTGGAGAGTCAGTGCCTTTAACCTCCTGTTTGGCCCAGTTTGCAATTTCTGCGGAAGATGAACAGGAATAGGGAGAACCAATGACAGACTAGATGGAGGTGTCTGGATGGGCAAATTTAACTCTCATTTCCCACGAGGAAGAGGAATTAACCAAAGGCTCAGCGTGCCGTGCCGTAACCAGATTAGGGCCTGAAGCCATCCTGCGGTGTTGCGGCCAGCTCACGAGAAAGCGAGTTGAAGAAAGGAGCTCAGGGGCACTGTAATTCACAAACCTGCAGAGTTATAAATGACAGCTATCGTCCAAAAATATACTGAAGTAAGGCTGCCAAGAGGACTTGAAAGCGGGGCAGAATTGCAGGAAACCGATTTCAGGAGGTAGACTGGAATTGCATTGAAAGCATAGGAAAAGAGGCAGAACGTCCACAATGATGCACTTGGCCCAAAAGGGCGTATGCGTTTTTTCCTGAATATATTCAGGAAAAAACTCATACGCCCTTTTTGGCCAACCAAGCAAGATTGCAAAGGAAATCTGCACTACAATGAAGTCTCACTTCCCCCCGGACAAAAGGGCCATCTGAAAAAAGTGTAAAATCCAGAAAGGCAGGACAGGCCATGGAGAACTGGGAGCCTTGTTATGCTGATGGGCGGGATGTCAATTGCCAACAGCCACTCGGGAGAAGTGTATGGTGTTTCCTGAAACATCTAAAAAACAAAGCAACAGAGCCTAGGGCACTTCCACTTATGGTCCTATAGCTTAGGGAAATTAAAATCAAAAGACACAGCCACCGCAAAGGTTGGGATGGCTCTGTTTACAAGAACCTCATATACGGTACAAGTTCAATATCGCCGAAAGTGAAAAATGGATAAAGAAGTTGTGGTACTTACGTACAATGCAATATCACTCAGCAAGGAAATCTATGTCATCAGGCCCGTAGCAGCATAATGAGTGGATTCAGGTATGATGATTCTAACTGAAATAAGTCACACAGAAAAAGAAACATCATAAGATATCACTAATACACGGAATGTAAACTTGGCTACACAGGAACTGAATTACAAAACAGAACAGGGTCTCAAATTTAGAAAACCAACTTATGCTTGCTTAAGGGGAAAGGTGAGTTGCGGTGCTGCATAAAACCAGAGATTGAAATGAGCACAGATAAAGTTCCTTAAGCCAAATATGGAATAGACAAGAGCTACTCCTTGCTCAACGAAATGGACTCAACACCCCATATTAAACGCCTAAGAATGTACCTGACTAGGAAGTATCTTAAAACCTATGGACTGCTATGTCTCCGAAAGAGAATCAAGCGTGTGTACAGGGGCATAAACGCAGCAGTAATAGGATTGGAGAGGTTCGGTGAGCAAATGAAGACCCTTTGAAGTCATATTGCATGGTACCCATTCCACGGGTCTCAACTCTCCAGGTTTAAGGTATTCTTCCTTCAGCTAAAACATGCATGTGGAACCCAGAGTATGATCAACCGTGTGATCGGGAGACGTGTTCCAATATGTCTCAGTTTTCGTCCCCTGGTACTCGGGTGCAACATTCCAGACGCTTTACTAACACTCTCCCGACTTGGAGAGTCAATGCCTTTAACCTCCTGTTTGGCCCAGTTTGCAATTTCTGCGGAAGATGAACAGGAATAGGGAGAACCAATGACAGACTAGATGGAGGTGTCTGGATGGGCAAATTTAACTCTCATTTCCCACGAGGAAGAGGAATTAACCAAAGGCTCAGCGTGCCGTGCCGTAACCAGATTAGGGCCTGAAGCCATCCTGCGGTGTTGCGGCCAGCTCACGAGAAAGCGAGTTGAAGAAAGGAGCTCAGGGGCACTGTAATTCACAAACCTGCAGAGTTATAAATGACAGCTATCGTCCAAAAATATACTGAAGTAAGGCTGCCAAGAGGACTTGAAAGCGGGGCAGAATTGCAGGAAACCGATTTCAGGAGGTAGACTGGAATTGCATTTAAAGCATAGGAAAAGAGGCAGAACGTCCACAATGATGCACTTGGCCCTAAAGGGCGTATGCGTTTTTTCCTGAATATATTCAGGAAAAAACTCATACGCACTTTTTGGCCAACCAAGCAAGATTGCAAAGGAAATCTGCACTACAATGAAGTCTCACTTCCCCCCGGACAAAAGGGCCATCTGAAAAAAGTGTAAAATCCAGAAAGGCAGGACAGGCCATGGAGAACTGGGAGCCTTGTTATGCTGATGGGCGGGATGTCAATTGCCAACAGCCACTCGGGAGAAGTGTATGGTGTTTCCTGAAACATCTAAAAAACAAAGCAACAGAGCCTAGGGCACTTCCACTTATGGTCCTATAGCTTAGGGAAATTAAAATCAAAAGACACAGCCACCGCAAAGGTTGGGATGGCTCTGTTTACAAGAACCTGGTTTACGGTACAAGTTCAATATCGCAGAAAGTGAAAAATGGATAAAGATGTTGTGGTACTTACAAACAATGCAGTATCACTCAGCAATGAAATCTATGTCATCAGGCCCGTAGCAGCATAATGAGTGGATTCAGGTATGATGATTCTAACTGAAATAAGTCACACAGAAAAAGAAACATCATAAGATATCACTAATACACGGAATGTAAACTTGGCTACACAGGAACTGAATTACAAAACAGAACAGGGTCTCAAATTTAGAAAACCAACTTATGCTTGCTTAAGGGGAAAGGTGAGTTGGGGTGCTGCATAAAACCAGAGATTGAAATGAGCACAGATAAAGTTCCTTAAGCCAAATATGGAATAGACAAGAGCTACTCCTTGCTCAACGAAATGGACTCAACACCCCATATTAAACGCCTAAGAATGTACCTGACTAGGAAGTATCTTAAGAACTATGGACTGCTATGTCTCCGAAAGAGAATCAAGCGTGTGTGCAGGGGCATAAACGCAGCAGTGATAGGATTGGAGAGGTTCGGTGAGCAAATGAAGACCCTTTGAAGTCATATTGCATGGTACCCATTCCACGGGTCTCAACTCTCCAGGTTTAAGGTATTCTTCCTTCAGCTAAAACATGCATGTGGAACCCAGAGTATGATCAACCGTGTGATCGGGAGACGTGTTCCAATATGTGTCAGTTTTCGTCCCCTGTTACTCGGGTGCAACATTCCAGATGCTTTACTAACACTCTCCCGACTTGGAGAGTCAGTGCCTTTAACCTCCTGTTTGGCCCAGTTTGCAATTTCTGCGGAAGATGAACAGGAATAGGGAGAACCAATGACAGACTAGATGGAGGTGTCTGGATGGGCAAATTTAACTCTCATTTCCCACGAGGAAGAGGAATTAACCAAAGGCTCAGCGTGCCGTGCCGTAACCAGATTAGGGCCTGAAGCCATCCTGCGGTGTTGCGGCCAGCTCACGAGAAAGCGAGTTGAAGAAAGGAGCTCAGGGGCACTGTAATTCACAAACCTGCAGAGTTATAAATGACAGCTATCGTCCAAAAATATACTGAAGTAAGGCTGCCAAGAGGACTTGAAAGCGGGGCAGAATTGCAGGAAACCGATTTCAGGAGGTAGACTGGAATTGCATTGAAAGCATAGGAAAAGAGGCAGAACGTCCACAATGATGCACTTGGCCCAAAAGGGCGTATGCGTTTTTTCCTGAATATATTCAGGAAAAAACTCATACGCCCTTTTTGGCCAACCAAGCAAGATTGCAAAGGAAATCTGCACTACAATGAAGTCTCACTTCCCCCCGGACAAAAGGGCCATCTGAAAAAAGTGTAAAATCCAGAAAGGCAGGACAGGCCATGGAGAACTGGGAGCCTTGTTATGCTGATGGGCGGGATGTCAATTGCCAACAGCCACTCGGGAGAAGTGTATGGTGTTTCCTGAAACATCTAAAAAACAAAGCAACAGAGCCTAGGGCACTTCCACTTATGGTCCTATAGCTTAGGGAAATTAAAATCAAAAGACACAGCCACCGCAAAGGTTGGGATGGCTCTGTTTACAAGAACCTGGTTTACGGTACAAGTTCAATATCGCCGAAAGTGAAAAATGGATAAAGAAGTTGTGGTACTTACGTACAATGCAATAACACTCAGCAAGGAAATCTATGTCATCAGGCCCGTAGCAGCATAATGAGTGGATTCAGGTATGATGATTCTAACTGAAATAAGTCACACAGAAAAAGAAACATCATAAGATATCACTAATACACGGAATGTAAACTTGGCTACACAGGAACTGAATTCCAAAACAGAACAGGGTCTCAAATTTAGAAAACCAACTTATGCTTGCTTAAGGGGAAAGGTGAGTTGGGGTGCTGCATAAAACCAGAGATTGAAATGAGCACAGATAAAGTTCCTTAAGCCAAATATGGAATAGACAAGAGCTACTCCTTGCTCAACGAAATGGACTCAACACCCCATATTAAACGCCTAAGAATGTACCTGACTAGGAAGTACCTTAAAACCTATGGATTGCTATGTCTCCGAACGAGAATCAAGCATGTGTACAGGGGCATAAACGCAGCAGTGATAGGACTGGAGAGGTTCGGTGAGCAAATGAAGACCCTTTGAAGTCATATTGCATGGTACCCATTCCACGGGTCTCAACTCTCCAGGTTTAAGGTATTCTTCCTTCAGCTAAAACATGTATGTGGAACCCAGAGTATGATCAACCGTGTGATCGGGAGACGTGTTCCAATATGTGTCAGTTTTCGTCCCCTGGTACTCGGGTGCGACATTCCAGACGCTTTACTAACACTCTCCCGACTTGGAGAGTCAGTGCCTTTAACCTCCTGTTTGGCCCAGTTTGCAATTTCTGTGGAAGATGAACAGGAATAGGGAGAACAAATGACAGACTAGCTGGAGGTGTCTGGACGGGCAAATTTAACTCTCATTTCCCACCAGGAAGAGGAATTAACCAAAGGCTCAGCGTGCCGTGCCGGAACCAGATTAGGGCCTGAAGCCATCCTGCGGTGTTGCGGCCAGCTCACGAGAAAGCGAGTTGAAGAAAGGAGCTCAGGGGCACTGTAATTCACAAACCTGCAGAGTTATAAATGATAGCTATCGTCCAAAAATATACTGAAGTAAGGCTGCCAAGAGGACTTGAAAGCGGGGCAGAATTGCAGGAAACCGATTTCAGGAGGTAGACTGGAATTGCATTGAAAGCATAGGAAAAGAGGCAGAACGTCCACAATGATGCACTTGGCCCAAAAGGGCGTATGCGTTTTTTCCTGAATATATTCAGGAAAAAACTCATACGCCCTTTTTGGCCAACCAAGCAAGATTGCAAAGGAAATCTGCACTACAATGAAGTCTCACTTCCCCCCGGACAAAAGGGCCATCTGAAAAAAGTGTAAAATCCAGAAAGGCAGGACAGGCCATGGAGAACTGGGAGCCTTGTTATGCTGATGGGCGGGATGTCAATTGCCAACAGCCACTCGGGAGAAGTGTATGGTGTTTCCTGAAACATCTAAAAAACAAAGCAACAGAGCCTAGGGCACTTCCACTTATGGTCCTATAGCTTAGGGAAATTAAAATCAAAAGACACAGCCACCGCAAAGGTTGGGATGGCTCTGTTTACAAGAACCTGGTTTACGGTACAAGTTCAATATCGTCGAAAGTGAAAAATGGATAAAGAAGTTGTGGTACTTACGTACAATGCAATAACACTCAGTAAGGAAATCTATGTCATCAGGCCCGTAGCAGCATAATGAGTGGATTCAGGTATGATGATTCTAACTGAAATAAGTCACACAGAAAAAGAAACATCATAAGATATCACTAATACACGGAATGTAAACTTGGCTACACAGGAACAGAATTACAAAACAGAACAGGGTCTCAAATTTAGAAAACCAACTTATGCTTGCTTAAGGGGAAAGGTGAGTTGGGGTGCTGCATAAAACCAGAGATTGAAATGAGCACAGATAAAGTTCCTTAAGCCAAATATGGAATAGACAAGAGCTACTCCTTGCTCAACGAAATGGACTCAACACCCCATATTAAACGCCTAAGAATGTACCTGACTAGGAAGTACCTTAAAACCTATGGATTGCTATGTCTCCGAACGAGAATCAAGCATGTGTACAGGGGCATAAACGCAGCAGTGATAGGACTGGAGAGGTTCGGTGAGCAAATGAAGACCCTTTGAAGTCATATTGCATGGTACCCATTCCACGGGTCTCAACTCTCCAGGTTTAAGGTATTCTTCCTTCAGCTAAAACATGTATGTGGAACCCAGAGTATGATCAACCGTGTGATCGGGAGACGTGTTCCAATATGTGTCAGTTTTCGTCCCCTGGTACTCGGGTGCGACATTCCAGACGCTTTACTAACACTCTCCCGACTTGGAGAGTCAGTGCCTTTAACCTCCTGTTTGGCCCAGTTTGCAATTTCTGTGGAAGATGAACAGGAATAGGGAGAACAAATGACAGACTAGCTGGAGGTGTCTGGACGGGCAAATTTAACTCTCATTTCCCACCAGGAAGAGGAATTAACCAAAGGCTCAGCGTGCCGTGCCGGAACCAGATTAGGGCCTGAAGCCATCCTGCGGTGTTGCGGCCAGCTCACGAGAAAGCGAGTTGAAGAAAGGAGCTCAGGGGCACTGTAATTCACAAACCTGCAGAGTTATAAATGATAGCTATCGTCCAAAAATATACTGAAGTAAGGCTGCCAAGAGGACTTGAAAGCGGGGCAGAATTGCAGGAAACCGATTTCAGGAGGTAGACTGGAATTGCATTTAAAGCATAGGAAAAGAGGCAGAACGTCCACAATGATGCACTTGGCCAAAAAGTGCGTATGCGTTTTTTCCTGAATATATTCAGGAAAAAAAGCATACGCCCTTTTTGGCCAACCAAGCAAGCTTGCAAAGGAAATCTGCACTACAATGAAGTCTCACTTCCCCCCGGTCAAAAGGGCCATCTGAAAAAAGTGTAAAATCCAGAAAGGCAGGACAGGCCATGGAGAACTGGGAGCCTTGTTATGCTGATGGGCGGGATGTAAATTGCCAACAGCCACTCGGGAGAAGTGTATGGTGTTTCCTGAAACATCTAAAAAACAAAGCAACAGAGCCTAGGGCACTTCCACTTATGGTCCTATAGCTTAGGGAAATTAAAATCAAAAGACACAGCCACCCCAAAGGTTGGGACGGCTCTGTTTACAAGAACCTGGTTTACGGTACAAGTTCAATATCGCAGAAAGTGAAAACTGGATAAAGAAGTTGTGGTACTTACGTACAATGCAATATCACTCAGCAATGAAATCTATGTCATCAGGCCCATAGCAGCATAATGAGTGGATTCAGGTATGATGATTCTAACTGAAATAAGTCACACAGGAAAAGAAACATCATAAGATATCACTAATACACCGAATGTAACCTTGGCTACACAGGAACTGAATTCCAAAACAGAACAGGGTCTCAAATTTAGAAAACCAACTTATGCTTGCTTAAGGGGAAAGGTGAGTTGGGGTGCTGCATAAAACCAGAGATTGAAATGAGCACAGATAAAGTTCCTTAAGCCAAATATGGAATAGACAAGAGCTACTCCTTGCTCAACGAAATGGACTCAACACCCCATATTAAACGCCTAAGAATGTACCTGACTAGGAAGTATCTTAAAACCTATGGACTGCTATGTCTCCAAAAGAGAATCAAGCATGTGTACAGGGGCATAAACGCAGCAGTGATAGGATTGGAGAGGTTCGGTGAGCAAATGAAGACCCTTTGAAGTCATATTGCATGGTACCCATTCCACGGGTCTCAACTCTCCAGGTTTAAGGGATTCTTCCTTCAGCTAAAACATGCATGTGGAACCCAGCGTATGATGAACCGTGACATTGGAAGATGTGTTCATATATGTCTCAGTTTTCATCCTCTGGTACTCGGGTGCAACATGCCAGACGCTTTACTAACACTCTCCCGACTTGGAGAGTCAGTGCCTTTAACCTCCTGTTTGGCCCAGTTTGCAATTTCTGCAGAAGATGAACACGAATAGGGAGGACCAATGAGAGACTAGCTGGAGGTGTCTGGACGGGCAAATTTAACTCTCATTTCCCACCAGGAAGAGGAATTAACCAAAGGCTCAGCGTGCCGTGCCGGAACCAGATTAGGGCCTGAAGCCATCCTGCGGTGTTGCGGCCAGCTCACGAGAAAGCGAGTTGAAGAAAGGAGCTCAGGGGCACTGTAATTCACAAACCTGCAGAGTTATAAATGACAGCTATCGTCCAAAAATATACTGAAGTAAGGCTGCCAAGAGGACTTGAAAGCAGGGCAGAATTGCAGGAAACCGATTTCAGGAGGTATACTGGAATTGCATTTAAAGCGTAGGAAAAGAGGCAGAACGTCCACAATGATGCACTTGGCCAAAAAGGGCGTATGCGTTTTTTCCTGAATATATTCAGGAAAAAACGCATACGCCCTTTTTGGCCAACCAAGCAAGCTTGCAAAGGAAATGTGCAGTACAATGAAGTCTCACTTCCCCCCGGTCAAAAGGGCCATCTGAAAAAAGTGTAAAATCCAGAAAGGCAGGACAGGCCATGGAGAACTGGGAGTCTTGTTATGCTGATGGGCGGGATGTAAATTGCCAACAGCCACTCGGGAGAAGTGTATGGTGTTTCCTGAAGCATCTAAAAAAGAAAGCAACAGAGCCTAGGGCACTTCCACTTATGGTCCTATAGCTTAGTTAATTTAAAATCAAAAAGACGCAGCCACCCCAAAGGTTGGGACGGTTCTTTTTACTGGAATCTCTTCTACGGCACAAGTTAAATATCCCAGAGAGCAAATAATGGATAAAGAAGTTGCGGTACTTATGTACAACAGAATACCACTCAGCAATGAAATCTATGTCACCAGGCCCGTACCAGCATAATGAGTGGATTGAGGCACGATGATTCTAAGTGAAATAAATCACACAGAAATAGAAACATCATAAGTTATCACTAGTACACGGAATGTGAACTTGGCTACACATGAACTGAATTACAAAACAGAACACGGTCTCAAGTTTAGAAAACTAACTTATGCTTGCTTAAGGGGGAAGGTGAGTTGGGGTGCTGCATTAAACCAGAGTTTGAAATTAGCACAGATACCGTTCCATAAGCCAAATATGGAATAGACAAGACCTACCCCTTGCTCAACGAAATGGATTCAACAATGAGGTATCACCTCACACCTGGTAGAATAGGCATCATAGAAAATCTACAAGCAAAAAATGCTGGAAAGGGTGTGGAGAAAAGGAACCCTCTTCCACTATTGTTGGGAATATAAATTGATACAGTCACTATGGAGAACAATATGGAATTTCTTAAGAAACTAACAATAGAATTACCATATGATACAGCAATCCCAGTACTGGACATATACCCAGACAAAACCATAAATCAAAAAGAGACATTCACCGCAATGTTCATTGCATCACTATTTACAATATCGAGGTAATGGAAGCAACCTAAATGCCCACAGACAGACGAATGCATAAAGCCGTGGTACATATATAAAATGGAATATTACTAAGCCATGAAAAGGAATGAAATTGGGTCATTTGTAGAGACGTCGATGCATCTAGAGACTGTCATACAGAGTGAAGTAAGTCAGAAAGAGAAAAACAAATCTTGTATATTCATGCATATATGTGGAACCTAGAAAACCTGTACAGATTAACCATTTTGCAAGGCATAAATAGAGCAACAGATGTAGACAACAAACGTATGGACAACAAGGGGGGAAAGCTGTTGGGGGTGGTGGTGGGAGGAGTTGAGAGACTGGGATTGGCATGTATACATTTATATGTATAAAATAGATAACCAATAAGAACCTGCTGTATAAAAATATAAAATAAAATTAAAAATTAAAAAGAAATAAAATTTAAACAATAGAAAAAACAATTATTCCCTTCACATACATGTATTTATATAAATAAATTATTTCCATGCTTATATCAGTAAATACAAAAAAGAGGAATAAAATCTACCTTGAACCCAAAACGAAAAAGAGAAAAAAAACACAGAACCCACCAGTTCCACAGAGGAAAACCGTATCAGGGCACTTGCTCCAGTTGTAAACAATTCTGAAGTTGGTCAGTGGTGGGGAATCGTCTCCCATTCAGCCAGCAGCCCCCACGCAACAAGCGTCCTCATTGCAAAGCTGGGGCACCGTGCCGAGGCATCTGTGAGTAAACGTGAGCTGAGCCCCAGGCCAGTTGCTGCTGAACTATTCCCACCCATCCCAGGTAAAACACCTGAATATATACAAGGACTTGAAAGCCTAGAGGGAGGGCCATAGAGCCACACGAGTGACAGCATGCCGGCCGACTTGGTGCCTGCAGGCCAGCCAGGATGGTCCTGGCCCTGGGTGCTCTTCTGGAAGATTTCCATTTCCCTGCCTGAGATACCCGTCCTGTCCCTGCCCCCACTGCTTTTTTCCTTCCTCACCTCTGCCCAGGGAGAAATTCCAGCAGCAGGTATGGGTGACACATCTTCTTCTTTAGCAGGTGGCAGCCTGGCAACTGCTGCAGAAAGTCCAGCAGAGCCCCACTCACACTGGGCCACCCACAAAGCCGTGGCCTCTCACTCCCTCCCACCAGCCCAGCCCCGAGACTGCTGACAGGGCAGAGAAAATGGCGTCAGGCACGGCTGCAGGGGCTCTTGCTGCCTGGAGTGGTATTTATAGTGATCTCAACCCAGGCACACCTGGGGAGGGCTGGCCGGCACGGTAAGGCTGCCCAGGTCAGCCAATCATCACCCCTCAGGGGCTCACAGTTGCAGAAAATGGAACTTGCTGAACCGGCCAGGTCCAAGGAACAGGTGTGGGCTCCTGAGAGTCAGGATAGACAAGGGGCTGCAGCTTTGGCTTGTTTTCTAATCATTTTATCTGGCCCATGAGTGGGAGACAACTTCAAGAAAACCCTCTCCTAATGAGAGGAACCCAGGAGTCAGGGAGAGGAGGGGTGGGTGGTGGTTGGAGACAGAGGCCTGGTGCCCCGGGTGCAGTGGAAGTCTCTGGAAGACCAGGTGGAGGGAGGCCTCACGGAGTGATGCCCAGGGTCACAGACCTGTCGCAGCTGCTGTTTGTTAGTTCAAGTCCTGCTCTGAGGTGCTCTGTGTCAGCTCTGAGCGACAGGTGAGCTGGGGGTGCTCTGCAATGAGGGCTATGTGCACGGTTCCTGTGTGCCCAGCCCTGCCACGGTACCTGCAAGGGTAGCTCTGTATCCTGGGAGGGGCCTGACCACGAGAGCCCTGTGGGCTGGGGTGGGGGTGGGGTACCTGCCCAGGTGAGCTCCATATTCTGGGATTGGTCTGACCACGAGAGCCCCATGGGCTGCTGGGGACCTGGTAAAGGATGTCAGGACAGTCAGTGAAGCCACCGAGGATATACCTCCAGTTGCTCCTAATTCCTACACCCTGCTGGTCATTCTACCAACCACCAGGACATGGTATTCTGTATTAGTCTTCAATGATGCCTTCTTTTGTATTCCATTAGTCCCAGAGTCACAAGAAATTTTGGCTTGTGAGTGGCAGGACTCAACATACAACTAAAACAATACTTCCGGGCCGTCTGGCCCCAAGGGTGCAAAAATTCCCACACCATCTTTGGGGAAAGCTTAGCTAAAGACCTAAAAGTTCTACCTCTGGAAAAGGAAACCCTCCTTCAATATGCAGACGACATTCTGATCACCAGCCCTACTAAGGAGGCCTCTGAACTACCAAGCCAATAAAGGATAGAAGTTGTCCAAGAAAAAGCTCAAATATCACAGACTGCCGTGACCTGCCTGGGCTTCATTCTCACAGAAGGTTGGAGAAGTCCATCCCAGGAAAGGGAAGAAACCATTTTCAGCCTTACCCCTTTCTAAAACTAGAAGACAGCTTAGGGGTTCCTGGGGAGGCCAGGGTTTGCTGCTTCTGGATCCCTAACTACAGTCTACTAGCTGGGCCTCTATATGAAACACTGAAAGGAAAAGATGATGATCCTTTTGAATAGAATCCAGAAGTGGCCTTTCAAGAATGGAAAGAGCAGTCAATTCAGACCCTTGCCCTGGAACTCCCTAATTTAGCTAAACCCTTTGACCTTTACATTCCCGGTGAAAGGTGAATCGCCATTGGAGAATTAGTGCAAAACCTGGGACCACTTGAAATGGAACAATGCAAGAATGCCATCCAGGTAGGATAAACTATGGTCACCAAGGGGCTTGGCCCACTGCCACATCTGGCCAAGATACTGGCGGTATCTAAAAACCTGGAAATCAGCAGCCCAAAAGGCCACCTCCCTCCTAAGGGAAAAGGACCCCACGTGGTGATCCTAACCACCAACCATGCCCTGAAGTTGCAGGGTTCGCTCCGTGGGCACACCGACCTCGAGTGAGGAGGCCCTCCAACTCCAACATCCAGAGAGATAACCGGGGGCAACAGGGCACCATGACGACTCGTGTGAACATCACTTGACCTGGAGTTTCTCTCATAAAACAACAAGAGTGTGTCCCAAAAGAGTAGACTACTGCTTGCAGGACTTACTGCACCCAGAGGGGAGCTAATAATCTTGGCGGGGGAACCGTATATCACACTGTCACCATAGAAAAGCCTACAGACACCGTGATGATGGTGGCCAGTAAGACCGGCTGGACTCTTGTTTACTTCAAAAGGCTGTTGACTCAGTGGCCATCATGGTCCTTGATCACCACTGACCCTGGACTGTCTGGGAGTTGAGCGGGCAGGGCTCTGACACCTGGTGCTGTTTGTACGTTAATTCAGGGGCCTAATTGAAGAAAGCGCAGACTACTGGTCAGAGCATCTAGGCTGGCAGAAACGGTCGGCCTAAGGTGGCCGAACAAATGTGGGGCGGGGTGAAACCGGCCCCCACAGCGTCTCTGCACATCTCTTTCCTGGACCCTTAAAGGTCATTGGAATCTATAACACTTCCAATGCTGGTGCTCAGGTGGACGAGCAGGGAGGCAGGGGGCCTGGGGACAATCAACGTCACCTGGAGGCTGCTGGGGAGAAGCTCTGACCCTCGCCCCAGGGTATGAGGGCTCCCAACTCAGCACTCAGCAGTTACAGAAGAAGGGTCTGCACCCTCAGCACTCCAAGAATGAGGAACGGGACAAAAGGCAGAGGGGGGGTTTGTCCCCAGCAAAGCCCATTAAAAATCCCTGGGAGATAAAAATAGAATCTGGGCAATAAAGTCAAGTCTAACCTTTTTTATCCTTTGTGCTTTGTCTAATTTCACGTGCTCCTAGGGTCCCGCATGCAGAGGTTCCACACCCGGCACTTCAGACCAGATTTCCTAGTGCAGAATGGCTGGGTCGACACCTCAGCTCCTGGGGCCCAGTGCAGACTCCGCGATATAGAGCCTGAGCTACAGCCAACCCGGCCCTCGAGAGCTCCGCCCCCTCCCTCCCACTGACTCTGACAGGATCTCTACACAGCAGCCCAGCCCACAGCCCACGGGGTAGTACATGCTCTCACCTCTCCATTCTCTGATCAAAATATAAAGTTTCCTTGGCTTGTGAACCAAACTCAGTCTCGATCTGTTGGCCCCAATGACACTGGGCAGGGGGACACTTGTTGGGGTCCACTCTGGAGGATCAGTAACAGAAATTGAGACTATTGTAACCTCAATGAACAGATGTGTGAGCCAAAGTGTAGTTAACATAGAACAGTGTATAAGGCTCGGGTAAAATAAGATGTTTCTAACACTTCCATTGGATATTTCCATCACTTTATTATAAGCAAGTTCAGTGAAAAGGTTTGTCTTATTTGTCAGCTCAATATTAGAGAAATGAAGTGATTTCTTTCCAAGGATGTACATCTAATAATCTTGGTTAAACCTTCAATCTTGTTTTAAATGCTTTTCCATTGAAAATGATACCTCTCTTTCAGCTCCCCCATTTCTGAGAAGTATAAAATCTTATAATTTATTATTACCAAAGGGGAAAGGTGGGAGGAGGGATAAATTAACAGTTTGGGATTAACACATACACACTGCTATGTATAAAATAGATCATCAACAAGGAACTACTGTATAGCACAGGGAACTACACTCAACATTTTGCAATAACCTATAAGGGGAAATAATCTGAAAAAGAATAGATATTTTTATTGACATCATCTATCAATGACAGTTAAAGTGTAACCTAAGGGAAGCTGGTGGTGAGTGCTTCTGACCCTGAAGACTTCAATCATCTAAAGTTTGGACTCTGCCTACTTCCCAAGGCCCTTAATGAACATATGTGTAGCTGTAGCTTAAAAAATTCCCCAGTTTGGGTTTCGGGGAGACACTGATTTTGAAAAAGCCCTGGTGTTCTCCTTACATGAATGGGACTCTTCCTACTGCTAAAACATGTCTGTCACACCCAGAGGATGGTATACCGTCTGATCGGGAAGAGTTTGGAAAAGGCATCTCATCTCCTCATCTCCTGGTGCTCGGGTTCACCCCTCCAGCGTCTTTACTAACAGTCTCCCCACTTGGAGATGTCAGCACTGTCAACATCCTGTTGCGTACAGTTTGGAATTTGTCCAGAGGATGAAGCGGAAGGATGAGGAACAATGAGAGACAAGTCCTACATGTTCAGACAGGCACATGTCACTCTAATTTCCAATCAGGAAGACAAATTGACCAAAGGCTAGGGTCGCCCATGGAAACAGTATAGGGCTTGAGGAAATCCCGCTGCTTTGTGGCCAGTTCCCATAAACACAAGTTGAACAATAGAACTCAGGGGCAGTAAAATTCACAAAACTGCAGAGTTGAAAATATCCATCACTGAAAAATGTCTTGAGGAAAGTCAGAGAAAAGGACTTGTAAGCAAGGGAGAATGGCAGGAAAGGGATTTGAGGAGGTAGAAAGGACTCGCCGTTAAGCACAAGAAAAGGAGCTGAACATTGCCAACATTGCAGTTGACCAAAAAGGGTGTATGCGTTTTTTTGTGTATATATTCAAGAAAAGAGCGTACACCTTTTTAGCCAACCAAACAGGTGGGCACTGGAAGTCAATACTACAAAAGACATCACTTCGCATCAGTCAGAAGAGCCATCCTCATAAAGCGTAAACAACAGAAATGCAGGACAGGGCAAGGAGAAGAGGGAGCCCTGTGAGACTTATAGTGGAAATGTATATTGCCAACGGCCATTCTGGAGAAGTGTATTGTGTTTACTAAAGCATCTAAACAATGAGCTACAGAGCATAGGGCACTTGCACTCATGGGCTTATATCTTGGGAAAAACAAAAATCGAGAGGACACAGGCACCCCAATGTTTACCCCCTCTCTGTTTAAAAGATCCTCGACTAGGATATAACTTAAATGTCTCTGGAGGGAAAAAATGGATAGAGATGTGGTACTTAGGTAGAGTGGAATATTATTCAGCCTGGAAATCAATGAAATATGGCCAGCTGTAACAACTCCGGAGGAGTTACGTATGATCATTCTAAGTGACAGAATTCAAAAAGAAGAAGACACATATCATAAGATATCACTTAAAGGTGGAATCCAAAATGGCTACACATGAAATAAATTACAAAACAAAAACATAGTCAAATATGTAGAAAACACGCATAAGGCTGCTAAACGGGAAAGGTGGGGAGGGGTGAGGCATCATCCAGGAGGTTGAAATTAGCAAAGATACCATTCCAAATACCAAACTGATAATCAACAAGGCCTACACGGTAGCTAAAAGAACTGCACTCAGCACACTCAAGTCACCGGAAAAGAATATATACGACTGGTAAGAATCTGAAAAAGAATTTATTGATGTCTCTCTGTACGTGAATCAAGTGGATGTACAGCAGCAAGAAACAGAGCTTTGAAAATCAGCTGTAACCAATATAGTAATAAATTGAAAAAAATAAACGACAGAGAGACAGAGAAAACCTCTTACAACTTTTCCTCAGGGACGGTGATGCAACATGGATTGAACACATCTAGACTCACAGCAGGATGAGACATAAGGCTGGAAACTGTTTGCGCTAAGAGAAATGTGAGGTTGGGTGAGGAAATGCACACCCTTTAAAGTAATACTACCTGGTACCCATTCAATGGGTCCCAAATCTGCAGGTTCAAGGGATCTTCCTACAGCTAAAACATGCATGGAAAACCCAGAGGACTGTACACCATGTGATCGGGAGATGTGTCTAAAATGCACCTCATTTATCCTCTCCTGGTGCTCCTGTTCACCATTCCAGCCACGTTACTTAGAAGCTCCCCACTTGGAGAATCAGCACATTTAAACTTCTGTTTCACACATTTTGCAAATTGTGAGGAGGATGAACGGGAAGAGGGGGAACCAATGAGAGAAGAGTTGTAGGGGTTTGGACGGGCACATATCACTCTAATTTCCCATTAAGAATAAGAATTAAAAAAAGGCTCAGCCTGCCTCGCCGGAGCCAAAATAGGGCCTGAAGCAATCCTGCGCGTTTGAGGCCAGCTCACAAAAGAGCAACTTAAAACATGGAGCTCAGGGTCACTGCAATTCACAAACCTGCAGAGTTATAAATGAAAACTAACGTCCAAAAATATGTTGAGGTAAGGCAAAGAAGAGGATCTGAATGCAAGACAGAATTGCAAGAAACAGATTTCAAGAGATAGATTGGACTCGTCTTTAACGCACATGAAAAGCGGCAGAATTTCGACAATGATGCAGTTGGCCCAAAAGGGCGTATGCGATTTTTCCTGATTATATCCAGGAAAAAACGCATACGCACTTTATGGGCAACGAAGCAAGCAAGCAATGCAAATGTGCACAACAAAGAAGTCTCATTTCCCACCGGTCAAAAGGGCCATCCTAAAAAATTGTAAAAACCAGAAATGCAGGACAGGCCATGGAGAACAGGGAGCCTTTATACGCTGATGGGCAGTGTGTGAACTGCCGAGAGCCACTCTGGAGAAGTGTATGGTGGTTCCTAAATCATCTAAAAACAGAGCTACAGAGCATAGGACACTTCCAATCATGGGAGTATATCTAGGGAAGTCTAAAAATCAACAAGACACAAGCACACCACAGTTTAGGGCTACTCTGTTTACAAGAACCTCAACTTCAGTACACCTTAAATATCCCAGGAAAGAGAACAATGGATAAAGAAGATGTGGTACTTATGTACAATGGAATATCTCTTCACCATGAAATCAATGTAATAAGGCTAGTAGAAGGATAAAGAGTGGATTTAGGTCCGATAATACTACTTGAAATAAGTCAAACAGAAAAAGAAACATATCATAAGATATCACTTATAGAGGGAGGGTAAATATGGCTGCACAAGAAATGAATTACAGAACAGAACAGTGTCTCACATTTAGAAAACACACTTATGTCAGCTTAAGGGGAAAGGAGAGGTGGGGTGATGCATAAAACCAGAGTTTGAAATTAGCACAGATACCGTTCAAGAAACCAAATAGGTATTAGACAAGATCTACACCTTGCTCAATGAACTGGCCTCAACACACCCTATACACCGCAGAGAAATATATCTGAGTAATAAGAATCTTAAAACCCATGTATTGATATATCTCCATAAGGGAATCAAGTGTGTGCAGAGCGGCACAAACACAGCAGTGAAAATGAGCTAAACCCCATTATAGAAATAAATTTTAAAAACAAAACGCAGAAACAATGAAAGAGAGAAAAATTCTTACAAAATTCACTCAGGGGCTGTGATGCAACCTGGATTGACCACATATAAACCCACAGCTGGATAAGACATAAGGCTGGACACTTGGGGCTGAGAGGATTGGTGAGCTTCGGTGAGCAACTGCCGAAAGTTTAATGCAATACTTCATGCTACTCATTCCAAGGGTCCCAACACTCCAGGTTGAAGGGAATCTTCCTACAGCTAAACCATGCTTGGGAAACCCAGCGACTGGTATACCATATGATCGGGAAAGGTTTCTAAAACGCACCACATTTTTCCTCTCCTGGGGCTCCAGATCGACATTCCAGCCGCTTTACTAACAACATCCCCACATGGAGAGTCAATGCCTTTAAGTCCTGGTATCGCACAGTCTTCAGTTAGTGCGGAGGATGAATGGGAATAGGGGGAACCAGTGAGAAACTAGCTGTAGCGGTTTCAATGGGCACATGTCACTCTAATTTCACATCAGTAAGAAGAATGAACCAAAGGCACAGCAAGGTGCCCCAGAAGAAGAATAGGGCTTCAAGGAATCCTGTGGTTATGGGGCAAGATCACAAAAATAAGAGCTGAAAAATGGAGCTAAGGGCCACTGCAATTCAAAAACCTGACTTGCCCAAAAAGGGCGTATGTGTTTTTTCCTGAATATATTCAGGAAAAAACGCATACGCCCTTTTTGGCAAAACAAGCAAGCTTGCAAAGGAAATCTGCACTACAATGAAGTCTCAATTCCCCCTGGTCAAAAGGGCCATCTGAAAAAAGTGTAAAATCCATAAAGGCATGACAGGCCATGGAGAACTGGGAGCCATCTTATGCTGATGGGCAGGATGTAAATTGCCAACAGCCACTCTGGAGAAGTGTTTGGTGTTTCCTGAAACATCTAAAAAACAAAGCAACAGAGCCTAGGGCACTTCCACTTATGGTACTATAGTTTAGGACAATTAAAATCAAAAAGACACAGCCACCCCAAAGTTTGGGACGGCTCTGTTTACAAGAACCTCATATACGGTACAAGTTCAATATCGCAGAAAGTGAAAAATGGATAAAGAAGTTGTGGTACTTACATACAATGCAATATCACTCAGCAAGGAAATCTATGTCATCAGGCCTGTAGCAGCATAATGAGTGGATTCAGGTATGATGATTCTAACTGAAATAAGTCACACAGAAAAAGAAACATCATAAGATATCACTAATACACGGAATGTAAACTTGGCTACACAGGAACTGAATTACAAAACAGAACAGGGTCTCAAATTTAGAAAACCAACTTATGCTTGCTTAAGGGGAAAGGTGAGTTGGGGTGCTGCATAAAACCAGAGATTGAAATGAGCACAGATAAAGTTCCTTAAGCCAAATATGGAATAGACAAGAGCTACTCCTTGCTCAACGAAATGGACTCAACACCCCATATTAAACGCCTAATAGTGTACCTGACTAGGAAGTATCTTAAAACCTATGGACTGCTATGTCTCCGAAAGAGAATCAAGCGTGTGTACAGGGGCATAAACGCAGCAGTGATAGGATTGGAGAGGTTCGGTGAGCAAATGAAGACCCTTTGAAGTCATATTGCATGGTACCCATTCCACGGGTCTCAACTCTCCAGGTTTAAGGTATTCTTCCTTCAGCTAAAATATGCATGTGGAACCCAGAGTATGATCAACCGTGTGATCGGGAGACGTGTTCCAATATGTGTCAGTTTTCGTCCCCTGGTACTCGGGTGCAACATTCCAGACGCTTTACTAACACTCTCCCGACTTGGAGAGTCAGTGCCTTTAACCTCCTGTTTGGCCCAGTTTGCAATTTCTGCGGAAGATGAACAGGAAATGGGAGAACCAATGACAGACTAGCTGGAGGTGTCTGGACGGGCAAATTTAACTCTCATTTCCCACCAGGAAGAGGAATTAACCAAAGGCTCAGCGTGCCGTGCCGGAACCAGATTAGGGCCTGAAGCCATCCTGCGGTGTTGTGGCCAGCTCACGAGAAAGCGAGTTGAAGAAAGGAGCTCAGGGGCACTGTAATTCACAAACCTGCAGAGTTATAAATGACAGCTATCGTCCAAAAATATACTGAAGTAAGGCTGCCAAGAGGACTTGAAAGCGGGGCAGAATTGCAGGAAACCGATTTCAGGAGGTAGACTGGAATTGCATTTAAAGCATAGGAAAAGAGGCAGAACGTCCACAATGATGCACTTGGCCAAAAAGGGCGTATGCGTTTTTTCCTGAATATATTCAGGAAAAAACGCATACGCCCTTTTTGGCCAACCAAGCAAGCTTGCAAAGGAAATCTGCACTACAATGAAGTCTCACTTCCCCCCGGTCAAAAGGGCCATCTGAAAAAAGTGTAAACTCCAGAAAGGCAGGACAGGCCATGGAGAACTGGGAGCCTTGTTATGCTGATGGGCGGGATGTCAATTGCCAACAGCCACTCGGGAGAAGTGTATGGTGTTTCCTGAAACATCTAAAAAACAAAGCAACAGAGCCTAGGGCACTTCCACTTATGGTCCTGTAGCTTAGGGAAATTAAAATCAAAAAGACACAGCCACCCCAAAGGTTGGGACGGCTCTGTTTACAAGAACCTGGTTTCCGGTACAAGTTCAATATCGCAGAAAGTGAAAAATGGATAAAGATGTTGTGGTACTTACGTACAATGCAATATCACTCAGCAATGAAATCTATGTCATCAGGCCCGTAGCAGCATAATGAGTGGATTCAGGTACGATGATTCTAACTGAAATAAGTCACACAGGAAAAGAAACATCATAAGATATCACTAATACACGGAATGTAACCTTGGCTACACAGGAACTGAATTACAAAACAGAACAGGGTCTCAAATTTAGAAACCCAACTTATGCTTGCTTAAGGGGAAAGGTGAGTTGGGGTGCTGCATAAAACCAGAGATTGAAATGAGCACAGATAAAGTTCCTTAAGCCAAATATGGAATAGACAAGATCTACTCCTTGCTCAACGAAATGGACTCAACACCCCATATTAAATGCCTAAGAGTGTGCCTGACTAGGAAGTATCTTAAAACCTATGGATTGCTATGTCTCTGAAAGAGAATCAAGTGTGTGTACAGGGGCATAAACGCAGCAGTGATAGGATTGGAGAGGTTCGGTGAGCAAATGAAGACCCTTTGAAGTCATATTGCATGGTACCCATTCCACGGGTCTCACGTCTCCAGGTTTAAGGTATTCTTCCTTCAGCTAAAACATGCATGTGGAACCCAGAGTATGATCAACCGTGTGATCGGGAGACGTGTTCCAATATGTGTCAGTTTTCGTCCCCTGGTACTCGGGTGCAACATTCCAGACGCTTTACTAACACTCTACCGACTTGGAGAGTCAGTGCCTTTAACCTCCTGTTTGGCCCAGTTTGCAATTTCTGCGGAAGATGAACAGGAATAGGGAGAACCAATGACAGACCAGCTGGAGGTGTCTGGACGGGCAAATTTAACTCTCATTTCCCACCAGGAAGAGGAATTAACCAAAGGCTCAGCGTGCCGTGCCGGAACCAGATTAGGGCCTGAAGCCATCCTGCGGTGTTGCGGCCAGCTCACGAGAAAGCGAGTTGAAGAAAGGAGCTCAGGGGCACTGTAATTCACAAACCTGCAGAGTTATAAATGACAGCTATCGTCCAAAAATATACTGAAGTAAGGCTGCCAAGAGGACTTGAAAGCGGGGCAGAATTGCAGGAAACCGATTTCAGGAGGTAGACTGGAATTGCATTGAAAGCATAGGAAAAGAGGCAGAACGTCCACAATGATGCACTTGGCCAAAAAGGGCGTATGCATTTTCTCCTGAATATATTCAGGAAAAAACGCATACGCCCTTTTTGGCCAACCAAGCAAGCTTGCAAAGGAAATCTGCACTACAATGAAGTCTCACTTCCCCCCGGTGAAAAGGGCCATCTGAAAAAAGTGTAAAATCCAGAAAGGCAGGACAGGCCATGGAGAACTGGGAGCCTTGTTATGCTGATGGGCGGGATGTCAATTGCCAACAGCCACTCGGGAGAAGTGTATGGTGTTTCCTGAAACATCTAAAAAACAAAGCAACAGAGCCTCGGGCACTTCCACTTATGGTCCTATAACTTAGGGAAATTAAACTCAAAAAGACACAGCCACCCCAAAGTTTGGCACGGCTGTGTTTACAAGAAGCACGTTTACGGTACAAGTTCAATATCGCAGAAAGTGAAAAATGGATAAAGAAGTTGTGGTACTTACGTACAATGCAATATCACTCAGCAAGGAAATCTATGTCATCAGGCCCGTAGCAGCATAATGAGTGGATTCAGGTACGATGATTCTAACTGAAATAAGTCACACAGAAAAAGAAACATCATAAGATATCACTAATACACCGAATGTAATCTTGGCTACACAGGAACTGAATTACAAAACAGAACAGGGTCTCAAATTTAGAAAACCAACTTATGCTTGCTTAAGGGGAAAGGTGAGTTGGGGTGCTGCATAAAACCAGAGATTGAAATGAGCACAGATAAAGTTCCTTAAGCCAAATATAGAATAGACAAGAGCTACTCCTTGCTCAACGAAATGGACTCAACACCCCATATTAAATGCCTAAGAGTGTACCTGACTAGGAAGTATCTTAAAACCTATGGATTGCTATGTCTCTGAAAGAGAATCAAGTGTGTGTACAGGGGCATAAACGCAGCAGTGATAGGATTGGAGAGGTTCGGTGAGCAAATGAAGACCCTTTGAAGTCATATTGCATGGTACCCATTCCATGGGTCTCAACTCTCCAGGTTTAAGGTATTCTTCCTTCAGCTAAAACATGCATGTGGAACCCAGAGTATGATCAACCGTGTGATCGGGAGACGTGTTCCAATATGTGTCAGTTTTCGTCCCCTGGTACTCGGGTGCAACATTCCAGACGCTTTACTAACACTCTCCCGACTTGGAGAGTCAGTGCCTTTAACCTCCTGTTTGGCCCAGTTTGCAATTTCTGCGGAAGATGAACAGGAATAGGGAGAACGAATGAGAGACTAGCTGGAGGTGTCTGGACGGGCAAATTTAACTCTCATTTCCCACCAGGAAGAGGAATTAACCAAAGGCTCAGCGTGCCGTGCCGGAACCAGATTAGGGCCTGAAGCCATCCTGTGGTGTTGCGGACAGCTCACGAGAAAGCGAGTTGAAGAAAGGAGCTCAGGGGCACTGTAATTCACAAACCTGCAGAGTTATAAATGACAGCTATCGTCCAAAAATATACTGAAGTAAGGCTGCCAAGAGGACTTGAAAGCGGGGCAGAATTGCAGGAAACCGATTTCAGGAGGTAGACTGGAATTGCATTTAAAGCATAGGAAAAGAGGCAGAACGTCCACAATGATGAACTTGGCCAAAAAGGGCGTATGCGTTTTTTCCTGAATATATTCAGGAAAAAACGCATACGCCCTTTTTGGCCAACCAAGCAAGCTTGCAAAGGAAATCTGCACTACAATGAAGTCTCACTTCCCCCCGGTCAAAAGGGCCATCTGAAAAAAGTGTAAAATCCAGAAAGGCAGGACAGGCCATGGAGAACTGGGAGCCTTGTTATGCTGATGGGCGGGAGGTCAATTGCCAACAGCCACTCGGGAGAAGTGTATGGTGTTTCCTGAAACATCTAAAAAACAAAGCAACAGAGCCTAGGGCACTTCCACTTATGGTCCTATAGCTTAGGGAAATTAAAATCAAAAGACACAGCCACCACAAAGGTTGGGACGGCTCTGTTTACAAGAACCTGGTTTACGGTACAAGTTCAATATCGCAGAAAGGGAATAATGGATAAAGATGTTGTGGTACTTATGTACAATGCAATATCACTCAACAAGGAAATCTATGTCATCAGGCCTGTAGCAGCATAATGAGTGGATTCAGGTATGATGATTCTAACTGAAATAAGTCACACAGAAAAAGAAACATCATAAGATATCACTAATACACGGAATGTAACCTTGGCTACACAGGAACTGAATTACAAAACAGAACAGGGTCTCAAATTTAGAAAACCAACTTATGCTTGCTTAAGGGGAAAGGTGAGTTGGGGTGCTGCATAAAACCAGAGATTGAAATGAGCACAGATAAAGTTCCTTAAGCCAAATATGGAATAGACAAGAGCTACTCCTTGCTCAACGAAATGGACTCAACACCCCATATTAAACGCCTAAGAATGTACCTGACTAGGAATTATCTTAAAACCTATGGACTGCTATGTCTTGGAAAGAGAATCAAGCGTGTGTACAGGGGCATAAATGCAGCAGTGATAGGATTGGAGAAGTTCGGTGAGCAAATGAAGACCCTTTGAAGTCATCTTGCATGGTACCCATTCCACGGGTCTCAACTCTCCAGGTTTAAGGTATTCTTCCTTCAGCTAAAACATGCATGTGGAACCCAGAGTATGATCAACCGTGTGATCGGGAGACGTGTTCCAATATGTCTCAGTTTTCGTCCCCTGGTACTCGGGTGCAACATTCCAGACGCTTTACTAACACTCTCCCGACTTGGAGAGTCAGTGCCTTTAACCTCCTGTTTGGCCCAGTTTGCAATTTCTGCAGAAGATGAACAGGAAATGGGAGAACCAATGACAGACTAGGTGGAGGTGTCTGGACGGGCAAATTTAACTCTCATTTCCCACCAGGAAGAGGAATTAACCAAAGGCTCAGCGTGCCGTGCCGGAACCAGATTAGGGCCTGAAGCCATCCTGCGGTGTTGTGGCCAGCTCACGAGAAAGCGAGTTGAAGAAAGGAGCTCAGGGGCACTGTAATTCACAAACCTGCAGAGTTATAAATGACAGCTATCGTCCAAAAATATACTGAAGTAAGGCTGCCAAGAGGACTTGAAAGCGGGGCAGAATTGCAGGAAACCGATTTCAGGAGGTAGACTGGAATTGCATTGAAAGCATAGGAAAAGAGGCAGAACGTCCACAATGATGCACTTGGCCAAAAAGGGCGTATGCGTTTTTTCCTGAATATATTCAGGAAAAAACGCATACGCCCTTTTTGGCCAACCAAGCAAGCTTGCAAAGGAAATCTGCACTACAATGAAGTCTCACTTCCCCCCGGTCAAAAGAGCCATCTGAAAAAAGTGTAAAATCCAGAATGGCAGGACAGGCCATGGAGAACTGGGAGCCTTGTTATGCTGATGGGCGGGATGTAAATTGCCAACAGCCACTCTGGAGAAGTGTATGGTGTTTCCTGAAACATCTAAAAAACAAAGCAACAGAGCCTAGGGCACTTCCATTTATGGTCCTGTAGCTTAGGGAAATTAAAATCAAAAAGACACAGCCACCCCAAAGGTTGGGACGGCTCTGTTTACAAGAACCTGGTTTCCGGTACAAGTTCAATATCGCAGAAAGTGAAAAATGGATAAAGATGTTGTGGCACTTACGTACAATGCAATATCACTCAGCAATGAAATCTATGTCATCAGGCCCGTAGCAGCATAATGAGTGGATTCAGGTACGATGATTCTAACTGAAATAAGTCACACAGGAAAAGAAACATCATAAGATATCACTAATACACGGAATGTAACCTTGGCTACACAGGAACTGAATTACAAAACAGAACAGGGTCTCAAATTTAGAAAACCAACTTATGCTTGCTTAAGGGGAAAGGTGAGTTGGGGTGCTGCATAAAACCAGAGATTGAAATGAGCACAGATAAAGTTCCTTAAGCCAAATATGGAATAGACAAGAGCTACTCCTTGCTCAACGAAATGGACTCAACACCCCATATTAAATGCCTAAGAGTGTACCTGACTAGGAAGTATCTTAAAACCTATGGATTGCTATGTTTCCGAAAGAGAATCAAGTGTGTGTACAGGGGCATAAACGTGGCAGTGATAGGACTGGAGAGGTTCGGTGAGCAAATGAAGACCCTTTGAAGTCATATTGCATGGTACCCATTCCACGGGTCTCACGTCTCCAGGTTTAAGGTATTCTTCCTTCAGCTAAAACATGCATGTGGAACCCAGAGTATGATCAACCGTGTGATCGGGAGACGTGTTCCAATATGTCTCAGTTTTCGTCCCCTGGTACTCGGGTGCAACATTCCAGATGCTTTACTAACACTCTCCCGACTTGGAGAGTCAGTGCCTTTAACCTCCTGTTTGGCCCAGTTTGCAATTTCTGCGGAAGATGAACAGGAATAGGGAGAACCAATGACAGACCAGCTGGAGGTGTCTGGACGGGCAAATTTAACTCTCATTTCCCACCAGGAAGAGGAATTAACCAAAGGCTCAGCGTGCCGTGCCGGAACCAGATTAGGGCCTGAAGCCATCCTGCGGTGTTGCGGCCAGCTCACGAGAAAGCGAGTTGAAGAAAGGAGCTCAGGGGCACTGTAATTCACAAACCTGCAGAGTTATAAATGACAGCTATCGTCCAAAAATATACTGAAGTAAGGCTGCCAAGAGGACTTGAAAGCAGGGCAGAATTGCAGGAAACCGATTTCAGGAGGTAGACTGGAATTGCATTGAAAGCATAGGAAAAGAGGCAGAACGTCCACAATGATGCACTTGGCCAAAAAGGGCGTATGCGTTTTTTCCTGAATATATTCAGGAAAAAACGCATACGCCCTTTTTGGCCAACCAAGCAAGCTTGCAAAGGAAATCTGCACTACAATGAAGTCTCACTTCCCCCCAGTCAAAAGGGCCATCTGAAAAAAGTGTAAAATCCAGAAAGGCAGGACAGGCCATGGAGAACTGGGAGCCTTGTTATGCTCATGGGCGGGATGTCAATTGCCAACAGCCACTCGGGAGAAGTGTATGGTGTTTCCTGAAACATCTAAAAAACAAAGCAACAGAGCCTAGGGCACTTCCACTTATGGTCCTATAGCTTAGGGAAATTAAAATCAAAAAGACACAGCCACCCCAAAGGTTGGGACGGCTCTGTTTACAAGAACCTGGTTTACGGTACAGGTTCAATATCGCAGAAAGTGAAAAATGGATAAAGATGTTGTGGTACTAACGTACAATGCAGTATCACTCAGCAATGAAATCTATGTCATCAGGCCCGTAGCAGCATAATGAGTGGATTCAGGTATGATGATTCTAACTGAAATAAGTCACACAGGAAAAGAAACATCATAAGATATCACTAATACACGGAATGTAACCTTGGCTACACAGGAACTGAATTACAAAACAGAACAGGGTCTCAAATTTAGAAAACCAACTTATGCTTGCTTAAGGGGAAAGGTGAGTTGGGGTGCTGCATAAAACCAGAGATTGAAATGAGCACAGATAAAGTTCCTTAAGCCAAATATGGAATAGACAAGAGCTACTCCTTGCTCAACGAAATGGACTCAACACCCCATATTAAATGCCTAAGAGTGTACCTGACTAGGAAGTATCTTAAAACCTATGGATTGCTATGTCTCTGAAAGAGAATCAAGTGTGTGTACAGGGGCATAAACGCAGCAGTGATAGGATTGGAGAGGTTCGGTGAGCAAATGAAGACCCTTTGAAGTCATATTGCATGGTACCCATTCCACGGGTCTCAACTCTCCAGGTTTAAGGTATTCTTCCTTCAGCTAAAACATGCATGTGGAACCCAGAGTATGATCAACCGTGTGATCGGGAGACGTGTTCCAATATGTGTCAGTTTTCGTCCCCTGGTACTCGGGTGCAACATTCCAGACGCTTTACTAACACTCTCCCGACTTGGAGAGTCAGTGCCTTTAACCTCCTGTTTGGCCCAGTTTGCAATTTCTGCGGAAGATGAACAGGAATAGGGAGAACCAATGACAGACTAGCTGGAGGTGTCTGGACGGGCAAATTGAACTCTCATTTCCCACCAGGAAGAGGAATTAACCAAAGGCTCAGCGTGCCGTGCCGGAACCAGATTAGGGCCTGAAGCCATCCTGCGGTGTTGCGGCCAGCTCACGAGAAAGCGAGTTGAAGAAAGGAGCTCAGGGGCACTGTAATTCACAAACCTGCAGAGTTATAAATGACAGCTATCGTCCAAAAATATACTGAAGTAAGGCTGCCAAGAGGACTTGAAAGTGGGGCAGAATTGCAGGAAACCGATTTCAGGAGGTAGACTGGAATTGCATTTAAAGCATAGGAAAAGAGGCAGAACGTCCACAATGATGCACTTGTCCAAAAAGGGCGTATGCGTATTTTCCTGAATATATTCAGGAAAAAACGCATACGCCCTTTTTGGCCAACCAAGCAAGCTTGCAAAGGAAATCTGCACTACAATGAAGTCTCACTTCCCCCCGGTCAAAAGGGCCATCTGAAAAAAGTGTAAAATCCAGAAAGGCAGGACAGGCCATGGAGAACTGGGAGCCTTGTTATGCTGATGGGCGGGATGTCAATTGCCAACAGCCACTCGGGAGAAGTGTATGGTGTTTCCTGAAACATCTAAAAAACAAAGCAACAGAGCCTAGGGCACTTCCACTTATGGTCCTATAGCTTAGGGAAATTAAAATCAAAAAGACACATCCACCCAAAAGGTTGGGACGGCTCTGTTTACAAGAACCTGGTTTACGGTACAAGTTCAATATCGCAGAAAGTGAAAAATGGATAAAGAAGTTGTGGTACTTACGTACAATGCAGTATCACTCAGCAAGGAAATCTATGTCATCAGGCCCGTAGCAGCATAATGAGTGGATTCAGGTACGATGATTCTAACTGAAATAAGTCACACAGGAAAAGAAACATCATAAGATATCACTAATACACGGAATGTAACCTTGGCTACACAGGAACTGAATTACAAAACAGAACAGGGTCTCAAATTTAGAAACCCAACTTATGCTTGCTTAAGGGGAAAGGTGAGTTGGGGTGCTGCATAAAACCAGAGATTGAAATGAGCACAGATAAAGTTCCTTAAGCCAAATATGGAATAGACAAGAGCTACTCCTTGCTCAACGAAATGGACTCAACACCCCATATTAAATGCCTAAGAGTGTACCTGACTAGGAAGTATCTTAAAACCTATGGATTGCTATGTCTCTGAAAGAGAATCAAGTGTGTGTACAGGGGCATAAACGCAGCAGTGATAGGATTGGAGTGGTTCGGTGAGCAAATGAAGACCCTTTGAAGTCATATTGCATGGTACCCATTCCACGGGTCTCAACTCTCCAGGTTTAAGGTATTCTTCCTTCAGCTAAAACATGCATGTGGAACCCAGAGTATGATCAACCGTGTGATCGGGAGACGTGTTCCAATATGTCTCAGTTTTCGTCCCCTGGTACTCGGGTGCAACATTCCAGACGCTTTACTAACACTCTCCCGACTTGGAGAGTCAGTGCCTTTAACCTCCTGTTTGGCCCAGTTTGCAATTTCTGCGGAAGATGAACAGGAATAGGGAGAACCAATGACAGACTAGCTGGAGGTGTCTGGACGGGCAAATTTAACTCTCATTTCCCACCAGGAAGAGGAATTAACCAAAGGCTCAGCGTGCCGTGCCGGAACCAGATTAGGGCCTGAAGCCATCCTGCGGTGTTGCGGCCAGCTCACGAGAAAGCGAGTTGAAGAAAGGAGCTCAGGGGCACTGTAATTCACAAACCTGCAGAGTTATAAATGACAGCTATCGTCCAAAAATATACTGAAGTAAGGCTGCCAAGAGGACTTGAAAGCGGGGCAGAATTGCAGGAAACCGATTTCAGGAGGTAGACTGGAATTGCATTGAAAGCATAGGAAAAGAGGCAGAACGTCCACAATGATGCACTTGGCCAAAAAGGGCGTATGCGTTTTTTCCTGAATATATTCAGGAAAAAACGCATACGCCCTTTTTGGCCAACCAAGCAAGCTTGCAAAGAAATCTGCACTACAGTAAAGTCTCACTTCTCCCCGGTCAAAAGGGCCATCTGAAAAAAGTGTAAAATCCAGAAAGGCAGGACAGGCCATGGAGAACTGGGAGCCTTGTTATGCTGATGGGCGGGATGTCAATTGCCAACAGCCACTCGGGAGAAGTGTATGGTGTTTCCTGAAACATCTAAAAAACAAAGCAACAGAGCCTAGGGCACTTCCACTTATGGTCCTATAGCTTAGGGAAATTAAAATCAAAAGACACAGCCACCCTAAAGGTTGGGACGGCTCTGTTTACAAGAACCTGGTTTACGGTACAAGTTCAATATCGCAGAAAGTGAAAAATGGATAAAGAAGTTGTGGTACTTACGTACAATGCAAATCACTCAGCAAGGAAATCTATGTCATCAGGCCCGTAGCAGCCTAATGAGTGGATTCAGGTACGATGATTCTAACTGAAATAAGTCACACAGGAAAAGAAACATCATAAGATATCACTAATACACGGAATGTAACCTTGGCTACACAGGAACTGAATTACAAAACAGAACAGGGTCTCAAATTTAGAAAACCAACTTATGCTTGCTTAAGGGGAAAGGTGAGTTGGGGTGCTGCATAAAACCAGAGATTGAAATGAGCACAGATAAAGTTCCTTAAGCCAAATATGGAATAGACAAGAGCTACTCCTTGCTCAACGAAATGGACTCAACACCCCATATTAAATGCCTAAGAGTGTACCTGACTAGGAAGTATCTTAAAACCTATGGATTGCTATGTCTCTGAAAGAGAATCAAGTGTGTGTACAGGGGCATAAACGCAGCAGTGATAGGATTGGAGAGGTTCGGTGAGCAAATGAAGACCCTTTGAAGTCATATTGCATGGTACCCATTCCACGGGTCTCAACTCTCCAGGTTTAAGGTATTCTTCCTTCAGCTAAAACATGCATGTGGAACCCAGAGTATGATCAACCGTGTGATCGGGAGACGTGTTCCAATATGTGTCAGTTTTCGTCCCCTGGTACTCGGGTGCAACATTCCAGACGCTTTACTAACACTCTCCCGACTTGGAGAGTCAGTGCCTTTAACCTCCTGTTTGGCCCAGTTTGCAATTTCTGCGGAAGATGAACAGGAATAGGGAGAACCAATGACAGACTAGCTGGAGGTGTCCGGACGGGCAAATTTAACTCTCATTTCCCACCAGGAAGAGGAATTAACCAAAGGCTCAGCGTGCCGTGCCGGAACCAGATTAGGGCCTGAAGCCATCCTGCGGTGTTGCGGCCAGCTCACGAGAAAGCGAGTTGAAGAAAGGAGCTCAGGGGCACTGTAATTCACAAACCTGCAGAGTTATAAATGACAGCTATCGTCCAAAAATATACTGAAGTAAGGCTGCCAAGAGGACTTGAAAGCGGGGCAGAATTGCAGGAAACCGATTTCAGGAGGTAGACTGGAATTGCATTTAAAGCATAGGAAAAGAGGCAGAACGTCCACAATGATGCACTTGGCCAAAAAGGGCGTATGCGTTTTTTCCTGAATATATTCAGGAAAAAACGCATACGCCCTTTTTGGCCAACCAAGCAAGCTTGCAAAGGAAATCTGCACTACAATGAAGTCTCACTTCCCCCCGGTCAAAAGGGCCATCTGAAAAAAGTGTAAAATCCAGAAAGGCAGGACAGGCCATGGAGAACTGGGAGCCTTGTTATGCTGATGGGCGGGATGTCAATTTCCAACAGCCACTCGGGAGAAGTGTATGGTGTTTCCTGAAACATCTAAAAAACAAAGCAACAGAGCCTAGGGCACTTCCACTTATGGTCCTATAGCTTAGGGAAATTAAAATCAAAAAGACACAGCCACCCCAAAGGTTGGGACGGCTCTGTTTACAAGAACCTGGTTTACGGTACAAGTTCAATATCGCAGAAAGTGAAAAATGGATAAAGATGTTGTGGTACTAACGTACAATGCAGTATCACTCAGCAATGAAATCTATGTCATCAGGCCCGTAGCAGCATAATGAGTGGATTCAGGTACGATGATTCTAACTGAAATAAGTCACACAGGAAAAGAAACATCATAAGATATCACTAATACACGGAATGTAACCTTGGCTACACAGGAACTGAATTACAAAACAGAACAGGGTCTCAAATTTAGAAAACCAACTTATGCTTGCTTAAGGGGAAAGGTGAGCTGGGGTACTGCATAAAACCAGAGATTGAAATGAGCACAGATAAAGTTCCTTAAGCCAAATATGGAATAGACAGGAGCTACTCCTTGCTCAACGAAATGGACTCAACACCCCATATTAAATGCCTAAGAGTGTACCTGACTAGGAAGTATCTTAAAACCTATGGATTGCTATGTCTCTGAAAGAGAATCAAGTGTGTGTACAGGGGCATAAACGCAGCAGTGATAGGATTGGAGAGGTTCGGTGAGCAAATGAAGACCCTTTGAATTCATATTGCATGGTACCCATTCCACGGGTCTCAACTCTCCAGGTTTAAGGTATTCTTCCTTCAGCTAAAACATGCATGTGGAACCCAGAGTATGATCAACCGTGTGATCGGGAGACGTGTTCCAATATGTCTCAGTTTTCGTCCCCTGGTACTCGGGTGCAACATTCCAGACGCTTTACTAACACTCTCCCGACTTGGAGAGTCAGTGCCTTTAACCTCCTGTTTGGCCCAGTTTGCAATTTCTGCGGAAGATGAACAGGAATAGGGAGAACCAATGACAGACTAGCTGGAGGTGTCTGGACGGGCAAATTTAACTCTCATTTCCCACCAGGAAGAGGAATTAACCAAAGGCTCAGCGTGCCGTGCCGGAACCAGATTAGGGCCTGAAGCCATCCTGCGGTGTTGCGGCCAGCTCACGAGAAAGCGAGTTGAAGAAAGGAGCTCAGGGGCACTGTAATTCACAAACCTGCAGAGTTATAAATGACAGCTATCGTCCAAAAATATACTGAAGTAAGGCTGCCAAGAGGACTTGAAAGCGGGGCAGAATTGCAGGAAACCGATTTCAGGAGGTAGACTGGAATTGCATTGAAAGCATAGGAAAAGAGGCAGAACGTCCACAATGATGCACTTAGCCAAAAAGGGCGTATGCGTTTTTTCCTGAATATATTCAGGAAAAAACGCATACGCCCTTTTTGGCCAACCAAGCAAGCTTGCAAAGGAAATCTGCACTACGATGAAGTCTCACTTCCCCCCGGTCAAAAGGGCAATCTGAAAAAAGTGTAAAATGCAGAAAGGCAGGACAGGCCATGGAGAACTGGGAGCCTTGTTATGCTGATGGGCGGGATGTCAATTGCCAACAGCCACTCGGGAGAAGTGTATGGTGTTTCCTGAAAGATCTAAAAAACAAAGCAACAGAGCCTAGGGCACTTCCACTTATGGTCCTATAGCTTAGGGAAATTAAAATCAAAAGACACAGCCACCCCAAAGGTTGGAACGGCTCTGTTTACAAGAACCTGGTTTACGGTACAAGTTCAATATCGCAGAAAGTGAAAAATGGATAAAGAATTTGTGGTACTTACGTACAATGCACTATCACTCAGCAATGAAATCTATGTCATCAGGCCCATAGCAGCATAATGAGTGGATTCAGGTACGATGATTCTAACTGAAATAAGTCTCACAGGAAAAGAAACATCATAAGATATCACTAATACACGGAATGTAAACTTGGCTACACAGGAACTGAATTACAAAACAGAACAGGGTCTCAAATTTAGAAAACCAACTTATGCTTGCTTAAGGGGAAAGGTGAGTTGGGGTGCTGCATAAAACCAGAGATTGAAATGAGCACAGATAAAGTTCCTTAAGCCAAATATGGAATAGACAAGAGCTACTCCTTGCTCAACGAAATGGACTCAACACCCCATATTAAATGCCTAAGAGTGTACCTGACTAGGAAGTATCTTAAAACCTATGGATTGCTATGTCTCCGAAAGAGAATCAAGCGTGTGTGCAGCGGCATAAACGCAGCAGTGATAGGACTGGAGATGTTCGGTGAGCAAATGAAGACCCTTTGAAGTCATATTGCATGGTACCCATTCCACGGGTCTCAACTCTCCAGGTTTAAGGTATTCTTCCTTCAGCTAAAACATGCATGTGGAACCCAGAGTATGATCAACCGTGTGATCGGGAGACGCGTTCCAATATGTCTCAGTTTTCGTCCCCTGGTACTCGGGTGCAACATTCCAGACGCTTTACTAACACTCTCCCGACTTGGAGAGTCAGTGCCTTTAACCTCCTGTTTGGCCCAGTTTGCAATTTCTGCGGAAGATGAACAGGAATAGGGAGAACCAATGACAGACTAGCTGGAGGTGTCTGGACGGGCAAATTGAACTCTCATTTCCCACCTGGAAGAGGAATTAACCAAAGGCTCAGCGTGCCGTGCCGGAACCAGATTAGGGCCTGAAGCCATCCTGCGGTGTTGCGGCCAGCTCACGAGAAAGCGAGTTGAAGAAAGGAGCTCAGGGGCACTGTAATTCACAAACCTGCAGAGTTATAAATGACAGCTATCGTCCAAAAATATACTGAAGTAAGGCTGCCAAGAGGACTTGAAAGCGGGGCAGAATTGCAGGAAACCGATTTCAGGAGGTAGACTGGAATTGCATTGAAAGCATAGGAAAAGAGGCAGAACGTCCACAATGATGCACTTGGCCAAAAAGGGCGTATGCGTTTTTTCCTGAATATATTCAGGAAAAAACGCATACGCCCTTTTTGGCCAACCAAGCAAGCTTGCAAAGGAAATCTGCACTACAATGAAGTCTCACTTCCCCCCGGTCAAAAGGGCCATCTGAAAAAAGTGTAAAATCCAGAAAGGCAGGACAGGCCATGGAGAACTGGGAGCCTTGTTATGCTGATGGGCGGGATGTCAATTGCCAACAGCCACTCGGGAGAAGTGTATGGTGTTTCCTGAAACATCTAAAAAACAAAGCAACAGAGCCTAGGGCACTTCCACTTATGGTCCTATAGCTTAGGGAAATTAAAATCAAAAAGACACAGCCACCCCAAAGGTTGGGACGGCTCTGTTTACAAGAACCTGGTTTACGGTACAAGTTCAATATCGCAGAAAGTGAAAAATGGATAAAGAAGTTGTGGTACTTACGTACAATGCAGTATCACTCAGCAATGAAATCTATGTCATCAGGCCCGTAGCAGCATAATGAGTGGATTCAGGTACGATGATTCTAACTGAAATAAGTCACACAGGAAAAGAAACATCATAAGATATCACTAATACACGGAATGTAACCTTGGCTACACAGGAACTGAATTACAAAACAGAACAGGGTCTCAAATTTAGAAAACCAACTTATGCTTGCTTAAGGGGAAAGGTGAGTTGGGGTGCTGCATAAAACCAGAGATTGAAATGAGCACAGATAAAGTTCCTTAAGCCAAATATGGAATAGACAAGAGCTACTCCTTGCTCAACGAAATGGACTCAACACCCCATATTAAATGCCTAAGAGTGTACCTGACTAGGAAGTATGTTAAAACCTATGGATTGCTATGTCTCTGAAAGAGAATCAAGTGTGTGTACAGCAGTGATAGGATTGGAGAGGTTCGGTGAGCAAATGAAGACCCTTTGAAGTCATATTGCATGGTACCCATTCCACGGGTCTCAACTCTCCAGGTTTAAGGTATTCTTCCTTCAGCTAAAACATGCATGTGGAACCCAGAGTATGATCAACCGTGTGATCGGGAGACGTGTTCCAATATGTGTCAGTTTTCGTCCCCTGGTACTCGGGTGCAACATTCCAGACGCTTTACTAACACTCTCCCAACTTGGAGAGTCAGTGCCTTTAACCTCCTGTTTGGCCCAGTTTGCAATTTCTGCGGAAGATGAACAGGAATAGGGAGAACCAATGACAGACTAGCTGGAGGTGTCTGGACGGGCAAATTTAACTCTCATTTCCCACCAGGAAGAGGAATTAACCAAAGGCTCAGCGTGCCGTGCCGGAACCAGATTAGGGCCTGAAGCCATCCTGCGGTGTTGCGGCCAGCTCACGAGAAAGCGAGTTGAAGAAAGGAGCTCAGGGGCACTGTAATTCACAAACCTGCAGAGTTATAAATGACAGCTATCGTCCAAAAATATACTGAAGTAAGGCTGCCAAGAGGACTTGAAAGCGGGGCAGAATTGCAGGAAACCGATTTCAGGAGGTAGACTGGAATTGCATTGAAAGCATAGGAAAAGAGGCAGAACGTCCACAATGATGCACTTAGCCAAAAAGGGCGTATGCGTTTTTTCCTGAATATATTCAGGAAAAAACGCATACGCCCTTTTTGGCCAACCAAGCAAGCTTGCAAAGGAAATCTGCACTACGATGAAGTCTCACTTCCCCCCGGTCAAAAGGGCAATCTGAAAAAAGTGTAAAATCCAGAAAGGCAGGACAGGCCATGGAGAACTGGGAGCCTTGTTATGCTGATGGGCGGGATGTCAATTGCCAACAGCCACTCGGGAGAAGTGTATGGTGTTTCCTGAAACATCTAAAAAACAAAGCAACAGAGCCTCGGGCACTTCCACTTATGGTCCTATAACTTAGGGAAATTAAACTCAAAAAGACACAGCCACCCCAAAGTTTGGCACGGCTGTGTTTACAAGAAGCACGTTTACGGTACAAGTTCAATATCGCAGAAAGTGAAAAATGGATAAAGAAGTTGTGGTACTTACGTACAATGCAGTATCACTCAGCAATGAAATCTATGTCATCAGGCCCATAGCAGCATAATGAGTGGATTCAGGTATGATGATTCTAACTGAAATAAGTCACACAGGAAAAGAAACATCATAAGATATCACTAATACACGGAATGTAACCTTGGCTACACAGGAACTGAATTACAAAACAGAACAGGGTCTCAAATTTAGAAAACCAACTTATGCTTGCTTAAGGGGAAAGGTGAGTTGGGGTGCTGCATAAAACCAGAGATTGAAATGAGCACAGATAAAGTTCCTTAAGCCAAATATGGAATAGACAAGAGCTACTCCTTGCTCAACGAAATGGACTCAACACCCCATATTAAATGCCTAAGAGTGTACCTGACTAGGAAGTATCTTAAAACCTATGGATTGCTATGTCTCCGAAAGAGAATCAAGCGTGTGTGCAGCGGCATAAACGCAGCAGTGATAGGACTGGAGATGTTCGGTGAGCAAATGAAGACCCTTTGAAGTCATATTGCATGGTACCCATTCCACGGGTCTCAACTCTCCAGGTTTAAGGTATTCTTCCTTCAGCTAAAACATGCATGTGGAACCCAGAGTATGATCAACCGTGTGATCGGGAGACGCGTTCCAATATGTCTCAGTTTTCGTCCCCTGGTACTCGGGTGCAACATTCCAGACGCTTTACTAACACTCTCCCGACTTGGAGAGTCAGTGCCTTTAACCTCCTGTTTGGCCCAGTTTGCAATTTCTGCGGAAGATGAACAGGAATAGGGAGAACCAATGACAGACTAGCTGGAGGTGTCTGGACGGGCAAATTGAACTCTCATTTCCCACCTGGAAGAGGAATTAACCAAAGGCTCAGCGTGCCGTGCCGGAACCAGATTAGGGCCTGAAGCCATCCTGCGGTGTTGCGGCCAGCTCACGAGAAAGCGAGTTGAAGAAAGGAGCTCAGGGGCACTGTAATTCACAAACCTGCAGAGTTATAAATGACAGCTATCGTCCAAAAATATACTGAAGTAAGGCTGCCAAGAGGACTTGAAAGCGGGGCAGAATTGCAGGAAACCGATTTCAGGAGGTAGACTGGAATTGCATTGAAAGCATAGGAAAAGAGGCAGAACGTCCACAATGATGCACTTGGCCAAAAAGGGCGTATGCGTTTTTTCCTGAATATATTCAGGAAAAAACGCATACGCCCTTTTTGGCCAACCAAGCAAGCTTGCAAAGGAAATCTGCACTACAATGAAGTCTCACTTCCCCCCGGTCAAAAGGGCCATCTGAAAAAAGTGTAAAATCCAGAAAGGCAGGACAGGCCATGGAGAACTGGGAGCCTTGTTATGCTGATGGGCGGGATGTCAATTGCCAACAGCCACTCGGGAGAAGTGTATGGTGTTTCCTGAAACATCTAAAAAACAAAGCAACAGAGCCTAGGGCACTTCCACTTATGGTCCTATAGCTTAGGGAAATTAAAATCAAAAAGACACAGCCACCCCAAAGGTTGGGACGGCTCTGTTTACAAGAACCTGGTTTACGGTACAAGTTCAATATCGCAGAAAGTGAAAAATGGATAAAGAAGTTGTGGTACTTACGTACAATGCAGTATCACTCAGCAATGAAATCTATGTCATCAGGCCCGTAGCAGCATAATGAGTGGATTCAGGTACGATGATTCTAACTGAAATAAGTCACACAGGAAAAGAAACATCATAAGATATCACTAATACACGGAATGTAACCTTGGCTACACAGGAACTGAATTACAAAACAGAACAGGGTCTCAAATTTAGAAAACCAACTTATGCTTGCTTAAGGGGAAAGGTGAGTTGGGGTGCTGCATAAAACCAGAGATTGAAATGAGCACAGATAAAGTTCCTTAAGCCAAATATGGAATAGACAAGAGCTACTCCTTGCTCAACGAAATGGACTCAACACCCCATATTAAATGCCTAAGAGTGTACCTGACTAGGAAGTATGTTAAAACCTATGGATTGCTATGTCTCTGAAAGAGAATCAAGTGTGTGTACAGCAGTGATAGGATTGGAGAGGTTCGGTGAGCAAATGAAGACCCTTTGAAGTCATATTGCATGGTACCCATTCCACGGGTCTCAACTCTCCAGGTTTAAGGTATTCTTCCTTCAGCTAAAACATGCATGTGGAACCCAGAGTATGATCAACCGTGTGATCGTGAGACGTGTTCCAATATGTGTCAGTTTTCGTCCCCTGGTACTCGGGTGCAACATTCCAGACGCTTTACTAACACTCTCCCGACTTGGAGAGTCAGTGCCTTTAACCTCCTGTTTGGCCCAGTTTGCAATTTCTGCGGAAGATGAACAGGAATAGGGAGAACCAATGACAGACTAGCTGGAGGTGTCTGGACGGGCAAATTTAACTCTCATTTCCCACCAGGAAGAGGAATTAACCAAAGGCTCAGCGTGCCATGCCGGAACCAGATTAGGGCCTGAAGCCATCCTGCGGTGTTGCGGCCAGCTCACGAGAAAGCGAGTTGAAGAAAGGAGCTCAGGGGCACTGTAATTCACAAACCTGCAGAGTTATAAATGACAGCTATCGTCCAAAAATATACTGAAGTAAGGCTGCCAAGAGGACTTGAAAGCGGGGCAGAATTGCAGGAAACGGATTTCAGGAGGTAGACTGGAATTGCATTGAAAGCATAGGAAAAGAGGCAGAACGTCCACAATGATGCACTTGGCCAAAAAGGGCGTATGCGTTTTTTCCTGAATATATTCAGGAAAAAACGCATACGCCCTTTTTGGCCAACCAAGCAAGCTTGCAAAGGAAATCTGCACTACAATGAAGTCTCACTTCCCCCCGGTCAAAAGGGCCATCTGAAAAAAGTGTAAAATCCAGAAAGGCAGGACAGGCCATGGAGAACTGGGAGCCTTGTTATGCTGATGGGCGGGATGTCAATTGCCAACAGCCACTCGGGAGAAGTGTATGGTGTTTCCTGAAACATCTAAAAAACAAAGCAACAGAGCCTAGGGCACTTCCACTTATGGTCCTATAGCTTAGGGAAATTAAAATCAAAAAGACACAGCCACCCCAAAGTTTGGCACGGCTGTGTTTACAAGAACCTGGTTTACGGTACAAGTTCAATATCGCAGAAAGTGAAAAATGGATAAAGAAGTTGTGGTACTTACGTACAATGCAATATCACTCAGCAATGAAATCTATGTCATCAGGCCCGTAGCAGCATAATGAGTGGATTCAGGTACGATGATTCTAACTGAAATAAGTCACACAGAAAAAGAAACATCATAAGATATCACTAATACACCGAATGTAATCTTGGCTACACAGGAACTGAATTACAAAACAGAACAGGGTCTCAAATTTAGAAACCCAACTTATGCTTGCTTAAGGGGAAAGGTGAGTTGGGGTGCTGCATAAAACCAGAGATTGAAATGAGCACAGATAAAGTTCCTTAAGCCAAATATGGAATAGACAAGAGCTACTCCTTGCTCAACGAAATGGACTCAACACCCCATATTAAATGCCTAAGAGTGTACCTGACTAGGAAGTATCTTAAAACCTATGGATTGCTATGTCTCTGAAAGAGAATCAAGTGTGTGTACAGGGGCATAAACGCAGCAGTGATAGGATTGGAGAGGTTCGGTGAGCCAATGAAGACCCTTTGAAGTCATATTGCATGGTACCCATTCCACGGGTCTCAACTCTCCAGGTTTAAGGTATTCTTCCTTCAGCTAAAACATGCATGTGGAACCCAGAGTATGATCAACCGTGTGATCGGGAGACGTGTTCCAATATGTGTCAGTTTTCGTCCCCTGGTACTCGGGTGCAACATTCCAGACGCTTTACTAACACTCTCCCGACTTGGAGAGTCAGTGCCTTTAACCTCCTGTTTGGCCCAGTTTGCAATTTCTGCGGAAGATGAACAGGAATAGGGAGAACCAATGACAGACTAGCTGGAGGTGTCTGGACGGGCAAATTTAACTCTCATTTCCCACCAGGAAGAGGAATTAACCAAAGGCTCAGCGTGCCGTGCCGGAACCAGATTAGGACCTGAAGCCATCCTGCGGTGTTGCGGCCAGCTCACGAGAAAGCGAGTTGAAGAAAGGAGCTCAGGGGCACTGTAATTCACAAACCTGCAGAGTTATAAATGACAGCTATCGTCCAAAAATATACTGAAGTAAGGCTGCCAAGAGGACTTGAAAGCGGGGCAGAATTGCAGGAAACCGATTTCAGGAGGTAGACTGGAATTGCATTGAAAGCATAGGAAAAGAGGCAGAACGTCCACAATGATGCACTTGGCCAAAAAGGGCGTATGCGTTTTTTCCTGAATATATTCAGGAAAAAACGCATACGCCCTTTTTGGCCAACCAAGCAAGCTTGCAAAGGAAATCTGCACTACAATGAAGTCTCACTTCCCTCCGGTCAAAAGGGCCATCTGAAAAAAGTGTAAAATCCAGAAAGGCAGGACAGGCCATGGAGAACTGGGAGCCTTGTTATGCTGATGGGCGGGATGTCAATTGCCAACAGCCACTCGGGAGAAGTGTACGGTGTTTCCTGAAACATCTAAAAAACAAAGCAACAGAGCCTAGGGCACTTCCACTTATGGTCCTATAGCTTAGGGAAATTAAAATCAAAAGACATAGCCACCCCAAAGGTTGGGACGGCTCTGTTTACAAGAACCTGGTTTACGGTACAAGTTCAATATCGCAGAAAGTGAAAAATGGATAAAGAATTTGTGGTACTTACGTACAATGCAGTATCACTCAGCAATGAAATCTATGTCATCAGGCCCGTAGCAGCATAATGAGTGGATTCAGGTACGATGATTCTAACTGAAATAAGTCTCACAGGAAAAGAAACATCATAAGATATCACTAATACAAGGAATGTAACCTTGGCTACACAGGAACTGAATTACAAAACAGAACAGGGTCTCAAATTTAGAAAACCAACTTATGCTTGCTTAAGGGGAAAGGTGAGTTGGGGTGCTGCATAAAACCAGAGATTGAAATGAGCACAGATAAAGTTCCTTAAGCCAAATATGGAATAGACAAGAGCTACTCCTTGCTCAACGAAATGGACTCAACACCCCATATTAAATGCCTAAGAGTGTACCTGACTAGGAAGTATCTTAAAACCTATGTATTGCTATGTCTCCGAAAGAGAATCAAGTGTGTGTACAGCAGTGATAGGATTGGAGAGGTTCGGTGAGCAAATGAAGACCCTTTGAAGTCATATTGCATGGTACCCATTCCACGGATCTCAACTCTCCAGGTTTAAGGTATTCTTCCTTCAGCTAAAACATGCATGTGGAACCCAGAGTATGATCAACCGTGTGATCGGGAGACGTGTTCCAATATGTGTCAGTTTTCGTCCCCTGGTACTCGGGTGCAACATTCCAGACGCTTTACTAACACTCTCCCGACTTGGAGAGTCAGTGCCTTTAACCTCCTGTTTGGCCCAGTTTGCAATTTCTGCGGAAGATGAACAGGAATAGGGAGAACCAATGACAGACTAGCTGGAGGTGTCTGGACGGGCAAATTTAACTCTCATTTCCCACCAGGAAGAGGAATTAACCAAAGGCTCAGCGTGCCGTGCCGGAACCAGATTAGGGCCTGAAGCCATCGTGCGGTGTTGCGGCCAGCTCACCAGAAAGCGAGTTGAAGAAAGGAGCTCAGGGGCACTGTAATTCACAAACCTGCAGAGTTATAAATGACAGCTATCGTCCAAAAATATACTGAAGTAAGGCTGCCAAGAGGACTTGAAAGCGGGGCAGAATTGCAGGAAACCGATTTCAGGAGGTAGACTGGAATTGCATTGAAAGCATAGGAAAAGAGGCAGAACGTCCACAATGATGCACTTGGCCAAAAAGGGCATATGCGTTTTTTCCTGAATATATTCAGGAAAAAACGCATACGCCCTTTTTGGCCAACCAAGCAAGCTTGCAAAGGAAATCTGCACTACAATGAAGTCTCACTTCCCCCCGGTCAAAAGGGCCATCTGAAAAAAGTGTAAAATCCAGAAAGGCAGGACAGGCCATGGAGAACTGGGAGCCTTGTTATGCTGATGGGCGGGATGTCAATTGCCAACAGCCACTCGGGAGAAGTGTATGGTGTTTCCTGAAACATCTAAAAAACAAAGCAACAGAGCCTCGGGCACTTCCACTTATGGTCCTATAGCTTAGGGAAATTAAACTCAAAAAGACACAGCCACCCCAAAGTTTGGCACGGCTGTGTTTACAAGAACCACGTTTACGGTACAAGTTCAGTATCGCAGAAAGTGAAAAATGGATAAAGAAGTTGTGGTACTTACGTACAATGCAATATCACTCAGCAAGGAAATCTATGTCATCAGGCCCATAGCAGCATAATGAGTGGATTCAGGTACGATGATTCTAACTGAAATAAGTCACACAGAAAAAGAAACATCATAAGATATCACTAATACACCGAATGTAATCTTGGCTACACAGGAACTGAATTACAAAACAGAACAGGGTCTCAAATTTAGAAACCCAACTTATGCTTGCTTAAGGGGAAAGGTGAGTTGGGGTGCTGCATAAAACCAGAGATTGAAATGAGCACAGATAAAGTTCCTTAAGCCAAATATGGAATAGACAAGAGCTACTCCTTGCTCAACGAAATGGACTCAACACCCCATATTAAATGCCTAAGAGTGTACCTGACTAGGAAGTATCTTAAAACCTATGGATTGCTATGTCTCTGAAAGAGAATCAAGTGTGTGTACAGGGGCATAAACGCAGCAGTGATAGGATTGGAGAGGTTCGGTGAGCAAATGAAGACCCTTTGAAGTCATATTGCATGGTACCCATTCCACGGGTCTCAACTCTCCAGGTTTAAGGTATTCTTCCTTCAGCTAAAACATGCATGTGGAACCCAGAGTATGATCAACCGTGTGATCGGGAGACGTGTTCCAATATGTGTCAGTTTTCATCCCCTGGTACTCGGGTGCAACATTCCAGACGCTTTACTAACACTCTCCCGACTTGGAGAGTCAGTGCCTTTAACCTCCTGTTTGGCCCAGTTTGCAATTTCTGCGGAAGATGAACAGGAATAGGGAGAACCAATGACAGACTAGCTGGAGGTGTCTGGACGGGCAAATTGAACTCTCATTTCCCACCAGGAAGAGGAATTAACCAAAGGCTCAGCGTGCCGTGCCGGAACCAGATTAGGGCCTGAAGCCATCCTGCGGTGTTGCGGCCAGCTCACGAGAAAGCGAGTTGAAGAAAGGAGCTCAGGGGCACTGTAATTCACAAACCTGCAGAGTTATAAATGACAGCTATCGTCCAAAAATATACTGAAGTAAGGCTGCCAAGAGGACTTGAAAGCGGGGCAGAATTGCAGGAAACCGATTTCAGGAGGTAGACTGGAATTGCATTGAAAGCATAGGAAAAGAGGCAGAACGTCCACAATGATGCACTTGGCCAAAAAGGGCGTATGCGTTTTTTCCTGAATATATTCAGGAAAAAACGCATACGCCCTTTTTGGCCAACCAAGCAAGCTTGCAAAGGAAATCTGCACTACAATGAAGTCTCACTTCCCCCCGGTCAAAAGGGCCATCTGAAAAAAGTGTAAAATCCAGAAAGGCAGGACAGGCCATGGAGAACTGGGAGCCTTGTTATGCTGATGGGCGGGATGTCAATTGCCAACAGCCACTCGGGAGAAGTGTATGGTGTTTCCTGAAACATCTAAAAAACAAAGCAGCAGAGCCTCGGGCACTTCCACTTATGGTCCTATAGCTTAGGGAAATTAAAATCAAAAGACACAGCAACCCCAAAGGTTGGGACGGCTCTGTTTACAAGAACCTGGTTTACGGTACAAGTTCAATATCGCAGAAAGTGAAAAATGGATAAAGAAGTTGTGGTACTTACGTACAATGCAGTATCACTCAGCAATGAAATCTATGTCATCAGGCCCGTAGCAGCATAATGAGTGGATTCAGGTATGATGATTCTAACTGAAATAAGTCACACAGGAAAAGAAACATCATAACATATCACTAATACACGGAATGTAACCTTGGCTACACAGGAACTGAATTACAAAACAGAACAGGGTCTCAAATTTAGAAACCCAACTTATGCTTGCTTAAGGGGAAAGGTGAGTTGGGGTGCTGCATAAAACCAGAGATTGAAATGAGCACAGATAAAGTTCCTTAAGCCAAATATGGAATAGACAAGAGCTACTCCTTGCTCAACGAAATGGACTCAACACCCCATATTAAATGCCTAAGAGTGTACCTGACTAGGAAGTATCTTAAAACCTATGGATTGCTATGTCTCTGAAAGAGAATCAAGTGTGTGTACAGGGGCATAAACGCAGCAGTGATAGGATTGGAGAGGTTCGGTGAGCAAATGAAGACCCTTTGAAGTCATATTGCATGGTACCCATTCCATGGGTCTCAACTCTCCAGGTTTAAGGTATTCTTCCTTCAGCTAAAACATGCATGTGGAACCCAGAGTATGATCAACCGTGTGATCGGGAGACGTGTTCCAATATGTGTCAGTTTTCGTCCCCTGGTACTCGGGTGCAACATTCCAGATGCTTTACTAACACTCTCCCGACTTGGAGAGTCAGTGCCTTTAACCTCCTGTTTGGCCCAGTTTGCAATTTCTGCGGAAGATGAACAGGAATAGGGAGAACAAATGACAGACTAGCTGGAGGTGTCTGGACGGGCAAATTTAACTCTCATTTCCCACCAGGAAGAGGAATTAACCAAAGGCTCAGCGTGCCGTGCCGGAACCAGATTAGGGCCTGAAGCCATCCTGCGGTGTTGCGGCCAGCTCACGAGAAAGCGAGTTGAAGAAAGGAGCTCAGGGGCACTGTAATTCACAAACCTGCAGAGTTATAAATGACAGCTATCGTCCAAAAATATACTGAAGTAAGGCTGCCAAGAGGACTTGAAAGCGGGGCAGAATTGCAGGAAACCGATTTCAGGAGGTAGACTGGAATTGCATTGAAAGCATAGGAAAAGAGGCAGAACGTCCACAATGATGCACTTGGCCAAAAAGGGCGTATGCGTTTTTTCCTGAATATATTCAGGAAAAAACGCATACACCCTTTTTGGCCAACCAAGCAAGCTTGCAAAGGAAATCTGCACTACAATGAAGTCTCACTTCCCCCCAGTCAAAAGGGCCATCTGAAAAAAGTGTAAAATCCACAAAGGCAGGACAGGCCATGGAGAACTGGGAGCCTTGTTATGCTGATGGGCGGGATGTCAATTGCCAACAGCCACTCGGGAGAAGTGTATGGTGTTTCCTGAAACATCTAAAAAACAAAGCAACAGAGCCTCGGGCACTTCCACTTATGGTCCTATAGCTTAGGGAAATTAAGATCAAAAAGACACAGCCACCCCTAAGGTTGGGACGGCTCTGTTTACAAGAACCTGGTTTACGGTACAGGTTCAATATCGCAGAAAGTGAAAAATGGATAAAGATGTTGTGGTACTAACGTACAATGCAGTATCACTCAGCAAGGAAATCTATGTCATCAGGCCCGTAGCAGCATAATGAGTGGATTCAGGTATGATGATTCTAACTGAAATAAGTCACACAGGAAAAGAAACATCATAAGATATCACTAATACACGGAATGTAACCTTGGCTACACAGGAACTGAATTACAAAACAGAACAGGGTCTCAAATTTAGAAAACCAACTTATGCTTGCTTAAGGGGAAAGGTGAGTTGGGGTGCTGCATAAAACCAGAGATTGAAATGAGCACAGATAAAGTTCCTTAAGCCAAATATGGAATAGACAAGAGCTACTCCTTGCTCAACGAAATGGACTCAACACCCCATATTAAATGCCTAAGAGTGTACCTGACTAGGAAGTATCTTAAAACCTATGGATTGCTATGTCTCTGAAAGAGAATCAAGTGTGTGTACAGGGGCATAAACGCAGCAGTGATAGGATTGGAGAGGTTCGGTGAGCAAATGAAGACCCTTTGAAGTCATATTGCATGGTACCCATTCCACGGGTCTCAACTCTCCAGGTTTAAGGTATTCTTCCTTCAGCTAAAACATGCATGTGGAACCCAGAGTATGATCAACCGTGTGATCGGGAGACGTGTTCCAATATGTGTCAGTTTTCGTCCCCTGGTACTCGGGTGCAACATTCCAGACGCTTTACTAACACTCTCCCGACTTGGAGAGTCAGTGCCTTTAACCTCCTGTTTGGCCCAGTTTGCAATTTCTGCGGAAGATGAACAGGAATAGGGAGAACCAATGACAGACTAGCTGGAGGTGTCTGGACGGGCAAATTTAACTCTCATTTCCCACCAGGAAGAGGAATTAACCAAAGGCTCAGCGTGCCGTGCCGGAACCAGATTAGGGCCTGAAGCCATCCTGCGGTGTTGCGGCCAGCTCACGAGAAAGCGAGTTGAAGAAAGGAGCTCAGGGGCACTGTAATTCACAAACCTGCAGAGTTATAAATGACAGCTATCGTCCAAAAATATACTGAAGTAAGGCTGCCAAGAGGACTTGAAAGCGGGGCAGAATTGCAGGAAACCGATTTCAGGAGGTAGACTGGAATTGCATTGAAAGCATAGGAAAAGAGGCAGAACGTCCACAATGATGCACTTGGCCAAAAAGGGCGTATGCGTTTTTTCCTGAATATATTCAGGAAAAAACGCATACGCCCTTTTTGGCCAACCAAGCAAGCTTGCAAAGGAAATCTGCACTACAATGAAGTCTCACTTCCCCCCGGTCAAAAGGGCCATCTGAAAAAAGTGTAAAATCCAGAAAGGCAGGACAGGCCATGGAGAACTGGGAGCCTTGTTATGCTGATGGGCGGGATGTCAATTGCCAACAGCCACTCGGGAGAAGTGTATGGTGTTTCCTGAAACATCTAAAAAACAAAGCAACAGAGCCTCGGGCACTTCCACTTATGGTCCTATAGCTTAGGGAAATTAAAATCAAAAGACACAGCAACCCCAAAGGTTGGGACGGCTCTGTTTACAAGAACCTGGTTTACGGTACAAGTTCAATATCGCAGAAAGTGAAAAATGGATAAAGAAGTTGTGGTACTTACGTACAATGCAAATCACTCAGCAAGGAAATCTATGTCATCAGGCCCGTAGCAGCATAATGAGTGGATTCAGGTACGATGATTCTAACTGAAATAAGTCACACAGAAAAAGAAACATCATAAGATATCACTAATACACGGAATGTAATCTTGGCTACACAGGAACTGAATTACAAAACAGAACAGGGTCTCAAATTTAGAAACCCAACTTATGCTTGCTTAAGGGGAAAGGTGAGTTGGGGTGCTGCATAAAACCAGAGATTGAAATGAGCACAGATAAAGTTCCTTAAGCCAAATATGGAATAGACAGGAGCTACTCCTTGCTCAACGAAATGGACTCAACACCCCATATTAAATGCCTAAGAGTGTACCTGACTAGGAAGTATCTTAAAACCTATGGATTGCTATGTCTCTGAAAGAGAATCAAGTGTGTGTACAGGGGCATAAACGCAGCAGTGATAGGATTGGAGAGGTTCGGTGAGCAAATGAAGACCCTTTGAAGTCATATTGCATGGTACCCATTCCACGGGTCTCAACTCTCCAGGTTTAAGGTATTCTTCCTTCAGCTAAAACATGCATGTGGAACCCAGAGTATGATCAACCGTGTGATCGGGAGACGTGTTCCAATATGTGTCAGTTTTCGTCCCGTGGTACTCGGGTGCAACATTCCAGACGCTTTACTAACACTCTCCCAACTTGGAGAGTCAGTGCCTTTAACCTCCTGTTTGGCCCAGTTTGCAATTTCTGCGGAAGATGAACAGGAATAGGGAGAACCAATGACAGACTAGCTGGAGGTGTCTGGACGGGCAAATTTAACTCTCATTTCCCACCAGGAAGAGGAATTAACCAAAGGCTCAGCGTGCCGTGCCGGAACCAGATTAGGGCCTGAAGCCATCCTGCGGTGTTGCGGCCAGCTCACGAGAAAGCGAGTTGAAGAAAGGAGCTCAGGGGCACTGTAATTCACAAACCTGCAGAGTTATAAATGACAGCTATCGTCCAAAAATATACTGAAGTAAGGCTGCCAAGAGGACTTGAAAGCGGGGCAGAATTGCAGGAAACCGATTTCAGGAGGTAGACTGGAATTGCATTGAAAGCATAGGAAAAGAGGCAGAACGTCCACAATGATGCACTTGGCCAAAAAGGGCGTATGCGTTTTTTCCTGAATATATTCAGGAAAAAACGCATACGCCCTTTTTGGCCAACCAAGCAAGCTTGCAAAGGAAATCTGCACTACAATGAAGTCTCACTTCCCCCCGGTCAAAAGGGCCATCTGAAAAAAGTGTAAAATCCAGAAAGGCAGGACAGGCCATGGAGAACTGGGAGCCTTGTTATGCTGATGGGCGGGATGTCAATTGCCAACAGCCACTCCGGAGAAGTGTATGGTGTTTCCTGAAACATCTAAAAAACAAAGCAACAGAGCCTAGGGCACTTCCACTTATGGTCCTATAGCTTAGGGAAATTAAAATCAAAAAGACACAGCCACCCCAAAGGTTGGGACGGCTCTGTTTACAAGAACCTGGTTTACGGTACAAGTTCAATATCGCAGAAAGTGAAAAATGGATAAAGATGTTGTGGTACTAACGTACAATGCAGTATCACTCAGCAATGAAATCTATGTCATCAGGCCCGTAGCAGCATAATGAGTGGATTCAGGTATGATGATTCTAACTGAAATAAGTCACACAGGAAAAGAAACATCATAAGATATCACTAATACACGGAATGTAACCTTGGCTACACAGGAACTGAATTACAAAACAGAACAGGGTCTCAAATTTAGAAAACCAACTTATGCTTGCTTAAGGGGAAAGGTGAGCTGGGGTGCTGCATAAAACCAGAGATTGAAATGAGCACAGATAAAGTTCCTTAAGCCAAATATGGAATAGACAGGAGCTACTCCTTGCTCAACGAAATGGACTCAACACCCCATATTAAATGCCTAAGAGTGTACCTGACTAGGAAGTATCTTAAAACCTATGGATTGCTATGTCTCTGAAAGAGAATCAAGTGTGTGTACAGGGGCATAAACGCAGCAGTGATAGGATTGGAGAGGTTCGGTGAGCAAATGAAGACCCTTTGAAGTCATATTGCATGGTACCCATTCCACGGGTCTCAACTCTCCAGGTTTAAGGTATTCTTCCTTCAGCTAAAACATGCATGTGGAACCCAGAGTATGATCAACCGTGTGATCGGGAGACGTGTTCCAATATGTCTCAGTTTTCGTCCCCTGGTACTCGGGTGCAACATTCCAGATGCTTTACTAACACTCTCCCGACTTGGAGAGTCAGTGCCTTTAACCTCCTGTTTGGCCCAGTTTGCAATTTCTGCGGAAGATGAACAGGAATAGGGAGAACCAATGACAGACTAGCTGGAGGTGTCTGGACGGGCAAATTTAACTCTCATTTCCCACCAGGAAGAGGAATTAACCAAAGGCTCAGCGTGCCGTGCCGGAACCAGATTAGGGCCTGAAGCCATCCTGCGGTGTTGCGGCCAGCTCACCAGAAAGCGAGTTGAAGAAAGGAGCTCAGGGGCACTGTAATTCACAAACCTGCAGAGTTATAAATGACAGCTATCGTCCAAAAATATACTGAAGTAAGGCTGCCAAGAGGACTTGAAAGCGGGGCAGAATTGCAGGAAACCGATTTCAGGAGGTAGACTGGAATTGCATTGAAAGCATAGGAAAAGAGGCAGAACGTCCACAATGATGCACTTGGCCAAAAAGGGCGTATGCGTTTTTTCCTGAATATATTCAGGAAAAAACGCATACGCCCTTTTTGGCCAACCAAGCAAGCTTGCAAAGGAAATCCGCACTACAATGAAGTCTCAGTTCCCCCCGGTCAAAAGGGCCATCTGAAAAAAGTGTAAAATCCAGAAAGGCAGGACAGGCCATGGAGAACTGGGAGCCTTGTTATGCTGATGGGCGGGATGTCAATTGCCAACAGCCACTCGGGAGAAGTGTATGGTGTTTCCTGAAACATCTAAAAAACAAAGCAACAGAGCCTCGGGCACTTCCACTTATGGTCCTATAGCTTAGGGAAATTAAAATCAAAAGACACAGCCACCGCAAATGTTGGGACGGCTCTGTTTACAAGAACCTGGTTTACGGTACAAGTTCAATATCGCAGAAAGTGAAAAATGGATAAAGAAGTTGTGGTACTTACGTACAATGCAAATCACTCAGCAAGGAAATCTATGTCATCAGGCCCGTAGCAGCATAATGAGTGGATTCAGGTACGATGATTCTAACTGAAATAAGTCACACAGAAAAAGAAACATCATAAGATATCACTAATACACGGAATGTAATCTTGGCTACACAGGAACTGAATTACAAAACAGAACAGGGTCTCAAATTTAGAAAACCAACTTATGCTTGCTTAAGGGGAAAGGTGAGTTGGGGTGCTGCATAAAACCAGAGATTGAAATGAGCACAGATAAAGTTCCTTAAGCCAAATATGGAATAGACAAGAGCTACTCCTTGCTCAACGAAATGGACTCAACACCCCATATTAAATGCCTAAGAGTGTACCTGACTAGGAAGTATCTTAAAACCTATGGATTGCTATGTCTCTGAAAGAGAATCAAGTGTGTGTACAGGGGCATAAACGCAGCAGTGATAGGATTGGAGAGGTTCGGTGAGCCAATGAAGACCCTTTGAAGTCATATTGCATGGTACCCATTCCACGGGTCTCAACTCTCCAGGTTTAAGGTATTCTTCCTTCAGCTAAAACATGCATGTGGAACCCAGAGTATGATCAACCGTGTGATCGGGAGACGTGTTCCAATATGTGTCAGTTTTCGTCCCCTGGTACTCGGGTGCAACATTCCAGACGCTTTACTAACACTCTCCCGACTTGGAGAGTCAGTGCCTTTAACCTCCTGTTTGGCCCAGTTTGCAATTTCTGCGGAAGATGAACAGGAATAGGGAGAACCAATGACAGACTAGCTGGAGGTGTCTGGACGGGCAAATTTAACTCTCATTTCCCACCAGGAAGAGGAATTAACCAAAGGCTCAGCGTGCCGTGCCGGAACCAGATTAGGGCCTGAAGCCATCCTGCGGTGTTGCGGCCAGCTCACCAGAAAGCGAGTTGAAGAAAGGAGCTCAGGGGCACTGTAATTCACAAACCTGCAGAGTTATAAATGACAGCTATCGTCCAAAAATATACTGAAGTAAGGCTGCCAAGAGGACTTGAAAGCGGGGCAGAATTGCAGGAAACCGATTTCAGGAGGTAGACTGGAATTGCATTGAAAGCATAGGAAAAGAGGCAGAACGTCCACAATGATGCACTTGGCCAAAAAGGGCGTATGCGTTTTTTCCTGAATATATTCAGGAAAAAACGCATACGCCCTTTTTGGCCAACCAAGCAAGCTTGCAAAGGAAATCTGCACTACAATGAAGTCTCACTTCCCCCCGGTCAAAAGGGCCATCTGAAAAAAGTGTAAAATCCAGAAAGGCAGGACAGGCCATGGAGAACTGGGAGCCTTGTTATGCTGATGGGCGGGATGTCAATTGCCAACAGCCACTCCGGAGAAGTGTATGGTGTTTCCTGAAACATCTAAAAAACAAAGCAACAGAGCCTAGGGCACTTCCACTTATGGTCCTATAGCTTAGGGAAATTAAAATCAAAAAGACACAGCCACCCCAAAGGTTGGGACGGCTCTGTTTACAAGAACGTGGTTTACGGTACAAGTTCAATATCGCAGAAAGTGAAAAATGGATAAAGATGTTGTGGTACTAACGTACAATGCAGTATCACTCAGCAATGAAATCTATGTCATCAGGCCCGTAGCAGCATAATGAGTGGATTCAGGTATGATGATTCTAACTGAAATAAGTCACACAGGAAAAGAAACATCATAAGATATCACTAATACACGGAATGTAACCTTGGCTACACAGGAACTGAATTACAAAACAGAACAGGGTCTCAAATTTAGAAAACCAACTTATGCTTGCTTAAGGGGAAAGGTGAGCTGGGGTGCTGCATAAAACCAGAGATTGAAATGAGCACAGATAAAGTTCCTTAAGCCAAATATGGAATAGACAGGAGCTACTCCTTGCTCAACGAAATGGACTCAACACCCCATATTAAATGCCTAAGAGTGTACCTGACTAGGAAGTACCTTAAAACCTATGGATTGCTATGTCTCTGAAAGAGAATCAAGTGTGTGTACAGGGGCATAAACGCAGCAGTGATAGGATTGGAGAGGTTCGGTGAGCAAATGAAGACCCTTTGAAGTCATATTGCATGGTAGCCATTCCACGGGTCTCAACTCTCCAGGTTTAAGGTATTCTTCCTTCAGCTAAAACATGCATGTGGAACCCAGAGTATGATCAACCGTGTGATCGGGAGACGTGTTCCAATATGTCTCAGTTTTCGTCCCCTGGTACTCGGGTGCAACATTCAAGATGCTTTACTAACACTCTCCCGACTTGGAGAGTCAGTGCCTTTAACCTCCTGTTTGGCCCAGTTTGCAATTTCTGCGGAAGATGAACAGGAATAGGGAGAACCAATGACAGACCAGCTGGAGGTGTCTGGACGGGCAAATTTAACTCTCATTTCCCACCAGGAAGAGGAATTAACCAAAGGCTCAGCGTGCCGTGCCGGAACCAGATTAGGGCCTGAAGCCATCCTGCGGTGTTGCGGCCAGCTCACGAGAAAGCGAGTTGAAGAAAGGAGCTCAGGGGCACTGTAATTCACAAACCTGCAGAGTTATAAATGACAGCTATCGTCCAAAAATATACTGAAGTAAGGCTGCCAAGAGGACTTGAAAGCGGGGCAGAATTGCAGGAAACCGATTTCAGGAGGTAGACTGGAATTGCATTGAAAGCATAGGAAAAGAGGCAGAACGTCCACAATGATGCACTTGGCCAAAAAGGGCGTATGCGTTTTTTCCTGAATATATTCAGGAAAAAACGCATACGCCCTTTTTGGCCAACCAAGCAAGCTTGCAAAGGAAATCTGCACTACAATGAAGTCTCACTTCCCTCCGGTCAAAAGGGCCATCTGAAAAAAGTGTAAAATCCAGAAAGGCAGGACAGGCCATGGAGAACTGGGAGCCTTGTTATGCTGATGGGCGGGATGTCAACTGCCAACAGCCACTCGGGAGAAGTGTATGGTGTTTCCTGAAACATCTAAAAAACAAAGCAACAGAGCCTAGGGCACTTCCACTTATGGTCCTATATCTTAGGGAAATTAAAATCAAAAGACACAGCCACCCCAAAGGTTGGGACGGCTGTGTTTACAAGAACCTGGTTTACGGTACAAGTTCAATATCGCAGAAAGTGAAAAATGGATAAAGAAGTTGTGGTACTTACGTACAATGCAATATCACTCAGCAAGGAAATCTATGTCATCAGGCCCGTAGCAGCATAATGAGTGGATTCAGGTACGATGATTCTAACTGAAATAAGTCACACAGAAAAAGAAACATCATAAGATATCACTAATACACGGAATGTAACCTTGGCTACACAGGAACTGAATTACAAAACAGAACAGGGTCTCAAATTTAGAAAACCAACTTATGCTTGCTTAAGGGGAAAGGTGAGTTGGGGTGCTGCATAAAACCAGAGATTGAAATGAGCACAGATAAAGTTCCTTAAGCCAAATATGGAATAGACAAGAGCTACTCCTTGCTCAACGAAATGGACTCAACACCCCATATTAAATGCCTAAGAGTGTACCTGACTAGGAAGTATCTTAAAACCTATGGATTGCTATGTCTCTGAAAGAGAATCAAGTGTGTGTACAGGGGCATAAACGCAGCAGTGATAGGATTGGAGAGGTTCGGTGAGCAAATGAAGACCCTTTGAAGTCATATTGCATGGTACCCATTCCACGGGTCACAACTCTCCAGGTTTAAGGTATTCTTCCTTCAGCTAAAACATGCATGTGGAACCCAGAGTATGATCAACCGTGTGATCGTGAGACGTGTTCCAATATGTGTCAGTTTTCGTCCCCTGGTACTCGGGTGCAACATTCCAGACGCTTTACTAACACTCTCCCGACTTGGGGAGTCAGTGCCTTTAACCTCCTGTTTGGCCCAGTTTGCAATTTCTGCGGAAGATGAACAGGAATAGGGAGAACCAATGACAGACTAGCTGGAGGTGTCTGGACGGGCAAATTTAACTCTCATTTCCCACCAGGAAGAGGAATTAACCAAAGGCTCAGCGTGCCGTGCCGGAACCAGATTAGGGCCTGAAGCCATCCTGCGGTGTTGCGGCCAGCTCACCAGAAAGCGAGTTGAAGAAAGGAGCTCAGGGGCACTGTAATTCACAAACCTGCAGAGTTATAAATGACAGCTATCGTCCAAAAATATACTGAAGTAAGGCTGCCAAGAGGACTTGAAAGCGGGGCAGAATTGCAGGAAACCGATTTCAGGAGGTAGACTGGAATTGCATTGAAAGCATAGGAAAAGAGGCAGAACGTCCACAATGATGCACTTGGCCAAAAAGGGCGTATGCGTTTTTTCCTGAATATATTCAGGAAAAAACGCATACGCCCTTTTTGGCCAACCAAGCAAGCTTGCAAAGGAAATCTGCACTACAATGAAGTCTCACTTCCCTCCGGTCAAAAGGGCCATCTGAAAAAAGTGTAAAATCCAGAAAGGCAGGACAGGCCATGGAGAACTGGGAGCCTTGTTATGCTGATGGGCGGGATGTCAACTGCCAACAGCCACTCGGGAGAAGTGTATGGTGTTTCCTGAAACATCTAAAAAACAAAGCAACAGAGCCTAGGGCACTTCCACTTATGGTCCTATATCTTAGGGAAATTAAAATCAAAAGACACAGCCACCCCAAAGGTTGGGACGGCTGTGTTTACAAGAACCTGGTTTACGGTACAAGTTCAATATCGCAGAAAGTGAAAAATGGATAAAGAAGTTGTGGTACTTACGTACAATGCAATATCACTCAGCAAGGAAATCTATGTCATCAGGCCCGTAGCAGCATAATGAGTGGATTCAGGTACGATGATTCTAACTGAAATAAGTCACACAGAAAAAGAAACATCATAAGATATCACTAATACACGGAATGTAACCTTGGCTACACAGGAACTGAATTACAAAACAGAACAGGGTCTCAAATTTAGAAAACCAACTTATGCTTGCTTAAGGGGAAAGGTGAGTTGGGGTGCTGCATAAAACCAGAGATTGAAATGAGCACAGATAAAGTTCCTTAAGCCAAATATGGAATAGACAAGAGCTACTCCTTGCTCAACGAAATGGACTCAACACCCCATATTAAATGCCTAAGAGTGTACCTGACTAGGAAGTATCTTAAAACCTATGGATTGCTATGTCTCTGAAAGAGAATCAAGTGTGTGTACAGGGGCATAAACGCAGCAGTGATAGGATTGGAGAGGTTCGGTGAGCAAATGAAGACCCTTTGAAGTCATATTGCATGGTACCCATTCCACGGGTCTCAACTCTCCAGGTTTAAGGTATTCTTCCTTCAGCTAAAACATGCATGTGGAACCCAGAGTATGATCAACCGTGTGATCGTGAGACGTGTTCCAATATGTGTCAGTTTTCGTCCCCTGGTACTCGGGTGCAACATTCCAGACGCTTTACTAACACTCTCCCGACTTGGGGAGTCAGTGCCTTTAACCTCCTGTTTGGCCCAGTTTGCAATTTCTGCGGAAGATGAACAGGAATAGGGAGAACCAATGACAGACTAGCTGGAGGTGTCTGGACGGGCAAATTTAACTCTCATTTCCCACCAGGAAGGGGAATTAACCAAAGGCTCAGCGTGCCGTGCCGGAACCAGATTAGGGCCCGAAGCCATCCTGCGGTGTTGCGGCCAGCTCACCAGAAAGCGAGTTGAAGAAAGGAGCTCAGGGGCACTGTAATTCACAAACCTGCAGAGTTATAAATGACAGCTATCATCCAAAAATATACTGAAGTAAGGCTGCCAAGAGGACTTGAAAGCGGGGCAGAATTGCAGGAAACCGATTTCAGGAGGTAGACTGGAATTGCATTGAAAGCATAGGAAAAGAGGCAGAACGTCCACAATGATGCACTTGGCCAAAAAGGGCGTATGCGTTTTTTCCTGAATATATTCAGGAAAAAACGCATACGCCCTTTTTGGCCAACCAAGCAAGCTTGCAAAGGAAATCTGCACTACAATGAAGTCTCACTTCCCCCCGGTCAAAAGGGCCATCTGAAAAAAGTGTAAAATCCAGAAAGGCAGGACAGGCCATGGAGAACTGGGAGCCTTGTTATGCTGATGGGCGGGATGTCAATTGCCAACAGCCACTCGGGAGAAGTGTATGGTGTTTCCTGAAACATCTAAAAAACAAAGCAACAGAGCCTCGGGCACTTCCACTTATGGTCCTATAGCTTAGGGAAATTAAACTCAAAAAGACACAGCCACCCCAAAGTTTGGCACGGCTGTGTTTACAAGAACCACGTTTACGGTACAAGTTCAATATCGCAGAAAGTGAAAAATGGATAAAGAAGTTGTGGTACTTACGTACAATGCAATATCACTCAGCAATGAAATCTATGTCATCAGGCCCGTAGCAGCATAATGAGTGGATTCAGGTATGATGATTCTAACTGAAATAAGTCACAGAGAAAAAGAAACATCATAAGATATCACTAATACACGGAATGTAACCTTGGCTACACAGGAACTGAATTACAAAACAGAACAGGGTCTCAAATTTAGAAAACCAACTTATGCTTGCTTAAGGGGAAAGGTGAGTTGGGGTGCTGCATAAAACCAGAGATTGAAATGAGCACAGATAAAGTTCCTTAAGCCAAATATGGAATAGACAAGAGCTACTCCTTGCTCAACGAAATGGACTCAACACCCCATATTAAATGCCTAAGAGTGTACCTGACTAGGAAGTATCTTAAAACCTATGGATTGCTATGTCTCTGAAAGAGAATCAAGTGTGTGTACAGGGGCATAAACGCAGCAGTGATAGGATTGGAGAGGTTCGGTGAGCAAATGAAGACCCTTTGAAGTCATATTGCATGGTACCCATTCCACGGGTCTCAACTCTCCAGGTTTAAGGTATTCTTCCTTCAGCTAAAACATGCATGTGGAACCCAGAGTATGATCAACCATGTGATCGGGAGACGTGTTCCAATATGTCTCAGTTTTCGTCCCCTGGTACTCGGGTGCAACATTCCAGACGCTTTACTAACACTCTCCCGACTTGGAGAGTCAGTGCCTTTAACCTCCTGTTTGGCCCAGTTTGCAATTTCTGCGGAAGATGAACAGGAATAGGGAGAACGAATGACAGACTAGCTGGAGGTGTCTGGACGGGCAAATTTAACTCTCATTTCCCACCAGGAAGAGGAATTAACCAAAGGCTCAGCGTGCCGTGCCGGAACCAGATTAGGGCCCGAAGCCATCCTGCGGTGTTGCGGCCAGCTCACGAGAAAGCGAGTTGAAGAAAGGAGCTCAGGGGCACTGTAATTCACAAACCTGCAGAGTTATAAATGACAGCTATCGTCCAAAAATATACTGAAGTAAGGCTGCCAAGAGGACTTGAAAGCGGGGCAGAATTGCAGGAAACCGATTTCAGGAGGTAGACTGGAATTGCATTGAAAGCATAGGAAAAGAGGCAGAACGTCCACAATGATGCACTTGGCCAAAAAGGGCGTATGCGTTTTTTCCTGAATATATTCAGGAAAAAACGCATACGCCCTTTTTGGCCAACCAAGCAAGCTTGCAAAGGAAATCTGCACTACAATGAAGTCTCACTTCCCCCCGGTCAAAAGGGCCATCTGAAAAAAGTGTAAAATCCAGAAAGGCAGGACAGGCCATGGAGAACTGGGAGCCTTGTTATGCTGATGGGCGGGATGTCAATTGCCAACAGCCACTCGGGAGAAGTGTATGGTGTTTCCTGAAACATCTAAAAAACAAAGCAACAGAGCCTCGGGCACTTCCACTTATGGTCCTATAGCTTAGGGAAATTAAAATCAAAAAGACACAGCCACCCCAAAGGTTGGGACGGCTCTGTTTACAAGAACCTGGTTTACGGTACAAGTTCAATATCGCAGAAAGTGAAAAATGGATAAAGAAGTTGTGGTACTTACGTACAATGCAGTATCACTCAGCAATGAAATCTATGTCATCAGGCCCATAGCAGCATAATGAGTGGATTCAGGTATGATGATTCTAACTGAAATAAGTCACACAGGAAAAGAAACATCATAAGATATCACTAATACACGGAATGTAACCTTGGCTACACAGGAACTGAATTACAAAACAGAACAGGGTCTCAAATTTAGAAAACCAACTTATGCTTGCTTAAGGGGAAAGGTGAGTTGGGGTGCTGCATAAAACCAGAGATTGAAATGAGCACAGATAAAGTTCCTTAAGCCAAATATGGAATAGACAAGAGCTACTCCTTGCTCAACGAAATGGACTCAACACCCCATATTAAATGCCTAAGAGTGTACCTGACTAGGAAGTATCTTAAAACCTATGGATTGCTATGTCTCTGAAAGAGAATCAAGTGTGTGTACAGGGGCATAAACGCAGCAGTGATAGGATTGGAGAGGTTCGGTGAGCAAATGAAGACCCTTTGAAGTCATATTGCATGGTACCCATTCCACGGGTCTCAACTCTCCAGGTTTAAGGTATTCTTCCTTCAGCTAAAACATGCATGTGGAACCCAGAGTATGATCAACCGTGTGATCGTGAGACGTGTTCCAATATGTGTCAGTTTTCGTCCCCTGGTACTCGGGTGCAACATTCCAGACGCTTTACTAACACTCTCCCGACTTGGAGAGTCAGTGCCTTTAACCTCCTGTTTGGCCCAGTTTGCAATTTCTGCGGAAGATGAACAGGAATAGGGAGAACCAATGACAGACTAGCTGGAGGTGTCTGGACGGGCAAATTTAACTCTCATTTCCCACCAGGAAGAGGAATTAACCAAAGGCTCAGCGTGCCGTGCCGGAACCAGATTAGGGCCTGAAGCCATCCTGCGGTGTTGCGGCCAGCTCACCAGAAAGCGAGTTGAAGAAAGGAGCTCAGGGGCACTGTAATTCACAAACCTGCAGAGTTATAAATGACAGCTATCGTCCAAAAATATACTGAAGTAAGGCTGCCAAGAGGACTTGAAAGCGGGGCAGAATTGCAGGAAACCGATTTCAGGAGGTAGACTGGAATTGCATTGAAAGCATAGGAAAAGAGGCAGAACATCCACAATGATGCACTTGGCCAAAAAGGGCGTATGCGTTTTTTCCTGAATATATTCAGGAAAAAACGCATACGCCCTTTTTGGCCAACCAAGCAAGCTTGCAAAGGAAATCTGCACTACAATGAAGTCTCACTTCCCCCCGGTCAAAAGGGCCATCTGAAAAAAGTGTAAAATCCAGAAAGGCAGGACAGGCCATGGAGAACTGGGAGCCTTGTTATGCTGATGGGCGGGATGTCAATTGCCAACAGCCACTCGGGAGAAGTGTATGGTGTTTCCTGAAACATCTAAAAAACAAAGCAACAGAGCCTCGGGCACTTCCACTTATGGTCCTATAGCTTAGGGAAATTAAACTCAAAAAGACACAGCCACCCCAAAGTTTGGCACGGCTGTGTTTACAAGAACCACGTTTACGGTACAAGTTCAATATCGCAGAAAGTGAAAAATGGATAAAGAAGTTGTGGTACTTACGTACAATGCAATATCACTCAGCAAGGAAATCTATGTCATCAGGCCCGTAGCAGCATAATGAGTGGATTCAGGTATGATGATTCTAACTGAAATAAGTCACACAGAAAAAGAAACATCATAAGATATCACTAATACACCGAATGTAAACTTGGCTACACAGGAACTGAATTACAAAACAGAACAGGGTCTCAAATTTAGAAAACCAACTTATGCTTGCTTAAGGGGAAAGGTGAGTTGGGGTGCTGCATAAAACCAGAGATTGAAATGAGCACAGATAAAGTTCCTTAAGCCAAATATGGAATAGACAAGAGCTACTCCTTGCTCAACGAAATGGACTCAACACCCCATATTAAATGCCTAAGAGTGTACCTGACTAGGAAGTATCTTAAAACCTATGGATTGCTATGTCTCTGAAAGAGAATCAAGTGTGTGTACAGGGGCATAAACGCAGCAGTGATAGGATTGGAGAGGTTCGGTGAGCAAATGAAGACCCTTTGAAGTCATATTGCATGGTACCCATTCCACGGGTCTCAACTCTCCAGGTTTAAGGTATTCTTCCTTCAGCTAAAACATGCATGTGGAACCCAGAGTATGATCAACCGTGTGATCGGGAGACGTGTTCCAATATGTCTCAGTTTTCGTCCCCTGGTACTCGGGTGCAACATTCCAGACGCTTTACTAACACTCTCCCGACTTGGAGAGTCAGTGCCTTTAACCTCCTGTTTGGCCCAGTTTGCAATTTCTGCGGAAGATGAACAGGAATAGGGAGAACCAATGACAGACTAGCTGGAGGTGTCTGGACGGGCAAATTGAACTCTCATTTCCCACCAGGAAGAGGAATTAACCAAAGGCTCAGCGTGCCGTGCCGGAACCAGATTAGGGCCCGAAGCCATCCTGCGGTGTTGCGGCCAGCTCACGAGAAAGCGAGTTGAAGAAAGGAGCTCAGGGGCACTGTAATTCACAAACCTGCAGAGTTATAAATGACAGCTATCGTCCAAAAATATACTGAAGTAAGGCTGCCAAGAGGACTTGAAAGCGGGGCAGAATTGCAGGAAACCGATTTCAGGAGGTAGACTGGAATTGCATTGAAAGCATAGGAAAAGAGGCAGAACGTCCACAATGATGCACTTGGCCAAAAAGGGCGTATGCGTTTTTTCCTGAATATATTCAGGAAAAAACGCATACGCCCTTTTTGGCCAACCAAGCAAGCTTGCAAAGGAAATCTGCACTACAATGAAGTCTCACTTCCCCCCGGTCAAAAGGGCCATCTGAAAAAAGTGTAAAATCCAGAAAGGCAGGACAGGCCATGGAGAACTGGGAGCCTTGTTATGCTGATGGGCGGGATGTCAATTGCCAACAGCCACTCCGGAGAAGTGTATGGTGTTTCCTGAAACATCTAAAAAACAAAGCAACAGAGCCTAGGGCACTTCCACTTATGGTCCTATAGCTTAGGGAAATTAAAATCAAAAGACACAGCCACCCCATAGTTTGGGACGGCTCTGTTTACAAGAACCTGGTTTACGGTACAAGTTCAATATCGCAGAAAGTGAAAAATGGATAAAGAAGTTGTGGTACTTACGTACAATGCAATATCACTCAGCAAGGAAATCTATGTCATCAGGCCCGTAGCAGCATAATGAGTGGATTCAGGTACGATGATTCTAACTGAAATAAGTCACAGAGAAAAAGAAACATCATAAGATATCACTAATACACGGAATGTAACCTTGGCTACACAGGAACTGAATTACAAAACAGAACAGGGTCTCAAATTTAGAAAACCAACTTATGCTTGCTTAAGGGGAAAGGTGAGTTGGGGTGCTGCATAAAACCAGAGATTGAAATGAGCACAGATAAAGTTCCTTAAGCCAAATATGGAATAGACAAGAGCTACTCCTTGCTCAACGAAATGGACTCAACACCCCATATTAAATGCCTAAGAGTGTACCTGACTAGGAAGTATCTTAAAACCTATGGATTGCTATGTCTCTGAAAGAGAATCAAGTGTGTGTACAGGGGCATAAACGCAGCAGTGATAGGATTGGAGAGGTTCGGTGAGCAAATGAAGACCCTTTGAAGTCATATTGCATGGTACCCATTCCACGGGTCTCAACTCTCCAGGTTTAAGGTATTCTTCCTTCAGCTAAAACATGCATGTGGAACCCAGAGTATGATCAACCGTGTGATCGGGAGACGTGTTCCAATATGTGTCAGTTTTCGTCCCCTGGTACTCGGGTGCAACATTCCAGACGCTTTACTAACACTCTCCCGACTTGGAGAGTCAGTGCCTTTAACCTCCTGTTTGGCCCAGTTTGCAATTTCTGCGGAAGATGAACAGGAATAGGGAGAACCAATGACAGACTAGCTGGAGGTGTCTGGACGGGCAAATTTAACTCTCATTTCCCACCAGGAAGAGGAATTAACCAAAGGCTCAGCGTGCCATGCCGGAACCAGATTAGGGCCTGAAGCCATCCTGCGGTGTTGCGGCCAGCTCACGAGAAAGCGAGTTGAAGAAAGGAGCTCAGGGGCACTGTAATTCACAAACCTGCAGAGTTATAAATGACAGCTATCGTCCAAAAATATACTGAAGTAAGGCTGCCAAGAGGACTTGAAAGCGGGGCAGAATTGCAGGAAACCGATTTCAGGAGGTAGACTGGAATTGCATTGAAAGCATAGGAAAAGAGGCAGAACGTCCACAATGATGCACTTGGCCAAAAAGGGCGTATGCGTTTTTTCCTGAATATATTCAGGAAAAAACGCATACGCCCTTTTTGGCCAACCAAGCAAGCTTGCAAAGGAAATCTGCACTACAATGAAGTCTCACTTCCCCCCGGTCAAAAGGGCCATCTGAAAAAAGTGTAAAATCCAGAAAGGCAGGACAGGCCATGGAGAACTGGGAGCCTTGTTATGCTGATGGGCGGGATGTCAATTGCCAACAGCCACTCGGGAGAAGTGTATGGTGTTTCCTGAAACATCTAAAAAACAAAGCAACAGAGCCTAGGGCACTTCCACTTATGGTCCTATAGCTTAGGGAAATTAAAATCAAAAGACACAGCCACCCCAAATGTTGGGACGGCTCTGTTTACAAGAACCTGGTTTACGGTACAAGTTCAATATCGCAGAAAGTGAAAAATGGATAAAGAAGTTGTGGTACTTACGTACAATGCAATATCACTCAGCAATGAAATCTATGTCATCAGGCCCGTAGCAGCATAATGAGTGGATTCAGGTACGATGATTCTAACTGAAATAAGTCACACAGAAAAAGAAACATCATAAGATATCACTAATACACGGAATGTAACCTTGGCTACACAGGAACTGAATTACAAAACAGAACAGGGTCTCAAATTTAGAAAACCAACTTATGCTTGCTTAAGGGGAAAGGTGAGTTGGGGTGCTGCATAAAACCAGAGATTGAAATGAGCACAGATAAAGTTCCTTAAGCCAAATATGGAATAGACAAGAGCTACTCCTTGCTCAACGAAATGGACTCAACACCCCATATTAAATGCCTAAGAGTGTACCTGACTAGGAAGTATCTTAAAACCTATGGATTGCTATGTCTCTGAAAGAGAATCAAGTGTGTGTACAGGGGCATAAACGCAGCAGTGATAGGATTGGAGAGGTTCGGTGAGCAAATGAAGACCCTTTGAAGTCATATTGCATGGTACCCATTCCACGGGTCTCAACTCTCCAGGTTTAAGGTATTCTTCCTTCAGCTAAAACATGCATGTGGAACCCAGAGTATGATCAACCGTGTGATCGTGAGACGTGTTCCAATATGTGTCAGTTTTCGTCCCCTGGTACTCGGGTGCAACATTCCAGACGCTTTACTAACACTCTCCCGACTTGGAGAGTCAGTGCCTTTAACCTCCTGTTTGGCCCAGTTTGCAATTTCTGCGGAAGATGAACAGGAATAGGGAGAACCAATGACAGACTAGCTGGAGGTGTCTGGACGGGCAAATTTAACTCTCATTTCCCACCAGGAAGAGGAATTAACCAAAGGCTCAGCGTGCCATGCCGGAACCAGATTAGGGCCTGAAGCCATCCTGCGGTGTTGCGGCCAGCTCACCAGAAAGCGAGTTGAAGAAAGGAGCTCAGGGGCACTGTAATTCACAAACCTGCAGAGTTATAAATGACAGCTATCGTCCAAAAATATACTGAAGTAAGGCTGCCAAGAGGACTTGAAAGCGGGGCAGAATTGCAGGAAACCGATTTCAGGAGGTAGACTGGAATTGCATTGAAAGCATAGGAAAAGAGGCAGAACGTCCACAATGATGCACTTGGCCAAAAAGGGCGTATGCGTTTTTTCCTGAATATATTCAGGAAAAAACGCATACGCCCTTTTTGGCCAACCAAGCAAGCTTGCAAAGGAAATCTGCACTACAATGAAGTCTCACTTCCCCCCGGTCAAAAGGGCCATCTGAAAAAAGTGTAAAATCCAGAAAGGCAGGACAGGCCATGGAGAACTGGGAGCCTTGTTATGCTGATGGGCGGGATGTCAATTGCCAACAGCCACTCGGGAGAAGTGTATGGTGTTTCCTGAAACATCTAAAAAACAAAGCAACAGAGCCTAGGGCACTTCCACTTATGGTCCTATAGCTTAGGGAAATTAAAATCAAAAGACACAGCCACCCCAAATGTTGGGACGGCTCTGTTTACAAGAACCTGGTTTACGGTACAAGTTCAATATCGCAGAAAGTGAAAAATGGATAAAGAAGTTGTGGTACTTACGTACAATGCAATATCACTCAGCAATGAAATCTATGTCATCAGGCCCGTAGCAGCATAATGAGTGGATTCAGGTACGATGATTCTAACTGAAATAAGTCACACAGAAAAAGAAACATCATAAGATATCACTAATACACGGAATGTAACCTTGGCTACACAGGAACTGAATTACAAAACAGAACAGGGTCTCAAATTTAGAAAACCAACTTATGCTTGCTTAAGGGGAAAGGTGAGTTGGGGTGCTGTATAAAACCAGAGATTGAAATGAGCACAGATAAAGTTCCTTAAGCCAAATATGGAATAGACAAGAGCTACTCCTTGCTCAACGAAATGGATTCAACACCCCATATTAAACACCTAAGAATGTACCGGACTAGGAAGTATCTTAAAACCTATGGATTGCTATGTCTCCGAAAGAGAATCAAGCGTGTGTGCAGGGGCATAAACGCAGCAGTGATAGGATTGGAGAGGTTCGGTGAGCAAATGAAGACCCTTTGAAGTCATATTGCATGGTACCCATTCCACGGGTCTCAACTCTCCAGGTTTAAGGTATTCTTCCTTCAGCTAAAACATGCATGTGGAACCCAGAGTATGATCAACCGTGTGATCGGGAGACGTGTTCCAATATGTGTCAGTTTTCGTCCCCTGGTACTCGGGTGCAACATTCCAGACGCTTTACTAACACTCTCCCGACTTGGAGAGTCAGTGCCTTTAACCTCCTGTTTGGCCCAGTTTGCAATTTCTGCGGAAGATGAACAGGAATAGGGAGAACCAATGACAGACTAGCTGGAGGTGTCTGGACGGGCAAATTGAACTCTCATTTCCCACCAGGAAGAGGAATTAACCAAAGGCTCAGCGTGCCGTGCCGGAACCAGATTAGGGCCTGAAGCCATCCTGCGGTGTTGCGGCCAGCTCACGAGAAAGCGAGTTGAAGAAAGGAGCTCAGGGGCACTGTAATTCACAAACCTGCAGAGTTATAAATGACAGCTATCGTCCAAAAATATACTGAAGTAAGGCTGCCAAGAGGACTTGAAAGCGGGGCAGAATTGCAGGAAACCGATTTCAGGAGGTAGACTGGAATTGCATTGAAAGCATAGGAAAAGAGGCAGAACGTCCACAATGATGCACTTGGCCAAAAAGGGCGTATGCGTTTTTTCCTGAATATATTCAGGAAAAAACGCATACGCCCTTTTTGGCCAACCAAGCAAGCTTGCAAAGGAAATCTGCACTACAATGAAGTCTCACTTCCCCCCGGTCAAAAGGGCCATCTGAAAAAAGTGTAAAATCCAGAAAGGCAGGACAGGCCATGGAGAACTGGGAGCCTTGTTATGCTGATGGGCGGGATGTCAATTGCCAACAGCCACTCCGGAGAAGTGTATGGTGTTTCCTGAAACATCTAAAAAACAAAGCAACAGAGCCTAGGGCACTTCCACTTATGGTCCTATAGCTTAGGGAAATTAAAATCAAAAGACACAGCCACCCCATAGTTTGGGACGGCTCTGTTTACAAGAACCTGGTTTACGGTACAAGTTCAATATCGCAGAAAGTGAAAAATGGATAAAGAAGTTGTGGTACTTACGTACAATGCAATATCACTCAGCAAGGAAATCTATGTCATCAGGCCCGTAGCAGCATAATGAGTGGATTCAGGTACGATGATTCTAACTGAAATAAGTCACAGAGAAAAAGAAACATCATAAGATATCACTAATACACGGAATGTAATCTTGGCTACACAGGAACTGAATTACAAAACAGAACAGGGTCTCAAATTTAGAAAACCAACTTATGCTTGCTTAAGGGGAAAGGTGAGTTGGGGTGCTGCATAAAACCAGAGATTGAAATGAGCACAGATAAAGTTCCTTAGGCCAAATATGGAATAGACAAGAGCTACTCCTTGCTCAACGAAATGGACTCAACACCCCATATTAAATGCCTAAGAGTGTACCTGACTAGGAAGTATCTTAAAACCTATGGATTGCTATGTCTCTGAAAGAGAATCAAGTGTGTGTACAGGGGCATAAACGCAGCAGTGATAGGATTGGAGAGGTTCGGTGAGCAAATGAAGACCCTTTGAAGTCATATTGCATGGTACCCATTCCACGGGTCTCAACTCTCCAGGTTGAAGGTATTCTTCCTTCAGCTAAAACATGCATGTGGAACCCAGAGTATGATCAACCGTGTGATCGGGAGACGTGTTCCAATATGTGTCAGTTTTCGTCCCCTGGTACTCGGGTGCAACATTCCAGATGCTTTACTAACACTCTCCCGACTTGGAGAGTCAGTGCCTTTAACCTCCTGTTTGTCCCAGTTTGCAATTTCTGCGGAAGATGAACAGGAATAGGGAGAACCAATGACAGACTAGCTGGAGGTGTCTGGACGGGCAAATTTAACTCTCATTTCCCACCAGGAAGAGGAATTAACCAAAGGCTCAGCGTGCCGTGCCGGAACCAGATTAGGGCCTGAAGCCATCCTGCGGTGTTGCGGCCAGCTCACGAGAAAGCGACTTGAAGAAAGGAGCTCAGGGGCACTGTAATTCACAAACCTGCTGAGTTATAAATGACAGCTATCGTCCAAAAATATACTGAAGTAAGGCTGCCAAGAGGACTTGAAAGCGGGGCAGAATTGCAGGAAACCGATTTCAGGAGGTAGACTGGAATTGCATTGAAAGCATAGGAAAAGAGGCAGAACGTCCACAATGATGCACTTGGCCAAAAAGGGCGTATGCGTTTTTTCCTGAATATATTCAGGAAAAAACGCATACGCCCTTTTTGGCCAACCAAGCAAGCTTGCAAAGGAAATCTGCACTACAATGAAGTCTCACTTACCCCCGGTCAAAAGGGCCATCTGAAAAAAGTGTAAAATCCAGAAAGGCAGGACAGGCCATGGAGAACTGGGAGCCTTGTTATGCTGATGGGCGGGATGTCAATTGCCAACAGCCACTCGGGAGAAGTGTATGGTGTTTCCTGAAACATCTAAAAAACAAAGCAACAGAGCCTAGGGCACTTCCACTTATGGTCCTATAGCTTAGGGAAATTAAACTCAAAAAGACACAGCCACCCCAAAGTTTGGCACGGCTGTGTTTACAAGAACCACGTTTACGGTACAAGTTCAATATCGCAGAAAGTGAGAAATGGATAAAGAAGTTGTGGTACTTACGTACAATGCAATATCACTCAGCAATGAAATCTATGTCATCAGGCCCGTAGCAGCATAATGAGTGGATTCAGGTACGATGATTCTAACTGAAATAAGTCACAGAGAAAAAGAAACATCATAAGATATCACTAATACACGGAATGTAATCTTGGCTACACAGGAACTAAATTACAAAACAGAACAGGGTCTCAAATTTAGAAAACCAACTTATGCTTGCTTAAGGGGAAAGGTGAGTTGGGGTGCTGCATAAAACCAGAGATTGAAATGAGCACAGATAAAGTTCCTTAAGCCAAATATGGAATAGACAAGAGCTACTCCTTGCTCAACGAAATGGACTCAACACCCCATATTAAATGCCTAAGAGTGTACCTGACTAGGAAGTATCTTAAAACCTATGGATTGCTATGTCTCTGAAAGAGAATCAAGTGTGTGTACAGGGGCATAAACGCAGCAGTGATACGATTGGAGAGGTTCGGTGAGCAAATGAAGACCCTTTGAAGTCATATTGCATGGTACCCATTCCACGGGTCTCAACTCTCCAGGTTTAAGGTATTCTTCCTTCAGCTAAAACATGCATGTGGAACCCAGAGTATGATCAACCGTGTGATCGTGAGACGTGTTCCAATATGTGTCAGTTTTCGTCCCCTGGTACTCGGGTGCAACATTCCAGACGCTTTACTAACACTCTCCCGACTTGGAGAGTCAGTGCCTTTAACCTCCTGTTTGGCCCAGTTTGCAATTTCTGCGGAAGATGAACAGGAATAGGGAGAACCAATGACAGACTAGCTGGAGGTGTCTGGACGGGCAAATTTAACTCTCATTTCCCACCAGGAAGAGGAATTAACCAAAGGCTCAGCGTGCCGTGCCGGAACCAGATTAGGGCCTGAAGCCATCCTGCGGTGTTGCGGCCAGCTCACCAGAAAGCGAGTTGAAGAAAGGAGCTCAGGGGCACTGTAATTCACAAACCTGCAGAGTTATAAATGACAGCTATCGTCTAAAAATATACTGAAGTAAGGCTGCCAAGAGGACTTGAAAGCGGGGCAGAATTGCAGGAAACCGATTTCAGGAGGTAGACTGGAATTGCATTGAAAGCATAGGAAAAGAGGCAGAACGTCCACAATGATGCACTTGTCCAAAAAGGGCATATGCGTTTTTTCCTGAATATATTCAGGAAAAAACGCATACGCCCTTTTTGGCCAACCAAGCAAGCTTGCAAAGGAAATCTGCACTACAATGAAGTCTCACTTCCCCCCGGTCAAAAGGGCCATCTGAAAAAAGTGTAAAATCCAGAAAGGCAGGACAGGCCATGGAGAACTGGGAGCCTTGTTATGCTGATGGGCGGGATGTAAATTGCCAACAGCCACTGGGGAGAAGTGTATGGTGTTTCCTGAAACATCTAAAAAACAAAGCAACAGAGCCTAGGGCACTTCCACTTATGGTCCTATAGCTTAGGGAAATTAAAATCAAAAGACACAGCCACCCCAAAGTTTGGGACGGCTCTGTTTACAAGAACCTGGTTTACGGTACAACTTCAATATCGCAGAAAGTGAAAAATGGATAAAGAAGTTGTGGTACTTACGTACAATGCAATATCACTCAGCAATGAAATCTATGTCATCAGGCCCGTAGCAGCATAATGAGTGGATTCAGGTATGATGATTCTAACTGAAATAAGTCACACAGGAAAAGAAACATCATAAGATATCACTAATACACCGAATGTAACCTTGGCTACACAGGAACTGAATTACAAAACAGACAGGGTCTCAAATTTAGAAAACCAACTTATGCTTGCTTAAGGGGAAAGGTGAGTTGGGGTGCTGCATAAAACCAGAGATTGAAATGAGCACAGATAAAGTTCCTTAAGCCAAATATGGAATAGACAAGAGCTACTCCTTGCTCAACGAAATGGACTCAACACCCCATATTAAATGCCTAAGAGTGTACCTGACTAGGAAGTATCTTAAAACCTATGGATTGCTAAGTCTCTGAAAGAGAATCAAGTGTGTGTACAGGGGCATAAACGCAGCAGTGATAGGATTGGAGAAGTTCGGTGAGCAAATGAAGACCCTTTGAAGTCATATTGCATGGTACCCATTCCACGGGTCTCAACTCTCCAGGTTTAAGGTATTCTTCCTTCTGCTAAAACATGCATGTGGAACCCAGAGTATGATCAACCGTGTGATCGGGAGACGTGTTCCAATATGTGTCAGTTTTCGTCCCCTGGTACTCGGGTGCAACATTCCAGACGCTTTACTAACACTCTCCCGACTTGGAGAGTCAGTGCCTTTAACCTCCTGTTTGGCCCAGTTTGCAATTTCTGCGGAAGATGAACAGGAATAGGGAGAACCAATGACAGACTAGCTGGAGGTGTCTGGACGGGCAAATTTAACTCTCATTTCCCACCAGGAAGAGGAATTAACCAAAGGCTCAGCGTGCCGTGCCAGAACCAGATTAGGGCCTGAAGCCATCCTGCGGTGTTGCGGCCAGCTCACGAGAAAGCGAGTTGAAGAAAGGAGCTCAGGGGCACTGTAATTCACAAACCTGCAGAGTTATAAATGACAGCTATCGTCCAAAAATATACTGAAGTAAGGCTGCCAAGAGGACTTGAAAGCGGGGCAGAATTGCAGGAAACGGATTTCAGGAGGTAGACTGGAATTGCATTGAAAGCATAGGAAAAGAGGCAGAACGTCCACAATGATGCACTTGGCCAAAAAGGGCGTATGCGTTTTTTCCTGAATATATTCAGGAAAAAACGCATACGCCCTTTTTGGCCAACCAAGCAAGCTTGCAAAGGAAATCTGCACTACAATGAAGTCTCACTTCCCCCCGGTCAAAAGGGCCATCTGAAAAAAGTGTAAAATCCAGAAAGGCAGGACAGGCCATGGAGAACTGGGAGCCTTGTTATGCTGATGGGCGGGATGTCAATTGCCAACAGCCACTCGGGAGAAGTGTATGGTGTTTCCTGAAACATCTAAAAAACAAAGCAACAGAGCCTAGGGCACTTCCACTTATGGTCCTATAGCTTAGGGAAATTAAAATCAAAAAGACACAGCCACCCCAAAGGTTGGGACGGCTCTGTTTACAAGAACCTGGTTTACGGTACAAGTTCAATATCGCAGAAAGTGAAAAATGGATAAAGAAGTTGTGGTACTTACGTACAATGCAGTATCACTCAGCAATGAAATCTATGTCATCAGGCCCGTAGCAGCATAATGAGTGGATTCAGGTATGATGATTCTAACTGAAATAAGTCACACAGGAAAAGAAACATCATAAGATATCACTAATACACGGAATGTAACCTTGGCTACACAGGAACTGAATTACAAAACAGAACAGGGTCTCAAATTTAGAAAACCAACTTATGCTTGCTTAAGGGGAAAGGTGAGTTGGGGTGCTGCATAAAACCAGAGATTGAAATGAGCACAGATAAAATTCCTTAAGCCAAATATGGAATAGACAAGAGCTACTCCTTGCTCAACGAAATGGATTCAACACCCCATATTAAACACCTAAGAATATACCTGACTAGGAAGTATCTTAAAACCTATGGATTGCTATGTCTCCAAAAGAGAATCAAGCGTGTGTGCAGGGGCATAAACGCAGCAGTGATAGGATTGGAGAGGTTCGGTGAGCAAATGAAGACCCTTTGAAGTCATATTGCATGGTACCCATTCCACGGCTCTCAACTCTCCAGGTTTAAGGTATTCTTCCTTCAGCTAAAACATGCATGTGGAACCCAGAGTATGATCAACCGTGTGATCGGGAGACGTGTTCCAATATGTGTCAGTTTTCGTCCCCTGGTACTCGGGTGCAACATTCCAGATGCTTTACTAACACTCTCCCGACTTGGAGAGTCAGTGCCTTTAATCTCCTGTTTGGCCGAGTTTGCAATTTCTGCGGAAGATGAACAGGAATAGGGAGAACCAATGAGAGACTAGCTGGAGGTGTCTGGACGGGCAAATTGAACTCTCATTTCCCACCAGGAAGAGGAATTAACCAAAGGCTCAGCGTGCCGTGCCGGAACCAGATTAGGGCCTGAAGCCATCCTGCGGTGTTGCGGCCAGCTCACGAGAAAGCGAGTTGAAGAAAGGAGCTCAGGGGCACTGTAATTCACAAACCTGCAGAGTTATAAATGACAGCTATCGTCCAAAAATATACTGAAGTAAGGCTGCCAAGAGGACTTGAAAGCGGGGCAGAATTGCAGGAAACCGATTTCAGGAGGTAGACTGGAATTGCATTGAAAGCATAGGAAAAGAGGCAGAACGTCCACAATGATGCACTTGGCCAAAAAGGGCGTATGCGTTTTTTCCTGAATATATTCAGGAAAAAACGCATACGCCCTTTTTGGCCAACCAAGCAAGCTTGCAAAGGAAATCTGCACTACAATGAAGTCTCACGTCCCCCCGGTCAAAAGGGCCATCTGAAAAAAGTGTAAAATCCAGAAAGGCAGGACAGGCCATGGAGAACTGGGAGCCCTGTTATGCTGATGGGCGGGATGTAAATTGCCAACAGCCACTCGGGAGAAGTGTATGGTGTTTCCTGAAACATCTAAAAAACAAAGCAACAGAGCCTAGGGCACTTCCACTTATGGTCCTATAGCTTAGGGAAATTAAAATCAAAAAGACACAGCCACCCCAAAGTTTGGGACGGCTCTGTTTACAAGAACCTGGTTTACGGTACAACTTCAATATCGCAGAAAGTGAAAAATGGATAAAGAAGTTGTGGTACTTACGTACAATGCAATATCACTCAGCAAGGAAATCTATGTCATCAGGCCAGTAGCACCATAATGAGTGGATTCAGGTATGATGATTCTAACTGAAATAAGTCACACAGAAAAAGAAACATCATAAGATATCACTAATACACGGAATGTAAACTTGGCTACACAGGAACTGAATTACAAAACAGAACAGGGTCTCAAATTTAGAAAACCAACTTATGCTTGCTTAAGGGGAAAGGTGGGTTGGGGTGCTGCATAAAACCAGAGATTGAAATGAGCACAGATAAAGTTCCTTAAGCCAAATATGGAATAGACAAGAGCTACTCCTTGCTCAACGAAATGGACTCAACACCCCATATTAAATGCCTAAGAGTGTACCTGACTAGGAAGTATCTTAAAACCTATGGATTGCTATGTCTCCGAAAGAGAATCAAGCGTGTGTACAGGGGCATAAACGCAGCAGTGATAGGATTGGAGAAGTTCGGTGAGCAAATGAAGACCCTTTGAAGTCATATTGCATGGTACCCATTCCACGGGTCTCAACTCTCCAGGTTTAAGGCATTGTTCCTTCAGCTAAAACATGCATGTGGAACCCAGAGTATGATCAACCGTGTGATCGGGAGACGTGTTCCAATATGTGTCAGTTTTTGTCCCCTGGTACTCGGGTGCAACATTCCAGACGCTTTACTAACACTCTCCCGACTTGGAGAGTCAGTGCCTTTAACCTCCTGTTTGGCCCAGGTTGCAATTTCTGCGGAAGATGAGCAGGAATAGGGAGAACGAATGAGAGACTAGCTGGAGGTGTCTGGACGGGCAAATTTAACTCTCATTTCCCACCAGGAAGAGGAATTAACCAAAGGCTCAGCATGCCGTGCCGGAACCAGATTAGGGCCTGAAGCCATCCTGTGGTGTTGCGGCCAGCTCACGAGAAAGTGACTTGAAGAAAGGAGCTCAGGGGCACTGTAATTCACAAACCTGCAGAGTTATAAATGACAGCTATCGTCCAAAAATATACTGAAGTAAGGCTGCCAAGAGGACTTGAAAGCGGGGCAGAATTGCAGGAAACCGATTTCAGGAGGTAGACTGGAATTGCATTGAAAGCATAGGAAAAGAGGCAGAACGTCCACAATGATACACTTGGCCAAAAAGGGCGTATGCGTTTTTTCCTGAATATATTCAGGAAAAAACGCATACGCCCTTTTTGGCCAACCAAGCAAGCTTGCAAAGGAAATCTGCACTACAATGAAGTCTCACTTCCCCCCGGTCAAAAGGGCCATCTGAAAAAAGTGTAAAATCCAGAAAGGCAGGACAGGCCATGGAGAACTGGGAGCCTTGTTATGCTGATGGGCGGGATGTCAATTGCCAACAGCCACTCGGGAGAAGTGTATGGTGTTTCCTGAAACATCTAAAAAACAAAGCAACAGAGCCTAGGGCACTTCCACTTATGGTCCTATAGCTTAGGGAAATTAAAATCAAAAGACACAGCCACCCCAAAGGTTGGGACGGCTCTGTTTACAAGAACCTGGTTTACGGTACAAGTTCAATATCGCAGAAAGTGAAAACTGGATAAAGAAGTTGTGGTACTTACGTACAATGCAATATCACTCAGCAATGAAATCTATGTCATCAGGCCCATAGCAGCATAATGAGTGGATTCAGGTATGATGATTCTAACTGAAATAAGTCACACAGGAAAAGAAACATCATAAGATATCACTAATACACGGAATGTAACCTTGGCTACATAGGAACTGAATTACAAAACAGAACAGGGTCTCAAATTTAGAAAACCAACTTATGCTTGCTTAAGGGGAAAGGTGAGTTGGGGTGCTGCATAAAACCAGAGATTGAAATGAGCACAGATAAAGTTCCTTAAGCCAAATATGGAATAGACAAGAGCTACTCCTTGCTCAACGAAATGGACTCAACACCCCATATTAAACACCTAATAATGTACCTGACTAGGAAGTATATTAAAACCTATGGATTGCTATGTCTCCGAAAGAGAATCAAGCGTGTGTGCAGGGGCATAATCGCAGCAGTGATAGGATTGGAGAGGTTCAGTGAGCAAATGAAGACCCTTTGAAGTCATATTGCATGGTACCCATTCCACGGGTCTCAACTCTCCAGGTTTAAGGTATTCTTCCTTCAGCTAAAACATGCATGTGGAACCTAGAGTACGATCAACCGTGTGATCGGGAGACGTGTTCCAATATGTGTCAGTTTTCGTCCCCTGGTACTCGGGTGCAACATTCCAGACGCTTTACTAACACTCTCCCGACTTGGAGAGTCAGTGCCTTTAACCTCCTGTTTGGCCCAGTTTGCAATTTCTGCGGAAGATGAACAGGAATAGGGAGAACCAATGACAGACTAGCTGGAGGTGTCTGGACGGGCAAATTGAACTCTCATTTCCCACCAGGAAGAGGAATTAACCAAAGGCTCAGTGTGCCGTGCCGGAACCAGAGTAGGGCCTGAAGCCATCCTGCGGTGTTGTGGCCAGCTCACGAGAAAGCGAGTTGAAGAAAGGAGCTCAGGGGCACTGTAATTCACAAACCTGCAGAGTTATAAATGACAGCTATCGTCCAAAAATATACTGAAGTAAGGCTGCCAAGAGGACTTGAAAGCGGGGCAGAATTGCAGGAAACCGATTTCAGGAGGTAGACTGGAATTGCATTGAAAGCATAGGAAAAGAGGCAGAACGTCCACAATGATGCACTTGGCCAAAAAGGGCGTATGCGTTTTTTCCTGAATATATTCAGGAAAAAACGCATACGCCCTTTTTGGCCAACCAAGCAAGCTGGCAAAGGAAATCTGCACTACAGTGAAGTCTCACTTCCCCCCGGTCAAAAGGGCCATCTGAAAAAAGTGTAAAATCCAGAAAGGCAGGACAGGCCATGGAGAACTGGGAGCCTTGTTATGCTGATGGGCGGGATGTAAATTGCCAACAGCCACTCGGGAGAAGTGTATGGTGTTTCCTGAAAGATCTAAAAAACAAAGCAACAGAGCCTAGGGCACTTCCACTTATGGTCCTATAGCTTAGGGAAAGTAAAATCAAAAGACACAGCCACCCCAAAGGTTGGGACGGCTCTGTTTACAAGAACCTGGTTTACGGTACAAGTTCAATATCGCAGAAAGTGAAAAATGGATAAAGAAGTTGTGGTACTTACGTACAACGCAGTATCACTCAGCAATGAAATCTATGTCATCAGGCCCGTAGCAGCATAATGAGTGGATTCAGGTATGATGATTCTAACTGAAATAAGTCACACAGGAAAAGAAACATCATAAGATATCACTAATACACGGAATGTAAACTTGGCTACACAGGAACTGAATTCCAAAACAGAAAAGGGTCTCAAATTTAGAAAACCAACTTATGCTTGCTTAAGGGGAAAGGTGAGTTGGGGTGCTGCATAAAACCAGAGATTGAAATGAGCACAGATAAAGTTCCTTAAGCCAAATATGGAATAGACAAGAGCTACTCTTTGCTCAACGAAATGGACTCAACACCACAAATTAAATGCCTAAGAGTGTACCTGACTAGGAAGTATCTTAAAACCTATGGATTGCTATGTCTCCGAAAGAGAATCAAGCGTGTGTACAGGGGCATAAACGCAGCAGTGATAGGATTGGAGAAGTTCGGTGAGCAAATGAAGACCCTTTGAAGTCATATTGCATGGTACCCATTCCACGGGTCTCAACTCTCCAGGTTTAAGGCATTGTTCCTTCAGCTAAAACATGCATGTGGAACCCAGAGTATGATCAACCGTGTGATCGGGAGACGTGTTCCAATATGTGTCAGTTTTTGTCCCCTGGTACTCGGGTGCAACATTCCAGACGCTTTACTAACACTCTCCCGACTTGGAGAGTCAGTGCCTTTAACCTCCTGTTTGGCCCAGGTTGCAATTTCTGCGGAAGATGAGCAGGAATAGGGAGAACGAATGAGAGACTAGCTGGAGGTGTCTGGACGGGCAAATTTAACTCTCATTTCCCACCAGGAAGAGGAATTAACCAAAGGCTCAGCATGCCGTGCCGGAACCAGATTAGGGCCTGAAGCCATCCTGTGGTGTTGCGGCCAGCTCACGAGAAAGCGACTTGAAGAAAGGAGCTCAGGGGCACTGTAATTCACAAACCTGCAGAGTTATAAATGACAGCTATCGTCCAAAAATATACTGAAGTAAGGCTGCCAAGAGGACTTGAAAGCGGGGCAGAATTGCAGGAAACCGATTTCAGGAGGTAGACTGGAATTGCATTGAAAGCATAGGAAAAGAGGCAGAACGTCCACAATGATACACTTGGCCAAAAAGGGCGTATGCGTTTTTTCCTGAATATATTCAGGAAAAAACGCATACGCCCTTTTTGGCCAACCAAGCAAGCTTGCAAAGGAAATCTGCACTACAATGAAGTCTCACTTCCCCCCGGTCAAAAGGGCCATCTGAAAAAAGTGTAAAATCCAGAAAGGCAGGACAGGCCATGGAGAACTGGGAGCCTTGTTATGCTGATGGGCGGGATGTCAATTGCCAACAGCCACTCGGGAGAAGTGTATGGTGTTTCCTGAAACATCTAAAAAACAAAGCAACAGAGCCTAGGGCACTTCCACTTATGGTCCTATAGCTTAGGGAAATTAAAATCAAAAGACACAGCCACCCCAAAGGTTGGGACGGCTCTGTTTACAAGAACCTGGTTTACGGTACAAGTTCAATATCGCAGAAAGTGAAAACTGGATAAAGAAGTTGTGGTACTTACGTACAATGCAATATCACTCAGCAATGAAATCTATGTCATCAGGCCCATAGCAGCATAATGAGTGGATTCAGGTATGATGATTCTAACTGAAATAAGTCACACAGGAAAAGAAACATCATAAGATATCACTAATACACGGAATGTAACCTTGGCTACATAGGAACTGAATTACAAAACAGAACAGGGTCTCAAATTTAGAAAACCAACTTATGCTTGCTTAAGGGGAAAGGTGAGTTGGGGTGCTGCATAAAACCAGAGATTGAAATGAGCACAGATAAAGTTCCTTAAGCCAAATATGGAATAGACAAGAGCTACTCCTTGCTCAACGAAATGGACTCAACACCCCATATTAAACACCTAATAATGTACCTGACTAGGAAGTATATTAAAACCTATGGATTGCTATGTCTCCGAAAGAGAATCAAGCGTGTGTGCAGGGGCATAATCGCAGCAGTGATAGGATTGGAGAGGTTCAGTGAGCAAATGAAGACCCTTTGAAGTCATATTGCATGGTACCCATTCCACGGGTCTCAACTCTCCAGGTTTAAGGTATTCTTCCTTCAGCTAAAACATGCATGTGGAACCTAGAGTATGATCAACCGTGTGATCGGGAGACGTGTTCCAATATGTGTCAGTTTTCGTCCCCTGGTACTCGGGTGCAACATTCCAGACGCTTTACTAACACTCTCCCGACTTGGAGAGTCAGTGCCTTTAACCTCCTGTTTGGCCCAGTTTGCAATTTCTGCGGAAGATGAACAGGAATAGGGAGAACCAATGACAGACTAGCTGGAGGTGTCTGGACGGGCAAATTGAACTCTCATTTCCCACCAGGAAGAGGAATTAACCAAAGGCTCAGTGTGCCGTGCCGGAACCAGAGTAGGGCCTGAAGCCATCCTGCGGTGTTGTGGCCAGCTCACGAGAAAGCGAGTTGAAGAAAGGAGCTCAGGGGCACTGTAATTCACAAACCTGCAGAGTTATAAATGACAGCTATCGTCCAAAAATATACTGAAGTAAGGCTGCCAAGAGGACTTGAAAGCGGGGCAGAATTGCAGGAAACCGATTTCAGGAGGTAGACTGGAATTGCATTGAAAGCATAGGAAAAGAGGCAGAACGTCCACAATGATGCACTTGGCCAAAAAGGGCGTATGCGTTTTTTCCTGAATATATTCAGGAAAAAACGCATACGCCCTTTTTGGCCAACCAAGCAAGCTTGCAAAGGAAATCTGCACTACAGTGAAGTCTCACTTCCCCCCGGTCAAAAGGGCCATCTGAAAAAAGTGTAAAATCCAGAAAGGCAGGACAGGCCATGGAGAACTGGGAGCCTTGTTATGCTGATGGGCGGGATGTCAATTGCCAACAGCCACTCGGGAGAAGTGTATGGTGTTTCCTGAAAGATCTAAAAAACAAAGCAACAGAGCCTAGGGCACTTCCACTTATGGTCCTATAGCTTAGGGAAAGTAAAATCAAAAGACACAGCCACCCCAAAGGTTGGGACGGCTCTGTTTACAAGAACCTGGTTTACGGTACAAGTTCAATATCGCAGAAAGTGAAAAATGGATAAAGAAGTTGTGGTACTTACGTACAACGCAGTATCACTCAGCAATGAAATCTATGTCATCAGGCCCGTAGCAGCATAATGAGTGGATTCAGGTATGATGATTCTAACTGAAATAAGTCACACAGGAAAAGAAACATCATAAGATATCACTAATACACGGAATGTAAACTTGGCTACACAGGAACTGAATTCCAAAACAGAAAAGGGTCTCAAATTTAGAAAACCAACTTATGCTTGCTTAAGGGGAAAGGTGAGTTGGGGTGCTGCATAAAACCAGAGATTGAAATGAGCACAGATAAAGTTCCTTAAGCCAAATATGGAATAGACAAGAGCTACTCTTTGCTCAACGAAATGGACTCAACACCACAAATTAAATGCCTAAGAGTGTACCTGACTAGGAAGTATCTTAAAACCTATGGATTGCTATGTCTCCGAAAGAGAATCAAGCGTGTGTACAGGGGCATAAACGCAGCAGTGATAGGATTGGAGAAGTTCGGTGAGCAAATGAAGACCCTTTGAAGTCATATTGCATGGTACCCATTCCACGGGTCTCAACTCTCCAGGTTTAAGGTATTCTTCCTTCAGCTAAAACATGCATGTGGAACCCAGAGTATGATCAACCGTGTGATCGGGAGACGTGTTCCAATATGTGTCAGTTTTCGTCCCCTGGTACTCGGGTGCAACATTCCAGACGCTTTACTAACACTCTCCCGACTTGGAGAGTCAGTGCCTTTAACCTCCTGTTTGGCCCAGTTTGCAATTTCTGCGGAAGATGAACAGGAATAGGGAGAACCAATGACAGACTAGCTGGAGGTGTCTGGACGGGCAAATTTAACTCTCATTTCCCACCAGGAAGAGGAATTAACCAAAGGCTCAGCGTGCCGTGCCGGAACCAGATTAGGGCCTGAAGCCATCCTGCGGTGTTGTGGCCAGCTCACGAGAAAGCGAGTTGAAGAAAGGAGCTCAGGGGCACTGTAATTCACAAACCTGCAGAGTTATAAATGACAGCTATCGTCCAAAAATATACTGAAGTAAGGCTGCCAAGAGGACTTGAAAGCGGGGCAGAATTGCAGGAAACCGATTTCAGGAGGTAGACTGGAATTGCATTGAAAGCATAGGAAAAGAGGCAGAACGTCCACAATGATGCACTTGGCCAAAAAGGGCGTATGCGTTTTTTCCTGAATATATTCAGGAAAAAACGCATACGACCTTTTTGGCCAACCAAGCAAGCTTGCAAAGGAAATCTGCACTACAGTGAAGTCTCACTTCCCCCCGGTCAAAAGGGCCATCTGAAAAAAGTGTAAAATCCAGAAAGGCAGGACAGGCCATGGAGAACTGGGAGCCTTGTTATGCTGATGGGCGGGATGTCAATTGCCAACAGCCACTCGGGAGAAGTGTATGGTGTTTCCTGAAACATCTAAAAAACAAAGCAACAGAGCCTAGGGCACTTCCACTTATGGTCCTATAGCTTAGGGAAACTAAAATCAAAAAGTCACAGCCACCCCAAAAGTTGGGACGGCTCTGTTTACAAGAACCTGGTTTACGGTACAAGTTCAATATCGCAGAAAGTGAAAAATGGATAAAGAAGTTGTGGTACTTACGTACAATGCAATATCACTCAGCAAGGAAATCTATGTCATCAGGCCAGTAGCACCATAATGAGTGGATTCAGGTATGATGATTCTAACTGAAATAAGTCACACAGAAAAAGAAACATCATAAGATATCACTAATACACGGAATGTAAACTTGGCTACACAGGAACTGAATTACAAAACAGAACAGGGTCTCAAATTTAGAAAACCAACTTATGCTTGCTTAAGGGGAAAGGTGGGTTGGGGTGCTGCATAAAACCAGAGATTGAAATGAGCACAGATAAAGTTCCTTAAGCCAAATATGGAATAGACAAGAGCTACTCCTTGCTCAACGAAATGGACTCAACACCCCATATTAAATGCCTAAGAGTGTACCTGACTAGGAAGTATCTTAAAACCTATGGATTGCTATGTCTCCGAAAGAGAATCAAGCGTGTGTACAGGGGCATAAACGCAGCAGTGATAGGATTGGAGAAGTTCGGTGAGCAAATGAAGACCCTTTGAAGTCATATTGCATGGTACCCATTCCACGGGTCTCAACTCTCCAGGTTTAAGGCATTGTTCCTTCAGCTAAAACATGCATGTGGAACCCAGAGTATGATCAACCGTGTGATCGGGAGACGTGTTCCAATATGTGTCAGTTTTTGTCCCCTGGTACTCGGGTGCAACATTCCAGACGCTTTACTAACACTCTCCCGACTTGGAGAGTCAGTGCCTTTAACCTCCTGTTTGGCCCAGGTTGCAATTTCTGCGGAAGATGAGCAGGAATAGGGAGAACGAATGAGAGACTAGCTGGAGGTGTCTGGACGGGCAAATTTAACTCTCATTTCCCACCAGGAAGAGGAATTAACCAAAGGCTCAGCATGCCGTGCCGGAACCAGATTAGGGCCTGAAGCCATCCTGTGGTGTTGCGGCCAGCTCACGAGAAAGCGACTTGAAGAAAGGAGCTCAGGGGCACTGTAATTCACAAACCTGCAGAGTTATAAATGACAGCTATCGTCCAAAAATATACTGAAGTAAGGCTGCCAAGAGGACTTGAAAGCGGGGCAGAATTGCAGGAAACCGATTTCAGGAGGTAGACTGGAATTGCATTGAAAGCATAGGAAAAGAGGCAGAACGTCCACAATGATACACTTGGCCAAAAAGGGCGTATGCGTTTTTTCCTGAATATATTCAGGAAAAAACGCATACGCCCTTTTTGGCCAACCAAGCAAGCTTGCAAAGGAAATCTGCACTACAGTGAAGTCTCACTTCCCCCCGGTCAAAAGGGCCATCTGAAAAAAGTGTAAAATCCAGAAAGGCAGGACAGGCCATGGAGAACTGGGAGCCTTGTTATGCTGATGGGCGGGATGTCAATTGCCAACAGCCACTCGGGAGAAGTGTATGGTGTTTCCTGAAACATCTAAAAAACAAAGCAACAGAGCCTAGGGCACTTCCACTTATGGTCCTATAGCTTAGGGAAAGTAAAATCAAAAGACACAGCCACCCCAAAGGTTGGGACGGCTCTGTTTACAAGAACCTGGTTTACGGTACAAGTTCAATATCGCAGAAAGTGAAAAATGGATAAAGAAGTTGTGGTACTTACGTACAACGCAGTATCACTCAGCAATGAAATCTATGTCATCAGGCCCGTAGCAGCATAATGAGTGGATTCAGGTATGATGATTCTAACTGAAATAAGTCACACAGGAAAAGAAACATCATAAGATATCACTAATACACGGAATGTAAACTTGGCTACACAGGAACTGAATTCCAAAACAGAAAAGGGTCTCAAATTTAGAAAACCAACTTATGCTTGCTTAAGGGGAAAGGTGAGTTGGGGTGCTGCATAAAACCAGAGATTGAAATGAGCACAGATAAAGTTCCTTAAGCCAAATATGGAATAGACAAGAGCTACTCTTTGCTCAACGAAATGGACTCAACACCACAAATTAAATGCCTAAGAGTGTACCTGACTAGGAAGTATCTTAAAACCTATGGATTGCTATGTCTCCGAAAGAGAATCAAGCGTGTGTACAGGGGCATAAACGCAGCAGTGATAGGATTGGAGAAGTTCGGTGAGCAAATGAAGACCCTTTGAAGTCATATTGCATGGTACCCATTCCACGGGTCTCAACTCTCCAGGTTTAAGGTATTCTTCCTTCAGCTAAAACATGCATGTGGAACCCAGAGTATGATCAACCGTGTGATCGGGAGACGTGTTCCAATATGTGTCAGTTTTCGTCCCCTGGTACTCGGGTGCAACATTCCAGACGCTTTACTAACACTCTCCCGACTTGGAGAGTCAGTGCCTTTAACCTCCTGTTTGGCCCAGTTTGCAATTTCTGCGGAAGATGAACAGGAATAGGGAGAACCAATGACAGACTAGCTGGAGGTGTCTGGACGGGCAAATTTAACTCTCATTTCCCACCAGGAAGAGGAATTAACCAAAGGCTCAGCGTGCCGTGCCGGAACCAGATTAGGGCCTGAAGCCATCCTGCGGTGTTGTGGCCAGCTCACGAGAAAGCGAGTTGAAGAAAGGAGCTCAGGGGCACTGTAATTCACAAACCTGCAGAGTTATAAATGACAGCTATCGTCCAAAAATATACTGAAGTAAGGCTGCCAAGAGGACTTGAAAGCGGGGCAGAATTGCAGGAAACCGATTTCAGGAGGTAGACTGGAATTGCATTGAAAGCATAGGAAAAGAGGCAGAACGTCCACAATGATGCACTTGGCCAAAAAGGGCGTATGCGTTTTTTCCTGAATATATTCAGGAAAAAACGCATACGACCTTTTTGGCCAACCAAGCAAGCTTGCAAAGGAAATCTGCACTACAGTGAAGTCTCACTTCCCCCCGGTCAGAAGGGCCATCTGAAAAAAGTGTAAAATCCAGAAAGGCAGGACAGGCCATGGAGAACTGGGAGCCTTGTTATGCTGATGGGCGGGATGTCAATTGCCAACAGCCACTCGGGAGAAGTGTATGGTGTTTCCTGAAACATCTAAAAAACAAAGCAACAGAGCCTAGGGCACTTCCACTTATGGTCCTATAGCTTAGGGAAACTAAAATCAAAAAGTCACAGCCACCCCAAAAGTTGGGACGGCTCTGTTTACAAGAACCTGGTTTACGGTACAAGTTCAATATCGCAGAAAGTGAAAAATGGATAAAGAAGTTGTGGTACTTACGTACAATGCAATATCACTCAGCAAGGAAATCTATGTCATCAGGCCAGTAGCACCATAATGAGTGGATTCAGGTATGATGATTCTAACTGAAATAAGTCACACAGAAAAAGAAACATCATAAGATATCACTAATACACGGAATGTAAACTTGGCTACACAGGAACTGAATTACAAAACAGAACAGGGTCTCAAATTTAGAAAACCAACTTATGCTTGCTTAAGGGGAAAGGTGGGTTGGGGTGCTGCATAAAACCAGAGATTGAAATGAGCACAGATAAAGTTCCTTAAGCCAAATATGGAATAGACAAGAGCTACTCCTTGCTCAACGAAATGGACTCAACACCCCATATTAAATGCCTAAGAGTGTACCTGACTAGGAAGTATCTTAAAACCTATGGATTGCTATGTCTCCGAAAGAGAATCAAGCGTGTGTACAGGGGCATAAACGCAGCAGTGATAGGATTGGAGAAGTTCGGTGAGCAAATGAAGACCCTTTGAAGTCATATTGCATGGTACCCATTCCACGGGTCTCAACTCTCCAGGTTTAAGGCATTGTTCCTTCAGCTAAAACATGCATGTGGAACCCAGAGTATGATCAACCGTGTGATCGGGAGACGTGTTCCAATATGTGTCAGTTTTTGTCCCCTGGTACTCGGGTGCAACATTCCAGACGCTTTACTAACACTCTCCCGACTTGGAGAGTCAGTGCCTTTAACCTCCTGTTTGGCCCAGGTTGCAATTTCTGCGGAAGATGAGCAGGAATAGGGAGAACGAATGAGAGACTAGCTGGAGGTGTCTGGACGGGCAAATTTAACTCTCATTTCCCACCAGGAAGAGGAATTAACCAAAGGCTCAGCATGCCGTGCCGGAACCAGATTAGGGCCTGAAGCCATCCTGTGGTGTTGCGGCCAGCTCACGAGAAAGCGACTTGAAGAAAGGAGCTCAGGGGCACTGTAATTCACAAACCTGCAGAGTTATAAATGACAGCTATCGTCCAAAAATATACTGAAGTAAGGCTGCCAAGAGGACTTGAAAGCGGGGCAGAATTGCAGGAAACCGATTTCAGGAGGTAGACTGGAATTGCATTGAAAGCATAGGAAAAGAGGCAGAACGTCCACAATGATACACTTGGCCAAAAAGGGCGTATGCGTTTTTTCCTGAATATATTCAGGAAAAAACGCATACGCCCTTTTTGGCCAACCAAGCAAGCTTGCAAAGGAAATCTGCACTACAATGAAGTCTCACTTCCCCCCGGTCAAAAGGGCCATCTGAAAAAAGTGTAAAATCCAGAAAGGCAGGACAGGCCATGGAGAACTGGGAGCCTTGTTATGCTGATGGGCGGGATGTCAATTGCCAACAGCCACTCGGGAGAAGTGTATGGTGTTTCCTGAAACATCTAAAAAACAAAGCAACAGAGCCTAGGGCACTTCCACTTATGGTCCTATAGCTTAGGGAAATTAAAATCAAAAGACACAGCCACCCCAAAGGTTGGGACGGCTCTGTTTACAAGAACCTGGTTTACGGTACAAGTTCAATATCGCAGAAAGTGAAAAATGGATAAAGAAGTTGTGGTACTTACGTACAATGCAATATCACTCAGCAATGAAATCTATGTCATCAGGCCCATAGCAGCATAATGAGTGGATTCAGGTATGATGATTCTAACTGAAATAAGTCACACAGGAAAAGAAACATCATAAGATATCACTAATACACGGAATGTAACCTTGGCTACATAGGAACTGAATTACAAAACAGAACAGGGTCTCAAATTTAGAAAACCAACTTATGCTTGCTTAAGGGGAAAGGTGAGTTGGGGTGCTGCATAAAACCAGAGATTGAAATGAGCACAGATAAAGTTCCTTAAGCCAAATATGGAATAGACAAGAGCTACTCCTTGCTCAACGAAATGGACTCAACACCCCATATTAAACACCTAATAATGTACCTGACTAGGAAGTATATTAAAACCTATGGATTGCTATGTCTCCGAAAGAGAATCAAGCGTGTGTGCAGGGGCATAATCGCAGCAGTGATAGGATTGGAGAGGTTCAGTGAGCAAATGAAGACCCTTTGAAGTCATATTGCATGGTACCCATTCCACGGGTCTCAACTCTCCAGGTTTAAGGTATTCTTCCTTCAGCTAAAACATGCATGTGGAACCTAGAGTATGATCAACCGTGTGATCGGGAGACGTGTTCCAATATGTGTCAGTTTTCGTCCCCTGGTACTCGGGTGCAACATTCCAGACGCTTTACTAACACTCTCCCGACTTGGAGAGTCAGTGCCTTTAACCTCCTGTTTGGCCCAGTTTGCAATTTCTGCGGAAGATGAACAGGAATAGGGAGAACCAATGACAGACTAGCTGGAGGTGTCTGGACGGGCAAATTGAACTCTCATTTCCCACCAGGAAGAGGAATTAACCAAAGGCTCAGTGTGCCGTGCCGGAACCAGAGTAGGGCCTGAAGCCATCCTGCGGTGTTGTGGCCAGCTCACGAGAAAGCGAGTTGAAGAAAGGAGCTCAGGGGCACTGTAATTCACAAACCTGCAGAGTTATAAATGACAGCTATCATCCAAAAATATACTGAAGTAAGGCTGCCAAGAGGACTTGAAAGCGGGGCAGAATTGCAGGAAACCGATTTCAGGAGGTAGACTGGAATTGCATTGAAAGCATAGGAAAAGAGGCAGAACGTCCACAATGATGCACTTGGCCAAAAAGGGCGTATGCGTTTTTTCCTGAATATATTCAGGAAAAAACGCATACGCCCTTTTTGGCCAACCAAGCAAGCTTGCAAAGGAAATCTGCACTACAGTGAAGTCTCACTTCCCCCCGGTCAAAAGGGCCATCTGAAAAAAGTGTAAAATCCAGAAAGGCAGGACAGGCCATGGAGAACTGGGAGCCTTGTTATGCTGATGGGCGGGATGTCAATTGCCAACAGCCACTCGGGAGAAGTGTATGGTGTTTCCTGAAAGATCTAAAAAACAAAGCAACAGAGCCTAGGGCACTTCCACTTATGGTCCTATAGCTTAGGGAAAGTAAAATCAAAAGACACAGCCACCCCAAAGGTTGGGACGGCTCTGTTTACAAGAACCTGGTTTACGGTACAAGTTCAATATCGCAGAAAGTGAAAAATGGATAAAGAAGTTGTGGTACTTACGTACAACGCAGTATCACTCAGCAATGAAATCTATGTCATCAGGCCCGTAGCAGCATAATGAGTGGATTCAGGTATGATGATTCTAACTGAAATAAGTCACACAGGAAAAGAAACATCATAAGATATCACTAATACACGGAATGTAAACTTGGCTACACAGGAACTGAATTCCAAAACAGAAAAGGGTCTCAAATTTAGAAAACCAACTTATGCTTGCTTAAGGGGAAAGGTGAGTTGGGGTGCTGCATAAAACCAGAGATTGAAATGAGCACAGATAAAGTTCCTTAAGCCAAATATGGAATAGACAAGAGCTACTCTTTGCTCAACGAAATGGACTCAACACCACAAATTAAATGCCTAAGAGTGTACCTGACTAGGAAGTATCTTAAAACCTATGGATTGCTATGTCTCCGAAAGAGAATCAAGCGTGTGTACAGGGGCATAAACGCAGCAGTGATAGGATTGGAGAAGTTCGGTGAGCAAATGAAGACCCTTTGAAGTCATATTGCATGGTACCCATTCCACGGGTCTCAACTCTCCAGGTTTAAGGTATTCTTCCTTCAGCTAAAACATGCATGTGGAACCCAGAGTATGATCAACCGTGTGATCGGGAGACGTGTTCCAATATGTGTCAGTTTTCGTCCCCTGGTACTCGGGTGCAACATTCCAGACGCTTTACTAACACTCTCCCGACTTGGAGAGTCAGTGCCTTTAACCTCCTGTTTGGCCCAGTTTGCAATTTCTGCGGAAGATGAACAGGAATAGGGAGAACCAATGACAGACTAGCTGGAGGTGTCTGGACGGGCAAATTTAACTCTCATTTCCCACCAGGAAGAGGAATTAACCAAAGGCTCAGCGTGCCGTGCCGGAACCAGATTAGGGCCTGAAGCCATCCTGCGGTGTTGTGGCCAGCTCACGAGAAAGCGAGTTGAAGAAAGGAGCTCAGGGGCACTGTAATTCACAAACCTGCAGAGTTATAAATGACAGCTATCGTCCAAAAATATACTGAAGTAAGGCTGCCAAGAGGACTTGAAAGCGGGGCAGAATTGCAGGAAACCGATTTCAGGAGGTAGACTGGAATTGCATTGAAAGCATAGGAAAAGAGGCAGAACGTCCACAATGATGCACTTGGCCAAAAAGGGCGTATGCGTTTTTTCCTGAATATATTCAGGAAAAAACGCATACGACCTTTTTGGCCAACCAAGCAAGCTTGCAAAGGAAATCTGCACTACAGTGAAGTCTCACTTCCCCCCGGTCAAAAGGGCCATCTGAAAAAAGTGTAAAATCCAGAAAGGCAGGACAGGCCATGGAGAACTGGGAGCCTTGTTATGCTGATGGGCGGGATGTCAATTGCCAACAGCCACTCGGGAGAAGTGTATGGTGTTTCCTGAAACATCTAAAAAACAAAGCAACAGAGCCTAGGGCACTTCCACTTATGGTCCTATAGCTTAGGGAAACTAAAATCAAAAAGTCACAGCCACCCCAAAAGTTGGGACGGCTCTGTTTACAAGAACCTGGTTTACGGTACAAGTTCAATATCGCAGAAAGTGAAAAATGGATAAAGAAGTTGTGGTACTTACGTACAATGCAATATCACTCAGCAAGGAAATCTATGTCATCAGGCCAGTAGCACCATAATGAGTGGATTCAGGTATGATGATTCTAACTGAAATAAGTCACACAGAAAAAGAAACATCATAAGATATCACTAATACACGGAATGTAAACTTGGCTACACAGGAACTGAATTACAAAACAGAACAGGGTCTCAAATTTAGAAAACCAACTTATGCTTGCTTAAGGGGAAAGGTGGGTTGGGGTGCTGCATAAAACCAGAGATTGAAATGAGCACAGATAAAGTTCCTTAAGCCAAATATGGAATAGACAAGAGCTACTCCTTGCTCAACGAAATGGACTCAACACCCCATATTAAATGCCTAAGAGTGTACCTGACTAGGAAGTATCTTAAAACCTATGGATTGCTATGTCTCCGAAAGAGAATCAAGCGTGTGTACAGGGGCATAAACGCAGCAGTGATAGGATTGGAGAAGTTCGGTGAGCAAATGAAGACCCTTTGAAGTCATATTGCATGGTACCCATTCCACGGGTCTCAACTCTCCAGGTTTAAGGCATTGTTCCTTCAGCTAAAACATGCATGTGGAACCCAGAGTATGATCAACCGTGTGATCGGGAGACGTGTTCCAATATGTGTCAGTTTTTGTCCCCTGGTACTCGGGTGCAACATTCCAGACGCTTTACTAACACTCTCCCGACTTGGAGAGTCAGTGCCTTTAACCTCCTGTTTGGCCCAGGTTGCAATTTCTGCGGAAGATGAGCAGGAATAGGGAGAACGAATGAGAGACTAGCTGGAGGTGTCTGGACGGGCAAATTTAACTCTCATTTCCCACCAGGAAGAGGAATTAACCAAAGGCTCAGCATGCCGTGCCGGAACCAGATTAGGGCCTGAAGCCATCCTGTGGTGTTGCGGCCAGCTCACGAGAAAGCGACTTGAAGAAAGGAGCTCAGGGGCACTGTAATTCACAAACCTGCAGAGTTATAAATGACAGCTATCGTCCAAAAATATACTGAAGTAAGGCTGCCAAGAGGACTTGAAAGCGGGGCAGAATTGCAGGAAACCGATTTCAGGAGGTAGACTGGAATTGCATTGAAAGCATAGGAAAAGAGGCAGAACGTCCACAATGATACACTTGGCCAAAAAGGGCGTATGCGTTTTTTCCTGAATATATTCAGGAAAAAACGCATACGCCCTTTTTGGCCAACCAAGCAAGCTTGCAAAGGAAATCTGCACTACAATGAAGTCTCACTTCCCCCCGGTCAAAAGGGCCATCTGAAAAAAGTGTAAAATCCAGAAAGGCAGGACAGGCCATGGAGAACTGGGAGCCTTGTTATGCTGATGGGCGGGATGTCAACTGCCAACAGCCACTCGGGAGAAGTGTATGGTGTTTCCTGAAACATCTAAAAAACAAAGCAACAGAGCCTAGGGCACTTCCACTTATGGTCCTATAGCTTAGGGAAATTAAAATCAAAAGACACAGCCACCCCAAAGGTTGGGACGGCTCTGTTTACAAGAACCTGGTTTACGGTACAAGTTCAATATCGCAGAAAGTGAAAACTGGATAAAGAAGTTGTGGTACTTACGTACAATGCAATATCACTCAGCAATGAAATCTATGTCATCAGGCCCATAGCAGCATAATGAGTGGATTCAGGTATGATGATTCTAACTGAAATAAGTCACACAGGAAAAGAAACATCATAAGATATCACTAATACACGGAATGTAACCTTGGCTACATAGGAACTGAATTACAAAACAGAACAGGGTCTCAAATTTAGAAAACCAACTTATGCTTGCTTAAGGGGAAAGGTGAGTTGGGGTGCTGCATAAAACCAGAGATTGAAATGAGCACAGATAAAGTTCCTTAAGCCAAATATGGAATAGACAAGAGCTACTCCTTGCTCAACGAAATGGACTCAACACCCCATATTAAACACCTAATAATGTACCTGACTAGGAAGTATATTAAAACCTATGGATTGCTATGTCTCCGAAAGAGAATCAAGCGTGTGTGCAGGGGCATAATCGCAGCAGTGATAGGATTGGAGAGGTTCAGTGAGCAAATGAAGACCCTTTGAAGTCATATTGCATGGTACCCATTCCACGGGTCTCAACTCTCCAGGTTTAAGGTATTCTTCCTTCAGCTAAAACATGCATGTGGAACCTAGAGTATGATCAACCGTGTGATCGGGAGACGTGTTCCAATATGTGTCAGTTTTCGTCCCCTGGTACTCGGGTGCAACATTCCAGACGCTTTACTAACACTCTCCCGACTTGGAGAGTCAGTGCCTTTAACCTCCTGTTTGGCCCAGTTTGCAATTTCTGCGGAAGATGAACAGGAATAGGGAGAACCAATGACAGACTAGCTGGAGGTGTCTGGACGGGCAAATTGAACTCTCATTTCCCACCAGGAAGAGGAATTAACCAAAGGCTCAGTGTGCCGTGCCGGAACCAGAGTAGGGCCTGAAGCCATCCTGCGGTGTTGTGGCCAGCTCACGAGAAAGCGAGTTGAAGAAAGGAGCTCAGGGGCACTGTAATTCACAAACCTGCAGAGTTATAAATGACAGCTATCGTCCAAAAATATACTGAAGTAAGGCTGCCAAGAGGACTTGAAAGCGGGGCAGAATTGCAGGAAACCGATTTCAGGAGGTAGACTGGAATTGCATTGAAAGCATAGGAAAAGAGGCAGAACGTCCACAATGATGCACTTGGCCAAAAAGGGCGTATGCGTTTTTTCCTGAATATATTCAGGAAAAAACGCATACGCCCTTTTTGGCCAACCAAGCAAGCTTGCAAAGGAAATCTGCACTACAGTGAAGTCTCACTTCCCCCCGGTCAAAAGGGCCATCTGAAAAAAGTGTAAAATCCAGAAAGGCAGGACAGGCCATGGAGAACTGGGAGCCTTGTTATGCTGATGGGCGGGATGTCAATTGCCAACAGCCACTCGGGAGAAGTGTATGGTGTTTCCTGAAAGATCTAAAAAACAAAGCAACAGAGCCTAGGGCACTTCCACTTATGGTCCTATAGCTTAGGGAAAGTAAAATCAAAAGACACAGCCACCCCAAAGGTTGGGACGGCTCTGTTTACAAGAACCTGGTTTACGGTACAAGTTCAATATCGCAGAAAGTGAAAAATGGATAAAGAAGTTGTGGTACTTACGTACAACGCAGTATCACTCAGCAATGAAATCTATGTCATCAGGCCCGTAGCAGCATAATGAGTGGATTCAGGTATGATGATTCTAACTGAAATAAGTCACACAGGAAAAGAAACATCATAAGATATCACTAATACACGGAATGTAAACTTGGCTACACAGGAACTGAATTCCAAAACAGAAAAGGGTCTCAAATTTAGAAAACCAACTTATGCTTGCTTAAGGGGAAAGGTGAGTTGGGGTGCTGCATAAAACCAGAGATTGAAATGAGCACAGATAAAGTTCCTTAAGCCAAATATGGAATAGACAAGAGCTACTCTTTGCTCAACGAAATGGACTCAACACCACAAATTAAATGCCTAAGAGTGTACCTGACTAGGAAGTATCTTAAAACCTATGGATTGCTATGTCTCCGAAAGAGAATCAAGCGTGTGTACAGGGGCATAAACGCAGCAGTGATAGGATTGGAGAAGTTCGGTGAGCAAATGAAGACCCTTTGAAGTCATATTGCATGGTACCCATTCCACGGGTCTCAACTCTCCAGGTTTAAGGTATTCTTCCTTCAGCTAAAACATGCATGTGGAACCCAGAGTATGATCAACCGTGTGATCGGGAGACGTGTTCCAATATGTGTCAGTTTTCGTCCCCTGGTACTCGGGTGCAACATTCCAGACGCTTTACTAACACTCTCCCGACTTGGAGAGTCAGTGCCTTTAACCTCCTGTTTGGCCCAGTTTGCAATTTCTGCGGAAGATGAACAGGAATAGGGAGAACCAATGACAGACTAGCTGGAGGTGTCTGGACGGGCAAATTTAACTCTCATTTCCCACCAGGAAGAGGAATTAACCAAAGGCTCAGCGTGCCGTGCCGGAACCAGATTAGGGCCTGAAGCCATCCTGCGGTGTTGTGGCCAGCTCACGAGAAAGCGAGTTGAAGAAAGGAGCTCAGGGGCACTGTAATTCACAAACCTGCAGAGTTATAAATGACAGCTATCGTCCAAAAATATACTGAAGTAAGGCTGCCAAGAGGACTTGAAAGCGGGGCAGAATTGCAGGAAACCGATTTCAGGAGGTAGACTGGAATTGCATTGAAAGCATAGGAAAAGAGGCAGAACGTCCACAATGATGCACTTGGCCAAAAAGGGCGTATGCGTTTTTTCCTGAATATATTCAGGAAAAAACGCATACGACCTTTTTGGCCAACCAAGCAAGCTTGCAAAGGAAATCTGCACTACAGTGAAGTCTCACTTCCCCCCGGTCAAAAGGGCCATCTGAAAAAAGTGTAAAATCCAGAAAGGCAGGACAGGCCATGGAGAACTGGGAGCCTTGTTATGCTGATGGGCGGGATGTCAATTGCCAACAGCCACTCGGGAGAAGTGTATGGTGTTTCCTGAAACATCTAAAAAACAAAGCAACAGAGCCTAGGGCACTTCCACTTATGGTCCTATAGCTTAGGGAAACTAAAATCAAAAAGTCACAGCCACCCCAAAAGTTGGGACGGCTCTGTTTACAAGAACCTGGTTTACGGTACAAGTTCAATATCGCAGAAAGTGAAAAATGGATAAAGAAGTTGTGGTACTTACGTACAATGCAATATCACTCAGCAAGGAAATCTATGTCATCAGGCCAGTAGCACCATAATGAGTGGATTCAGGTATGATGATTCTAACTGAAATAAGTCACACAGAAAAAGAAACATCATAAGATATCACTAATACACGGAATGTAAACTTGGCTACACAGGAACTGAATTACAAAACAGAACAGGGTCTCAAATTTAGAAAACCAACTTATGCTTGCTTAAGGGGAAAGGTGGGTTGGGGTGCTGCATAAAACCAGAGATTGAAATGAGCACAGATAAAGTTCCTTAAGCCAAATATGGAATAGACAAGAGCTACTCCTTGCTCAACGAAATGGACTCAACACCCCATATTAAATGCCTAAGAGTGTACCTGACTAGGAAGTATCTTAAAACCTATGGATTGCTATGTCTCCGAAAGAGAATCAAGCGTGTGTACAGGGGCATAAACGCAGCAGTGATAGGATTGGAGAAGTTCGGTGAGCAAATGAAGACCCTTTGAAGTCATATTGCATGGTACCCATTCCACGGGTCTCAACTCTCCAGGTTTAAGGCATTGTTCCTTCAGCTAAAACATGCATGTGGAACCCAGAGTATGATCAACCGTGTGATCGGGAGACGTGTTCCAATATGTGTCAGTTTTTGTCCCCTGGTACTCGGGTGCAACATTCCAGACGCTTTACTAACACTCTCCCGACTTGGAGAGTCAGTGCCTTTAACCTCCTGTTTGGCCCAGGTTGCAATTTCTGCGGAAGATGAGCAGGAATAGGGAGAACGAATGAGAGACTAGCTGGAGGTGTCTGGACGGGCAAATTTAACTCTCATTTCCCACCAGGAAGAGGAATTAACCAAAGGCTCAGCATGCCGTGCCGGAACCAGATTAGGGCCTGAAGCCATCCTGTGGTGTTGCGGCCAGCTCACGAGAAAGCGACTTGAAGAAAGGAGCTCAGGGGCACTGTAATTCACAAACCTGCAGAGTTATAAATGACAGCTATCGTCCAAAAATATACTGAAGTAAGGCTGCCAAGAGGACTTGAAAGCGGGGCAGAATTGCAGGAAACCGATTTCAGGAGGTAGACTGGAATTGCATTGAAAGCATAGGAAAAGAGGCAGAACGTCCACAATGATACACTTGGCCAAAAAGGGCGTATGCGTTTTTTCCTGAATATATTCAGGAAAAAACGCATACGCCCTTTTTGGCCAACCAAGCAAGCTTGCAAAGGAAATCTGCACTACAATGAAGTCTCACTTCCCCCCGGTCAAAAGGGCCATCTGAAAAAAGTGTAAAATCCAGAAAGGCAGGACAGGCCATGGAGAACTGGGAGCCTTGTTATGCTGATGGGCGGGATGTCAATTGCCAACAGCCACTCGGGAGAAGTGTATGGTGTTTCCTGAAACATCTAAAAAACAAAGCAACAGAGCCTAGGGCACTTCCACTTATGGTCCTATAGCTTAGGGAAATTAAAATCAAAAGACACAGCCACCCCAAAGGTTGGGACGGCTCTGTTTACAAGAACCTGGTTTACGGTACAAGTTCAATATCGCAGAAAGTGAAAACTGGATAAAGAAGTTGTGGTACTTACGTACAATGCAATATCACTCAGCAATGAAATCTATGTCATCAGGCCCATAGCAGCATAATGAGTGGATTCAGGTATGATGATTCTAACTGAAATAAGTCACACAGGAAAAGAAACATCATAAGATATCACTAATACACGGAATGTAACCTTGGCTACATAGGAACTGAATTACAAAACAGAACAGGGTCTCAAATTTAGAAAACCAACTTATGCTTGCTTAAGGGGAAAGGTGAGTTGGGGTGCTGCATAAAACCAGAGATTGAAATGAGCACAGATAAAGTTCCTTAAGCCAAATATGGAATAGACAAGAGCTACTCCTTGCTCAACGAAATGGACTCAACACCCCATATTAAACACCTAATAATGTACCTGACTAGGAAGTATATTAAAACCTATGGATTGCTATGTCTCCGAAAGAGAATCAAGCGTGTGTGCAGGGGCATAATCGCAGCAGTGATAGGATTGGAGAGGTTCAGTGAGCAAATGAAGACCCTTTGAAGTCATATTGCATGGTACCCATTCCACGGGTCTCAACTCTCCAGGTTTAAGGTATTCTTCCTTCAGCTAAAACATGCATGTGGAACCTAGAGTATGATCAACCGTGTGATCGGGAGACGTGTTCCAATATGTGTCAGTTTTCGTCCCCTGGTACTCGGGTGCAACATTCCAGACGCTTTACTAACACTCTCCCGACTTGGAGAGTCAGTGCCTTTAACCTCCTGTTTGGCCCAGTTTGCAATTTCTGCGGAAGATGAACAGGAATAGGGAGAACCAATGACAGACTAGCTGGAGGTGTCTGGACGGGCAAATTGAACTCTCATTTCCCACCAGGAAGAGGAATTAACCAAAGGCTCAGTGTGCCATGCCGGAACCAGAGTAGGGCCTGAAGCCATCCTGCGGTGTTGTGGCCAGCTCACGAGAAAGCGAGTTGAAGAAAGGAGCTCAGGGGCACTGTAATTCACAAACCTGCAGAGTTATAAATGACAGCTATCGTCCAAAAATATACTGAAGTAAGGCTGCCAAGAGGACTTGAAAGCGGGGCAGAATTGCAGGAAACCGATTTCAGGAGGTAGACTGGAATTGCATTGAAAGCATAGGAAAAGAGGCAGAACGTCCACAATGATGCACTTGGCCAAAAAGGGCGTATGCGTTTTTTCCTGAATATATTCAGGAAAAAACGCATACGCCCTTTTTGGCCAACCAAGCAAGCTTGCAAAGGAAATCTGCACTACAGTGAAGTCTCACTTCCCCCCGGTCAAAAGGGCCATCTGAAAAAAGTGTAAAATCCAGAAAGGCAGGACAGGCCATGGAGAACTGGGAGCCTTGTTATGCTGATGGGCGGGATGTCAATTGCCAACAGCCACTCGGGAGAAGTGTATGGTGTTTCCTGAAAGATCTAAAAAACAAAGCAACAGAGCCTAGGGCACTTCCACTTATGGTCCTATAGCTTAGGGAAAGTAAAATCAAAAGACACAGCCACCCCAAAGGTTGGGACGGCTCTGTTTACAAGAACCTGGTTTACGGTACAAGTTCAATATCGCAGAAAGTGAAAAATGGATAAAGAAGTTGTGGTACTTACGTACAACGCAGTATCACTCAGCAATGAAATCTATGTCATCAGGCCCGTAGCAGCATAATGAGTGGATTCAGGTATGATGATTCTAACTGAAATAAGTCACACAGGAAAAGAAACATCATAAGATATCACTAATACACGGAATGTAAACTTGGCTACACAGGAACTGAATTCCAAAACAGAAAAGGGTCTCAAATTTAGAAAACCAACTTATGCTTGCTTAAGGGGAAAGGTGAGTTGGGGTGCTGCATAAAACCAGAGATTGAAATGAGCACAGATAAAGTTCCTTAAGCCAAATATGGAATAGACAAGAGCTACTCTTTGCTCAACGAAATGGACTCAACACCACAAATTAAATGCCTAAGAGTGTACCTGACTAGGAAGTATCTTAAAACCTATGGATTGCTATGTCTCCGAAAGAGAATCAAGCGTGTGTACAGGGGCATAAACGCAGCAGTGATAGGATTGGAGAAGTTCGGTGAGCAAATGAAGACCCTTTGAAGTCATATTGCATGGTACCCATTCCACGGGTCTCAACTCTCCAGGTTTAAGGTATTCTTCCTTCAGCTAAAACATGCATGTGGAACCCAGAGTATGATCAACCGTGTGATCGGGAGACGTGTTCCAATATGTGTCAGTTTTCGTCCCCTGGTACTCGGGTGCAACATTCCAGACGCTTTACTAACACTCTCCCGACTTGGAGAGTCAGTGCCTTTAACCTCCTGTTTGGCCCAGTTTGCAATTTCTGCGGAAGATGAACAGGAATAGGGAGAACCAATGACAGACTAGCTGGAGGTGTCTGGACGGGCAAATTTAACTCTCATTTCCCACCAGGAAGAGGAATTAACCAAAGGCTCAGCGTGCCGTGCCGGAACCAGATTAGGGCCTGAAGCCATCCTGCGGTGTTGTGGCCAGCTCACGAGAAAGCGAGTTGAAGAAAGGAGCTCAGGGGCACTGTAATTCACAAACCTGCAGAGTTATAAATGACAGCTATCGTCCAAAAATATACTGAAGTAAGGCTGCCAAGAGGACTTGAAAGCGGGGCAGAATTGCAGGAAACCGATTTCAGGAGGTAGACTGGAATTGCATTGAAAGCATAGGAAAAGAGGCAGAACGTCCACAATGATGCACTTGGCCAAAAAGGGCGTATGCGTTTTTTCCTGAATATATTCAGGAAAAAACGCATACGACCTTTTTGGCCAACCAAGCAAGCTTGCAAAGGAAATCTGCACTACAGTGAAGTCTCACTTCCCCCCGGTCAAAAGGGCCATCTGAAAAAAGTGTAAAATCCAGAAAGGCAGGACAGGCCATGGAGAACTGGGAGCCTTGTTATGCTGATGGGCGGGATGTCAATTGCCAACAGCCACTCGGGAGAAGTGTATGGTGTTTCCTGAAACATCTAAAAAACAAAGCAACAGAGCCTAGGGCACTTCCACTTATGGTCCTATAGCTTAGGGAAACTAAAATCAAAAAGTCACAGCCACCCCAAAAGTTGGGACGGCTCTGTTTACAAGAACCTGGTTTACGGTACAAGTTCAATATCGCAGAAAGTGAAAAATGGATAAAGAAGTTGTGGTACTTACGTACAATGCAATATCACTCAGCAAGGAAATCTATGTCATCAGGCCAGTAGCACCATAATGAGTGGATTCAGGTATGATGATTCTAACTGAAATAAGTCACACAGAAAAAGAAACATCATAAGATATCACTAATACACGGAATGTAAACTTGGCTACACAGGAACTGAATTACAAAACAGAACAGGGTCTCAAATTTAGAAAACCAACTTATGCTTGCTTAAGGGGAAAGGTGGGTTGGGGTGCTGCATAAAACCAGAGATTGAAATGAGCACAGATAAAGTTCCTTAAGCCAAATATGGAATAGACAAGAGCTACTCCTTGCTCAACGAAATGGACTCAACACCCCATATTAAATGCCTAAGAGTGTACCTGACTAGGAAGTATCTTAAAACCTATGGATTGCTATGTCTCCGAAAGAGAATCAAGCGTGTGTACAGGGGCATAAACGCAGCAGTGATAGGATTGGAGAAGTTCGGTGAGCAAATGAAGACCCTTTGAAGTCATATTGCATGGTACCCATTCCACGGGTCTCAACTCTCCAGGTTTAAGGCATTGTTCCTTCAGCTAAAACATGCATGTGGAACCCAGAGTATGATCAACCGTGTGATCGGGAGACGTGTTCCAATATGTGTCAGTTTTTGTCCCCTGGTACTCGGGTGCAACATTCCAGACGCTTTACTAACACTCTCCCGACTTGGAGAGTCAGTGCCTTTAACCTCCTGTTTGGCCCAGGTTGCAATTTCTGCGGAAGATGAGCAGGAATAGGGAGAACGAATGAGAGACTAGCTGGAGGTGTCTGGACGGGCAAATTTAACTCTCATTTCCCACCAGGAAGAGGAATTAACCAAAGGCTCAGCATGCCGTGCCGGAACCAGATTAGGGCCTGAAGCCATCCTGTGGTGTTGCGGCCAGCTCACGAGAAAGCGACTTGAAGAAAGGAGCTCAGGGGCACTGTAATTCACAAACCTGCAGAGTTATAAATGACAGCTATCGTCCAAAAATATACTGAAGTAAGGCTGCCAAGAGGACTTGAAAGCGGGGCAGAATTGCAGGAAACCGATTTCAGGAGGTAGACTGGAATTGCATTGAAAGCATAGGAAAAGAGGCAGAACGTCCACAATGATACACTTGGCCAAAAAGGGCGTATGCGTTTTTTCCTGAATATATTCAGGAAAAAACGCATACGCCCTTTTTGGCCAACCAAGCAAGCTTGCAAAGGAAATCTGCACTACAATGAAGTCTCACTTCCCCCCGGTCAAAAGGGCCATCTGAAAAAAGTGTAAAATCCAGAAAGGCAGGACAGGCCATGGAGAACTGGGAGCCTTGTTATGCTGATGGGCGGGATGTCAACTGCCAACAGCCACTCGGGAGAAGTGTATGGTGTTTCCTGAAACATCTAAAAAACAAAGCAACAGAGCCTAGGGCACTTCCACTTATGGTCCTATAGCTTAGGGAAATTAAAATCAAAAGACACAGCCACCCCAAAGGTTGGGACGGCTCTGTTTACAAGAACCTGGTTTACGGTACAAGTTCAATATCGCAGAAAGTGAAAACTGGATAAAGAAGTTGTGGTACTTACGTACAATGCAATATCACTCAGCAATGAAATCTATGTCATCAGGCCCATAGCAGCATAATGAGTGGATTCAGGTATGATGATTCTAACTGAAATAAGTCACACAGGAAAAGAAACATCATAAGATATCACTAATACACGGAATGTAACCTTGGCTACATAGGAACTGAATTACAAAACAGAACAGGGTCTCAAATTTAGAAAACCAACTTATGCTTGCTTAAGGGGAAAGGTGAGTTGGGGTGCTGCATAAAACCAGAGATTGAAATGAGCACAGATAAAGTTCCTTAAGCCAAATATGGAATAGACAAGAGCTACTCCTTGCTCAACGAAATGGACTCAACACCCCATATTAAACACCTAATAATGTACCTGACTAGGAAGTATATTAAAACCTATGGATTGCTATGTCTCCGAAAGAGAATCAAGCGTGTGTGCAGGGGCATAATCGCAGCAGTGATAGGATTGGAGAGGTTCAGTGAGCAAATGAAGACCCTTTGAAGTCATATTGCATGGTACCCATTCCACGGGTCTCAACTCTCCAGGTTTAAGGTATTCTTCCTTCAGCTAAAACATGCATGTGGAACCTAGAGTATGATCAACCGTGTGATCGGGAGACGTGTTCCAATATGTGTCAGTTTTCGTCCCCTGGTACTCGGGTGCAACATTCCAGACGCTTTACTAACACTCTCCCGACTTGGAGAGTCAGTGCCTTTAACCTCCTGTTTGGCCCAGTTTGCAATTTCTGCGGAAGATGAACAGGAATAGGGAGAACCAATGACAGACTAGCTGGAGGTGTCTGGACGGGCAAATTGAACTCTCATTTCCCACCAGGAAGAGGAATTAACCAAAGGCTCAGTGTGCCGTGCCGGAACCAGAGTAGGGCCTGAAGCCATCCTGCGGTGTTGTGGCCAGCTCACGAGAAAGCGAGTTGAAGAAAGGAGCTCAGGGGCACTGTAATTCACAAACCTGCAGAGTTATAAATGACAGCTATCGTCCAAAAATATACTGAAGTAAGGCTGCCAAGAGGACTTGAAAGCGGGGCAGAATTGCAGGAAACCGATTTCAGGAGGTAGACTGGAATTGCATTGAAAGCATAGGAAAAGAGGCAGAACGTCCACAATGATGCACTTGGCCAAAAAGGGCGTATGCGTTTTTTCCTGAATATATTCAGGAAAAAACGCATACGCCCTTTTTGGCCAACCAAGCAAGCTTGCAAAGGAAATCTGCACTACAGTGAAGTCTCACTTCCCCCCGGTCAAAAGGGCCATCTGAAAAAAGTGTAAAATCCAGAAAGGCAGGACAGGCCATGGAGAACTGGGAGCCTTGTTATGCTGATGGGCGGGATGTCAATTGCCAACAGCCACTCGGGAGAAGTGTATGGTGTTTCCTGAAAGATCTAAAAAACAAAGCAACAGAGCCTAGGGCACTTCCACTTATGGTCCTATAGCTTAGGGAAAGTAAAATCAAAAGACACAGCCACCCCAAAGGTTGGGACGGCTCTGTTTACAAGAACCTGGTTTACGGTACAAGTTCAATATCGCAGAAAGTGAAAAATGGATAAAGAAGTTGTGGTACTTACGTACAACGCAGTATCACTCAGCAATGAAATCTATGTCATCAGGCCCGTAGCAGCATAATGAGTGGATTCAGGTATGATGATTCTAACTGAAATAAGTCACACAGGAAAAGAAACATCATAAGATATCACTAATACACGGAATGTAAACTTGGCTACACAGGAACTGAATTCCAAAACAGAAAAGGGTCTCAAATTTAGAAAACCAACTTATGCTTGCTTAAGGGGAAAGGTGAGTTGGGGTGCTGCATAAAACCAGAGATTGAAATGAGCACAGATAAAGTTCCTTAAGCCAAATATGGAATAGACAAGAGCTACTCTTTGCTCAACGAAATGGACTCAACACCACAAATTAAATGCCTAAGAGTGTACCTGACTAGGAAGTATCTTAAAACCTATGGATTGCTATGTCTCCGAAAGAGAATCAAGCGTGTGTACAGGGGCATAAACGCAGCAGTGATAGGATTGGAGAAGTTCGGTGAGCAAATGAAGACCCTTTGAAGTCATATTGCATGGTACCCATTCCACGGGTCTCAACTCTCCAGGTTTAAGGTATTCTTCCTTCAGCTAAAACATGCATGTGGAACCCAGAGTATGATCAACCGTGTGATCGGGAGACGTGTTCCAATATGTGTCAGTTTTCGTCCCCTGGTACTCGGGTGCAACATTCCAGACGCTTTACTAACACTCTCCCGACTTGGAGAGTCAGTGCCTTTAACCTCCTGTTTGGCCCAGTTTGCAATTTCTGCGGAAGATGAACAGGAATAGGGAGAACCAATGACAGACTAGCTGGAGGTGTCTGGACGGGCAAATTTAACTCTCATTTCCCACCAGGAAGAGGAATTAACCAAAGGCTCAGCGTGCCGTGCCGGAACCAGATTAGGGCCTGAAGCCATCCTGCGGTGTTGTGGCCAGCTCACGAGAAAGCGAGTTGAAGAAAGGAGCTCAGGGGCACTGTAATTCACAAACCTGCAGAGTTATAAATGACAGCTATCGTCCAAAAATATACTGAAGTAAGGCTGCCAAGAGGACTTGAAAGCGGGGCAGAATTGCAGGAAACCGATTTCAGGAGGTAGACTGGAATTGCATTGAAAGCATAGGAAAAGAGGCAGAACGTCCACAATGATGCACTTGGCCAAAAAGGGCGTATGCGTTTTTTCCTGAATATATTCAGGAAAAAACGCATACGACCTTTTTGGCCAACCAAGCAAGCTTGCAAAGGAAATCTGCACTACAGTGAAGTCTCACTTCCCCCCGGTCAAAAGGGCCATCTGAAAAAAGTGTAAAATCCAGAAAGGCAGGACAGGCCATGGAGAACTGGGAGCCTTGTTATGCTGATGGGCGGGATGTCAATTGCCAACAGCCACTCGGGAGAAGTGTATGGTGTTTCCTGAAACATCTAAAAAACAAAGCAACAGAGCCTAGGGCACTTCCACTTATGGTCCTATAGCTTAGGGAAACTAAAATCAAAAAGTCACAGCCACCCCAAAAGTTGGGACGGCTCTGTTTACAAGAACCTGGTTTACGGTACAAGTTCAATATCGCAGAAAGTGAAAAATGGATAAAGAAGTTGTGGTACTTACGTACAATGCAATATCACTCAGCAAGGAAATCTATGTCATCAGGCCAGTAGCACCATAATGAGTGGATTCAGGTATGATGATTCTAACTGAAATAAGTCACACAGAAAAAGAAACATCATAAGATATCACTAATACACGGAATGTAAACTTGGCTACACAGGAACTGAATTACAAAACAGAACAGGGTCTCAAATTTAGAAAACCAACTTATGCTTGCTTAAGGGGAAAGGTGGGTTGGGGTGCTGCATAAAACCAGAGATTGAAATGAGCACAGATAAAGTTCCTTAAGCCAAATATGGAATAGACAAGAGCTACTCCTTGCTCAACGAAATGGACTCAACACCCCATATTAAATGCCTAAGAGTGTACCTGACTAGGAAGTATCTTAAAACCTATGGATTGCTATGTCTCCGAAAGAGAATCAAGCGTGTGTACAGGGGCATAAACGCAGCAGTGATAGGATTGGAGAAGTTCGGTGAGCAAATGAAGACCCTTTGAAGTCATATTGCATGGTACCCATTCCACGGGTCTCAACTCTCCAGGTTTAAGGCATTGTTCCTTCAGCTAAAACATGCATGTGGAACCCAGAGTATGATCAACCGTGTGATCGGGAGACGTGTTCCAATATGTGTCAGTTTTTGTCCCCTGGTACTCGGGTGCAACATTCCAGACGCTTTACTAACACTCTCCCGACTTGGAGAGTCAGTGCCTTTAACCTCCTGTTTGGCCCAGGTTGCAATTTCTGCGGAAGATGAGCAGGAATAGGGAGAACGAATGAGAGACTAGCTGGAGGTGTCTGGACGGGCAAATTTAACTCTCATTTCCCACCAGGAAGAGGAATTAACCAAAGGCTCAGCATGCCGTGCCGGAACCAGATTAGGGCCTGAAGCCATCCTGTGGTGTTGCGGCCAGCTCACGAGAAAGCGACTTGAAGAAAGGAGCTCAGGGGCACTGTAATTCACAAACCTGCAGAGTTATAAATGACAGCTATCGTCCAAAAATATACTGAAGTAAGGCTGCCAAGAGGACTTGAAAGCGGGGCAGAATTGCAGGAAACCGATTTCAGGAGGTAGACTGGAATTGCATTGAAAGCATAGGAAAAGAGGCAGAACGTCCACAATGATACACTTGGCCAAAAAGGGCGTATGCGTTTTTTCCTGAATATATTCAGGAAAAAACGCATACGCCCTTTTTGGCCAACCAAGCAAGCTTGCAAAGGAAATCTGCACTACAATGAAGTCTCACTTCCCCCCGGTCAAAAGGGCCATCTGAAAAAAGTGTAAAATCCAGAAAGGCAGGACAGGCCATGGAGAACTGGGAGCCTTGTTATGCTGATGGGCGGGATGTCAATTGCCAACAGCCACTCGGGAGAAGTGTATGGTGTTTCCTGAAACATCTAAAAAACAAAGCAACAGAGCCTAGGGCACTTCCACTTATGGTCCTATAGCTTAGGGAAATTAAAATCAAAAGACACAGCCACCCCAAAGGTTGGGACGGCTCTGTTTACAAGAACCTGGTTTACGGTACAAGTTCAATATCGCAGAAAGTGAAAACTGGATAAAGAAGTTGTGGTACTTACGTACAATGCAATATCACTCAGCAATGAAATCTATGTCATCAGGCCCATAGCAGCATAATGAGTGGATTCAGGTATGATGATTCTAACTGAAATAAGTCACACAGGAAAAGAAACATCATAAGATATCACTAATACACGGAATGTAACCTTGGCTACATAGGAACTGAATTACAAAACAGAACAGGGTCTCAAATTTAGAAAACCAACTTATGCTTGCTTAAGGGGAAAGGTGAGTTGGGGTGCTGCATAAAACCAGAGATTGAAATGAGCACAGATAAAGTTCCTTAAGCCAAATATGGAATAGACAAGAGCTACTCCTTGCTCAACGAAATGGACTCAACACCCCATATTAAACACCTAATAATGTACCTGACTAGGAAGTATATTAAAACCTATGGATTGCTATGTCTCCGAAAGAGAATCAAGCGTGTGTGCAGGGGCATAATCGCAGCAGTGATAGGATTGGAGAGGTTCAGTGAGCAAATGAAGACCCTTTGAAGTCATATTGCATGGTACCCATTCCACGGGTCTCAACTCTCCAGGTTTAAGGTATTCTTCCTTCAGCTAAAACATGCATGTGGAACCTAGAGTATGATCAACCGTGTGATCGGGAGACGTGTTCCAATATGTGTCAGTTTTCGTCCCCTGGTACTCGGGTGCAACATTCCAGACGCTTTACTAACACTCTCCCGACTTGGAGAGTCAGTGCCTTTAACCTCCTGTTTGGCCCAGTTTGCAATTTCTGCGGAAGATGAACAGGAATAGGGAGAACCAATGACAGACTAGCTGGAGGTGTCTGGACGGGCAAATTGAACTCTCATTTCCCACCAGGAAGAGGAATTAACCAAAGGCTCAGTGTGCCATGCCGGAACCAGAGTAGGGCCTGAAGCCATCCTGCGGTGTTGTGGCCAGCTCACGAGAAAGCGAGTTGAAGAAAGGAGCTCAGGGGCACTGTAATTCACAAACCTGCAGAGTTATAAATGACAGCTATCGTCCAAAAATATACTGAAGTAAGGCTGCCAAGAGGACTTGAAAGCGGGGCAGAATTGCAGGAAACCGATTTCAGGAGGTAGACTGGAATTGCATTGAAAGCATAGGAAAAGAGGCAGAACGTCCACAATGATGCACTTGGCCAAAAAGGGCGTATGCGTTTTTTCCTGAATATATTCAGGAAAAAACGCATACGCCCTTTTTGGCCAACCAAGCAAGCTTGCAAAGGAAATCTGCACTACAGTGAAGTCTCACTTCCCCCCGGTCAAAAGGGCCATCTGAAAAAAGTGTAAAATCCAGAAAGGCAGGACAGGCCATGGAGAACTGGGAGCCTTGTTATGCTGATGGGCGGGATGTCAATTGCCAACAGCCACTCGGGAGAAGTGTATGGTGTTTCCTGAAAGATCTAAAAAACAAAGCAACAGAGCCTAGGGCACTTCCACTTATGGTCCTATAGCTTAGGGAAAGTAAAATCAAAAGACACAGCCACCCCAAAGGTTGGGACGGCTCTGTTTACAAGAACCTGGTTTACGGTACAAGTTCAATATCGCAGAAAGTGAAAAATGGATAAAGAAGTTGTGGTACTTACGTACAACGCAGTATCACTCAGCAATGAAATCTATGTCATCAGGCCCGTAGCAGCATAATGAGTGGATTCAGGTATGATGATTCTAACTGAAATAAGTCACACAGGAAAAGAAACATCATAAGATATCACTAATACACGGAATGTAAACTTGGCTACACAGGAACTGAATTCCAAAACAGAAAAGGGTCTCAAATTTAGAAAACCAACTTATGCTTGCTTAAGGGGAAAGGTGAGTTGGGGTGCTGCATAAAACCAGAGATTGAAATGAGCACAGATAAAGTTCCTTAAGCCAAATATGGAATAGACAAGAGCTACTCTTTGCTCAACGAAATGGACTCAACACCACAAATTAAATGCCTAAGAGTGTACCTGACTAGGAAGTATCTTAAAACCTATGGATTGCTATGTCTCCGAAAGAGAATCAAGCGTGTGTACAGGGGCATAAACGCAGCAGTGATAGGATTGGAGAAGTTCGGTGAGCAAATGAAGACCCTTTGAAGTCATATTGCATGGTACCCATTCCACGGGTCTCAACTCTCCAGGTTTAAGGTATTCTTCCTTCAGCTAAAACATGCATGTGGAACCCAGAGTATGATCAACCGTGTGATCGGGAGACGTGTTCCAATATGTGTCAGTTTTCGTCCCCTGGTACTCGGGTGCAACATTCCAGACGCTTTACTAACACTCTCCCGACTTGGAGAGTCAGTGCCTTTAACCTCCTGTTTGGCCCAGTTTGCAATTTCTGCGGAAGATGAACAGGAATAGGGAGAACCAATGACAGACTAGCTGGAGGTGTCTGGACGGGCAAATTTAACTCTCATTTCCCACCAGGAAGAGGAATTAACCAAAGGCTCAGCGTGCCGTGCCGGAACCAGATTAGGGCCTGAAGCCATCCTGCGGTGTTGTGGCCAGCTCACGAGAAAGCGAGTTGAAGAAAGGAGCTCAGGGGCACTGTAATTCACAAACCTGCAGAGTTATAAATGACAGCTATCGTCCAAAAATATACTGAAGTAAGGCTGCCAAGAGGACTTGAAAGCGGGGCAGAATTGCAGGAAACCGATTTCAGGAGGTAGACTGGAATTGCATTGAAAGCATAGGAAAAGAGGCAGAACGTCCACAATGATGCACTTGGCCAAAAAGGGCGTATGCGTTTTTTCCTGAATATATTCAGGAAAAAACGCATACGACCTTTTTGGCCAACCAAGCAAGCTTGCAAAGGAAATCTGCACTACAGTGAAGTCTCACTTCCCCCCGGTCAAAAGGGCCATCTGAAAAAAGTGTAAAATCCAGAAAGGCAGGACAGGCCATGGAGAACTGGGAGCCTTGTTATGCTGATGGGCGGGATGTCAATTGCCAACAGCCACTCGGGAGAAGTGTATGGTGTTTCCTGAAACATCTAAAAAACAAAGCAACAGAGCCTAGGGCACTTCCACTTATGGTCCTATAGCTTAGGGAAACTAAAATCAAAAAGTCACAGCCACCCCAAAAGTTGGGACGGCTCTGTTTACAAGAACCTGGTTTACGGTACAAGTTCAATATCGCAGAAAGTGAAAAATGGATAAAGAAGTTGTGGTACTTACGTACAATGCAATATCACTCAGCAAGGAAATCTATGTCATCAGGCCAGTAGCACCATAATGAGTGGATTCAGGTATGATGATTCTAACTGAAATAAGTCACACAGAAAAAGAAACATCATAAGATATCACTAATACACGGAATGTAAACTTGGCTACACAGGAACTGAATTACAAAACAGAACAGGGTCTCAAATTTAGAAAACCAACTTATGCTTGCTTAAGGGGAAAGGTGGGTTGGGGTGCTGCATAAAACCAGAGATTGAAATGAGCACAGATAAAGTTCCTTAAGCCAAATATGGAATAGACAAGAGCTACTCCTTGCTCAACGAAATGGACTCAACACCCCATATTAAATGCCTAAGAGTGTACCTGACTAGGAAGTATCTTAAAACCTATGGATTGCTATGTCTCCGAAAGAGAATCAAGCGTGTGTACAGGGGCATAAACGCAGCAGTGATAGGATTGGAGAAGTTCGGTGAGCAAATGAAGACCCTTTGAAGTCATATTGCATGGTACCCATTCCACGGGTCTCAACTCTCCAGGTTTAAGGCATTGTTCCTTCAGCTAAAACATGCATGTGGAACCCAGAGTATGATCAACCGTGTGATCGGGAGACGTGTTCCAATATGTGTCAGTTTTTGTCCCCTGGTACTCGGGTGCAACATTCCAGACGCTTTACTAACACTCTCCCGACTTGGAGAGTCAGTGCCTTTAACCTCCTGTTTGGCCCAGGTTGCAATTTCTGCGGAAGATGAGCAGGAATAGGGAGAACGAATGAGAGACTAGCTGGAGGTGTCTGGACGGGCAAATTTAACTCTCATTTCCCACCAGGAAGAGGAATTAACCAAAGGCTCAGCATGCCGTGCCGGAACCAGATTAGGGCCTGAAGCCATCCTGTGGTGTTGCGGCCAGCTCACGAGAAAGCGACTTGAAGAAAGGAGCTCAGGGGCACTGTAATTCACAAACCTGCAGAGTTATAAATGACAGCTATCGTCCAAAAATATACTGAAGTAAGGCTGCCAAGAGGACTTGAAAGCGGGGCAGAATTGCAGGAAACCGATTTCAGGAGGTAGACTGGAATTGCATTGAAAGCATAGGAAAAGAGGCAGAACGTCCACAATGATACACTTGGCCAAAAAGGGCGTATGCGTTTTTTCCTGAATATATTCAGGAAAAAACGCATACGACCTTTTTGGCCAACCAAGCAAGCTTGCAAAGGAAATCTGCACTACAATGAAGTCTCACTTCCCCCCGGTCAAAAGGGCCATCTGAAAAAAGTGTAAAATCCAGAAAGGCAGGACAGGCCATGGAGAACTGGGAGCCTTGTTATGCTGATGGGCGGGATGTCAATTGCCAACAGCCACTCGGGAGAAGTGTATGGTGTTTCCTGAAACATCTAAAAAACAAAGCAACAGAGCCTAGGGCACTTCCACTTATGGTCCTATAGCTTAGGGAAATTAAAATCAAAAGACACAGCCACCCCAAAGGTTGGGACGGCTCTGTTTACAAGAACCTGGTTTACGGTACAAGTTCAATATCGCAGAAAGTGAAAACTGGATAAAGAAGTTGTGGTACTTACGTACAATGCAATATCACTCAGCAATGAAATCTATGTCATCAGGCCCATAGCAGCATAATGAGTGGATTCAGGTATGATGATTCTAACTGAAATAAGTCACACAGGAAAAGAAACATCATAAGATATCACTAATACACGGAATGTAACCTTGGCTACATAGGAACTGAATTACAAAACAGAACAGGGTCTCAAATTTAGAAAACCAACTTATGCTTGCTTAAGGGGAAAGGTGAGTTGGGGTGCTGCATAAAACCAGAGATTGAAATGAGCACAGATAAAGTTCCTTAAGCCAAATATGGAATAGACAAGAGCTACTCCTTGCTCAACGAAATGGACTCAACACCCCATATTAAACACCTAATAATGTACCTGACTAGGAAGTATATTAAAACCTATGGATTGCTATGTCTCCGAAAGAGAATCAAGCGTGTGTGCAGGGGCATAATCGCAGCAGTGATAGGATTGGAGAGGTTCAGTGAGCAAATGAAGACCCTTTGAAGTCATATTGCATGGTACCCATTCCACGGGTCTCAACTCTCCAGGTTTAAGGTATTCTTCCTTCAGCTAAAACATGCATGTGGAACCTAGAGTATGATCAACCGTGTGATCGGGAGACGTGTTCCAATATGTGTCAGTTTTCGTCCCCTGGTACTCGGGTGCAACATTCCAGACGCTTTACTAACACTCTCCCGACTTGGAGAGTCAGTGCCTTTAACCTCCTGTTTGGCCCAGTTTGCAATTTCTGCGGAAGATGAACAGGAATAGGGAGAACCAATGACAGACTAGCTGGAGGTGTCTGGACGGGCAAATTGAACTCTCATTTCCCACCAGGAAGAGGAATTAACCAAAGGCTCAGTGTGCCGTGCCGGAACCAGAGTAGGGCCTGAAGCCATCCTGCGGTGTTGTGGCCAGCTCACGAGAAAGCGAGTTGAAGAAAGGAGCTCAGGGGCACTGTAATTCACAAACCTGCAGAGTTATAAATGACAGCTATCGTCCAAAAATATACTGAAGTAAGGCTGCCAAGAGGACTTGAAAGCGGGGCAGAATTGCAGGAAACCGATTTCAGGAGGTAGACTGGAATTGCATTGAAAGCATAGGAAAAGAGGCAGAACGTCCACAATGATGCACTTGGCCAAAAAGGGCGTATGCGTTTTTTCCTGAATATATTCAGGAAAAAACGCATACGCCCTTTTTGGCCAACCAAGCAAGCTTGCAAAGGAAATCTGCACTACAGTGAAGTCTCACTTCCCCCCGGTCAAAAGGGCCATCTGAAAAAAGTGTAAAATCCAGAAAGGCAGGACAGGCCATGGAGAACTGGGAGCCTTGTTATGCTGATGGGCGGGATGTCAATTGCCAACAGCCACTCGGGAGAAGTGTATGGTGTTTCCTGAAAGATCTAAAAAACAAAGCAACAGAGCCTAGGGCACTTCCACTTATGGTCCTATAGCTTAGGGAAAGTAAAATCAAAAGACACAGCCACCCCAAAGGTTGGGACGGCTCTGTTTACAAGAACCTGGTTTACGGTACAAGTTCAATATCGCAGAAAGTGAAAAATGGATAAAGAAGTTGTGGTACTTACGTACAACGCAGTATCACTCAGCAATGAAATCTATGTCATCAGGCCCGTAGCAGCATAATGAGTGGATTCAGGTATGATGATTCTAACTGAAATAAGTCACACAGGAAAAGAAACATCATAAGATATCACTAATACACGGAATGTAAACTTGGCTACACAGGAACTGAATTCCAAAACAGAAAAGGGTCTCAAATTTAGAAAACCAACTTATGCTTGCTTAAGGGGAAAGGTGAGTTGGGGTGCTGCATAAAACCAGAGATTGAAATGAGCACAGATAAAGTTCCTTAAGCCAAATATGGAATAGACAAGAGCTACTCTTTGCTCAACGAAATGGACTCAACACCACAAATTAAATGCCTAAGAGTGTACCTGACTAGGAAGTATCTTAAAACCTATGGATTGCTATGTCTCCGAAAGAGAATCAAGCGTGTGTACAGGGGCATAAACGCAGCAGTGATAGGATTGGAGAAGTTCGGTGAGCAAATGAAGACCCTTTGAAGTCATATTGCATGGTACCCATTCCACGGGTCTCAACTCTCCAGGTTTAAGGTATTCTTCCTTCAGCTAAAACATGCATGTGGAACCCAGAGTATGATCAACCGTGTGATCGGGAGACGTGTTCCAATATGTGTCAGTTTTCGTCCCCTGGTACTCGGGTGCAACATTCCAGACGCTTTACTAACACTCTCCCGACTTGGAGAGTCAGTGCCTTTAACCTCCTGTTTGGCCCAGTTTGCAATTTCTGCGGAAGATGAACAGGAATAGGGAGAACCAATGACAGACTAGCTGGAGGTGTCTGGACGGGCAAATTTAACTCTCATTTCCCACCAGGAAGAGGAATTAACCAAAGGCTCAGCGTGCCGTGCCGGAACCAGATTAGGGCCTGAAGCCATCCTGCGGTGTTGTGGCCAGCTCACGAGAAAGCGAGTTGAAGAAAGGAGCTCAGGGGCACTGTAATTCACAAACCTGCAGAGTTATAAATGACAGCTATCGTCCAAAAATATACTGAAGTAAGGCTGCCAAGAGGACTTGAAAGCGGGGCAGAATTGCAGGAAACCGATTTCAGGAGGTAGACTGGAATTGCATTGAAAGCATAGGAAAAGAGGCAGAACGTCCACAATGATGCACTTGGCCAAAAAGGGCGTATGCGTTTTTTCCTGAATATATTCAGGAAAAAACGCATACGACCTTTTTGGCCAACCAAGCAAGCTTGCAAAGGAAATCTGCACTACAGTGAAGTCTCACTTCCCCCCGGTCAAAAGGGCCATCTGAAAAAAGTGTAAAATCCAGAAAGGCAGGACAGGCCATGGAGAACTGGGAGCCTTGTTATGCTGATGGGCGGGATGTCAATTGCCAACAGCCACTCGGGAGAAGTGTATGGTGTTTCCTGAAACATCTAAAAAACAAAGCAACAGAGCCTAGGGCACTTCCACTTATGGTCCTATAGCTTAGGGAAACTAAAATCAAAAAGTCACAGCCACCCCAAAAGTTGGGACGGCTCTGTTTACAAGAACCTGGTTTACGGTACAAGTTCAATATCGCAGAAAGTGAAAAATGGATAAAGAAGTTGTGGTACTTACGTACAATGCAATATCACTCAGCAAGGAAATCTATGTCATCAGGCCAGTAGCACCATAATGAGTGGATTCAGGTATGATGATTCTAACTGAAATAAGTCACACAGAAAAAGAAACATCATAAGATATCACTAATACACGGAATGTAAACTTGGCTACACAGGAACTGAATTACAAAACAGAACAGGGTCTCAAATTTAGAAAACCAACTTATGCTTGCTTAAGGGGAAAGGTGGGTTGGGGTGCTGCATAAAACCAGAGATTGAAATGAGCACAGATAAAGTTCCTTAAGCCAAATATGGAATAGACAAGAGCTACTCCTTGCTCAACGAAATGGACTCAACACCCCATATTAAATGCCTAAGAGTGTACCTGACTAGGAAGTATCTTAAAACCTATGGATTGCTATGTCTCCGAAAGAGAATCAAGCGTGTGTACAGGGGCATAAACGCAGCAGTGATAGGATTGGAGAAGTTCGGTGAGCAAATGAAGACCCTTTGAAGTCATATTGCATGGTACCCATTCCACGGGTCTCAACTCTCCAGGTTTAAGGCATTGTTCCTTCAGCTAAAACATGCATGTGGAACCCAGAGTATGATCAACCGTGTGATCGGGAGACGTGTTCCAATATGTGTCAGTTTTTGTCCCCTGGTACTCGGGTGCAACATTCCAGACGCTTTACTAACACTCTCCCGACTTGGAGAGTCAGTGCCTTTAACCTCCTGTTTGGCCCAGGTTGCAATTTCTGCGGAAGATGAGCAGGAATAGGGAGAACGAATGAGAGACTAGCTGGAGGTGTCTGGACGGGCAAATTTAACTCTCATTTCCCACCAGGAAGAGGAATTAACCAAAGGCTCAGCATGCCGTGCCGGAACCAGATTAGGGCCTGAAGCCATCCTGTGGTGTTGCGGCCAGCTCACGAGAAAGCGACTTGAAGAAAGGAGCTCAGGGGCACTGTAATTCACAAACCTGCAGAGTTATAAATGACAGCTATCGTCCAAAAATATACTGAAGTAAGGCTGCCAAGAGGACTTGAAAGCGGGGCAGAATTGCAGGAAACCGATTTCAGGAGGTAGACTGGAATTGCATTGAAAGCATAGGAAAAGAGGCAGAACGTCCACAATGATACACTTGGCCAAAAAGGGCGTATGCGTTTTTTCCTGAATATATTCAGGAAAAAACGCATACGCCCTTTTTGGCCAACCAAGCAAGCTTGCAAAGGAAATCTGCACTACAGTGAAGTCTCACTTCCCCCCGGTCAAAAGGGCCATCTGAAAAAAGTGTAAAATCCAGAAAGGCAGGACAGGCCATGGAGAACTGGGAGCCTTGTTATGCTGATGGGCGGGATGTCAATTGCCAACAGCCACTCGGGAGAAGTGTATGGTGTTTCCTGAAACATCTAAAAAACAAAGCAACAGAGCCTAGGGCACTTCCACTTATGGTCCTATAGCTTAGGGAAATTAAAATCAAAAGACACAGCCACCCCAAAGGTTGGGACGGCTCTGTTTACAAGAACCTGGTTTACGGTACAAGTTCAATATCGCAGAAAGTGAAAACTGGATAAAGAAGTTGTGGTACTTACGTACAATGCAATATCACTCAGCAATGAAATCTATGTCATCAGGCCCATAGCAGCATAATGAGTGGATTCAGGTATGATGATTCTAACTGAAATAAGTCACACAGGAAAAGAAACATCATAAGATATCACTAATACACGGAATGTAACCTTGGCTACATAGGAACTGAATTACAAAACAGAACAGGGTCTCAAATTTAGAAAACCAACTTATGCTTGCTTAAGGGGAAAGGTGAGTTGGGGTGCTGCATAAAACCAGAGATTGAAATGAGCACAGATAAAGTTCCTTAAGCCAAATATGGAATAGACAAGAGCTACTCCTTGCTCAACGAAATGGACTCAACACCCCATATTAAACACCTAATAATGTACCTGACTAGGAAGTATATTAAAACCTATGGATTGCTATGTCTCCGAAAGAGAATCAAGCGTGTGTGCAGGGGCATAATCGCAGCAGTGATAGGATTGGAGAGGTTCAGTGAGCAAATGAAGACCCTTTGAAGTCATATTGCATGGTACCCATTCCACGGGTCTCAACTCTCCAGGTTTAAGGTATTCTTCCTTCAGCTAAAACATGCATGTGGAACCTAGAGTATGATCAACCGTGTGATCGGGAGACGTGTTCCAATATGTGTCAGTTTTCGTCCCCTGGTACTCGGGTGCAACATTCCAGACGCTTTACTAACACTCTCCCGACTTGGAGAGTCAGTGCCTTTAACCTCCTGTTTGGCCCAGTTTGCAATTTCTGCGGAAGATGAACAGGAATAGGGAGAACCAATGACAGACTAGCTGGAGGTGTCTGGACGGGCAAATTGAACTCTCATTTCCCACCAGGAAGAGGAATTAACCAAAGGCTCAGTGTGCCGTGCCGGAACCAGAGTAGGGCCTGAAGCCATCCTGCGGTGTTGTGGCCAGCTCACGAGAAAGCGAGTTGAAGAAAGGAGCTCAGGGGCACTGTAATTCACAAACCTGCAGAGTTATAAATGACAGCTATCGTCCAAAAATATACTGAAGTAAGGCTGCCAAGAGGACTTGAAAGCGGGGCAGAATTGCAGGAAACCGATTTCAGGAGGTAGACTGGAATTGCATTGAAAGCATAGGAAAAGAGGCAGAACGTCCACAATGATGCACTTGGCCAAAAAGGGCGTATGCGTTTTTTCCTGAATATATTCAGGAAAAAACGCATACGACCTTTTTGGCCAACCAAGCAAGCTTGCAAAGGAAATCTGCACTACAGTGAAGTCTCACTTCCCCCCGGTCAAAAGGGCCATCTGAAAAAAGTGTAAAATCCAGAAAGGCAGGACAGGCCATGGAGAACTGGGAGCCTTGTTATGCTGATGGGCGGGATGTCAATTGCCAACAGCCACTCGGGAGAAGTGTATGGTGTTTCCTGAAACATCTAAAAAACAAAGCAACAGAGCCTAGGGCACTTCCACTTATGGTCCTATAGCTTAGGGAAACTAAAATCAAAAAGTCACAGCCACCCCAAAAGTTGGGACGGCTCTGTTTACAAGAACCTGGTTTACGGTACAAGTTCAATATCGCAGAAAGTGAAAAATGGATAAAGAAGTTGTGGTACTTACGTACAATGCAATATCACTCAGCAAGGAAATCTATGTCATCAGGCCAGTAGCACCATAATGAGTGGATTCAGGTATGATGATTCTAACTGAAATAAGTCACACAGAAAAAGAAACATCATAAGATATCACTAATACACGGAATGTAAACTTGGCTACACAGGAACTGAATTACAAAACAGAACAGGGTCTCAAATTTAGAAAACCAACTTATGCTTGCTTAAGGGGAAAGGTGGGTTGGGGTGCTGCATAAAACCAGAGATTGAAATGAGCACAGATAAAGTTCCTTAAGCCAAATATGGAATAGACAAGAGCTACTCCTTGCTCAACGAAATGGACTCAACACCCCATATTAAATGCCTAAGAGTGTACCTGACTAGGAAGTATCTTAAAACCTATGGATTGCTATGTCTCCGAAAGAGAATCAAGCGTGTGTACAGGGGCATAAACGCAGCAGTGATAGGATTGGAGAAGTTCGGTGAGCAAATGAAGACCCTTTGAAGTCATATTGCATGGTACCCATTCCACGGGTCTCAACTCTCCAGGTTTAAGGCATTGTTCCTTCAGCTAAAACATGCATGTGGAACCCAGAGTATGATCAACCGTGTGATCGGGAGACGTGTTCCAATATGTGTCAGTTTTCGTCCCCTGGTACTCGGGTGCAACATTCCAGACGCTTTACTAACACTCTCCCGACTTGGAGAGTCAGTGCCTTTAACCTCCTGTTTGGCCCAGTTTGCAATTACTGCGGAAGATGAACAGGAATAGGGAGAACCAATGAGAGACTAGCTGGAGTTGTCTGGACGGGCAAATTTAACTCTCATTTCCCACCAGGAAGAGGAATTAACCAAAGGCTCAGCGTGCCGTGCCGGAACCAGATTAGGGCCTGAAGCCATCCTGCGGTGTTGCGGCCAGCTCACGAGAAAGCGAGTTGAAGAAAGGAGCTCAGGGGCACTGTAATTCACAAACCTGCAGAGTTATAAATGACAGCTATCGTCCAAAAATATACTGAAGTAAGGCTGCCAAGAGGACTTGAAAGCGGGGCAGAATTGCAGGAAACCGATTTCAGGAGGTAGACTGGGATTGCATTTAAAGCATAGGAAAAGAGGCAGAACGTCCACAATGATGCACTTGGCCAAAAAGGGCGTATGCGTTTTTTCCTGAATATATTCAGTAAAAAACGCATACGCCCTTTTTGGCCAACCAAGCAAGCTGGCAAAGGAAATCTGCACTACAATGAAGTCTCACTTCCCCCCGGTCAAAAGGGCCATCTGAAAAAAGTGTAAAATCCTGAAAGGCAGGACAGGCCATGGAGAACTGGGAGCCTTGTTATGCTGATGGGCGGGATGACAATTGCCAACAGCCACTCGGGAGAAGTGTATGGTGTTTCCTGAAACATCTAAAAAACAAAGCAACAGAGCCTAGGGCACTTCCACTTATGGTCCTATAGCTTAGGGAAACTAAAATCAAAAAGACACAGCCACCCCAAAAGTTGGGACGGCTCTGTTTACAAGAACCTGGTTTACGGTACAAGTTCAATATCGCAGAAAGTGAAAAATGGATAAAGAAGTTGTGGTACTTACGTACAATGCACTATCACTCAGCAATGAAATCTATGTCATCAGGCCCGTAGCAGCATAATGAGTGGATTCAGGTATGATGATTCTAACTGAAATAAGTCACACAGAAAAAGAAACATCATAAGATATCACTAATAAACGGAATGTAAACTTGGCTACACAGGAACTGAATTACAAAACAGAACAGGGTCTCAAATTTAGAAAACCAACTTATGCTTGCTTAAGGGGAAAGGTGGGTTGGGGTGCTGCATAAAACCAGAGATTGAAATGAGCACAGATAAAGTTCCTTAAGCCAAATATGGAATAGACAAGAGCTACTCCTTGCTCAACGAAATGGACTCAACACCCCATATTAAATGCCTAAGAGTGTACCTGACTAGGAAGTATCTTAAAACCTATGGATTGCTATGTCTCCGAAAGAGAATCAAGCGTGTGTACAGGGGCATAAACGCAGCAGTGATAGGATTGGAGAAGTTCGGTGAGCAAATGAAGACCCTTTGAAGTCATATTGCATGGTACCCATTCCACGGGTCTCAACTCTCCAGGTTTAAGGCATTGTTCCTTCAGCTAAAACATGCATGTGGAACCCAGAGTATGATCAACCGTGTGATCGGGAGACGTGTTCCAATATGTGTCAGTTTTTGTCCCCTGGTACTCGGGTGCAACATTCCAGACGCTTTACTAACACTCTCCCGACTTGGAGAGTCAGTGCCTTTAACCTCCTGTTTGGCCCAGGTTGCAATTTCTGCGGAAGATGAGCAGGAATAGGGAGAACGAATGAGAGACTAGCTGGAGGTGTCTGGACGGGCAAATTTAACTCTCATTTCCCACCAGGAAGAGGAATTAACCAAAGGCTCAGCATGCCGTGCCGGAACCAGATTAGGGCCTGAAGCCATCCTGTGGTGTTGCGGCCAGCTCACGAGAAAGCGACTTGAAGAAAGGAGCTCAGGGGCACTGTAATTCACAAACCTGCAGAGTTATAAATGACAGCTATCGTCCAAAAATATACTGAAGTAAGGCTGCCAAGAGGACTTGAAAGCGGGGCAGAATTGCAGGAAACCGATTTCAGGAGGTAGACTGGAATTGCATTGAAAGCATAGGAAAAGAGGCAGAACGTCCACAATGATACACTTGGCCAAAAAGGGCGTATGCGTTTTTTCCTGAATATATTCAGGAAAAAACGCATACGCCCTTTTTGGCCAACCAAGCAAGCTTGCAAAGGAAATCTGCACTACAATGAAGTCTCACTTCCCCCCGGTCAAAAGGGCCATCTGAAAAAAGTGTAAAATCCAGAAAGGCAGGACAGGCCATGGAGAACTGGGAGCCTTGTTATGCTGATGGGCGGGATGTCAATTGCCAACAGCCACTCGGGAGAAGTGTATGGTGTTTCCTGAAACATCTAAAAAACAAAGCAACAGAGCCTAGGGCACTTCCACTTATGGTCCTATAGCTTAGGGAAATTAAAATCAAAAGACACAGCCACCCCAAAGGTTGGGACGGCTCTGTTTACAAGAACCTGGTTTACGGTACAAGTTCAATATCGCAGAAAGTGAAAACTGGATAAAGAAGTTGTGGTACTTACGTACAATGCAATATCACTCAGCAATGAAATCTATGTCATCAGGCCCATAGCAGCATAATGAGTGGATTCAGGTATGATGATTCTAACTGAAATAAGTCACACAGGAAAAGAAACATCATAAGATATCACTAATACACGGAATGTAACCTTGGCTACATAGGAACTGAATTACAAAACAGAACAGGGTCTCAAATTTAGAAAACCAACTTATGCTTGCTTAAGGGGAAAGGTGAGTTGGGGTGCTGCATAAAACCAGAGATTGAAATGAGCACAGATAAAGTTCCTTAAGCCAAATATGGAATAGACAAGAGCTACTCCTTGCTCAACGAAATGGACTCAACACCCCATATTAAACACCTAATAATGTACCTGACTAGGAAGTATATTAAAACCTATGGATTGCTATGTCTCCGAAAGAGAATCAAGCGTGTGTGCAGGGGCATAATCGCAGCAGTGATAGGATTGGAGAGGTTCAGTGAGCAAATGAAGACCCTTTGAAGTCATATTGCATGGTACCCATTCCACGGGTCTCAACTCTCCAGGTTTAAGGTATTCTTCCTTCAGCTAAAACATGCATGTGGAACCTAGAGTATGATCAACCGTGTGATCGGGAGACGTGTTCCAATATGTGTCAGTTTTCGTCCCCTGGTACTCGGGTGCAACATTCCAGACGCTTTACTAACACTCTCCCGACTTGGAGAGTCAGTGCCTTTAACCTCCTGTTTGGCCCAGTTTGCAATTTCTGCGGAAGATGAACAGGAATAGGGAGAACCAATGACAGACTAGCTGGAGGTGTCTGGACGGGCAAATTGAACTCTCATTTCCCACCAGGAAGAGGAATTAACCAAAGGCTCAGTGTGCCGTGCCGGAACCAGAGTAGGGCCTGAAGCCATCCTGCGGTGTTGTGGCCAGCTCACGAGAAAGCGAGTTGAAGAAAGGAGCTCAGGGGCACTGTAATTCACAAACCTGCAGAGTTATAAATGACAGCTATCGTCCAAAAATATACTGAAGTAAGGCTGCCAAGAGGACTTGAAAGCGGGGCAGAATTGCAGGAAACCGATTTCAGGAGGTAGACTGGAATTGCATTGAAAGCATAGGAAAAGAGGCAGAACGTCCACAATGATGCACTTGGCCAAAAAGGGCGTATGCGTTTTTTCCTGAATATATTCAGGAAAAAACGCATACGCCCTTTTTGGCCAACCAAGCAAGCTTGCAAAGGAAATCTGCACTACAGTGAAGTCTCACTTCCCCCCGGTCAAAAGGGCCATCTGAAAAAAGTGTAAAATCCAGAAAGGCAGGACAGGCCATGGAGAACTGGGAGCCTTGTTATGCTGATGGGCGGGATGTCAATTGCCAACAGCCACTCGGGAGAAGTGTATGGTGTTTCCTGAAAGATCTAAAAAACAAAGCAACAGAGCCTAGGGCACTTCCACTTATGGTCCTATAGCTTAGGGAAAGTAAAATCAAAAGACACAGCCACCCCAAAGGTTGGGACGGCTCTGTTTACAAGAACCTGGTTTACGGTACAAGTTCAATATCGCAGAAAGTGAAAAATGGATAAAGAAGTTGTGGTACTTACGTACAACGCAGTATCACTCAGCAATGAAATCTATGTCATCAGGCCCGTAGCAGCATAATGAGTGGATTCAGGTATGATGATTCTAACTGAAATAAGTCACACAGGAAAAGAAACATCATAAGATATCACTAATACACGGAATGTAAACTTGGCTACACAGGAACTGAATTCCAAAACAGAAAAGGGTCTCAAATTTAGAAAACCAACTTATGCTTGCTTAAGGGGAAAGGTGAGTTGGGGTGCTGCATAAAACCAGAGATTGAAATGAGCACAGATAAAGTTCCTTAAGCCAAATATGGAATAGACAAGAGCTACTCTTTGCTCAACGAAATGGACTCAACACCACAAATTAAATGCCTAAGAGTGTACCTGACTAGGAAGTATCTTAAAACCTATGGATTGCTATGTCTCCGAAAGAGAATCAAGCGTGTGTACAGGGGCATAAACGCAGCAGTGATAGGATTGGAGAAGTTCGGTGAGCAAATGAAGACCCTTTGAAGTCATATTGCATGGTACCCATTCCACGGGTCTCAACTCTCCAGGTTTAAGGTATTCTTCCTTCAGCTAAAACATGCATGTGGAACCCAGAGTATGATCAACCGTGTGATCGGGAGACGTGTTCCAATATGTGTCAGTTTTCGTCCCCTGGTACTCGGGTGCAACATTCCAGACGCTTTACTAACACTCTCCCGACTTGGAGAGTCAGTGCCTTTAACCTCCTGTTTGGCCCAGTTTGCAATTTCTGCGGAAGATGAACAGGAATAGGGAGAACCAATGACAGACTAGCTGGAGGTGTCTGGACGGGCAAATTTAACTCTCATTTCCCACCAGGAAGAGGAATTAACCAAAGGCTCAGCGTGCCGTGCCGGAACCAGATTAGGGCCTGAAGCCATCCTGCGGTGTTGTGGCCAGCTCACGAGAAAGCGAGTTGAAGAAAGGAGCTCAGGGGCACTGTAATTCACAAACCTGCAGAGTTATAAATGACAGCTATCGTCCAAAAATATACTGAAGTAAGGCTGCCAAGAGGACTTGAAAGCGGGGCAGAATTGCAGGAAACCGATTTCAGGAGGTAGACTGGAATTGCATTGAAAGCATAGGAAAAGAGGCAGAACGTCCACAATGATGCACTTGGCCAAAAAGGGCGTATGCGTTTTTTCCTGAATATATTCAGGAAAAAACGCATACGACCTTTTTGGCCAACCAAGCAAGCTTGCAAAGGAAATCTGCACTACAGTGAAGTCTCACTTCCCCCCGGTCAAAAGGGCCATCTGAAAAAAGTGTAAAATCCAGAAAGGCAGGACAGGCCATGGAGAACTGGGAGCCTTGTTATGCTGATGGGCGGGATGTCAATTGCCAACAGCCACTCGGGAGAAGTGTATGGTGTTTCCTGAAACATCTAAAAAACAAAGCAACAGAGCCTAGGGCACTTCCACTTATGGTCCTATAGCTTAGGGAAACTAAAATCAAAAAGTCACAGCCACCCCAAAAGTTGGGACGGCTCTGTTTACAAGAACCTGGTTTACGGTACAAGTTCAATATCGCAGAAAGTGAAAAATGGATAAAGAAGTTGTGGTACTTACGTACAATGCAATATCACTCAGCAAGGAAATCTATGTCATCAGGCCAGTAGCACCATAATGAGTGGATTCAGGTATGATGATTCTAACTGAAATAAGTCACACAGAAAAAGAAACATCATAAGATATCACTAATACACGGAATGTAAACTTGGCTACACAGGAACTGAATTACAAAACAGAACAGGGTCTCAAATTTAGAAAACCAACTTATGCTTGCTTAAGGGGAAAGGTGGGTTGGGGTGCTGCATAAAACCAGAGATTGAAATGAGCACAGATAAAGTTCCTTAAGCCAAATATGGAATAGACAAGAGCTACTCCTTGCTCAACGAAATGGACTCAACACCCCATATTAAATGCCTAAGAGTGTACCTGACTAGGAAGTATCTTAAAACCTATGGATTGCTATGTCTCCGAAAGAGAATCAAGCGTGTGTACAGGGGCATAAACGCAGCAGTGATAGGATTGGAGAAGTTCGGTGAGCAAATGAAGACCCTTTGAAGTCATATTGCATGGTACCCATTCCACGGGTCTCAACTCTCCAGGTTTAAGGCATTGTTCCTTCAGCTAAAACATGCATGTGGAACCCAGAGTATGATCAACCGTGTGATCGGGAGACGTGTTCCAATATGTGTCAGTTTTTGTCCCCTGGTACTCGGGTGCAACATTCCAGACGCTTTACTAACACTCTCCCGACTTGGAGAGTCAGTGCCTTTAACCTCCTGTTTGGCCCAGGTTGCAATTTCTGCGGAAGATGAGCAGGAATAGGGAGAACGAATGAGAGACTAGCTGGAGGTGTCTGGACGGGCAAATTTAACTCTCATTTCCCACCAGGAAGAGGAATTAACCAAAGGCTCAGCATGCCGTGCCGGAACCAGATTAGGGCCTGAAGCCATCCTGTGGTGTTGCGGCCAGCTCACGAGAAAGCGACTTGAAGAAAGGAGCTCAGGGGCACTGTAATTCACAAACCTGCAGAGTTATAAATGACAGCTATCGTCCAAAAATATACTGAAGTAAGGCTGCCAAGAGGACTTGAAAGCGGGGCAGAATTGCAGGAAACCGATTTCAGGAGGTAGACTGGAATTGCATTGAAAGCATAGGAAAAGAGGCAGAACGTCCACAATGATACACTTGGCCAAAAAGGGCGTATGCGTTTTTTCCTGAATATATTCAGGAAAAAACGCATACGCCCTTTTTGGCCAACCAAGCAAGCTTGCAAAGGAAATCTGCACTACAATGAAGTCTCACTTCCCCCCGGTCAAAAGGGCCATCTGAAAAAAGTGTAAAATCCAGAAAGGCAGGACAGGCCATGGAGAACTGGGAGCCTTGTTATGCTGATGGGCGGGATGTCAATTGCCAACAGCCACTCGGGAGAAGTGTATGGTGTTTCCTGAAACATCTAAAAAACAAAGCAACAGAGCCTAGGGCACTTCCACTTATGGTCCTATAGCTTAGGGAAATTAAAATCAAAAGACACAGCCACCCCAAAGGTTGGGACGGCTCTGTTTACAAGAACCTGGTTTACGGTACAAGTTCAATATCGCAGAAAGTGAAAACTGGATAAAGAAGTTGTGGTACTTACGTACAATGCAATATCACTCAGCAATGAAATCTATGTCATCAGGCCCATAGCAGCATAATGAGTGGATTCAGGTATGATGATTCTAACTGAAATAAGTCACACAGGAAAAGAAACATCATAAGATATCACTAATACACGGAATGTAACCTTGGCTACATAGGAACTGAATTACAAAACAGAACAGGGTCTCAAATTTAGAAAACCAACTTATGCTTGCTTAAGGGGAAAGGTGAGTTGGGGTGCTGCATAAAACCAGAGATTGAAATGAGCACAGATAAAGTTCCTTAAGCCAAATATGGAATAGACAAGAGCTACTCCTTGCTCAACGAAATGGACTCAACACCCCATATTAAACACCTAATAATGTACCTGACTAGGAAGTATATTAAAACCTATGGATTGCTATGTCTCCGAAAGAGAATCAAGCGTGTGTGCAGGGGCATAATCGCAGCAGTGATAGGATTGGAGAGGTTCAGTGAGCAAATGAAGACCCTTTGAAGTCATATTGCATGGTACCCATTCCACGGGTCTCAACTCTCCAGGTTTAAGGTATTCTTCCTTCAGCTAAAACATGCATGTGGAACCTAGAGTATGATCAACCGTGTGATCGGGAGACGTGTTCCAATATGTGTCAGTTTTCGTCCCCTGGTACTCGGGTGCAACATTCCAGACGCTTTACTAACACTCTCCCGACTTGGAGAGTCAGTGCCTTTAACCTCCTGTTTGGCCCAGTTTGCAATTTCTGCGGAAGATGAACAGGAATAGGGAGAACCAATGACAGACTAGCTGGAGGTGTCTGGACGGGCAAATTGAACTCTCATTTCCCACCAGGAAGAGGAATTAACCAAAGGCTCAGTGTGCCGTGCCGGAACCAGAGTAGGGCCTGAAGCCATCCTGCGGTGTTGTGGCCAGCTCACGAGAAAGCGAGTTGAAGAAAGGAGCTCAGGGGCACTGTAATTCACAAACCTGCAGAGTTATAAATGACAGCTATCGTCCAAAAATATACTGAAGTAAGGCTGCCAAGAGGACTTGAAAGCGGGGCAGAATTGCAGGAAACCGATTTCAGGAGGTAGACTGGAATTGCATTGAAAGCATAGGAAAAGAGGCAGAACGTCCACAATGATGCACTTGGCCAAAAAGGGCGTATGCGTTTTTTCCTGAATATATTCAGGAAAAAACGCATACGCCCTTTTTGGCCAACCAAGCAAGCTTGCAAAGGAAATCTGCACTACAGTGAAGTCTCACTTCCCCCCGGTCAAAAGGGCCATCTGAAAAAAGTGTAAAATCCAGAAAGGCAGGACAGGCCATGGAGAACTGGGAGCCTTGTTATGCTGATGGGCGGGATGTCAATTGCCAACAGCCACTCGGGAGAAGTGTATGGTGTTTCCTGAAAGATCTAAAAAACAAAGCAACAGAGCCTAGGGCACTTCCACTTATGGTCCTATAGCTTAGGGAAAGTAAAATCAAAAGACACAGCCACCCCAAAGGTTGGGACGGCTCTGTTTACAAGAACCTGGTTTACGGTACAAGTTCAATATCGCAGAAAGTGAAAAATAGATAAAGAAGTTGTGGTACTTACGTACAACGCAGTATCACTCAGCAATGAAATCTATGTCATCAGGCCCGTAGCAGCATAATGAGTGGATTCAGGTATGATGATTCTAACTGAAATAAGTCACACAGGAAAAGAAACATCATAAGATATCACTAATACACGGAATGTAAACTTGGCTACACAGGAACTGAATTCCAAAACAGAAAAGGGTCTCAAATTTAGAAAACCAACTTATGCTTGCTTAAGGGGAAAGGTGAGTTGGGGTGCTGCATAAAACCAGAGATTGAAATGAGCACAGATAAAGTTCCTTAAGCCAAATATGGAATAGACAAGAGCTACTCTTTGCTCAACGAAATGGACTCAACACCACAAATTAAATGCCTAAGAGTGTACCTGACTAGGAAGTATCTTAAAACCTATGGATTGCTATGTCTCCGAAAGAGAATCAAGCGTGTGTACAGGGGCATAAACGCAGCAGTGATAGGATTGGAGAAGTTCGGTGAGCAAATGAAGACCCTTTGAAGTCATATTGCATGGTACCCATTCCACGGGTCTCAACTCTCCAGGTTTAAGGTATTCTTCCTTCAGCTAAAACATGCATGTGGAACCCAGAGTATGATCAACCGTGTGATCGGGAGACGTGTTCCAATATGTGTCAATTTTCGTCCCCTGGTACTCGGGTGCAACATTCCAGACGCTTTACTAACACTCTCCCGACTTGGAGAGTCAGTGCCTTTAACCTCCTGTTTGGCCCAGTTTGCAATTTCTGCGGAAGATGAACAGGAATAGGGAGAACCAATGACAGACTAGCTGGAGGTGTCTGGACGGGCAAATTTAACTCTCATTTCCCACCAGGAAGAGGAATTAACCAAAGGCTCAGCGTGCCGTGCCGGAACCAGATTAGGGCCTGAAGCCATCCTGCGGTGTTGTGGCCAGCTCACGAGAAAGCGAGTTGAAGAAAGGAGCTCAGGGGCACTGTAATTCACAAACCTGCAGAGTTATAAATGACAGCTATCGTCCAAAAATATACTGAAGTAAGGCTGCCAAGAGGACTTGAAAGCGGGGCAGAATTGCAGGAAACCGATTTCAGGAGGTAGACTGGAATTGCATTGAAAGCATAGGAAAAGAGGCAGAACGTCCACAATGATGCACTTGGCCAAAAAGGGCGTATGCGTTTTTTCCTGAATATATTCAGGAAAAAACGCATACGACCTTTTTGGCCAACCAAGCAAGCTTGCAAAGGAAATCTGCACTACAGTGAAGTCTCACTTCCCCCCGGTCAAAAGGGCCATCTGAAAAAAGTGTAAAATCCAGAAAGGCAGGACAGGCCATGGAGAACTGGGAGCCTTGTTATGCTGATGGGCGGGATGTCAATTGCCAACAGCCACTCGGGAGAAGTGTATGGTGTTTCCTGAAACATCTAAAAAACAAAGCAACAGAGCCTAGGGCACTTCCACTTATGGTCCTATAGCTTAGGGAAACTAAAATCAAAAAGTCACAGCCACCCCAAAAGTTGGGACGGCTCTGTTTACAAGAACCTGGTTTACGGTACAAGTTCAATATCGCAGAAAGTGAAAAATGGATAAAGAAGTTGTGGTACTTACGTACAATGCAATATCACTCAGCAAGGAAATCTATGTCATCAGGCCAGTAGCACCATAATGAGTGGATTCAGGTATGATGATTCTAACTGAAATAAGTCACACAGAAAAAGAAACATCATAAGATATCACTAATACACGGAATGTAAACTTGGCTACACAGGAACTGAATTACAAAACAGAACAGGGTCTCAAATTTAGAAAACCAACTTATGCTTGCTTAAGGGGAAAGGTGGGTTGGGGTGCTGCATAAAACCAGAGATTGAAATGAGCACAGATAAAGTTCCTTAAGCCAAATATGGAATAGACAAGAGCTACTCCTTGCTCAACGAAATGGACTCAACACCCCATATTAAATGCCTAAGAGTGTACCTGACTAGGAAGTATCTTAAAACCTATGGATTGCTATGTCTCCGAAAGAGAATCAAGCGTGTGTACAGGGGCATAAACGCAGCAGTGATAGGATTGGAGAAGTTCGGTGAGCAAATGAAGACCCTTTGAAGTCATATTGCATGGTACCCATTCCACGGGTCTCAACTCTCCAGGTTTAAGGCATTGTTCCTTCAGCTAAAACATGCATGTGGAACCCAGAGTATGATCAACCGTGTGATCGGGAGACGTGTTCCAATATGTGTCAGTTTTCGTCCCCTGGTACTCGGGTGCAACATTCCAGACGCTTTACTAACACTCTCCCGACTTGGAGAGTCAGTGCCTTTAACCTCCTGTTTGGCCCAGTTTGCAATTACTGCGGAAGATGAACAGGAATAGGGAGAACCAATGAGAGACTAGCTGGAGTTGTCTGGACGGGCAAATTTAACTCTCATTTCCCACCAGGAAGAGGAATTAACCAAAGGCTCAGCGTGCCGTGCCGGAACCAGATTAGGGCCTGAAGCCATCCTGCGGTGTTGCGGCCAGCTCACGAGAAAGCGAGTTGAAGAAAGGAGCTCAGGGGCACTGTAATTCACAAACCTGCAGAGTTATAAATGACAGCTATCGTCCAAAAATATACTGAAGTAAGGCTGCCAAGAGGACTTGAAAGCGGGGCAGAATTGCAGGAAACCGATTTCAGGAGGTAGACTGGGATTGCATTTAAAGCATAGGAAAAGAGGCAGAACGTCCACAATGATGCACTTGGCCAAAAAGGGCGTATGCGTTTTTTCCTGAATATATTCAGTAAAAAACGCATACGCCCTTTTTGGCCAACCAAGCAAGCTGGCAAAGGAAATCTGCACTACAATGAAGTCTCACTTCCCCCCGGTCAAAAGGGCCATCTGAAAAAAGTGTAAAATCCTGAAAGGCAGGACAGGCCATGGAGAACTGGGAGCCTTGTTATGCTGATGGGCGGGATGACAATTGCCAACAGCCACTCGGGAGAAGTGTATGGTGTTTCCTGAAACATCTAAAAAACAAAGCAACAGAGCCTAGGGCACTTCCACTTATGGTCCTATAGCTTAGGGAAACTAAAATCAAAAAGACACAGCCACCCCAAAAGTTGGGACGGCTCTGTTTACAAGAACCTGGTTTACGGTACAAGTTCAATATCGCAGAAAGTGAAAAATGGATAAAGAAGTTGTGGTACTTACGTACAATGCACTATCACTCAGCAATGAAATCTATGTCATCAGGCCCGTAGCAGCATAATGAGTGGATTCAGGTATGATGATTCTAACTGAAATAAGTCACACAGAAAAAGAAACATCATAAGATATCACTAATAAACGGAATGTAAACTTGGCTACACAGGAACTGAATTACAAAACAGAACAGGGTCTCAAATTTAGAAAACCAACTTATGCTTGCTTAAGGGGAAAGGTGAGTTGGTGTGCTGCATAAAACCAGAGATCGAAATGAGCACAGATAAAGTTCCTTAAGCCAAATATGGAATAGACAAGAGCTACTCCTTGCTCAACGAAATGTATTCAACACCCCATAATATACGCCTAAGAATATACTTGACTAGGAAGTATCTTAAAACCTATGGATTGCTATGTCTCCGAAAGAGAATCAAGTGTGTGTGCAGGGGCATAAACGCAGCAGTGATAGGACTGGAGAGGTTCGGTGAGCAAATGAAGACCCTTTGAAGTCATATTGCATGGTACCCATTCCACGGGTCTCAACTCTCCAGGTTTAAGGTATTCTTCCTTCAGCTAAAACATGCATGTGGAACCCAGAGTATGATCAACCGTGTGATCGGGAGACGTGTTCCAATATGTCTCAGTTTTCGTCCCCTGGTACTCGGGTGCAACATTCCAGACGCTTTACTAACACTCTCCCGACTTGGAGAGTCAGTGCCTTTAACCTCCTGTTTGGCCCAGTTTGCAATTTCTGCGGAAGATGAACAGGAATAGGGAGAACCAATGACAGACTAGATGGAGGTGTCTGGATGGGCAAATTTAACTCTCATTTCGCACCAGGAAGAGGAATTAACCAAAGGCTCAGCGTGCCGTGCTGGAACCAGATTAGGGCCTGAAGCAATCCTGCGGTGTTGCGGCCAGCTCACGAGAAAGCGAGTTGAAGAAAGGAGCTCAGGGGCACTGTAATTCACAAACCTGCAGAGTTATAAATGACAGCTATCGTCCAAAAATATACTGAAGTAAGGCTGCCAAGAGGACTTGAAAGCGGGGCAGAATTGCAGGAAACCGATTTCAGGAGGTAGACTGGAATTGCATTGAAAGCATAGGAAAAGAGGCAGAACGTCCACAATGATGCACTTGGCCAAAAAGGGCGTATGCGTTTTTTCCTGAATATATTCAGGAAAAAACGCATACGCCCTTTTTGGCCAACCAAGCAAGCTTGCAAAGGAAATCTGCACTACAATGAAGTCTCACTTCCCCCCGGTCAAAAGGGCCATCTGAAAAAAGTGTAAAATCCAGAAAGGCAGGACAGGCCATGGAGAACTGGGAGCCTTGTTATGCTGATGGGCGGGATGTCAATTGCCAACAGCCACTCGGGAGAAGTGTATGGTGTTTCCTGAAACATCTAAAAAACAAAGCAACAGAGCCTAGGGCACTTCCACTTATGGTCCTATAGCTTAGGGAAATTAAAATCAAAAGACACAGCCACCCCAAAGGTTGGGACGGCTCTGTTTACAAGAACCTGGTTTACGGTACAAGTTCAATATCGCAGAAAGTGAAAAATGGATAAAGAAGTTGTGGTACTTACGTACAATGCAATATCACTCAGCAATGAAATCTATGTCATCAGGCCCGTAGCAGCATAATGAGTGGATTCAGGTATGATGATTCTAACTGAAATAAGTCACACAGGAAAAGAAACATCATAAGATATCACTAATACACGGAATGTAAACTTGGCTACATAGGAACTGAATTACAAAACAGAACAGGGTCTCAAATTTAGAAACCCAACTTATGCTTGCTTAAGGGGAAAGGTGAGTTGGGGTGCTGCATAAAACCAGAGATTGAAATGAGCACAGGTAAAGTTCCTTAAGCCAAATATGGAAAAGACAAGAGCTACTCCTTGCTCAACGAAATGGACTCAACACCCCATATTAAACACCTAAGAATATACCTGACTAGGAAGTATCTTAAAACCTATGGATTGCTATGTCTCCGAAAGAGAATCAAGCGTGTGTGCAGGGGCATAAACGAAGCAGTGATAGGATTGGAGAGGTTCGGTGAGCAAATGAAGACCCTTTGAAGTCATATTGCATGGTACCCATTCCACGGGTCTCAACTCTCCAGGTTGAAGGTATTCTTCCTTCAGCTAAAACATGCATGTGGAACCCAGAGTATGATCAACCGTGTGATCGGGAGACGTGTTCCAATATGTCTCAGTTTTCGTCCCCTGGTACTCGGGTGCAACATTCCAGACGCTTTACTAACACTCTCCCGACTTGGAGAGTCAGTGCCTTTAACCTCCTGTTTGGCCCAGTTTGCAATTTCTGCGGAAGATGAACAGGAATAGGGAGAACCAATGACAGACTAGATGGAGGTGTCTGGATTGTCAAATTTAACTCTCATTTCGCACCAGGAAGAGGAATTAACCAAAGGCTCAGCGTGCCGTGCCGGAACCAGATTAGGGCCTGAAGCCATCCTGCGGTGTTGCGGCCATCTCACGAGAAAGCGAGTTGAAGAAAGGAGCTCAGGGGCACTGTAATTCACAAACCTGCAGAGTTATAAATGACAGCTATCGTCCAAAAATATACTGAAGTAAGGCTGCCAAGAGGACTTGAAAGCGGGGCAGAATTGCAGGAAATCGATTTCAGGAGGTAGGCTGGAATTGCATTTAAAGCATAGGAAAAGAGGCAGAACGTCCACAATGATGCACTTGGCCAAAAAGTGCGTATGCGTTTTTTCCTGAATATATTCAGGAAAAAACGCATACGCCCTTTTTGGCCAACCAACCAAGCTGGGAAAGGAAATCTGCACTACAATGAAGTCTCACTTCCCCCCGGTCAAAAGGGCCATCCGAAAAAAGTGTAAAATCCAGAAAGGCAGGACAGGCCATGGAGAACTGGGAGCCTTGTTATGCTGATGGGCGGGATGTCAATTGCCAACAGCCACTCGGGAGAAGTGTATGGTGTTTCCTGAAACATCTAAAAAACAAAGCAACAGAGCCTAGGGCACTTCCAATTATGGTCCTATAGCTTAGGGAAATTAAAATCAAAAGACACAGCCACCCCAAATGTTGGGACGGCTCTGTTTACAAGAACCTGGTTTACGGTACAAGTTCAATATCGCAGAAAGTGAAAAATGGATAAAGAAGTTGTAGTACTTACGTACAATGCACTATCACTCAGCAATGAAATCTATGTCATCAGGCCCGTAGCAGCATAATGAGTGGATTCAGGTATGATGATTCTAACTGAAATAAGTCACACAGAAAAAGAAACATCATAAGATATCACTAATACACGGAATGTAAACTTGGCTACATAGGAACTGAATTACAAAACAGAACAGGGTCTCAAATTTAGAAAACCAACTTATGCTTGCTTAAGGGGAAAGGTGAGTTGGGGTGCTGCATAAAACCAGAGATTGAAATGAGCACAGATAAAGTTCCTTAAGCCAAATATGGATTAGACAAGAGCTACTCCTTGCTCAACGAAATGGACTCAACACCCCATATTAAATGCCTAAGAGTGTACCTGACTAGGAAGTATCTTAAAACCTATGGATTGCTATGTCTCCGAAAGAGAATCAAGCGTGTGTACAGGGGCATAAACGCAGCAGTGTTAGGATTGGAGAAGTTCGGTGAGCAAATGAAGACCCTTTGAAGTCATATTGCATGGTACCCATTCCATGGGTCTCAACTCTCCAGGTTTAAGGCATTCTTCCTTCAGCTAAAACATGCATGTGGAACCCAGAGTATGATCAACCGTGTGATCGGGAGACGTGTTCCAATATGTGTCAGTTTTCGTCCCCTGGTACTCGGGTGCAACATTCCAGACGCTTTACTAACACTCTCCCGACTTGGAGAGTCAGTGCCTTTAACCTCCTCTTTGGCCCAGTTTGCAATTTCTGCGGAAGATGAACAGGAATACGGAGAACCAATGAGAGACTAGCTGGAGGTGTCTGGACGGGCAAATTTAACTCTCATTTCCCACGAGGAAGAGGAATTAACCAAAGGCTCAGCATGCCGTGCCGGAACCAGATTAGGGCCTGAAGCCATCCTGCGGTGTTGCGGCCAGCTCACGAGAAAGCGAGTTGAAGAAAGGAGCTCAGGGGCACTGTAATTCACAAACCTGCAGAGTTATAAATGACAGCTATCGTCCAAAAATATACTGAAGTAAGGCTGCCAAGAGGACTTGAAAGCAGGGCAGAATTGCAGGAAACCGATTTCAGGAGGTAGGCTGGAATTGCATTTAAAGCATAGGAAAAGAGGCAGAACGTCCACAATGATGCACTTGGCCAAAAAGGGCGTATGCGTTTTTTCCTGAATATATTCAGGAAAAAACGCATACGCACTTTTTGGCCAACCAAGCAAGCTTGCAAAGGAAATCTGCACTACAATGAAGTCTCACTTCCCCCCGGTCAAAAGGGCCATCTGAAAAAAGTGTAAAATCCAGAAAGGCAGGACAGGCCATGGAGAACTGGGAGCCTTGTTATGCTGATGGGCGGGATGTCAATTGCCAACAGCCACTCGGGAGAAGTGTATGGTGTTTCCTGAAACATCTAAAAAACAAAGCAACAGAGCCTAGGGCACTTCCACTTATGGTCCTATAGCTTAGGGAAATTAAAATCAAAAAGACACAGCCACCCCAAAGGTTGGGACGGCTCTGTTTACAAGAACCTGGTTTACGGTACAAGTTCTATATCGCAGAAAGTGAAAAATGGATAAAGAAGTTGTGGTACTTACGTACAATGCAATATCACTCAGCAAGGAAATCTATGTCATCAGGCCCGTAGCACCATAATGAGTGGATTCAGGTATGATGATTCTAACTGAAATAAGTCACACAGAAAAAGAAACATCATAAGATATCACTAATACACGGAATGTAAACTTGGCTACATAGGAACTGAATTACAAAACAGAACAGGGTCTCAAATTTAGAAAACCAACTTATGCTTGCTTAAGGGGAAAGGTGAGTTGGGGTGCTGCATAAAACCAGAGATCGAAATGAGCACAGATAAAGTTCCTTAAGCCAAATATGGAATAGACAAGAGCTACTCCTTGCTCAACGAAATGTATTCAACACCCCATAATAAACGCCTAAGAATATACTTGACTAGGAAGTATCTTAAAACCTATGGATTGCTATGTCTCCGAAAGAGAATCAAGCGTGTGTGCAGGGGCATAAACGCAGCAGTGATAGGATTGGAGAGGTTCGGTGAGCAAATGAAGACCCTTTGAAGTCATATTGCATGGTACCCATTCCACGGGTCTCAACTCTCCAGGTTGAAGGTATTCTTCCTTCAGCTAAAACATGCATGTGGAACCCAGAGTATGATCAACCGTGTGATCGGGAGACGTGTTCCAATATGTCTCAGTTTTCGTCCCCTGGTACTCGGGTGCAACATTCCAGACGCTTTACTAACACTCTCCCGACTTGGAGAGTCAGTGCCTTTAACCTCCTGTTTGGCCCAGTTTGCAATTTCTGCGGAAGATGAACAGGAATAGGGAGAACCAATGACAGACTAGATGGAGGTGTCTGGATGGGCAAATTTAACTCTCATTTCGCACCAGGAAGAGGAATTAACCAAAGGCTCAGCATGCCGTGCTGGAACCAGATTAGGGCCTGAAGCAATCCTGCGGTGTTGCGGCCAGCTCACGAGAAAGCGAGTTGAAGAAAGGAGCTCAGGGGCACTGTAATTCACAAACCTGCAGAGTTATAAATGACAGCTATCGTCCAAAAATATACTGAAGTAAGGCTGCCAAGAGGACTTGAAAGCGGGGCAGAATTGCAGGAAACCGATTTCAGGAGGTAGACTGGAATTGCATTTAAAGCATAGGAAAAGAGGCAGAACGTCCACAATGATGCACTTGGCCAAAAAGGGCGTATGCGTTTTTTCCTGAATATATTCAGGAAAAAACGCATACGCCCTTTTTGGCCAACCAAGCAAGCTTGCAAAGGAAATCTGCACTACAATGAAGTCTCACTTCCCCCCGGTCAAAAGGGCCATCTGAAAAAAGTGTAAAATCCAGAAAGGCAGGACAGGCCATGGAGAACTGGGAGCCTTGTTATGCTGATGGGCGGGATGTCAATTGCCAACAGCCACTCGGGAGAAGTGTATGGTGTTTCCTGAAACATCTAAAAAACAAAGCAACAGAGCCTAGGGCACTTCCACTTATGGTCCTATAGCTTAGGGAAATTAAAATCAAAAGACACAGCCACCCCAAAGGTTGGGACGGCTCTGTTTACAAGAACCTGGTTTACGGTACAAGTTCAATATCGCAGAAAGTGAAAAATGGATAAAGAAGTTGTGGTACTTACGTACAATGCAATATCACTCAGCAATGAAATCTATGTCATCAGGCCCGTAGCAGCATAATGAGTGGATTCAGGTATGATGATTCTAACTGAAATAAGTCACACAGGAAAAGAAACATCATAAGATATCACTAATACACGGAATGTAAACTTGGCTACATAGGAACTGAATTACAAAACAGAACAGGGTCTCAAATTTAGAAACCCAACTTATGCTTGCTTAAGGGGAAAGGTGAGTTGGGGTGCTGCATAAAACCAGAGATTGAAATGAGCACAGGTAAAGTTCCTTAAGCCAAATATGGAAAAGACAAGAGCTACTCCTTGCTCAACGAAATGGACTCAACACCCCATATTAAACACCTAAGAATATACCTGACTAGGAAGTATCTTAAAACCTATGGATTGCTATGTCTCCGAAAGAGAATCAAGCGTGTGTGCAGGGGCATAAACGAAGCAGTGATAGGATTGGAGAGGTTCGGTGAGCAAATGAAGACCCTTTGAAGTCATATTGCATGGTACCCATTCCACGGGTCTCAACTCTCCAGGTTGAAGGTATTCTTCCTTCAGCTAAAACATGCATGTGGAACCCAGAGTATGATCAACCGTGTGATCGGGAGACGTGTTCCAATATGTCTCAGTTTTCGTCCCCTGGTACTCGGGTGCAACATTCCAGACGCTTTACTAACACTCTCCCGACTTGGAGAGTCAGTGCCTTTAACCTCCTGTTTGGCCCAGTTTGCAATTTCTGCGGAAGATGAACAGGAATAGGGAGAACCAATGACAGACTAGATGGAGGTGTCTGGATTGTCAAATTTAACTCTCATTTCGCACCAGGAAGAGGAATTAACCAAAGGCTCAGCGTGCCGTGCCGGAACCAGATTAGGGCCTGAAGCCATCCTGCGGTGTTGCGGCCATCTCACGAGAAAGCGAGTTGAAGAAAGGAGCTCAGGGGCACTGTAATTCACAAACCTGCAGAGTTATAAATGACAGCTATCGTCCAAAAATATACTGAAGTAAGGCTGCCAAGAGGACTTGAAAGCGGGGCAGAATTGCAGGAAACCGATTTCAGGAGGTAGGCTGGAATTGCATTTAAAGCATAGGAAAAGAGGCAGAACGTCCACAATGATGCACTTGGCCAAAAAGTGCGTATGCGTTTTTTCCTGAATATATTCAGGAAAAAACACATACGCCCTTTTTGGCCAACCAAGCAAGCTGGGAAAGGAAATCTGCACTACAATGAAGTCTCACTTCCCCCCGGTCAAAAGGGCTATCTGAAAAAAGTGTAAAATCCAGAAAGGCAGGACAGGCCATGGAGAACTGGGAGCCTTGTTATGCTCATGGGCGGGATGTAAACTGCCAACAGCCACTCGGGAGAAGTGTATGGTGTTTCCTGAAACATCTAAAAAACAAAGCAACAGAGCCTAGGGCACTTCCACTTATGGTCCTATAGCTTAGGGAAATTAAAATCAAAAAGACACAGCCACCCCAAAGTTTGGGATGGCTCTGTTTACAAGAACCTGGTTTTCGGTACAAGTTCAATACCGCAGAAAGTGAAAAATGGATAAAGAAGTTGTGGTACTTACGTACAATGCAATATCACTCAGCAATGAAATCTATGTCATCAGGCCCGTAGCAGCATAATGAGTGGATTCAGGTATGATGATTCTAACTGAAATAAGTCTCACAGAAAAAGAAACATCATAAGATATCACTAATACACGGAATGTAAACTTGGCTACATAGGAACTGAATTACAAAACAGAACAGAGTCTCAAATTTAGAAAACAAACTTATGCTTCCTTAAGGCAAAGGTGAGTTGGGGTGTTGCATAAAACCAGAGATTGAAATGAGCACAGATAAAGTTCCTTAAGCCAAATATGGAATAGACAAGAGCTACTCCTTGCTCAACGAAATGGACTCAACACCCCATATTAAACGCCTAAGAATGTACCTGACTAGGAAGTATCTTAAAACCTATGGATTGCTATGTCTCCAAAAGAGAATCAAGCGTGTGTACAGGGGCATAAATGCAGCAGTGATAGGATTGGAGAAGTTCGGTGAGCAAATGAAGACCCTTTGAAGTCGTATTGCATGGTACCCATTCCACGGGTCTCAACTCTCCAGGTTGAAGGTATTCTTCCTTCAGCTAAAACATGCATGTGGAACCCAGAGTATGATCAACCATGTGATCGGGAGACGTGTTCCAATATGTGTCAGTTTTCGTCCCCTGGTACTCGGGTGCAACATTCCAGACGCTTTACTAACACTCTCCCGACTTGGAGAGTCAGTGCCTTTAACCTCCTGTTTGGCCCAGTTTGCAATTTCTGCAGAAGATGAACAGGAATAGGGAGAACCAATGACAGACCAGATGGAGGTGTCTGGACGGGCAAATTTAACTCTCATTTCCCACCAGGAAGAGGAATTAACCAAAGGTCCAGCGTGCCGTGCCGGAACCAGATTAGGGCCTGAAGCCATCCTGCGGTGTTGCAGCCAGCTCACGAGAAAGCGAGTTGAAGAAAGGAGCTCAGGGGCACTGTAATTCACAAACCTGCAGAGTTATAAATGACAGCTATCGTCCAAAAATATACTGAAGTAAGGCTGCCAAGAGGACTTGAAAGCGGGGCAGAATTGCAGGAAACCGATTTCAGGAGGTAGACTGGAATTGCATTGAAAGCATAGGAAAAGAGGCAGAACGTCCACAATGATGCACTTGGCCAAAAAGGGCGTATGCGTTTTTTCCTGAATATATTCAGGAAAAAACGCATACGCCCTTTTTGGCCAACCAAGCAAGCTTGCAAAGGAAATCTGCACTACAATGAAGTCTCACGTCCCCCCGGTCAAAAGGGCCATCTGAAAAAAGTGTAAAATCCAGAAAGGCAGGACAGGCCATGGAGAACTGGTAGCCCTGTTATGCTGATGGGCGGGATGTAAATTGCCAACAGCCACTCGGGAGAAGTGTATGGTGTTTCCTGAAACATCTAAAAAACAAAGCAACAGAGCCTAGGGCACTTCCACTTATGGTCCTATAGCTTAGGGAAATTAAAATTAAAAGACACAGCCACCCCAAAGGTTGGGACGGCTCTGTTTACAAGAACCTGGTTTACGGTACAAGTTCAATATCGCAGAAAGTGAAAAATGGATAAAGAAGTTGTGGTACTTACGTACAATGCAATATCACTCAGCAATGAAATCTATGTCATCAGGCCCGTAGCAGCATAATGAGTGGATTCAGGTATGATGATTCTAACTGAAATAAGTCACACAGGAAAAGAAACATCAGAAGATATCACTAATACACGGAATGTAAACTTGGCTACATAGGAACTGAATTACAAAACAGAACAGGGTCTCAAATTTAGAAACCCAACTTATGCTTGCTTAAGGGGAAAGGTGAGTTGGGGTGCTGCATAAAACCAGAGATTGAAATGAGCACAGATAAAGTTCCTTAAGCCAAATATGGAATAGACAAGAGCTACTCCTTGCTCAACGAAATGGACTCAACACCCCATATTAAACACCTAATAATGTACCTGACTAGGAAGTATCTTAAAACCTATGGATTGCTATGTCTCCGAAAGAGAATCAAGCGTGTGTACAGGGGCATAAACGCAGCAGTGTTAGGATTGGAGAAGTTCGGTGAGCAAATGAAGACCCTTTGAAGTCATATTGCATGGTACCCATTCCACGGGTCTCAACTCTCCAGGTTTAAGGCATTCTTCCTTCAGCTAAAACATGCATGTGGAACCCAGAGTATGATCAACCGTGTGATCGGGAGACGTGTTCCAATATGTGTCAGTTTTCGTCCCCTGGTACTCGGGTGCAACATTCCAGACGCTTTACTAACACTCTCCCGACTTGGAGAGTCAGTGCCTTTAACCTCCTGTTTGGCCCAGTTTGCAATTTCTGCGGAAGATAAACAGGAATAGGGAGAACCAATGTCAGACTAGATGGAGGTGTCTGGACGGGCAAATTTAACTCTCATTTCCCACCAGGAAGAGGAATTAACCAAAGGCTCAGCGTGCCGTGCCGGAACCAGATTAGGGCCTGAAGCCATCCTGCGGTGTTGCGGCCAGCTCACGAGAAAGCGAGTTGAAGAAAGGAGCTCAGGGGCACTGTAATTCACAAACCTGCAGAGTTATAAATGACAGCTATCGTCCAAAAATATACTGAAGTAAGGCTGCCAAGAGGACTTGAAAGCGGGGCAGAATTGCAGGAAACCGATTTCAGGAGGTAGGCTGGAATTGCATTGAAAGCATAGGAAAAGAGGCAGAACGTCCACAATGATGCACTTGGCCAAAAAGGGCGTATGCGTTTTTTCCTGAATATATTCAGGAAAAAACGCATACGCCCTTTTTGGCCAACCAAGCAAGCTTGCAAAGGAAATCTGCACTACAATGAAGTCTCACTTCCCCCCAGTCAAAAGGGCCATCTGAAAAAAGTGTAAAATCCAGAAAGGCAGGACAGGCCATGGAGAACTGGGAGCCTTGTTATGCTGATGGGCGGGATGTCAATTGCCAACAGCCACTCGGGAGAAGTGTATGGTGTTTCCTGAAACATCTAAAAAACAAAGCAACAGAGCCTAGGGCACTTCCACTTATGGTCCTATAGCTTAGGGAAATTAAAATCAAAAAGACACAGCCACCCCAAAGGTTGGGACGGCTCTGTTTACAAGAACCTGGTTTACGGTACAAGTTCTATATCGCAGAAAGTGAAAAATGGATAAAGAAGTTGTGGTACTTACGTACAATGCAATATCACTCAGCAAGGAAATCTATGTCATCAGGCCCGTAGCACCATAATGAGTGGATTCAGGTATGATGATTCTAACTGAAATAAGTCACACAGAAAAAGAAACATCATAAGATATCACTAATACACGGAATGTAAACTTGGCTACATAGGAACTGAATTACAAAACAGAACAGGGTCTCAAATTTAGAAACCCAACTTATGCTTGCTTAAGGGGAAAGGTGAGTTGGGGTGCTGCATAAAACCAGAGATTGAAATGAGCACAGATAAAGTTCCTTAAGCCAAATATGGAATAGACAAGAGCTACTCCTTGCTCAACGAAATGGACTCAACACCCCATATTAAACACCTAAGAATATACCTGACTAGGAAGTATCTTAAAACCTATGGATTGCTATGTCTCCGAAAGAGAATCAAGCGTGTGTACAGGGGCATAAACGCAGCAGTGATAGGATTGGAGAAGTTCGGTGAGCAAATGAAGACCCTTTGAAGTCATATTGCATGGTACCCATTCCACGGGTCTCAACTCTCCAGGTTTAAGGCATTGTTCCTTCAGCTAAAACATGCATGTGGAACCCAGAGTATGATCAACCGTGTGATCGGGAGACGTGTTCCAATATGTGTCAATTTTCGTCCCCTGGTACTCGGGTGCAACATTCCAGACGCTTTACTAACACTCTCCCGACTTGGAGAGTCAGTGCCTTTAACTTCCTGTTTGGCCCAGTTTGCAATTTCTGCGGAAGATGAACAGGAATAGGGAGAACCAATGAGAGACTAGCTGGAGGTGTCTGGACGGGCAAATTTAACTCTCATTTCCCACCAGGAAGAGGAATTAACCAAAGGCTCAGCATGCCGTGCCGGAACCAGATTAGGGCCTGAAGCCATCCTGCGGTGTTGCGGCCAGCTCACGAGAAAGCGAGTTGAAGAAAGGAGCTCAGGGGCACTGTAATTCACAAACCTGCAGAGTTATAAATGACAGCTATCGTCCAAAAATATACTGAAGTAAGGCTGCCAAGAGGACTTGAAAGCGGGGCAGAATTGCAGGAAACCGATTTCAGGAGGTAGGCTGGGATTGCATTTAAAGCATAGGAAAAGAGGCAGAACGTCCACAATGATGCACTTGGCCAAAAAGGGCGTATGCGTTTTTTCCTGAATATATTCAGGAAAAAACGCATACGCCCTTTTTGGCCAACCAAGCAAGCTTGCAAAGGAAATCTGCACTACAATGAAGTCTCACTTCCCCCCGGTCAAAAGGGCCATCTGAAAAAAGTGTAAAATCCAGAAAGGCAGGACAGGCCATGGAGAACTGGGAGCCTTGTTATGCTGATGGGCGGGATGTCAACTGCCAACAGCCACTCGGGAGAAGTGTATGGTGTTTCCTGAAACATCTAAAAAACAAAGCAACAGAGCCTAGGGCACTTCCACTTATGGTCCTATAGCTTAGGGAAATTAAAATCAAAAAGACACAGCCACCCCAAAGGTTGGGACGGCTCTGTTTACAAGAACCTGGTTTACGGTACAAGTTCAATATCGCAGAAAGTGAAAAATGGATAAAGAAGTTGTGGTACTTACGTACAATGCAATATCACTAAGCAAGGAAATCTATGTCATCAGGCCCGTAGCAGCATAATGAGTGGATTCAGGTATGATGATTCTAACTGAAATAAGTCACACAGAAAAAGAAACATCATAAGATATCACTAATACACGGAATGTAAACTTGGCTACATAGGAACTGAATTACAAAACAGAACAGGGTCTCAAATTTAGAAAACCAACTTATGCTTGCTTAAGGGGAAAGGTGAGTTGGGGTGCTGCATAAAACCAGAGATTGAAATGAGCACAGATAAAGTTCCTTAAGCCAAATATGGAATAGACAAGAGCTACTCCTTGCTCAACGAAATGTATTCAACACCCCATAATAAACGCCTAAGAATATACTTGACTAGGAAGTATCTTAAAACCTATGGATTGCTATGTCTCCGAAAGAGAATCAAGCATGTGTACAGGGGCATAAACGCAGCAGTGATAGGATTGGAGAAGTTAGTTGAGCAAATGAAGACCCTTTGAAGTCATATTGCATGGTACCCATTCCATGGGTCTCAACTCTCCTGGTTTAAGGCATTCTTCCTTCAGCTAAAACATGCATGTGGAACCCAGAGTATGATCAACCATGTGATCGGGAGACGTGTTCCAATATGTCTCAGTTTTCGTCCCCTGGTACTCGGGTGCAACATTCCAGACGCTTTACTAACACTCTCCCGACTTGGAGAGTCAGTGCCTTTAACCTCCTGTTTGGCCCAGTTTGCAATTTCTGCGGAAGATGAACAGGAATAGGGAGAACCAATGAGAGACTAGCTGGAGGTGTCTGGACGGGCAAATTTAACTCTCATTTCCCACCAGGAAGAGGAATTAACCAAAGGCTCAGCGTGCCGTGCCGGAAGCAGATTAGGGCCTGAAGCCATCCTGCGGTGTTGCGGCCAGCTCACGAGAAAGCGAGTTGAAGAAAAGAGCTCAGGGGCACTGTAATTCACAAACCTGCAGAGTTATAAATGACAGCTATCGTCCAAAAATATACTGAAGTAAGGCTGCCAAGAGGACTTGAAAGCGGGGCAGAATTGCAGGAAACCGATTTCAGGAGGTAGGCTGGGATTGCATTTAAAGCATAGGAAAAGAGGCAGAACGTCCACAATGATGCACTTGGCCAAAAAGGGCGTATGCGTTTTTTCCTGAATATATTCAGGAAAAAACGCATACGCCCTTTTTGGCCAACCAAGCAAGCTTGCAAAGGAAATCTGCACTACAATGAAGTCTCACTTCCCCCCGGTCAAAAGGGCCATCTGAAAAAAGTGTAAAATCCAGAAAGGCAGGACAGGCCATGGAGAACTGGGAGCCTTGTTATGCTGATGGGCGGGATGTCAACTGCCAACAGCCACTCGGGAGAAGTGTATGGTGTTTCCTGAAACATCTAAAAAACAAAGCAACAGAGCCTAGGGCACTTCCACTTATGGTCCTATAGCTTAGGGAAATTAAAATCAAAAAGACACAGCCACCCCAAAGGTTGGGACGGCTCTGTTTACAAGAAACTCATTTACGGTACAAGTTCAATATCGCAGAAAGTGAAAAATGGATAAAGAAGTTGTGGTACTTACGTACAATGCAGTATCACTCAGCAATGAAATCAATGTCATCAGGCCCGTAGCAGCATAATGAGTGGATTCAGGTATGATGATTCTAACTGAAATAAGTCACACAGAAAAAGAAACATCATAAGATATCACTAATACACGGAATGTAAACTTGGCTACATAGGAACTGAATTACAAAACAGAACAGGGTCTCAAATTTAGAAACCCAACTTATGCTTGCTTAAGGGGAAAGGTGAGTTGGGGTGCTGCATAAAACCAGAGATTGAAATGAGCACAGATAAAGTTCCTTAAGCCAAATATGGAATAGACAAGAGCTACTCCTTGCTCAACGAAATGGACTCAACACCCCATATTAAACACCTAAGAATATACCTGACTAGGAAGTATCTTAAAACCTATGGATTGCTATGTCTCCGAAAGAGAATCAAGCGTGTGTACAGGGGCATAAACGCAGCAGTGATAGGATTGGAGAAGTTCGGTGAGCAAATGAAGACCCTTTGAAGTCATATTGCATGGTACCCATTCCACGGGTCTCAACTCTCCAGGTTTAAGGCATTGTTCCTTCAGCTAAAACATGCATGTGGAACCCAGAGTATGATCAACCGTGTGATCGGGAGACGTGTTCCAATATGTGTCAGTTTTCGTCCCCTGGTACTCGGGTGCAACATTCCAGACGCTTTACTAACACTCTCCCGACTTCGAGAGTCAGTGCCTTTAACCTCCTGTTTGGCCCAGTTTGCAATTTCTGCGGAAGATGAACAGGAATAGGGAGAACCAATGGCGGACTAGATGGAGGTGTCTGGATGGGCAAATTTAACTCTCATTTCGCACCAGGAAGAGGAATTAACCAAAGGCTCAGCGTGCCGTGCCGGAACCAGATTAGGGCCTGAAGCAATCCTGCGGTGTTGCGGCCAGCTCACGAGAAAACGAGTTGAAGAAAGGAGCTCAGGGGCATTGTAATTCACAAACCTGCAGAGTTATAAATGACAGCTATCGTCCAAAAATATACTGAAGTAAGGCTGCCAAGAGGACTTGAAAGCGGGGCAGAATTGCAGGAAACCGATTTCAGGAGGTAGACTGGAATTGCATTTAAAGCATAGGAAAAGAGGCAGAACGTCCACAATGATGCACTTGGCCAAAAAGGGCGTATGCGTTTTTTCCTGAATATATTCAGGAAAAAACGCATACGCCCTTTTTGGCCAACCAAGCAAGCTTGCAAAGAAATCTGCACTACAATGAAGTCTCACTTCCCCCCGGTCAAAAGGGCCATCTGATAAAAGTGTAAAATCCAGAAAGGCAGGACAAGCCATGGAGAACTGGGAGCCTTGTTATGCTGATGGGCGGGATGTCAATTGCCAACAGCCACTCGGGAGAAGTGTATGGTGTTTCCTGAAACATCTAAAAAACAAAGCAACAGAGCCTAGGGCACTTCCACTTATGGTCCTATAGCTTAGGGAAATTAAAATAAAAAAGACACAGCCACCCCAAAAGTTGGGACAGCTCTGTTTACAAGAACCTGGTTTACGGTACAAGTTCAATATCGCAGAAAGTGAAACATGGATAAAGAAGTTGTGGTACTTACGTACAATGCAATATCACTCAGCAGTGAAACCTATGTCATCAGGCCCGTAGCAGCATAATGAGTGGATTCAGGTATGATGATTCTAACTGAAATAAGTCACACAGAAATAGAAACATCATAAGATATCACTAATACACGGAATGTAAACTTGGCTACATAGGAACTGAATTACAAAACAGAACAGGGTCTCAAATTTAGAAAACCAACTTATGCTTGCTTAAGGGGAAAGGTGAGTTGGGGTGCTGCATAAAACCAGAGATTGAAATGAGCACAGATAAAGTTCCTTAAGCCAAATATGGATTAGACAAGAGCTACTCCTTGCTCAACGAAATGGACTCAACACCCCATATTAAATGCCTAAGAGTGTACCTGACTAGGAAGTATCTTAAAACCTATGGATTGCTATGTCTCCGAAAGAGAATCAAGCGTGTGTACAGGGGCATAAACGCAGCAGTGTTAGGATTGGAGAAGTTCGGTGAGCAAATGAAGACCCTTTGAAGTCATATTGCATGGTACCCATTCCATGGGTCTCAACTCTCCAGGTTTAAGGCATTCTTCCTTCAGCTAAAACATGCATGTGGAACCCAGAGTATGATCAACCGTGTGATCGGGAGACGTGTTCCAATATGTGTCAGTTTTCGTCCCCTGGTACTCGGGTGCAACATTCCAGACGCTTTACTAACACTCTCCCGACTTGGAGAGTCAGTGCCTTTAACCTCCTGTTTGGCCCAGTTTGCAATTTCTGCGGAAGATGAACAGGAATAGGGAGAACCAATGTCAGACTAGATGGAGGTGTCTGGACGGGCAAATTTAACTCTCATTTCCCACCAGGAAGAGGAATTAACCAAAGGCTCAGCGTGCCGTGCCGGAACCAGATTAGGGCCTGAAGCCATCCTGCGGTGTTGCGGCCAGCTCACGAGAAAGCGAGTTGAAGAAAGGAGCTCAGGGGCACTGTAATTCACAAACCTGCAGAGTTATAAATGACAGCTATCGTCCAAAAATATACTGAAGTAAGGCTGCCAAGAGGACTTGAAAGCGGGGCAGAATTGCAGGAAACCGATTTCAGGAGGTAGGCTGGAATTGCATTGAAAGCATAGGAAAAGAGGCAGAACGTCCACAATGATGCACTTGGCCAAAAAGGGCGTATGCGTTTTTTCCTGAATATATTCAGGAAAAAACGCATACGCCCTTTTTGGCCAACCAAGCAAGCTTGCAAAGGAAATCTGCACTACAATGAAGTCTCACTTCCCCCCAGTCAAAAGGGCCATCTGAAAAAAGTGTAAAATCCAGAAAGGCAGGACAGGCCATGGAGAACTGGGAGCCTTGTTATGCTGATGGGCGGGATGTCAATTGCCAACAGCCACTCGGGAGAAGTGTATGGTGTTTCCTGAAACATCTAAAAAACAAAGCAACAGAGCCTAGGGCACTTCCACTTATGGTCCTATAGCTTAGGGAAATTAAAATCAAAAAGACACAGCCACCCCAAAGGTTGGGATGGCTCTGTTTACAAGAACCTGGTTTACGGTACAAGTTCAATATCGCAGAAAGTGAAAAATGGATAAAGAAGTTGTGGTACTTACGTACAATGCAGTATCACTCAGCAATGAAATCTATGTCATCAGGCCCGTAGCAGCATAATGAGTGGATTCAGGTATGATGATTCTAACTGAAATAAGTCACACAGAAAAAGAAACATCATAAGATATCACTAATACACGGAATGTAAACTTGGCTACATAGGAACTGAATTACAAAACAGAACAGGGTCTCAAATTTAGAAAACCAACTTATGCTTGCTTAAGGGGAAAGGTGAGTTGGGGTGCTGCATAAAACCAGAGATTGAAATGAGCACAGATAAAGTTCCTTAAGCCAAATATGGAATAGACAAGAGCTACTCCTTGCTCAACGAAATGTATTCAACACCCCATAATAAACGCCTAAGAATATACTTGACTAGGAAGTATCTTAAAACCTATGGATTGCTATGTCTCCGAAAGAGAATCAAGCATGTGTACAGGGGCATAAACGCAGCAGTGATAGGATTGGAGAAGTTAGTTGAGCAAATGAAGACCCTTTGAAGTCATATTGCATGGTACCCATTCCATGGGTCTCAACTCTCCTGGTTTAAGGCATTCTTCCTTCAGCTAAAACATGCATGTGGAACCCAGAGTATGATCAACCATGTGATCGGGAGACGTGTTCCAATATGTCTCAGTTTTCGTCCCCTGGTACTCGGGTGCAACATTCCAGACGCTTTACTAACACTCTCCCGACTTGGAGAGTCAGTGCCTTTAACCTCCTGTTTGGCCCAGTTTGCAATTTCTGCGGAAGATGAACAGGAATAGGGAGAACCAATGAGAGACTAGCTGGAGGTGTCTGGACGGGCAAATTTAACTCTCATTTCCCACCAGGAAGAGGAATTAACCAAAGGCTCAGCGTGCCGTGCCGGAAGCAGATTAGGGCCTGAAGCCATCCTGCGGTGTTGCGGCCAGCTCACGAGAAAGCGAGTTGAAGAAAAGAGCTCAGGGGCACTGTAATTCACAAACCTGCAGAGTTATAAATGACAGCTATCGTCCAAAAATATACTGAAGTAAGGCTGCCAAGAGGACTTGAAAGCGGGGCAGAATTGCAGGAAACCGATTTCAGGAGGTAGGCTGGAATTGCATTTAAAGCATAGGAAAAGAGGCAGAACGTCCACAATGATGCACTTGGCCAAAAAGTACGTATGCGTTTTTTCCTGAATATATTCAGGAAAAAACGCATACGCCCTTTTTGGCCAACCAAGCAAGCTTGCAAAGGAAATCTGCACTACAATGAAGTCTCACTTCCCCCTGGTCAAAAGGACCATCTGAAAAAAGTGTAAAATCCAGAAAGGCAGGACAGGCCATGGAGAACTGGGAGCCTTGTTATGCTCATGGGCGGGATGTCAACTGCCAACAGCCACTCGGGAGAAGTGTATGGTGTTTCCTGAAACATCTAAAAAACAAAGCAACAGAGCCTAGGGCACTTCCACTTATGGTCCTATAGCTTAGGGAAATTAAAATCAAAAGACACAGCCACCCCAAAGGTTGGGACGGCTCTGTTTACAAGAAACTCATTTACGGTACAAGTTCAATATCGCAGAAAGTGAAAAATGGATAAAGAAGTTGTGGTACTTACGTACAATGCAGTATCACTCAGCAAAGAAATCTATGTCATCAGGCCCGTAGCAGCATAATGAGTGGATTCAGGTATGATGATTCTAACTGAAATAAGTCACACAGAAAAAGAAACATCATAAGATATCACTAATACACGGAATGTAAACTTGGCTACATAGGAACTGAATTACAAAACAGAACAGGGTCTCAAATTTAGAAACCCAACTTATGCTTGCTTAAGGGGAAAGGTGAGTTGGGGTGCTGCATAAAACCAGAGATTGAAATGAGCACAGATAAAGTTCCTTAAGCCAAATATGGAATAGACAAGAGCTACTCCTTGCTCAACGAAATGGACTCAACACCCCATATTAAACACCTAAGAATATACCTGACTAGGAAGTATCTTAAAACCTATGGATTGCTATGTCTCCGAAAGAGAATCAAGCGTGTGTACAGGGGCATAAACGCAGCAGTGATAGGATTGGAGAAGTTCGGTGAGCAAATGAAGACCCTTTGAAGTCATATTGCATGGTACCCATTCCACGGGTCTCAACTCTCCAGGTTTAAGGCATTGTTCCTTCAGCTAAAACATGCATGTGGAACCCAGAGTATGATCAACCGTGTGATCGGGAGACGTGTTCCAATATGTGTCAATTTTCGTCCCCTGGTACTCGGGTGCAACATTCCAGAAGCTTTACTAACACTCTCCCGACTTGGAGAGTCAGTGCCTTTAACTTCCTGTTTGGCCCAGTTTGCAATTTCTGCGGAAGATGAACAGGAATAGGGAGAACCAATGACAGATTAGCTGGAGGTGTCTGGACGGGCAAATTTAACTCTCATTTCCCACCAGGAAGAGGAATTAACCAAAGGCTCAGCGTGCCGTGCCGGAACCAGATTAGGGCCTGAAGCCATCCTGCGGTGTTGCGGCCAGCTCACGAGAAAGCGAGTTGAAGAAAGGAGCTCAGGGGCACTGTAATTCACAAACCTGCAGAGTTATAAATGACAGCTATCGTCCAAAAATATACTGAAGTAAGGCTGCCAAGAGGACTTGAAAGCGGGGCAGAATTGCAGGAAACCGATTTCAGGAGGTAGGCTGGAATTGCATTTAAAGCATAGGAAAAGAGGCAGAACGTCCACAATGATGCACTTGGCCAAAAAGGGCGTATGCGTTTTTTCCTGAATATATTCAGGAAAAAACGCATACGCCCTTTTTGGCCAACCAAGCAAGCTTGCAAAGGAAATCTGCACTACAATGAAGTCTCACTTCCCCCCGGTCAAAAGGGCCATCTGAAAAAAGTGTAAAATCCAGAAAGGCAGGACAGGCCATGGAGAACTGGGAGCCTTGTTATGCTGATGGGCGGGATGTCAACTGCCAACAGCCACTCGGGAGAAGTGTATGGTGTTTCCTGAAACATCTAAAAAACAAAGCAACAGAGCCTAGGGCACTTCCACTTATGGTCCTATAGCTTAGGGAAATTAAAATCAAAAAGACACAGCCACCCCAAAGGTTGGGACGGCTCTGTTTACAAGAAACTCATTTACGGTACAAGTTCAATATCGCAGAAAGTGAAAAATGGATAAAGAAGTTGTGGTACTTACGTACAATGCAGTATCACTCAGCAATGAAATCAATGTCATCAGGCCCGTAGCAGCATAATGAGTGGATTCAGGTATGATGATTCTAACTGAAATAAGTCACACAGAAAAAGAAACATCATAAGATATCACTAATACACGGAATGTAAACTTGGCTACATAGGAACTGAATTACAAAACAGAACAGGGTCTCAAATTTAGAAACCCAACTTATGCTTGCTTAAGGGGAAAGGTGAGTTGGGGTGCTGCATAAAACCAGAGATTGAAATGAGCACAGATAAAGTTCCTTAAGCCAAATATGGAATAGACAAGAGCTACTCCTTGCTCAACGAAATGGACTCAACACCCCATATTAAACACCTAAGAATATACCTGACTAGGAAGTATCTTAAAACCTATGGATTGCTATGTCTCCGAAAGAGAATCAAGCGTGTGTACAGGGGCATAAACGCAGCAGTGATAGGATTGGAGAAGTTCAGTGAGCAAATGAAGACCCTTTGAAGTTATATTGCATGGTACCCATTCCACGGGTCTCAACTCTCCAGGTTTAAGGCATTGTTCCTTCAGCTAAAACATGCATGTGGAACCCAGAGTATGATCAACCGTGTGATCGGGAGACGTGTTCCAATATGTGTCAATTTTCGTCCCCTGGTACTCGGGTGGAACATTCCAGACGCTTTACTAACACTCTCCCGACTTGGAGAGTCAGTGCCTTTAACCTCCTGTTTGGCCCAGTTTGCAATTTCTGCGGAAGATGAACAGGAATAGGGAGAACCAATGAGAGACTAGCTGGAGGTGTCTGGACGGGCAAATTTAACTCTCATTTCCCACCAGGAAGAGGAATTAACCAAAGGCTCAGCGTGCCGTGCCGGAACCAGATTAGGGCCTGAAGCCATCCTGCGGTGTTGCGGCCAGCTCACGAGAAAGCGAGTTGAAGAAAGGAGCTCAGGGGCACTGTAATTCACAAACCTGCAGAGTTACAAATGACAGCTATCGTCCAAACATATACTGAAGTAAGGCTGCCAAGAGGACTTGAATGCGGGGCAGAATTGCAGGAAACCGATTTCAGGAGGTAGACTGGAATTGCATTTAAAGCATAGGAAAAGAGGCAGAACGTCCACAATGATGCACTTGGCCAAAAAGGGCGTATGCGTTTTTTCCTGAATATATTCAGGAAAAAACGCATACGCCCTTTTTGGCCAACCAAGCAAGCTTGCAAAGGAAATCTGCACTACAATGAAGTCTCACGTCCCCCCGGTCAAAAGGGCCATCTGAAAAAAGTGTAAAATCCAGAAAGGCAGGACAGGCCATGGAGAACTGGTAGCCCTGTTATGCTGATGGACGGGATGTAAATTGCCAACAGCCACTCGGGAGAAGTGTATGGTGTTTCCTGAAACATCTAAAAAACAAAGCAACAGAGCCTAGGGCACTTCCACTTATGGTCCTATAGCTTAGGGAAATTAAAATTAAAAGACACAGCCACCCCAAAGTTTGGGACGGCTCTGTTTACAAGAACCTGGTTTACGGTACAAGTTCAATATCGCAGAAAGTGAAAAATGGATAAAGAAGTTGTGGTACTTACGTACAATGCAATATCACTCAGCAATGAAATCTATGTCATCAGGCCCATAGCAGCATAATGAGTGGATTCAGGTATGATGATTCTAACTGAAATAAGTCACACAGGAAAAGAAACATCAGAAGATATCACTAATACACGGAATGTAAACTTGGCTACATAGGAACTGAATTACAAAACAGAACAGGGTCTCAAATTTAGAAACCCAACTTATGCTTGCTTAAGGGGAAAGGTGAGTTGGGGTGCTGCATAAAACCAGAGATTGAAATGAGCACAGATAAAGTTCCTTAAGCCAAATATGGAATAGACAAGAGCTACTCCTTGCTCAACGAAATGGATTCAACACACCATATTAAACACCTAAGAATGTACCTGACTAGGAAGTATCTTAAAACCTATGGATTGCTATGTCTCCAAAAGAGAATCAAGCGTGTGTGCAGGGGCATAAACGCAGCAGTGATAGGATTGGAGAGGTTCGGTGAGCCAATGAAAACCCTTTGAAGTCATATTGCATGGTACCCATTCCATGGGTCTCAACTCTCCAGGTTTAAGGCATTCTTCCTTCAGCTAAAACATGCATGTGGAACCCAGAGTATGATCAACCGTGTGATCGGGAGACGTGTTCCAATATGTGTCAGTTTTCGTCCCCTGGTACTCGGGTGCAACATTCCAGACGCTTTACTAACACTCTCCCGACTTGGAGAGTCAGTGCCTTTAACCTCCTGTTTGGCCCAGTTTGCAATTTCTGCGGAAGATGAACAGGAATAGGGAGAACCAATGTCAGACTAGATGGAGGTGTCTGGACGGGCAAATTTAACTCTCATTTCCCACCAGGAAGAGGAATTAACCAAAGGCTCAGCGTGCCGTGCCGGAACCAGATTAGGGCCTGAAGCCATCCTGCGGTGTTGCGGCCAACTCACGAGAAAGCGAGTTGAAGAAAGGAGCTCAGGGGCACTGTAATTCACAAACCTGCAGAGTTATAAATGACAGCTATCGTCCAAAAATATACTGAAGTAAGGCTGCCAAGAGGACTTGAAAGCGGGGCAGAATTGCAGGAAACCGATTTCAGGAGGTAGACTGGAATTGCATTGAAAGCATAGGAAAAGAGGCAGAACGTCCACAATGATGCACTTGGCCAAAAAGGGCGTATGCGTTTTTTCCTGAATATATTCAGGAAAAAACGCATACGCCCTTTTTGGCCAACCAAGCAAGCTTGCAAAGGAAATCTGCACTACAATGAAGTCTCACTTCCCCCCGGTCAAAAGGGCCATCTGAAAAAAGTGTAAAATCCAGAAAGGCAGGACAGGCCATGGAGAACTGGGAGCCTTGTTATGCTGATGGGCGGGATGTCAACTGCCAACAGCCACTCGGGAGAAGTGTATGGTGTTTCCTGAAACATCTAAAAAACAAAGCAACAGAGCCTAGGGCACTTCCACTTATGGTCCTATAGCTTAGGGAAATTAAAATAAAAAAGACACAGCCACCCCAAAGGTTGGGACGGCTCTGTTTACAAGAAACTCATTTACGGTACAAGTTCAATATCGCAGAAAGTGAAAAATGGATAAAGAAGTTGTGGTACTTACGTACAATGCAGTATCACTCAGCAATGAAATCAATGTCATCAGGCCCGTAGCAGCATAATGAGTGGATTCAGGTATGATGATTCTAACTGAAATAAGTCACACAGAAAAAGAAACATCATAAGATATCACTAATACACGGAATGTAAACTTGGCTACATAGGAACTGAATTACAAAACAGAACAGGGTCTCAAATTTAGAAACCCAACTTATGCTTGCTTAAGGGGAAAGGTGAGTTGGGGTGCTGCATAAAACCAGAGATTGAAATGAGCACAGATAAAGTTCCTTAAGCCAAATATGGAATAGACAAGAGCTACTCCTTGCTCAACGAAATGGACTCAACACCCCATATTAAACACCTAAGAATATACCTGACTAGGAAGTATCTTAAAACCTATGGATTGCTATGTCTCCGAAAGAGAATCAAGCGTGTGTACAGGGGCATAAACGCAGCAGTGATAGGATTGGAGAAGTTCGGTGAGCAAATGAAGACCCTTTGAAGTTATATTGCATGGTACCCATTCCACGGGTCTCAACTCTCCAGGTTTAAGGCATTGTTCCTTCAGCTAAAACATGCATGTGGAACCCAGAGTATGATCAACCGTGTGATCGGGAGACGTGTTCCAATATGTGTCAATTTTCGTCCCCTGGTACTCGGGTGCAACATTCCAGACGCTTTACTAACACTCTCCCGACTTGGAGAGTCAGTGCCTTTAACCTCCTGTTTGGCCCAGTTTGCAATTTCTGCGGAAGATGAACAGGAATAGGGAGAACCAATGAGAGACTAGCTGGAGGTGTCTGGACGGGCAAATTTAACTCTCATTTCCCACCAGGAAGAGGAATTAACCAAAGGCTCAGCGTGCCGTGCCGGAACCAGATTAGGGCCTGAAGCCATCCTGCGGTGTTGCGGCCAGCTCACGAGAAAGCGAGTTGAAGAAAGGAGCTCAGGGGCACTGTAATTCACAAACCTGCAGAGTTACAAATGACAGCTATCGTCCAAACATATACTGAAGTAAGGCTGCCAAGAGGACTTGAATGCGGGGCAGAATTGCAGGAAACCGATTTCAGGAGGTAGACTGGAATTGCATTTAAAGCATAGGAAAAGAGGCAGAACGTCCACAATGATGCACTTGGCCAAAAAGGGCGTATGCGTTTTTTCCTGAATATATTCAGGAAAAAACGCATACGCCCTTTTTGGCCAACCAAGCAAGCTTGCAAAGGAAATCTGCACTACAATGAAGTCTCACGTCCCCCCGGTCAAAAGGGCCATCTGAAAAAAGTGTAAAATCCAGAAAGGCAGGACAGGCCATGGAGAACTGGTAGCCCTGTTATGCTGATGGACGGGATGTAAATTGCCAACAGCCACTCGGGAGAAGTGTATGGTGTTTCCTGAAACATCTAAAAAACAAAGCAACAGAGCCTAGGGCACTTCCACTTATGGTCCTATAGCTTAGGGAAATTAAAATTAAAAGACACAGCCACCCCAAAGTTTGGGACGGCTCTGTTTACAAGAACCTGGTTTACGGTACAAGTTCAATATCGCAGAAAGTGAAAAATGGATAAAGAAGTTGTGGTACTTACGTACAATGCAATATCACTCAGCAATGAAATCTATGTCATCAGGCCCATAGCAGCATAATGAGTGGATTCAGGTATGATGATTCTAACTGAAATAAGTCACACAGGAAAAGAAACATCAGAAGATATCACTAATACACGGAATGTAAACTTGGCTACATAGGAACTGAATTACAAAACAGAACAGGGTCTCAAATTTAGAAACCCAACTTATGCTTGCTTAAGTGGAAAGGTGAGTTGGGGTGCTGCATAAAACCAGAGATTGAAATGAGCACAGATAAAGTTACTTAAGCCAAATATGGAATAGACAAGAGCTACTCCTTGCTCAACGAAATGGATTCAACACACCATATTAAACACCTAAGAATGTACCTGACTAGGAAGTATCTTAAAACCTATGGATTGCTATGTCTCCAAAAGAGAATCAAGCGTGTGTGCATGGGCATAAACGCAGCAGTGATAGGATTGGAGAGGTTCGGTGAGCCAATGAAGACCCTTTGAAGTCATATTGCATGGTACCCATTCCATGGGTCTCAACTCTCCAGGTTTAAGGCATTCTTCCTTCAGCTAAAACATGCATGTGGAACCCAGAGTATGATCAACCGTGTGATCGGGAGACGTGTTCCAATATGTGTCAGTTTTCGTCCCCTGGTACTCGGGTGCAACATTCCAGACGCTTTACTAACACTCTCCCGACTTGGAGAGTCAGTGCCTTTAACCTCCTGTTTGGCCCAGTTTGCAATTTCTGCGGAAGATGAACAGGAATAGGGAGAACCAATGTCAGACTAGATGGAGGTGTCTGGACGGGCAAATTTAACTCTCATTTCCCACCAGGAAGAGGAATTAACCAAAGGCTCAGCGTGCCGTGCCGGAACCAGATTAGGGCCTGAAGCCATCCTGCGGTGTTGCGGCCAACTCACGAGAAAGCGAGTTGAAGAAAGGAGCTCAGGGGCACTGTAATTCACAAACCTGCAGAGTTATAAATGACAGCTATCGTCCAAAAATATACTGAAGTAAGGCTGCCAAGAGGACTTGAAAGCGGGGCAGAATTGCAGGAAACCGATTTCAGGAGGTAGGCTGGAATTGCATTTAAAGCATAGGAAAAGAGGCAGAACGTCCACAATGATGCACTTGGCCAAAAAGGGCGTATGCGTTTTTTCCTGAATATATTCAGGAAAAAACGCATACGCCCTTTTTGGCCAACCAAGCAAGCTTGCAAAGGAAATCTGCACTACAATGAAGTCTCACTTCCCCCCGGTCAAAAGGGCCATCTGAAAAAAGTGTAAAATCCAGAAAGGCAGGACAGGCCATGGAGAACTGGGAGCCTTGTTATGCTGATGGGCGGGATGTCAACTGCCAACAGCCACTCGGGAGAAGTGTATGGTGTTTCCTGAAACATCTAAAAAACAAAGCAACAGAGCCTAGGGCACTTCCACTTATGGTCCTATAGCTTAGGGAAATTAAAATCAAAAAGACACAGCCACCCCAAAGGTTGGGACGGCTCTGTTTACAAGAACCTGGTTTACGGTACAAGTTCTATATCGCAGAAAGTGAAAAATGGATAAAGAAGTTGTGGTACTTACGTACAATGCAATATCACTCAGCAAGGAAATCTATGTCATCAGGCCCGTAGCACCATAATGAGTGGATTCAGGTATGATGATTCTAACTGAAATAAGTCACACAGAAAAAGAAACATCATAAGATATCACTAATACACGGAATGTAAACTTGGCTACATAGGAACTGAATTACAAAACAGAACAGGGTCTCAAATTTAGAAAACCAACTTATGCTTGCTTAAGGGGAAAGGTGAGTTGGGGTGCTGCATAAAACCAGAGATTGAAATGAGCACAGATAAAGTTCCTTAAGCCAAATATGGAATAGACAAGAGCTACTCCTTGCTCAACGAAATGTATTCAACACCCCATAATAAACGCCTAAGAATATACTTGACTAGGAAGTATCTTAAAACCTATGGATTGCTATGTCTCCGAAAGAGAATCAAGCGTGTGTGCAGGGGCATAAACGCAGCAGTGATAGGATTGGAGAGGTTCGGTGAGCAAATGAAGACCCTTTGAAGTCATATTGCATGGTACCCATTCCACGGGTCTCAACTCTCCAGGTTTAAGGTATTCTTCCTTCAGCTAAAACATGCATGTGGAACCCAGAGTATGATCAACCGTGTGATCGGGAGACGTGTTCCAATATGTGTCAGTTTTCGTCCCCTGGTACTCGGGTGCAACATTCCAGACGCTTTACTAACACTCTCCCGACTTGGAGAGTCAGTGCCTTTAACCTCCTGTTTGGCCCAGTTTGCAATTTCTGCGGAAGATGAACAGGAATAGGGAGAACCAATGACAGACTAGATGGAGGTGTCTGGATGGGCAAATTTAACTCTCATTTCGCACCAGGAAGAGGAATTAACCAAAGGCTCAGCGTGCCGTGCCGGAACCATATTAGGGCCTGAAGCAATCCTGCGGTGTTGCGGCCATCTCACGAGAAAGCGAGTTGAAGAAAGGAGCTCAGGGGCACTGTAATTCACAAACCTGCAGAGTTATAAATGACAGCTATCGTCCAAAAATATACTGAAGTAAGGCTGCCAAGAGGACTTGAAAGCGGGGCAGAATTGCAGGAAACCGATTTCAGGAGGTAGACTGGAATTGCATTGAAAGCATAGGAAAAGAGGCAGAACGTCCACAATGATGCACTTGGCCAAAAAGGGCGTATGCGTTTTTTCCTGAATATATTCAGGAAAAAACGCATACGCCCTTTTTGGCCAACCAAGCAAAGTGGGAAAGGAAATCTGCACTACAATGAAGTCTCACTTCCCCCCGGTCAAAAGGGCCATCTGAAAAATGTGTAAAATCCAGAAAGTCAGGACAGGCCATGGAGAACTGGGAGCCTTGCTATGCTGATGGGCGGGATGTAAATTGCCAACAGCCACTTCGGAAAAGTGTATGGTGTTTCCTGAAACATCTAAAAAACAAAGCAACAGAGCCTAGGGCACTTCCACTTATGGTCCTATAGCTTAGGGAAACTAAAATCAAAAAGACACAGCCACCCCAAAGTTTGGGACGGCTCTGTTTACAAGAACCTGGTTTACGGTACAAGTTCTATATCGCAGAAAGTGAAAAATGGATAAAGAAGTTGTGGTACTTACGTACAATGCAATATCACTCAGCAAGGAAATCTATGTCATCAGGCCCGTAGCACCATAATGAGTGGATTCAGGTATGATGATTCTAACTGAAATAAGTCACACAGGAAAAGAAACATCATAAGATATCACTAATACACGGAATGTAAACTTGGCTACATAGGAACTTAATTACAAAACAGAACAGGGTCTCAAATTTAGAAAACCAACTTATGCTTGCTTAAGGGGAAAGGTGAGTTGGGGTGCTGCATAAAACCAGAGATTGAAATGAGCACAGATAAAGTTCCTTAAGCCAAATATGGAATAGACAAGAGCTACTCCTTGCTCAACGAAATGTATTCAACACCCCATAATAAACGCCTAAGAATATACTTGACTAGGAAGTATCTTAAAACCTATGGATTGCTATGTCTCCGAAAGAGAATCAAGCGTGTGTGCAGGGGCATAAACGCAGCAGTGATAGGATTGGAGAGGTTCGGTGAGCAAATGAAGACCCTTTGAAGTCATATTGCATGGTACCCATTCCACGGGTCTCAACTCTCCAGGTTTAAGGTATTCTTCCTTCAGCTAAAACATGCATGTGGAACCCAGAGTATGATCAACCGTGTGATCGGGAGACGTGTTCCAATATGTGTCAGTTTTCGTCCCCTGGTACTCGGGTGCAACATTCCAGACGCTTTACTAACACTCTCCCGACTTGGAGAGTCAGTGCCTTTAACCTCCTGTTTGGCCCAGTTTGCAATTTCTGCGGAAGATGAACAGGAATAGGGAGAACCAATGACAGACTAGATGGAGGTGTCTGGATGGGCAAATTTAACTCTCATTTCGCACCAGGAAGAGGAATTAACCAAAGGCTCAGCGTGCCGTGCCGGAACCAGATTAGGGCCTGAAGCAATCCTGAGGTGTTGCGGCCATCTCACGAGAAAGCGAGTTGAAGAAAGGAGCTCAGGGGCACTGTAATTCACAAACCTTCAGAGTTATAAATGACAGCTATCGTCCAAAAATATACTGAAGTAAGGCTGCCAAGAGGACTTGAAAGCGGGGCAGAATTGCAGGAAACCGATTTCAGGAGGTAGACTGGGATTGCATTTAAAGCATAGGAAAAGAGGCAGAACGTCCACAATGATGCACTTGGCCAAAAAGGGCGTATGCGTTTTTTCCTGAATATATTCAGGAAAAAACGCATACGCCCTTTTTGGCCAACCAAGCAAGCTGGGAAAGGAAATCTGCACTACAATGAAGTCTCACTTCCCCCCGGTCAAAAGGGCCATCTGAAAAAAGTGTAAAATCCAGAAAGGCAGGACAGGCCATGGAGAACTGGGAGCCTTGTTATGCTGATGGGCGGGAAGTCAACTGCCAACAGCCACTCGGGAGAAGTGTATGGTGTTTCCTGAAACATCTAAAAAACAAAGCAACAGAGCCTAGGGCACTTCCACTTATGGTCCTATAGCTTAGGGAAATTAAAATCAAAAAGACACAGCCACCCCAAAGGTTGGGACGGCTCTGTTTACAAGAACCTGGTTTATGGTACAAGTTCTATATCGCAGAAAGTGAAAAATGGATAAAGAAGTTGTGGTACTTACGTACAATGCAATATCACTCAGCAATGAAATCTATGTCATCAGGCCCGTAGCAGCATAATGAGTGGATTCAGGTATGATGATTCTAACTGAAATAAGTCACACAGAAAAAGAAACATCATAAGATATCACTAATACATGGAATGTAAACTTGGCTACATAGGAACTGAATTACAAAACAGAACAGGGTCTCAAATTTAGAAACCCAACTTATGCTTGCTTAAGGGGAAAGGTGAGTTGGGGTGCTGCATAAAACCAGAGATTGAAATGAGCACAGATAAATTTCCTTCAGCCAAATATGGAATAGACAAGAGCTACTCCTTGCTCAACGAACTGGACTCAACTCCCCATATTAAACACCTAAGAATATACCTGACTAGGAAGTATCTTAAAACCTATGGATTGCTATGTCTCCGAAAGAGAATCAAGCGTGTGTACAGGGGCATAAACACAGCAGTGATACGATTGGAGAAGTTCGGTGAGCAAATGAAGACCCTTTGAAGTCATATTGCATGGTACCCATTCCACGGGTCTCAACTCTCCAGGTTTAAGGCATTCTTCCTTCAGCTAAAACATGCATGTGGAACCCACAGTATGATCAACCGTGTGATCGGGAGACGTGTTCCAATATGTGTCACTTTTCGTCCCCTGGTACTCGGGTGCAACATTCCAGACGCTTTACTAACACTCTCCCGACTTGGAGAGTCAGTGCCTTTAACCTCCTGTTTGGCCCAGTTTGCAATTTCTGCGGAAGATGAACAGGAATAGGGAGAACCAATGACAGACTAGCTGGAGGTGTCTGGACGGGAAAATTTAACTCTCATTTCCCACCAGGAAGAGGAATTAACCAAAGGCTCAGCATGCCGTGCCGGAACCAGATTAGGGCCTGAAGCCATCCTGCGGTGTTGCGGCCAGCTCACGAGAAAGCGAGTTGAAGAAAGGAGCTCAGGGGCACTGTAATTCACAAACCTGCAGAGTTATAAATGACAGCTATCGTCCAAAAATATACTGAAGTAAGGCTGCCAAGAGGACTTGAAAGCGGGGCAGAATTGCAGGAAACCGATTTCAGGAGGTAGACTGGAATTGCATTTAAAGCATAGGAAAAGAGGCAGAACGTCCACAATGATGCACTTGGCCAAAAAGGGCGTATGCGTTTTTTCCTGAATATATTCAGGAAAAAACGCATACGCCCTTTTTGGCCAACCAAGCAAGCTGGGAAAGGAAATCTGCACTACAATGAAGTCTCACTTCCCCCCGGTCAAAAGGGCCATCTGAAAAAAGTGTAAAATCCAGAAAGGCAGGACAGGCCATGGAGAACTGGGAGCCTTGTTATGCTGATGGGCGGGATGTAAATTGCCAACAGCCACTCGGGAGAAGTGTATGGTGTTTCCTGAAACATCTAAAAAACAAAGCAACAGAGCCTAGGGCACTTCCACTTATGGTCCTATAGCTTAGGGAAATTAAAATCAAAAAGACACAGCCACCCCAAAGGTTGGGACGGCTCTGTTTACAAGAACCTGGTTTACAGTACAAGTTCTATATCGCAGAAAGTGAAAAATGGATAAAGAAGTTGTGGTACTTACGTACAATGCAATATCACTCAGCAAGGAAATCTATGTCATCAGGCCAGTAGCACCATAATGAGTGGATTCAGGTATGATGATTCTAACTGAAATAAGTCACACAGAAAAAGAAACATCATAAGATATCACTAATACACGGAATGTAAACTTGGCTACACAGGAACTGAATTACAAAACAGAACAGGGTCTCAAATTTAGAAAACCAACTTATGCTTGCTTAAGGCGAAAGGTGAGTTGGGGTGCTGCATAAAACCAGAGATTGAAATGAGCACAGATAAATTTCCTTAAGCCAAATATGGATTAGACAAGAGCTACTCCTTGCTCAACGAAATGGACTCAACACCCCATATTAAATGCCTAAGAGTGTACCTGACTAGGAAGTATCTTAAAACCTATGGATTGCTATGTCTCCGAAAGAGAATCAAGCGTGTGTACAGGGGCATAAACGCAGCAGTGATAGGATTGGAGAAGTTCGGTGAGCAAATGAAGACCCTTTGAAGTCATATTGCATGGTACCCTTTCCATGGGTCTCAACTCTCCAGGTGTAAGGCATTCTTCCTTCAGCTAAAACATGCATGTGGAACCCAGAGTATGATCAACCGTGTGATCGGGAGACGTGTTCCAATATGTGTCAGTTTTCGTCCCCTGGTACTCGGGTGCAACATTCCAGACGCTTTACTAACACTCTCCCGACTTGGAGAGTCAGTGCCTTTAACCTCCTGTTTGGCCCAGTTTGCAATTTCTGCGGAAGATGAACAGGAATAGGGAGAACCAATGAGAGACTACCTGGAGGTGTCTGGACGGGCAAATTTAACTCTCATTTCCCACCAGGAAGAGGAATTAACCAAAGGCTCAGCGTGCCGTGCCCGAACCAGATTAGGGCCTGAAGCCATCCTGCGGTGTTGCGGCCAGCTCACGAGAAAGCGACTTGAAGAAAGGAGCTCAGGGGCACTGTAATTCACAAACCTGCAGAGTTATAAATGACAGCTATCGTCCAAAAATATACTGAAGTAAGGCTGCCAAGAGGACTTGAAAGCGGGGCAGAATTGCAGGAAACCGATTTCAGGAGGTAGACTGGAATTGCATTGAAAGCATAGGAAAAGAGGCAGAACGTCCACAATGATGCACTTGGCCAAAAAGGGCGTATGCGTTTTTTCCTGAATATATTCAGGAAAAAACGCATACGCCCTTTTTGGCCAACCAAGCAAGCTGGGAAAGGAAATCTGCACTACAATGAAGTCTCACTTCCCCCCGGTCAAAAGGGCCATCTGAAAAAAATACAAAATCCAGAAAGGCAGGACAGGCCATGGAGAACTGGGAGCCTTGTTATGCTGATGGGCGGGATGTAAATTGCCAACAGCCACTCGGGAGAAGTGTATGGTGTTTCCTGAAACATCTAAAAAACAAAGCAACAGAGCCTAGGGCACTTCCACTTATGGTCCTATAGCTTAGGGAAACTAAAATCAAAAAGACACAGCCACCCCAAAAGTTGGGACGGCTCTGTTTACAAGAACCTGGTTTACGGTACAAGTTCAATATCGCAGAGAGTGAAAAATGGATAAAGAAGTTGTGGTACTTACGTACAATAAAATATCACTCAGCAAGGAAATCTATGTCATCAGGCCCGTAGCACCATAATGAGTGGATTCAGGTATGATGATTCTAACTGAAATAAGTCACACAGAAAAAGAAACATCATAAGATATCACTAATACACGGAATGTAAACTTGGCTACCCAGGAACTGAATTACAAAACAGAACAGGGTCTCAAATTTAGAAAACCAACTTATGCTTGCTTAAGGGGAAAGGTGAGTTGGGGTGCTGCATAAAACCAGAGATTGAAATGAGCACAGATAAATTTCCTTAAGCCAAATATGGATTAGACAAGAGCTACTCCTTGCTCAACGAAATGGACTCAACACCCCATATTAAATGCCTAAGAGTGTACCTGACTAGGAAGTATCTTAAAACCTATGGATTGCTATGTCTCCGAAAGAGAATCAAGCGTGTGTACAGGGGCATAAACGCAGCAGTGATAGGATTGGAGAAGTTCGGTGAGCAAATGAAGACCCTTTGAAGTCATATTGCATGGTACCCATTCCATGGGTCTCAACTCTCCAGGTGTAAGGCATTCTTCCTTCAGCTAAAACATGCATGTGGAACCCAGAGTATGATCAACCGTGTGATCGGGAGACGTGTTCCAATATGTGTCAGTTTTCGTCCCCTGGTACTCGGGTGCAACATTCCAGACGCTTTACTAACACTCTCCCGACTTGGAGAGTCAGTGCCTTTAACCTCCTGTTTGGCCCAGTTTGCAATTTCTGCGGAAGATGAACAGGAATAGGGAGAACTAATGAGAGACTAGCTGGAGGTGTCTGGACGGGCAAATTTAAATCTCATTTCCCACCAGGAAGAGGAATTAACCAAAGGCTCAGCGTGCCGTGCCGGAACCAGATTAGGGCCTGAAGCCATCCTGCGGTGTTGCGGCCAGCTCACGAGAAAGCGAGTTGAAGAAAGGAGCTCAGGGGCACTGTAATTCACAAACATGCAGAGTTATAAATGACAGCTATCGTCCAAAAATATACTGAAGTAAGGCTGCCAAGAGGACTTGAAAGCGGGGCAGAATTGCAGGAAACCAATTTCAGGAGGTAGACTGGAATTGCATTGAAAGCATAGGAAAAGAGGCAGAACGTCCACAATGATGCACTTGGCCAAAAAGGGCGTATGCGTTTTTTCCTGAATATATTCAGGAAAAAACGCATACGCCCTTTTTGGCCAACCAAGCAAGCTGGGAAAGGAAATCTGCACTACAATGAAGTCTCACTTCCCCCCGGTCAAAAGGGCCATCTGAAAAAAGTGTAAAATCCAGAAAGGCAGGACAGGCCATGGAGAACTAGGAGCCTTGTTATGCTCATGGGCGGGATGTAAATTGCCAACAGCCACTCGGGAGAAGTGTATGGTGTTTCCTGAAACATCTAAAAAACAAAGCAACAGAGCCTAGGGCACTTCCACTTATGGTCCTATAGCTTAGGGAAATTAAAATCAAAAAGACACAGCCACCCCAAAGGTTGGGACGGCTCTGTTTACAAGAACCTGGTTTACGGTACAAGTTCAATATCGCAGAAAGTGAAAAATGGATAAAGAAGTTGTGGTACTTACGTACAATGCAATATCACTCAGCAAGGAAATCTATGTCATCAGGCCAGTAGCACCATAATGAGTGGATTCAGGTATGATGATTCTAACTGAAATAAGTCACACAGAAAAAGAAACATCATAAGATATCACTAATACACGGAATGTAAACTTGGCTACATAGGAACTGAATTACAAAACAGAACAGGGTCTCAAATTTAGAAAACCAACTTATGCTTGCTTAAGGGGAAAGGTGAGTTGGGGTGCTGCATAAAACCAGAGATTGAAATGAGCACAGATAAAGTTCCTTAAGCCAAATATGGAATAGACAAGAGCTACTCCTTGCTCAACGAAATGGACTCAACACCCCATATTAAATGCCTAAGAGTGTACCTGACTAGGAAGTATCTTAAAACCTATGGATTGCTATGTCTCTGAAAGAGAATCAAGTGTGTGTACAGGGGCATAAACGCAGCAGTGATAGGATTGGAGAGGTTCGGTGAGCAAATGAAGACCCTTTGAAGTCATATTGCATGGTACTCATTCCACGGGTCTCAACTCTCCAGGTTTAAGGCATTCTTCCTTCAGCTAAAACATGCATGTGGAACCCAGAGTATGATCAACCGTGTGATCGGGAGACGTGTTCCAATATGTGTCAGTTTTCGTTCCCTGGTACTCGGGTGCAACATTCCAGACGCTTTACTAACACTCTCCCGACTTGGAGAGTCAGTGCCTTTAACCTCCTGTTCGGCCCAGTTTGCAATTTCTGCGGAAGATGAACAGGAATAGGGAGAACCAATGAGAGACTAGATGGAGGTGTCTGGAAGGGCAAATTTAACTCTCATTTCCCACCAGGAAGAGGAATTAACGAAAGGCTCAACGTGCCGTGCCGGAACCAGATTAGGGCCTGAAGGAATCCTGCGGTGTTGCGGCCAGCTCACGAGAAAGCGAGTTGAAGAAAGGAGCTCAGGGGCACTGTAATTCACAAACCTGCAGAGTTATAAATGACAGCTATCGTCCAAAAATATACTGAAGTAAGGCTGCCAAGAGGACTTGAAAGCGGGGCAGAATTGCAGGAAACCGATTTCAGGAGGTAGACTGGAATTGCATTGAAAGCATAGGAAAAGAGGCAGAACGTCCACAATGATGCACTTGGCCAAAAAGGGCGTATGCGTTTTTTCCTGAATATATTCAGGAAAAAACGCATACGCCCTTTTTGGCCAACCAAGCAAGCTTGCAAAGGAAATCTGCACTACAATGAAGTCTCACTTCCCCCCGGTCAAAAGGGCCATCTGAAAAAAGTGTAAAATCCAGAAAGGCAGGACAGGCCATGGAGAACTGGGAGCCTTGTTATGCTGATGGGCGGGATGTCAACTGCCAACAGCCACTCGGGAGAAGTGTATGGTGTTTCCTGAAACATCTAAAAAACAAAGCAACAGAGCCTAGGGCACTTCCACTTATGGTCCTATAGCTTAGGGAAATTAAAATAAAAAAGACACAGCCACCCCAAAGGTTGGGACGGCTCTGTTTACAAGAACCTGGTTTTCGGTACAAGTTCTATATCGCAGAAAGTGAAAAATGGATAAAGAAGTTGTGGTACTTACGTACAATGCAATATCACTCAGCAAGGAAATCTATGGCATCAGGCCTGTAGCACCATAATGAGTGGATTCAGGTATGATGATTCTAACTGAAATAAGTCACACAGAAAAAGAAACATCATAAGATATCACTAATACACGGAATGTAAACTTGGCTACATAGGAACTTAATTACAAAACAGAACAGGGTCTCAAATTTAGAAAACCAACTTATGCTTGCTTAAGGGGAAAGGTGAGTTGGGGTGCTGCATAAAACCAGAGATTGAAATGAGCACAGATAAAGTTCCTTAAGCCAAATATGGAATAGACAAGAGCTACTCCTTGCTCAACGAAATGTATTCAACACCCCATAATAAACGCCTAAGAATATACTTGACTAGGAAGTATCTTAAAACCTATGGATTGCTATGTCTCCGAAAGAGAATCAAGCGTGTGTGCAGGGGCATAAACGCAGCAGTGATAGGATTGGAGAGGTTCGGTGAGCAAATGAAGACCCTTTGAAGTCATATTGCATGGTACCCATTCCACGGGTCTCAACTCTCCAGGTTTAAGGTATTCTTCCTTCAGCTAAAACATGCATGTGGAACCCAGAGTATGATCAACCGTGTGATCGGGAGACGTGTTCCAATATGTGTCAGTTTTCGTCCCCTGGTACTCGGGTGCAACATTCCAGACGCTTTACTAACACTCTCCCGACTTGGAGAGTCAGTGCCTTTAACCTCCTGTTTGGCCCAGTTTGCAATTTCTGCGGAAGATGAACAGGAATAGGGAGAACCAATGACAGACTAGATGGAGGTGTCTGGATGGGCAAATTTAACTCTCATTTCGCACCAGGAAGAGGAATTAACCAAAGGCTCAGCGTGCCGTGCCGGAACCAGATTAGGGCCTGAAGCAATCCTGCGGTGTTGCGGCCATCTCACGAGAAAGCGAGTTGAAGAAAGGAGCTCAGGGGCACTGTAATTCACAAACCTGCAGAGTTATAAATGACAGCTATCGTCCAAAAATATACTGAAGTAAGGCTGCCAAGAGGACTTGAAAGCGGGGCAGAATTGCAGGAAACCGATTTCAGGAGGTAGACTGGAATTGCATTGAAAGCATAGGAAAAGAGGCAGAAAGTCCACAATGATGCACTTGGCCAAAAAGGGCGTATGCGTTTTTTCCTGAATATATTCAGGAAAAAACGCATACGCCCTTTTTGGCCAACCAAGCAAGCTTGCAAAGGAAATCTGCACTACAATGAAGTCTCACTTCCCCCCGGTCAAAAGGGCCATCTGAAAAAAGTGTAAAATCCAGAAAGGCAGGACAGACCATGGAGAACTGGGAGCCTTGTTATGCTGATGGGCGGGATGTAAATTGCCAACAGCCACTCGGGAGAAGTGTATGGTGTTTCCTGAAACATCTAAAAAAACAAAGCAACAGAGCCTACGGCACTTCCACTTATGGTCCTATAGCTTAGGGAAACTAAAATCAAAAAGACACAGCCACCCCAAAAGTTGGGACGGCTCTGTTTACATGAACCTGGTTTACGGTACAAGTTCAATATCGCAGAAAGTGAAAAATGGATAAAGAAGTTGTGGTACTTATGTACAATGCAATATCACTCAGCAAGGAAATCTATGTCATCAGGCCCGTAGCACCATAATGAGTGGATTCAGGTATGATGATTCTAACTGAAATAAGTCACACAGAAAAAGAAACATCATAAGATATCACTACTACACGGAATGTAAACTTGGCTACATAGGAACTGAATTACAAAACAGAACAGGGTCTCAAATTTAGAAAACCAACTTATGCTTGCTTAAGGGGAAAGGTGAGTTGGGGTGCTGCATAAAACCAGAGATTGAAATGAGCACAGATAAAGTTCCTTAAGCCAATATGGAATAGACAAGAGCTACTCCTTGCTCAACGAAATGGACTCAACACCCCATATTAAAAGCCTAAGAGTGTACCTGACTAGGAAGTATCTTAAAACCTATGGATTGCTATGTCTCCGAAAGAGAATCAAGCGTGTGTACAGGGGCATAAACGCAGCAGTGATAGCATTGGAGAGGTTCGGTGAGCAAATGAAGACCCTTTGAAGTCATATTGCATGGTACCCATTCCACGGGTCTCAACTCTCCAGGTTTAAGGCATTCTTCCTTCAGCTAAAACATGCATGTGGAACCCAGAGTATGATCAACTGTGTGATCGGGAGACGTGTTCCAATATGTCTCAGTTTTCGTCCCCTGGTACTCGGGTGCAACATGCCAGACGCTTTACTAACACTCTTCCAACTTGGAGAGTCAGTGCCTTTAAACTCCTGTTTGGCCCAGTTTGCAATTTCTGCGGAAGATGAACAGGAATAGGGAGAACCAATGAGAGACTAGCTGGAGGTGTCTGGACGGGCAAATTTAACTCTCATTTCCCACCAGGAAGAGGAATTAACCAAAGGCTCAGCGTGCCGTGCCGGAACCAGATTAGGGCCTGAAGCCATCCTGCGGTGTTGCGGCCAGCTCACGAGAAAGCGAGTTGAAGAAAGGAGCTCAGGGGCACTGTAATTCACAAACCTGCAGAGTTATAAATGACAGCTATCGTCCAAAAATATACTGAAGTAAGGCTGCCAAGAGGACTTGAAAGCGGGGCAGAATTGCAGGAAACCGATTTCAGGAGGTAGACTGGAATTGCATTTAAAGCATAGGAAAAGAGGCAGAACGTCCACAATGATGCACTTGGCCAAAAAGGGCGTATGCGTTTTTTCCTGAATATATTCAGGAAAAAACGCATACGCCCTTTTTGGCCAACCAAGCAAGCTGGGAAAGGAAATCTGCACTACAATGAAGTCTCACTTCCCCCCGGTCAAAAGGGCCATCTGAAAAAAGTGTAAAATCCAGAAAGGCAGGACAGGCCATGGAGAACTGGGAGCCTTGTTATGCTGATGGGCGGGATGTAAATTGCCAACAGCCACTCGGGAGAAGTGTATGGTGTTTCCTGAAACATCTAAAAAACAAAGCAACAGAGCCTAGGGCACTTCCACTTATGGTCCTATAGCTTAGGGAAATTAAAATAAAAAAGACACAGCCACCCCAAAGGTTGGGACGGCTCTGTTTACAAGAACCTGGTTTACGGTACAAGTTCTATATCGCAGAAAGTGAAAAATGGATAAAGAAGTTGTGGTACTTACGTACAATGCAGTATCACTCAGCAATGAAATCTATGTCATCAGGCCCGTAGCACCATAATGAGTGGATTCAGGTATGATGATTCTAACTGAAATAAGTCACACAGAAAAAGAAACATCATAAGATATCACTAATACACGGAATGTAAACTTGGCTACACAGGAACTTAATTACAAAACAGAACAGGGTCTCAAATTTAGAAAACCAACTTATGCTTGCTTAAGGGGAAAGGTGAGTTGGGGTGCTGCATAAAACCAGAGATTGAAATGAGCACAGATAAAGTTCCTTAAGCCAAATATGGATTAGACAAGAGCTACTCCTTGCTCAACGAAATGGACTCAACACCCCATATTAAATGCCTAAGAGTGTACCTGACTAGGAAGTATCTTAAAACCTATGGATTGCTATGTCTCCGAAAGAGAATCAAGCGTGTGTACAGGGGCATAAACGCAGCAGTGATAGGATTGGAGAAGTTCGGTGAGCAAATGAAGACCCTTTGAAGTCATATTGCATGGTACCCATTCCATGGGTCTCAACTCTCCAGGTGTAAGGCATTCTTCCTTCAGCTAAAACATGCATGTGGAACCCAGAGTATGATCAACAGTGTGATCGGGAGACGTGTTCCAATATGTGTCAGTTTTCGTCCCCTGGTACTCGGGTGCAACATTCCAGACGCTTTACTAACACTCTCCCGACTTGGAGAGTCAGTGCCTTTAACCTCCTGTTTGGCCCAGTTTGCAATTTCTGCGGAAGATGAACAGGAATAGGGAGAACCAATGACAGACTAGCTGGAGGTGTCTGGACGGGCAAATTTAACTCTCATTTCCCACCAGGAAGAGGAATTAACCAAAGGCTCAGCGTGCCGTGCCGGAACCAGATTAGGGCCTGAAGCCATCCTGCGGTGTTGCGGCCAGCTCACGAGAAAGCGAGTTGAAGAAAGGAGCTCAGGGGCACTGTAATTCACAAACCTGCAGAGTTATAAATGACAGCTATCGTCCAAAAATATACTGAAGTAAGGCTGCCAAGAGGACTTGAAAGCGGGGCAGAATTGCAGGAAACCGATTTCAGGAGGTAGACTGGAATTGCATTGAAAGCATAGGAAAAGAGGCAGAACGTCCACAATGATGCACTTGGCCAAAAAGGGCGTATGCGGTTTTTCCTGAATATATTCAGGAAAAAACGCATATGCCCTTTTTGGCCAACCAAGCAAGCTTGCAAAGGAAATCTGCACTACAATGAAGTCTCAGTTCCCCCCGGTCAAAAGGGCCATCTGAAAAAAGTGTAAAATCCAGAAAGGCAGGACAGGCCATGGAGAACTGGGAGCCTTGTTATGCTGATGGGCGGGATGTGAATTGCCAACAGCCACTCGGGAGAAGTATATGGTGTTTCCTGAAACATCTAAAAAACAAAGCAACAGAGCCTAGGGCAATCCAATTATGGTCCTATAGCTTAGGGAAATTAAAATCAAAAAGACACAGCCACCCCAAAGGTTGGGACGGCTCTGTTTACAAGAACCTGGTTTACGGTACAAGTTCAATATCACAGAAAGTGAAAAATGGATAAAGAAGTTGTGGTACTTACGTACAATGCAGTATCACTCAGCAATGAAATCTATGTCATCAGGCCCGTAGCAGCATAATGAGTGGATTCAGGTACGATGATTCTAACTGAAATAAGTCACACAGGAAAAGAAACATCATAAGATATCACTAATACACGGAATGTAACCTTGGCTACACAGGAACTGAATTACAAAACAGAACAGGGTCTCAAATTTAGAAAACCAACTTATGCTTGCTTAAGGGGAAAGGTGAGTTGGGGTGCTGCATAAAACCAGAGATTGAAATGAGCACAGATAAAGTTCCTTAAGCCAAATATGGAATAGACAAGAGCTACTCCTTGCTCAACGAAATGGACTCAACACCCCATATTAAATGCCTAAGAGTGTACCTGACTAGGAAGTATCTTAAAACCTATGGATTGCTATGTCTCCGAAAGAGAATCAAGCGTGTGTACAGGGGCATAAACGCAGCAGTGATAGGATTGGAGAAGTTCGGTGAGCAAATGAAGACCCTTTGAAGTCATATTGCATGGTACCCATTCCACGGGTCTCAACTCTCCAGGTTTAAGGTATTCTTCCTTCAGCTAAAACATGCATGTGGAACACAGAGTATGATCAACCGTGTGATCGGGAGACGTGTTCCAATATGTGTCACTTTTCATCCCCTGGTACTCGGGTGCAACATTCCAGACGCTTTACTAACACTCTCCCGACTTGGAGAGTCAGTGCCTTTAACCTCCTGTTTGGCCCAGTTTGCAATTTCTGCGGAAGATGAACAGGAATAGGGAGAACCAATGACAGACTAGATGGAGGTGTCTGGATGGGCAAATTTAACCCTCATTTCGCACCAGGAAGAGGAATTAACCAAAGGCTCAGCGTGCCGTGCCGGAACCAGATTAGGGCCTGAAGCAATCCTGCGGTGTTGCGGCCAGCTCACGAGAAAGCGAGTTGAAGAAAGGAGCTCAGGGGCACTGTAATTCACAAACCTGCAGAGTAATAAATGATAGCTATCGTCCAAAAATATACTGAAGTAAGGCTGCCAAGAGGACTTGAAAGCGGGGCAGAATTGCAGGAAACCGATTTCAGGAGGTAGACTGGAATTGCATTGAAAGCATAGGAAAAGAGGCAGAACGTCCACAATGATGCACTTGGCCAAAAAGGGCGTATGCGTTTTTTCCTGAATATATTCAGGAAAAAACGCATACGCCCTTTTTGGCCAACCAAGCAAGCTGGGAAAGGAAATCTGCACTACAATGAAGTCTCACTTCCCCCCGGTCAAAAGGGCCATCTGAAAAAAGTGTAAAATCCAGAAAGGCAGGACAGGCCATGGAGAACTGGGAGCCTTGTTATGCTCATGGGTGGGATGTAAACTGCCAACAGCCACTCGGGAGAAGTGTATGGTGTTTCCTGAAACATCTAAAAAACAAAGCAACAGAGCCTAGGGCACTTCCACTTATGGTCCTGTAGCTTAGAGAAATTAAAATCAAAAGACACAGCCACCCCAAAGGTTGGGATGGCTCTGTTTACAAGAACCTGGTTTACGGTACAAGTTCAATACCGCAGAAAGTGAAAAATGGATAAAGAAGTTGTGGTACTTACGTACAATGCAATATCACTCAGCAATGAAATCTATGTCATCAGGCCCGTAGCAAAATAATGAGTGGATTCAGGTATGATGATTCTAACTGAAATAAGTCACACAGGAAAAGAAACATCATAAGATATCACTAATACACGGAATGTAAACTTGGCTACATAGGAACTGAATTACAAAACAGAACAGGGTCTCAAATTTAGAAACCCAACTTATGCTTGCTTAAGGGGAAAGGTGAGTTGGGGTGCTGCATAAAACCAGAGATTGAAATGAGCACAGATAAAGTTCCTTAAGCCAAATATGGAATAGACAAGAGCTACTCCTTGCTCAACGAAATGGATTCAACACCACATATTAAACACCTAAGAATATACCTGACTAGTAAGAATCTTAAAACCTATGGATTGCTATGTCTCCGAAAGAGAATCAAGCGTGTGTGCAGGGGCATAATCGCAGCAGTGATAGGACTGGAGAGGTTCGGTGAGCAAATGAAGACCCTTTGAAGTCATATTGCATGGTACCCATTCCACGGGTCTCAACTCTCCAGGTTTAAGGTATTCTTCCTTCAGCTAAAACATGCATGTGGAACCCAGAGTATGATCAACCGTGTGATCGGGAGACGTGTTCCAATATGTGTCAGTTTTCGTCCCCTGGTACTCGGGTGCAACATTCCAGACGCTTTACTAACACTCTCCCGACTTGGAGAGTCAGTGCCTTTAACCTCCTGTTTGGCCCAGTTTGCAATTTCTGCGGAAGATGAACAGGAATAGGGAGAACAAATGAGAGACTAGCTGGAGGTGTCTGGAAGGGCAAATTTAACTCTCATTTCCCACCAGGAAGAGGAATTAACCAAAGGCTCAGCGTGCCGTGCCGGAACCAGATTAGGGCCTGAATCCATCCTGCGGTGTTGCGGCCAGCTCACAAGAAAGCGAGTTGAAGAAAGGAGCTCAGGGGCACTGTAATTCACAAACCTGCAGAGTTATAAATGACAGCTATCGTCCAAAAATATACTGAAGTAAGGCTGCCAAGAGGACTTCAAAGCGGTGCAGAATTGTAGGAAACCGATTTCAGGAGGTAGACTGGAATTGCATTTAAAGCATAGGAAAAGAGGCAGAACGTCCACAATGATGCACTTGGTCAAAAAGGGCGTATGCATTTTTTCCTGAATATATTCAGGAAAAAACGCATACGCCCTTTTTGGCCAACCAAGCAAGCTTGCAAAGGAAATCTGCACTACCATGAACTCTCACTTCCCCCCGGTCAAAAGGGCCATCTGAAAAAAGTGTAAAATCCAGAAAGGCAGGAGAGGCCATGGAGAACTGGGAGCCTTGTTTTGCTCATGGGCGGGATGTAAACTGCCAACAGCCACTCGGGAGAAGTGTATGGTGTTTCCTGAAACATCTAAAAAACAAAGCAACAGAGCCTAGGGCACTTCCACTTATGGTCCTATAGCTTAGGGAAATTAAAATCAAAAGACACAGCCACCCCAAAGGTTGGGACGGCTCTGTTTACAAGAACCTGGTTTACGGTACAAGTTCAATATCGCAGAAAGTGAAAAATGGATAAAGAAGTTGTGGTACTTACGTACAATGCAGTATCACTCAGCAATGAAATCTATGTCATCAGGCCCGTAGCAGCATAATGAGTGGATTCAGGTATGATGATTTTAACTGAAATAAGTCACACAGGAAAAGAAACATCATAAGATATCACTAATACACGGAATGTAAACTTGGCTACATAGGAACTGAATTACAAAACAGAACAGGGTCTCAAATTTAGAAACCCAACTTATGCTTGCTTAAGGGGAAAGGTGTGTTGGGGTGCTGCATAAAACCAGAGATTGAAATGAGCACAGATAAAGTTCCTTAAGCCAAATATGGATTAGACAAGAGCTACTCCTTGCTCAACGAAATGGACTCAACACCCCATATTAAACGCCTAAGAGTGTACCTGACTAGGAAGTATCTTAAAACCTATGGATTGCTATGTCTCCGAAAGAGAATCAAGCGTGTGTACAGGGGCATAAACGCAGCAGTGATAGGATTGGAGAAGTTCGGTGAGCAAATGAAGACCCTTTGAAGTCATATTGCATGGTACCCATTCCACGGGTCACAACTCTCCAGGTTTAAGGTATTCTTCCTTCAGCTAAAACATGCATGTGGAACCCAGAGTATGATCAACCGTGTGATCGGGAGACGTGTTCCAATATGTGTCAGTTTTCGTCCCCTGGTACTCGGGTGCAACATTCCAGACGCTTTACTAACACTCTCCCGACTTGGAGAGTCAGTGCCTTTAACCTCCTGTTTGGCCCAGTTTGCAATTTCTGCGGAAGATGAACAGGAATAGGGAGAACCAATGACAGACTAGATGGAGGTGTCTGGATGGGCAAATTTAACTCTCATTTCGCACCAGGAAGAGGAATTAACCAAAGGCTCAGCGTGCCATGCCGGAACCAGATTAGGGCCTGAAGCAATCCTGCGGTGTTGCGGCCAGCTCACGAGAAAGCGAGTTGAAGAAAGGAGCTCAGGGGCACTGTAATTCACAAACCTGCAGAGTTATAAATGACAGCTATCGTCCAAAAATATACTGAAGTAAGGCTGCCAAGAGGACTTGAAAGCGGGGCAGAATTGCAGGAAACCGATTTCAGGAGGTAGACTGGAATTGCATTTAAAGCATAGGAAAAGAGGCAGAACGTCCACAATGATGCACTTGGCCAAAAAGGGCGTATGCGTTTTTTCCTGAATATATTCAGGAAAAAACGCATACGCCCTTTTTGGCCAACCAAGCAAGCTTGCAAAGGAAATCTGCACTACAATGAAGTCTCACTTCCCCCCGGTCAAAAGGGCCATCTGAAAAAAGTGTAAAATCCAGAAAGGCAGGACAGGCCATGGAGAACTGGGAGCCTTGTTATGCTCATGGGTGGGATGTAAACTGCCAACAGCCACTCGGGAGAAGTGTATGGTGTTTCCTGAAACATCTAAAAAACAAAGCAACAGAGCCTAGGGCACTTCCACTTATGGTCCTGTAGCTTAGAGAAATTAAAATCAAAAGACACAGCCACCCCAAAGGTTGGGATGGCTCTGTTTACAAGAACCTGGTTTACGGTACAAGTTCAATACCGCAGAAAGTGAAAAATGGATAAAGAAGTTGTGGTACTTACGTACAATGCAATATCACTCAGCAATGAAATCTATGTCATCAGGCCCGTAGCAAAATAATGAGTGGATTCAGGTATGATGATTCTAACTGAAATAAGTCACACAGGAAAAGAAACATCATAAGATATCACTAATACACGGAATGTAAACTTGGCTACATAGGAACTGAATTACAAAACAGAACAGGGTCTCAAATTTAGAAACCCAACTTATGCTTGCTTAAGGGGAAAGGTGAGTTGGGGTGCTGCATAAAACCAGAGATTGAAATGAGCACAGATAAAGTTCCTTAAGCCAAATATGGAATAGACAAGTGCTACTCCTTGCTCAACGAAATGGATTCAACACCACATATTAAACACCTAAGAATATACCTGACTAGTAAGAATCTTAAAACCTATGGATTGCTATGTCTCCGAAAGAGAATCAAGCGTGTGTGCAGGGGCATAATCGCAGCAGTGATAGGACTGGAGAGGTTCGGTGAGCAAATGAAGACCCTTTGAAGTCATATTGCATGGTACCCATTCCACGGGTCTCAACTCTCCAGGTTGAAGGTATTCTTCCTTCAGCTAAAACATGCATGTGGAACCCAGAGTATGATCAACCGTGTGATCGGGAGACGTGTTCCAATATGTGTCAGTTTTCGTCCCCTGGTACTCGGGTGCAACATTCCAGACGCTTTACTAACACTCTCCCGACTTGGAGAGTCAGTGCCTTTAACCTCCTGTTTGGCCCAGTTTGCAATTTCTGCGGAAGATGAACAGGAATAGGGAGAACAAATGAGAGACTAGCTGGAGCTGTCTGGACGGGCAAATTTAACTCTCATTTCCCACCAGGAAGAGGAATTAACCAAAGGCTCAGCGTGCCGTGCCGGAACCAGATTAGGGCCTGAATCCATCCTGCGGTGTTGCGGCCAGCTCACAAGAAAGCGAGTTGAAGAAAGGAGCTCAGGGGCACTGTAATTCACAAACCTGCAGAGTTATAAATGACAGCTATCGTCCAAAAATATACTGAAGTAAGGCTGCCAAGAGGACTTGAAAGCGGGGCAGAATTGCAGGAAACCGATTTCAGGAGGTAGACTGGAATTGCATTTAAAGCATAGGAAAAGAGGCAGAACGTCCACAATGATGCACTTGGTCAAAAAGGGCGTATGCATTTTTTCCTGAATATATTCAGGAAAAAACGCATACGCCCTTTTTGGCCAACCAAGCAAGCTTGCAAAGGAAATCTGCACTACCATGAACTCTCACTTCCCCCCGGTCAAAAGGGCCATCTGAAAAAAGTGTAAAATCCAGAAAGGCAGGACAGGCCATGGAGAACTGGGAGCCTTGTTATGCTCATGGGCGGGATGTAAACTGCCAACAGCCACTCGGGAGAAGTGTATGGTGTTTCCTGAAACATCTAAAAAACAAAGCAACAGAGCCTAGGGCACTTCCACTTATGGTCCTATAGCTTAGGGAAATTAAAATAAAAAAGACACAGCCACCCCAAAAGTTGGGATGGCTCTGTTTACAAGAACCTGGTTTACGGTACAAGTTCAATACCGCAGAAAGTGAAAAATGGATAAAGAAGTTGTGGTACTTACGTACAATGCAATATCACTCAGCAAGGAAATCTATGTCATCAGGCCCGTAGCAGCATAATGAGTGGATTCAGGTATGATGATTCTAACTGAAATAAGTCTCACAGAAAAAGAAACATCATAAGATATCACTAATACACGGAATGTAAACTTGGCTACACAGGAACTGAATTACAAAACAGAACAGGGTCTCAAATTTAGAAAACCAACTTATGCTTGCTTAAGGGGAAAGGTGAGTTGGGGTGCTGCATAAAACCAGAGATTGAAATGAGCACAGATAAAGTTCCTTAAGCCAAATATGGAATAGACAAGAGCTACTCCTTGCTCAACGAAATGGATTCAACACCCCATATTAAACACCTAAGAATGTACCTGACTAGGAAGTATCTTAAAACCTATGGATTGCTATGTCTCCAAAAGAGAATCAAGCATGTGTGCAGGGGCATAAACGCAGCAGTGATAGGATTGGAGAGGTTCGGTGAGCAAATGAAGACCCTTTGAAGTCATATTGCATGGTACCCATTCCACGGGTCTCAACTCTCCAGGTTGAAGGTATTCTTCCTTCAGCTAAAACATGCATGTGGAACCCAGAGTATGATCAACCGTGTGATCGGGAGACGTGTTCCAATATGTCTCAGTTTTCGTCCCCTGGTACTCGGGTGCAACATTCCAGACCCTTTACTAACACTCTCCCGACTTGGAGAGTCAGTGCCTTTAACCTCCTGTTTGGCCCAGTTTGCAATTTCTGCGGAAGATGAACAGGAATAGGGAGAACCAATGACAGACTAGATGGAGGTGTCTGGATGGGCAAATTTAACTCTCCTTTCGCACCAGGAAGAGGAATTAACCAAAGGCTCAGCGTGCCGTGCCGGAACCAGATTAGGTCCTGAAGCAATCCTGCGGTGTTGCGGCCAGCTCACGAGAAAACGAGTTGAAGAAAGGAGCTCAGGGGCACTGTAATTCACAAACCTGCAGAGTTATAAATGACAGCTATCGTCCAAAAATATACTGAAGTAAGGCTGCCAAGAGGACTTGAAAGCGGGGCAGAATTGCAGGAAACCGATTTCAGGAGGTAGACTGGAATTGCATTTAAAGCATAGGAAAAGAGGCAGAATGTCCACAATGATGCACTTGGCCAAAAAGGGCGTATGCGTTTTTTCCTGAATATATTCAGGAAAAAACGCATACGCCCTTTTTGGCCAACCAAGCAAGCTGGGAAAGGAAATCTGCACTACAATGAAGTCTCACTTCCCCCCGGTCAAAAGGGCCATCTGAAAAAAGTGTAAAATCCAGAAAGGCAGGAGAGGCCATGGAGAACTGGGAGCCTTGTTATGCTCATGGGCGGGATGTAAATTGCCAACAGCCACTCGGGAGAAGTGTATGGTGTTTCCTGAAACATCTAAAAAACAAAGCAACAGAGCCTAGGGCACTTCCACTTATGGTCCTATAGCTTAGGGAAATTAAAATCAAAAGACACAGCCACCCCAAAGGTTGGGACGGCTCTGTTTACAAGAACCTGGTTTACCGTACAAGTTCAATATCGCAGAAAGTGAAAAATGGATAAAGAAGTTGTGGTACTTACGTACAATGCAGTATCACTCAGCAATGAAATCTATGTCATCAGGCCCGTAGCAGCATAATGAGTGGATTCAGGTATGATGATTTTAACTGAAATAAGTCACACAGGAAAAGAAACATCATAAGATATCACTAATACACGGAATGTAAACTTGGCTACATAGGAACTGAATTACAAAACAGAACAGGGTCTCAAATTTAGAAACCCAACTTATGCTTGCTTAAGGGGAAAGGTGTGTTGGGGTGCTGCATAAAACCAGAGATTGAAATGAGCACAGATAAAGTTCCTTAAGCCAAATATGGATTAGACAAGAGCTACTCCTTGCTCAACGAAATGGACTCAACACCCCATATTAAACGCCTAAGAGTGTACCTGACTAGGAAGTATCTTAAAACCTATGGATTGCTATGTCTCCGAAAGAGAATCAAGCGTGTGTACAGGGGCATAAACGCAGCAGTGATAGGATTGGAGAAGTTCGGTGAGCAAATGAAGACCCTTTGAAGTCATATTGCATGGTACCCATTCCACGGGTCACAACTCTACAGGTTTAAGGTATTCTTCCTTCAGCTAAAACATGCATGTGGAACCCAGAGTATGATCAACCGTGTGATCGGGAGACGTGTTCCAATATGTGTCAGTTTTCGTCCCCTGGTACTCGGGTGCAACATTCCAGACGCTTTACTAACACTCTCCCGACTTGGAGAGTCAGTGCCTTTAACCTCCTGTTTGGCCCAGTTTGCAATTTCTGCGGAAGATGAACAGGAATAGGGAGAACCAATGACAGACTAGATGGAGGTGTCTGGATGGGCAAATTTAACTCTCATTTCGCACCAGGAAGAGGAATTAACCAAAGGCTCAGCGTGCCATGCCGGAACCAGATTAGGGCCTGAAGCAATCCTGCGGTGTTGCGGCCAGCTCACGAGAAAGCGAGTTGAAGAAAGGAGCTCAGGGGCACTGTAATTCACAAACCTGCAGAGTTATAAATGACAGCTATCGTCCAAAAATATACTGAAGTAAGGCTGCCAAGAGGACTTGAAAGCGGGGCAGAATTGCAGGAAACCGATTTCAGGAGGTAGACTGGAATTGCATTTAAAGCATAGGAAAAGAGGCAGAATGTCCACAATGATGCACTTGGCCAAAAAGGGCGTATGCGTTTTTTCCTGAATATATTCAGGAAAAAACGCATACGCACTTTTTGGCCAACCAAGCAAGCTGGGAAAGGAAATCTGCACTACAATGAAGTCTCACTTCCCCCCGGTCAAAAGGGCCATCTGATAAAAGTGTAAAATCCAGAAAGGCAGGACAGGCCATGGAGAACTGGGAGCCTTGTTATGCTCATGGGCGGGATGTAAATTGCCAACAGCCACTCGGGAGAAGTGTATGGTGTTTCCTGAAACATCTAAAAAACAAAGCAACAGAGCCTAGGGCACTTCCACTTATGGTCCTATAGCTTAGGGAAATTAAAATCAAAAAGACACAGCCACCCCAAAGGTTGGGACGGCTCTGTTTACAAGAACCTGGTTTACGGTACAAGTTCAATATCGCAGAAAGTGAAAAATGGATAAAGAAGTTGTGGTACTTACGTACAATGCAATATCACTCAGCAATGAAATCTATGTCATCAGGCCCGTAGCAAAATAATGAGTGGATTCAGGTATGATGATTCTAACTGAAATAAGTCACACAGGAAAAGAAACATCATAAGATATCACTAATACACGGAATGTAAACTTGGCTACATAGGAACTGAATTACAAAACAGAACAGGGTCTCAAATTTAGAAACCCAACTTATGCTTCCTTAAGGGGAAAGGTGAGTTGGGGTGCTGCATAAAACCAGAGATTGAAATGAGCACAGATAAAGTTCCTTAAGCCAAATATGGAATAGACAAGTGCTACTCCTTGCTCAACGAAATGGATTCAACACCACATATTAAACACCTAAGAATATACCTGACTAGGAAGAATCTTAAAACCTATGGATTGCTATGTCTCCGAAAGAGAATCAAGCGTGTGTGCAGGGGCATAATCGCAGCAGTGATAGGACTGGAGAGGTTCGGTGAGCAAATGAAGACCCTTTGAAGTCATATTGCATGGTACCCATTCCACGGGTCTCAACTCTCCAGGTTTAAGGTATTCTTCCTTCAGCTAAAACATGCATGTGGAACCCAGAGTATGATCAACCGTGTGATCGGGAGACGTGTTCCAATATGTGTCAGTTTTCGTCCCCTGGTACTCGGGTGCAACATTCCAGACGCTTTACTAACACTCTCCCGACTTGGAGAGTCAGTGCCTTTAACCTCCTGTTTGGCCCAGTTTGCAATTTCTGCGGAAGATGAACAGGAATAGGGAGAACAAATGAGAGACTAGCTGGAGCTGTCTGGACGGGCAAATTTAACTCTCATTTCCCACCAGGAAGAGGAATTAACCAAAGGCTCAGCGTGCCGTGCCGGAACCAGATTAGGGCCTGAATCCATCCTGCGGTGTTGCGGCCAGCTCACAAGAAAGCGAGTTGAAGAAAGGAGCTCAGGGGCACTGTAATTCACAAACCTGCAGAGTTATAAATGACAGCTATCGTCCAAAAATATACTGAAGTAAGGCTGCCAAGAGGACTTGAAAGCGGTGCAGAATTGCAGGAAACCGATTTCAGGAGGTAGACTGGAATTGCATTTAAAGCATAGGAAAAGAGGCAGAACGTCCACAATGATGCACTTGGTCAAAAAGGGCGTATGCATTTTTTCCTGAATATATTCAGGAAAAAACGCATACGCCCTTTTTGGCCAACCAAGCAAGCTTGCAAAGGAAATCTGCACTACCATGAACTCTCACTTCCCCCCGGTCAAAAGGGCCATCTGAAAAAAGTGTAAAATCCAGAAAGGCAGGACAGGCCATGGAGAACTGGGAGCCTTGTTATGCTCATGGGCGGGATGTAAACTGCCAACAGCCACTCGGGAGAAGTGTATGGTGTTTCCTGAAACATCTAAAAAACAAAGCAACAGAGCCTAGGGCACTTCCACTTATGGTCCTATAGCTTAGGGAAATTAAAAGCAAAAGACACAGCCACCCCAAAAGTTGGGATGGCTCTGTTTACAAGAACCTGGTTTACGGTACAAGTTCAATACCGCAGAAAGTGAAAAATGGATAAAGAAGTTGTGGTACTTACGTACAATGCAATATCACTCAGCAAGGAAATCTATGTCATCAGGCCCGTAGCAGCATAATGAGTGGATTCAGGTATGATGATTCTAACTGAAATAAGTCTCACAGAAAAAGAAACATCATAAGATATCACTAATACACGGAATGTAAACTTGGCTACACAGGAACTGAATTACAAAACAGAACAGGGTCTCAAATTTAGAAAACCAACTTATGCTTGCTTAAGGGGAAAGGTGAGTTGGGGTGCTGCATAAAACCAGAGATTGAAATGAGCACAGATAAAGTTCCTTAAGCCAAATATGGAATAGACAAGAGCTACTCCTTGCTCAACGAAATGGATTCAACACCCCATATTAAACACCTAAGAATGTACCTGACTAGGAAGTATCTTAAAACCTATGGATTGCTATGTCTCCAAAAGAGAATCAAGCATGTGTGCAGGGGCATAAACGCAGCAGTGATAGGATTGGAGAGGTTCGGTGAGCAAATGAAGACCCTTTGAAGTCATATTGCATGGTACCCATTCCACGGGTCTCAACTCTCCAGGTTGAAGGTATTCTTCCTTCAGCTAAAACATGCATGTGGAACCCAGAGTATGATCAACCGTGTGATCGGGAGACGTGTTCCAATATGTCTCAGTTTTCGTCCCCTGGTACTCGGGTGCAACATTCCAGACCCTTTACTAACACTCTCCCGACTTGGAGAGTCAGTGCCTTTAACCTCCTGTTTGGCCCAGTTTGCAATTTCTGCGGAAGATGAACAGGAATAGGGAGAACCAATGACAGACTAGATGGAGGTGTCTGGATGGGCAAATTTAACTCTCCTTTCGCACCAGGAAGAGGAATTAACCAAAGGCTCAGCGTGCCGTGCCGGAACCAGATTAGGTCCTGAAGCAATCCTGCGGTGTTGCGGCCAGCTCACGAGAAAACGAGTTGAAGAAAGGAGCTCAGGGGCACTGTAATTCACAAACCTGCAGAGTTATAAATGACAGCTATCGTCCAAAAATATACTGAAGTAAGGCTGCCAAGAGGACTTGAAAGCGGGGCAGAATTGCAGGAAACCGATTTCAGGAGGTAGACTGGAATTGCATTTAAAGCATAGGAAAAGAGGCAGAATGTCCACAATGATGCACTTGGCCAAAAAGGGCGTATGCGTTTTTTCCTGAATATATTCAGGAAAAAACGCATACGCACTTTTTGGCCAACCAAGCAAGCTGGGAAAGGAAATCTGCACTACAATGAAGTCTCACTTCCCCCCGGTCAAAAGGGCCATCTGATAAAAGTGTAAAATCCAGAAAGGCAGGACAGGCCATGGAGAACTGGGAGCCTTGTTATGCTCATGGGCGGGATGTAAATTGCCAACAGCCACTCGGGAGAAGTGTATGGTGTTTCCTGAAACATCTAAAAAACAAAGCAACAGAGCCTAGGGCACTTCCACTTATGGTCCTATAGCTTAGGGAAATTAAAATCAAAAAGACACAGCCACCCCAAAGGTTGGGACGGCTCTGTTTACAAGAACCTGGTTTACGGTACAAGTTCAATATCGCAGAAAGTGAAAAATGGATAAAGAAGTTGTGGTACTTACGTACAATGCAATATCACTCAGCAAGGAAATCTATGTCATCAGGCCCGTAGCAGAATAATGAGTGGATTCAGGTATGATGATTCTAACTGAAATAAGTCACACAGAAAAAGAAACATCATAAGATATCACTAATACACGGAATGTAACCTTGGCTACACAGGAACTGAATTACAAAACAGAACAGGGTCTCAAATTTAGAAAACCAACTTATGCTTGCTTAAGGGGAAAGGTGAGTTGGGGTGCTGCATAAAACCAGAGATTGAAATGAGCACAGATAAATTTCCTTAAGCCAAATATGGAATAGACAAGAGCTACTCCTTGCTCAACGAAATGGACTCAACACCCCATATTAAACGCCTAAGAATGTACCTGACTAGGAAGTATCTTAAAACCTATGGATTGCTATGTCTCCGAAAGAGAATCAAGCGTGTGTCCAGGGGCATAAACGCAGCAGTGATAGGACTGGAGAGGTTCGGTGAGCAAATGAAGACCCTTTGAAGTCATATTGCATGGTACCCATTCCACGGGTCTCAACTCTCCAGGTTTAAGGTATTCTTCCTTCAGCTAAAACATGCATGTGGAACCCAGAGTATGATCAACCATGTGATCGGGAGACGTGTTCAAATATGTCTCAGTTTTCGTCCCCTGGTACTCGGGTGCAACATTCCAGACGCTTTACTAACACTCTCCCGACTTGGAGAGTCAGTGCCTTTAACCTCCTGTTTGGCCCTGTTTGCAATTTCTGCGGAAGATGAACAGCAATAGGGAGAACCAATGACAGACTAGCTGGAGGTGTCTGGACGGGCAAATTTAACTCTCATTTCCCACCAGGAAGAGGAATTAACCAAAGGCTCAGCGTGCCGTGCCGGAACCAGATTAGGGCCTGAAGCCATCCTGCGGTGTTGCGGCCAGCTCACGAGAAAGCGAGTTGAAGAAAGGAGCTCAGGGGCACTGTAATTCACAAACCTGCAGAGTTATAAATGACAGCTATCGTCCAAAAATATACTGAAGTAAGGCTGCCAAGAGGACTTGAAAGCGGGGCAGAATTGCAGGAAACCGATTTCAGGAGGTAGACTGGAATTGCATTTAAAGCATAGGAAAAGAGGCAGAACGTCCACAATGATGCACTTGGCCAAAAAGGGCGTATGCGTTTTTTCCTGAATATATTCAGGAAAAAACGCATACGCCCTTTTTGGCCAACCAAGCAAGCTTGCAAAGGAAATCTGCACTAAAATGAAGTCTCACTTCCCCCCGGTCAAAAGGGCCATCTGAAAAAAGTGTAAAATCCAGAAAGGCAGGACAGGCCATGGAGAACTGGGAGCCTTGTTATGCTGATGGGCGGGATGTCAATTGCCAACAGCCACTCGGGAGAAGTGTATGGTGTTTCCTGAAACATCTAAAAAACAAAGCAACAGAGCCTAGGGCACTTCCACTTATGGTCCTATAGCTTAGGGAAATTAAAATCAAAAAGACACAGCCACCCCAAAGGTTGGGACGGCTCTGTTTACAAGAACCTGGTTTACGGTACAAGTTCAATATCGCAGAAAGTGAAAAATGGATAAAGAAGTTGTGGTACTTACGTACAATGCAATATCACTCAGCAATGAAATCTATGTCATCAGGCCCGTAGCAAAATAATGAGTGGATTCAGGTATGATGATTCTAACTGAAATAAGTCACACAGGAAAAGAAACATCATAAGATATCACTAATACACGGAATGTAAACTTGGCTACATAGGAACTGAATTACAAAACAGAACAGGGTCTCAAATTTAGAAACCCAACTTATGCTTGCTTAAGGGGAAAGGTGAGTTGGGGTGCTGCATAAAACCAGAGATTGAAATGAGCACAGATAAAGTTCCTTAAGCCAAATATGGAATAGACAAGAGCTACTCCTTGCTCAACGAAATGGATTCAACACCCCATATTAAACACCTAAGAATGTACCTGACTAGGAAGTATCTTAAAACCTATGGATTGCTATGTCTCCAAAAGAGAATCAAGCGTGTGTGCAGGGGCATAAACGCAGCAGTGATAGGATTGGAGAGGTTCGGTGAGCAAATGAAGACCCTTTGAAGTCATATTGCATGGTACCCATTCCACGGGTCTCAACTCTCCAGGTTGAAGGTATTCTTCCTTCAGCTAAAACATGCATGTGGAACCCAGAGTATGATCAACCGTGTGATCGGGAGACGTGTGCCAATATGTGTCAGTTTTCGTCCCCTGGTACTCGGGTGCAACATTCCAGACGCTTTACTAACACTCTCCCGACTTGGAGAGTCAGTGCCTTTAACCTCCTGTTTGGCCCAGTTTGCAATTTCTGCGGAAGATGAACAGGAATAGGGAGAACCAATGACAGACCATATGGAGGTGTCTGGATGGGCAAATTTAACTCTCATTTCGCACCAGGAAGAGGAATTAACCAAAGGCTCAGCGTGCCGTGCTGGAACCAGATTAGGGCCTGAAGCAATCCTGCGGTGTTGTGGCCAGCTCACGAGAAAACGAGTTGAAGAAAGGAGCTCAGGGGCACTGTAATTCACAAACCTGCAGAGTTATAAATGACAGCTATCGTCCAAAAATATACTGAAGTAAGGCTGCCAAGAGGACTTGAAAGCGGGGCAGAATTGCAGGAAACCGATTTCAGGAGGTAGACTGGAATTGCATTTAAAGCATAGGAAAAGAGGCAGAACGTCCACAATGATGCACTTGGCCAAAAAGGGCGTATGCGTTTTTTCCTGAATATATTCAGGAAAAAACGCATACGCCCTTTTTGGCCAACCAAGCAAGCTTGCAAAGAAATCTGCACTACAATGAAGTCTCACTTCCCCCCGGTCAAAAGGGCCATCTGATAAAAGTGTAAAATCCAGAAAGGCAGGACAAGCCATGGAGAACTGGGAGCCTTGTTATGCTGATGGGCGGGATGTAAATTGCCAACAGCCACTCGGGAGAAGTGTATGGTGTTTCCTGAAACATCTAAAAAACAAAGCAACAGAGCCTAGGGCACTTCCACTTATGGTCCTATAGCTTAGGGAAATTAAAATAAAAAAGACACAGCCAACCCAAAAGTTGGGACAGCTCTGTTTACAAGAACCTGGTTTACGGTACAAGTTCAATATCGCAGAAAGTGAAACATGGATAAAGAAGTTGTGGTACTTACGTACAATGCAGTATCACTCAGCAGTGAAATCTATGTCATCAGGCCCGTAGCAGCATAATGAGTGGATTCAGGTATGATGATTCTAACTGAAATAAGTCACACAGAAAAAGAAACATCATAAGATATCACTAATACACGGAATGTAAACTTGGCTACATAGGAACTGAATTACAAAACAGAACAGGGTCTCAAATTTAGAAAACCAACTTATGCTTGCTTAAGGGGAAAGGTGAGTTGGGGTGCTGCATAAAACCAGAGATTGAAATGAGCACAGATAAAGTTCCTTAAGCCAAATATGGAATAGACAAGTGCTACTCCTTGTTCAACGAAATGGATTCAACACCCCATATTAAACACCTAAGAATATACCTGACTAGTAAGAATCTTAAAACCTATGGATTGCTAAGTCTCCGAAAGAGAATCAAGCGTGTGTGCAGGGGCATAATCGCAACAGTGATAGGACTGGAGAGGTTCGCTGAGCAAATGAAGACCCTTTGAAGTCATATTGCATGGTACCCATTCCACGGGTCTCAACTCTCCAGGTTGAAGGTATTCTTCCTTCAGCTAAAACATGCATGTGGAACCCAGAGTATGATCAACCGTGTGATCGGGAGACGTGTTCCAATATGTGTCAGTTTTCGTCCCCTGGTACTCGGGTGCAACATTCCAGACGCTTTACTAACACTCTCCCGACTTGGAGAGTCAGTGCCTTTAACCTCCTGTTTGGCCCAGTTTGCAATTTCTGCGGAAGATGAACAGGAATAGGGAGAACCAATGAGAGACTAGCTGGAGCTGTCTGGACGGGCAAATTTAACTCTCATTTCCCACCAGGAAGAGGAATTAACCAAAGGCTCAGCGTGCCGTGCCGGAACCAGATTAGGGCCTGAATCCATCCTGCGGTGTTGCGGCCAGCTCACAAGAAAGCGAGTTGAAGAAAGGAGCTCAGGGGCACTGTAATTCACGAACCTGCAGAGTTATAAATGACAGCTATCGTCCAAAAATATACTGAAGTAAGGCTGCCAAGAGGACTTGAAAGCGGGGCAGAATTGCAGGAAACCGATTTCAGGAGGTAGACTGGAATTGCATTTAAAGTATAGGAAAAGAGGCAGAACGTCCACAATGATGCACTTGGCCAAAAAGGGCGTATGCGTTTTTTCCTGAATATATTCAGGAAAAAACGCATACGCCCTTTTTGGCCAACCAAGCAAGCTGGGAAAGGAAATCTGCACTACAATGAAGTCTCACTTCCCCCTGGTGAAAAGGGTCATCTGAAAAAAGTGTAAAATCCAGAAAGGCAGGACAGGCCATGGAGAACTGGGAGCCTTGTTATGCTGATGGGCGGGATGTCAATTGCCAACAGCCACTCGGGAGAAGTGTATGGTGTTTCCTGAAACATCTAAAAAACAAAGCAACAGAGCCTAGGGCACTTCCACTTATGGTCCTATAGCTTAGGGAAATTAAAATCAAAAAGACACAGCCACCCCAAAGGTTGGGACGGCTCTGTTTACAAGAACCTGGTTTACGGTACAAGTTCAATATCGCAGAAAGTGAAAAATGGATAAAGAAGTTGTGGTACTTACGTACAATGCAATATCACTCAGCAAGGAAATCTATGTCATCAGGCCCGTAGCAGCATAATGAGTGGATTCAGGTATGATGATTCTAACTGAAATAAGTCACACAGAAAAAGAAACATCATAAGATATCACTAATACACGGAATGTAACCTTGGCTACACAGGAACTGAATTACAAAACAGAACAGGGTCTCAAATTTAGAAACCCAACTTATGCTTGCTTAAGGGGAAAGGTGAGTTGGGGTGCTGCATAAAACCAGAGATTGAAATGAACACAGATAAAGTTCCTTAAGCCAAATATGGAATAGACAAGAGCTACTCCTTGCTCAACGAAATGGACTCAACACCCCATATTAAACGCCTAAGAATGTACCTGACTAGGAAGTATCTTAAAACCTATGGATTGCTATGTCTCCGAAAGAGAATCAAGCGTGTGTACAGGGGCATAAACGCAGCAGTGATAGGACTGGAGAGGTTCGGTGAGCAAATGAAGACCCTTTGAAGTCATATTGCATGGTACCCATTCCACGGGTCTCAACTCTCCAGGTTTAAGGTATTCTTCCTTCAGCTAAAACATGCATGTGGAACCCAGAGTATGATCAACCGTGTGATCGGGAGACGTGTTCCAATATGTCTCAGTTTTCGTCCCCTGGTACTCGGGTGCAACATTCCAGACGCTTTACTAACACTCTCCCGACTTGGAGAGTCAGTGCCTTTAACCTCCTGTTTGGCCCAGTTTGCAATTTCTGTGGAAGATGAACAGGAATAGGTAGAACCAATGACAGACTAGATGGAGGTGTCTGGATGGGCAAATTTAACTCTCATTTCGCACCAGGAAGAGGAATTAACCAAAGGCTCAGCGTGCCGTGCCGGAACCAGATTAGGGCCTGAAGCAATCCTGCGGTGTTGGGGCCAGCTCACGAGAAAGCGAGTTGAAGAAAGGAGCTCAGGGGCACTGTAATTCACAAACCTGCAGAGTTATAAATGACAGCTATCGTCAAAAAATATACTGAAGTAAGGCTGCCAAGAGGACTTGAAAGCGGGGCAGAATTGCAGGAAACCAATTTCAGGAGGTAGACTGGAATTGCATTTAAAGCATAGGAAAAGAGGCAGAACGTCCACAATGATGCACTTGGCCAAAAAGGGCGTATGCGTTTTTTCCTGAATATATTCAGGAAAAAACGCATACGCCCTTTTTGGCCAACCAAGCAAGCTTGCAAAGGAAATCTGCACTACAATGAAGTCTCACTTCCCCCCGGTCAAAAGGGCCATCTGAAAAATGTGTAAAATCCAGAAAGGCAGGACAGGCCATGGAGAACTGGGAGCCTTGTTATGCTGATGGGCGGGATGTAAATTGCCAACAGCCACTCGGGAGAAGTGTATGGTGTTTCCTGAAACATCTATAAAACAAAGCAACACAGCCTAGGGCACTTCCACTTATGGTCCTATAGCTTAGGGAAATTAAAATCAAAAGACACAGCCACCCCAAAGGTTGGGACGGCTCTGTTTACAAAAACCTGGTTTACGGTACAAGTTCAATATCGCAGAAAGTGAAAAATGGATAAAGAAGTTGTCGTATTTACGTACAATGCAGTAATACTCAGCAATGAAATCTATGTCATCAGGCCCGTAGCAGCATAATGAGTGGATTCAGGTATGATGATTCTAACTGAAATAAGTCACACAGAAAAAGAAACATCATAAGATATCACTAATACACAGAATGTAAACTTGGCTACACAGGAACTGAATTACAAAACAGAACAGGGTCTCAAATTTAGAAACCCAACTTATGCTTGCTTAAGGGGAAAGGTGAGTTGGGGTGCTGCATAAAACCAGAGATTGAAATGAGCACAGATAAAGTTCCTTAAGCCAAATATGGAATAGACAAGAGCTACTCCTTGCTCAACGAAATGGACTCAACACCCCATATTAAACGCCTAAGAATGTACCTGACTAGGAAGTATCTTAAAACCTATGGACTGCTATGTCTCCGAAAGAGAATCAAGCGTGTGTACAGGGGCATAAACGCAGCAGTGATAGGATTGGAGAGGTTCGGTGAGCAAATGAAGACCCTTTGAAGTCATATTCATGGTACCCATTCCACGGGTCTCAACTCTCCAGGTTTAACGTATTCTTCCTTCAGCTAAAACATGCATGTGGAACCCAGAGTATGATCAACCGTGTGATCGGGAGACGTGTTCCAATATGTCTCAGTTTTCGTCCCCTGGTACTCGGGTGCAACATTCCAGACGCTTTACTAACACTCTCCCGACTTGGAGAGTCAGTGCCTTTAACCTCCTGTTTGGCCCAGTTTGCAATTTCTGCGGAAGATGAACAGGAATAGGGAGAACCAATGACAGACTAGATGGAGGTGTCTGGATGGGCAAATTTAACTCTCATTTCGCACCAGGAAGAGGAATTAACCAAAGGCTCAGCGTGCCGTGCCAGAACCAGATTAGGGCCTGAAGCAATCCTGCGGTTTTGGGGCCAGCTCACGAGAAAGCGACTTGAAGAAAGGAGCTCAGGGGCACTGTAATTCACAAACCTGCAGAGGTATAAATGACAGCTATCGTCCAAAAATATACTGAAGTAAGGCTGCCAAGAGGACTTGAAAGCGGGGCAGAATTGCAGGAAACCGATTTCAGGAGGTAGACTGGAATTGCATTTAAAGCATAGGAAAAGAGGCAGAACGTCCACAATGATGCACTTGGCCAAAAAGGGCGTATGCGTTTTTTCCTGAATATATTCAGGAAAAAACGCATACGCCCTTTTTGGCCAACCAAGCAAGCTTGCAAAGGAAATCTTCACTACAATGAAGTCTCACTTCCCCCCGGTCAAAAGGGCCATCTGAAAAAAGTGTAAAATCCAGAAAGGCAGGACAGGCCATGGAGAACTGGGAGCCTTGTTATGCTGATGGGCGGGATGTAAATTGCCAACAGCCACTCGGGAGACATGTATGGTGTTTCCTGAAACATCTAAAAAACAAAGCAACAGAGCCTAGGGCACTTCCACTTATGGTCCTATAGCTTAGGGAAATTAAAATCAAAAAGACACAGCCACCCCAAAGGTTGGGACGGCTCTGTTTACAAGAACCTGGTTTACGGTACAAGTTCAATATCGCAGAAAGTGAAAAATGGATAAAGAAGTTGTGGTACTTACGTACAATGCAGTATCACTCAGCAATGAAATCTATGTCATCAGGCCCGTAGCAGCATAATGAGTGGATTCAGGTATGATGATTCTAACTGAAATAAGTCACACAGAAAAAGAAACATCATAAGATATCACTAATACACGGAATGTAAACTTGGCTACACAGGAACTGAATTACAAAACAGAACAGGGTCTCAAATTTAGAAACCCAACTTATGCTTGCTTAAGGGGAAAGGTGAGTTGGGGTGCTGCATAAAACCAGAGATTGAAATGAGCACAGATAAAGTTCCTTAAGCCAAATATGGAATAGACAAGAGCTACTCCTTGCTCAACGAAATGGACTCAACACCCAATATTAAATGCCTAAGAATGTACCTGACTAGGAAGTATCTTAAAACCTATGGATTGCTATGTCTCCGAAAGAGAATCAAGCGTGTGTACAGGGGCATAAACGCAGCAGTGATAGGACTGGAGAGGTTCGGTGAGCAAATGAAGACCCTTTGAAGTCATATTGCATGGTACCCATTCCACGGGTCTCAACTCTCCAGGTTTATGGTATTCTTCCTTCAGCTAAAACATGCATGTGGAACCCAGAGTATGATCAACCGTGTGATCGGGAGACGTGTTCCAATATGTGTCAGTTTTCGTCCCCTTGTACTCGGGTGCAACATTCCAGACGCTTTACTAACACTCTCCCGACTTGGAGAGTCAGTGCCTTTAACCTCATGTTTGGCCCAGTTTGCAATTTCTGCAGAAGATGAACAGGAATAGGGAGAACCAATGACAGACCAGATGGAGGTGTCTGGACGGGCAAATTTAACTCTCATTTCCCACCAGGAAGAGGAATTAACCAAAGGCTCAGCGTGCCGTGCCAGGACCAGATTAGGGCCTGCAGCCATCCTGCGGTGTTGCAGCCAGCTCACGAGAAAGCGAGTTGAAGAAAGGAGCTCAGGGGCACTGTAATTCACAAACCTGCAGAGTTATAAATGACAGCTATCGTCCAAAAATATACTGAAGTAAGGCTGCCAAGAGGACTTGAAAGCGGGGCAGAATTGCAGGAAACCGATTTCAGGAGGTAGACTGGAATTGCATTGAAAGCATAGGAAAAGAGGCAGAACGTCCACAATGATGCACTTGGCCAAAAAGGGCGTATGCGTTTTTTCCTGAATATATTCAGGAAAAAACGCATACGCCCTTTTTGGCCAACCAAGCAAGCTTGCAAAGGAAATCTGCACTACAATGAAGTCTCACTTCCCCCCGGTCAAAAGGGCCATCTGAAAAAAGTGTAAAATCCAGAAAGGCAGGACAGGCCATGGAGAACTGGGAGCCTTGTTATGCTGATGGGCGCGATGTCAATTGCCAACAGCCACTCGGGAGAAGTGTATGGTGTTTCCTGAAACATCTAAAAAACAAAGCAACAGAGCCTAGGGCACTTCCACTTATGGTCCTATAGCTTAGGGAAATTAAAATCAAAAGGCACAGCCACCCCAAAGGTTGGGACGGCTCTGTTTACAAGAACCTGGTTTACGGTACAAGTTCAATATCGCAGAAAGTGAAAAATGGATAAAGAAGTTGTGGTACTTACGTACAATGCAATATCACTCAGCAATGAAATCTATGTCATCAGGCCCGTAGCAGCATAATGAGTGGATTCAGGTATGATGATTCTAACTGAAATAAGTCACACAGGAAAAGAAACATCATAAGATATCACTAATACACGGAATGTAAACTTGGCTACATAGGAACTGAATTACAAAACAGAACAGGGTCTCAAATTTAGAAAACCAACTTATGCTTGCTTATGGGGAAAGGTGAGTTGGGGTGCTGCATAAAACCAGAGATTGAAATGAGCACAGATAAAGTTCCTTAAGCCAAATATGGAATAGACAAGAGCTACACCTTGCTCAACGAAATGGATTCAACACCCCATATTAAACACCTAAGAATATACCTGACTAGTAAGAATCTTAAAACCTATGGATTGCTATGTCTCCGAAAGAGAATCAAGCGTGTGTGCAGGGGCATAATCGCAGCAGTGATAGGACTGGAGAGGTTCGGTGAGCAAATGAAGACCCTTTGAAGTCATATTGCATGGTACCCATTCCACGGGTCTCAACTCTCCAGGTTTAAGGTATTCTTCCTTCAGCTAAAACATGCATGTGGAACCCAGAGTATGATCAACCGTGTGATCGGGAGACGTGTTCCAATATGTGTCAGTTTTCGTCCCCTGGTACTCGGGTGCAACATTCCAGACGCTTTACTAACACTCTCCCGAGTTGGAGAGTCAGTGCCTTTAACCTCCTGTTTGGCCCAGTTTGCAATTTCTGCGGAAGATGAACAGGAATAGGGAGAACCAATGACAGACTAGATGGAGGTGTCTGGATGGGCAAATTTAACTCTCATTTCGCACCAGGAAGAGGAATTAACCAAAGGCTCAGCGTGCCGTGCCGGAACCAGATTAGGGCCTGAACCAATCCTGCGGTGTTGCGGCCAGCTCACGAGAAAGCGAGTTGAAGAAAGGAGCTCAGGGGCACTGTAATTCACAAACCTGCAGAGTTATAAATGACAGCTATCGTCCAAAAATATACTGAAGTAAGGCTGCCAAGAGGACTTGAAAGCGGGGCAGAATTGCAGGAAACCGATTTCAGGAGGTAGACTGGAATTGCATTGAAAGCATAGGAAAAGAGGCAGAACGTCCACAATGATGCACTTGGCCAAAAAGGGCGTATACGTTTTTTCCTGAATATATTCAGGAAAAAACGCATACGCCCTTTTTGGCCAACCAAGCAAGCTTGCAAAGGAAATCTGCACTACCATGAACTCTCACTTCCCCCCTGTCAAAAGGGCCATCTGAAAAAGGTGTAAAATCCAGAAAGGCAGGACAGGCCATGGAGAACTGGGAGCCTTGTTATGCTGATGGCCGGGATGTAAATTGCCAACAGCCACTCGGGAGAAGTGTATGATGTTTCCTGAAACATCTAAAAAACAAAGCAACAGAGCCTAGGGCACTTCCACTTATGGTCCTATAGCTTAGGGAAATTAAAATCAAAAAGACACAGCCACCCCAAAGGTTGGGATCGCTCTGTTTACAAAAACCTGGTTTACGGTACAAGTTCAATATCGCAGAAAGTGAAAAATGGATAAAGAAGTTGTGGTACTTACGTACAATGCAATATCACACAGCAATGAAATCTATGTCATCAGGCCCGTAGCAGCATAATGAGTGGATTCAGGTACGATGATTCTAACTGAAATAAGTCACACAGAAAAAGAAACATCATAAGATATCACTAATACACGGAATGTAAACTTGGCTACACAGGAACTGAATTACAAGACAGAACAGGGTCTCAAATTTAGAAACCCAACTTATGCTTGCTTAAGGGGAAAGGTTAGTTGGGGTGCTGCATAAAACCAGAGATTGAAATGAGCACAGATAAAGTTCCTTAAGCCAAATATAGAATAGACAAGAGCTACTCCTTGCTCAACGAAATGGACTCAACACCCAATATTAAACGCCTAAGAATGTACCTGACTAGGAAGTATCTTAAAACCTATGGATTGCTATGTCTCCGAAAGAGAATCAAGCGTGTGTACAGGGGCATAAACGCAGCAGTGATAGGACTGGAGAGGTTCGGTGAGCAAATGAAGACCCTTTGAAGTCATATTGCATGGTACCCATTCCACGGGTCTCAACTCTCCAGGTTTATGGTATTCTTCCTTCAGCTAAAACATGCATGTGGAACCCAGAGTATGATCAACCGTGTGATCGGGAGACGTGTTCCAATATGTGTCAGTTTTCGTCCCCTTGTACTCGGGTGCAACATTCCAGACGCTTTACTAACACTCTCCCGACTTGGAGAGTCAGTGCCTTTAACCTCATATTTGGCCCAGTTTGCAATTTCTGCAGAAGATGAACAGGAATAGGGAGAACCAATGACAGACCAGATGGAGGTGTCTGGACGGGCAAATTTAACTCTCATTTCCCACCAGGAAGAGGAATTAACCAAAGGCTCAGCGTGCCGTGCCAGAACCAGATTAGGGCCTGCAGCCATCCTGCGGTGTTGCAGCCAGCTCACGAGAAAGCGAGTTGAAGAAAGGAGCTCAGGGGCACTGTAATTCACAAACCTGCAGAGTTATAAATGACAGCTATCGTCCAAAAATATACTGAAGTAAGGCTGCCAAGAGGACTTGAAAGCAGGGCAGAATTGCAGGAAACCGATTTCATGAGGTAGACTGGAATTGCATTTAAAGCATAGGAAAAGAGGCAGAACGTCCACAATGATGCACTTGGCCAAAAAGGGCGTATGCGTTTTTTCCTGAATATATTCAGGAAAAAACGCATACGCCCTTTTTGGCCAACCAAGCAAGCTGGGAAAGGAAATCTGCACTACAATGAAGTCTCACTTCCCCCCGGTCAAAAGGGCCATCTGAAAAAAGTGTAAAATCCAGAAAGGCAGGACAGGCCATGGAGAACTGGGAGCCTTGTTATGCTGATGGGCGCGATGTAAATTGCCAACAGCCACTCGGGAGAAGTGTATGGTGTTTCCTGAAACATCTAAAAAACAAAGCAACAGAGCCTAGGGCACTTCCACTTATGGTCCTATAGCTTAGGGAAATTAAAATCAAAAGACACAGCCACCCCAAAGGTTGGGACGGCTCTGTTTACAAGAACCTGGTTTACGGTACAAGTTCAATATCGCAGAAAGTGAAAAATGGATAAAGAAGTTGTGGTACTTACGTACAATGCAATATCACTCAGCAATGAAATCTATGTCATCAGGCCCGTAGCAGCATAATGAGTGGATTCAGGTATGATGATTCTAACTGAAATAAGTCACACAGGAAAAGAAACATCATAAGATATCACTAATACACGGAATGTAAACTTGGCTACATAGGAACTGAATTACAAAACAGAACAGGGTCTCAAATTTAGAAAACCAACTTATGCTTGCTTATGGGGAAAGGCGAGTTGGGGTGCTGCATAAAACCAGAGATTGAAATGAGCACAGATAAAGTTCCTTAAGCCAAATATGGAATAGACAAGAGCTACACCTTGCTCAACGAAATGGATTCAACACCCCATATTAAACACCTAAGAATATACCTGACTAGTAAGAATCTTAAAACCTATGGATTGCTATGTCTCCGAAAGAGAATCAAGCGTGTGTGCAGGGGCATAATCGCAGCAGTGATAGGACTGGAGAGGTTCGGTGAGCAAATGAAGACCCTTTGAACTCATATTGCATGGTACCCATTCCACGGGTCTCAACTCTCCAGGTTTAAGGTATTCTTCCTTCAGCTAAAACATGCATGTGGAACCCAGAGTATGATCAACCGTGTGATCGGGAGACGTGTTCCAATATGTGTCAGTTTTCGTCCCCTGGTACTCGGGTGCAACATTCCAGACGCTTTACTAACACTCTCCCGAGTTGGAGAGTCAGTGCCTTTAACCTCCTGTTTGGCCCAGTTTGCAATTTCTGCGGAAGATGAACAGGAATAGGGAGAACCAATGACAGACTAGATGGAGGTGTCTGGATGGGCAAATTTAACTCTCATTTCGCACCAGGAAGAGGAATTAACCAAAGGCTCAGCGTGCCGTGCCGGAACCAGATTAGGGCCTGAACCAATCCTGCGGTGTTGCGGCCAGCTCACGAGAAAGCGAGTTGAAGAAAGGAGCTCAGGGGCACTGTAATTCACAAACCTGCAGAGTTATAAATGACAGCTATGGTCCAAAAATATACTGAAGTAAGGCTGCCAAGAGGACTTGAAAGCGGGGCAGAATTACAGGAAACCGATTTCAGGAGGTAGACTGGAATTGCATTGAAAGCATAGGAAAAGAGGCAGAACGTCCACAATGATGCACTTGGCCAAAAAGGGCGTATACGTTTTTTCCTGAATATATTCAGGAAAAAATGCATACGCCCTTTTTGGCCAACCAAGCAAGCTTGCAAAGGAAATCTGCACTACCATGAACTCTCACTTCCCCCCTGTCAAAAGGGCCATCTGAAAAAGGTGTAAAATCCAGAAAGGCAGGACAGGCCATGGAGAACTGGGAGCCTTGTTATGCTGATGGCCGGGATGTAAATTGCCAACAGCCACTCCGGAGAAGTGTATGATGTTTCCTGAAACATCTAAAAAACAAAGCAACAGAGCCTAGGGCACTTCCACTTATGGTCCTATAGCTTAGGGAAATTAAAATCAAAAAGACACAGCCACCCCAAAGGTTGGGATGGCTCTGTTTACAAAAACCTGGTTTACGGTACAAGTTCAATATCGCAGAAAGTGAAAAATGGATAAAGAAGTTGTGGTACTTACGTACAATGCAATATCACACAGCAATGAAATCTATGTCATCAGGCCCGTAGCAGCATAATGAGTGGATTCAGGTACGATGATTCTAACTGAAATAAGTCACACAGAAAAAGAAACATCATAAGATATCACTAATACACGGAATGTAAACTTGGCTACACAGGAACTGAATTACAAAACAGAACAGGGTCTCAAATTTAGAAACCCAACTTATGCTTGCTTAAGGGGAAAGGTGAGTTGGGGTGCTGCATAAAACCAGAGATTGAAATGAGCATAGATAAAGTTCCTTAAGCCAAATATAGAATAGACAAGAGCTACTCCTTGCTCAACGAAATGGATTCAACACCCCATATTAAACGCCTAAGTATGTACCTGACTAGGAAGTATCTTAAAACCTATGGATTGCTATGTCTCCGAAAGAGAATCAAGCGTGTGTACAGGGGCATAAACGCAGCAGTGATAAGACTGGAGAGGTTCGGTGAGCAAATGAAGACCCTTTGAAGTCATATTGCATGGTACCCATTCCACGGGTCTCAACTCTCCAGGTTTATGGTATTCTTCCTTCAGCTAAAACATGCATGTGGAACCCAGAGTATGATCAACCGTGTGATCGGGAGACGTGTTCCAATATGTGTCAGTTTTCGTCCCCTGGTACTCGGGTGCAACATTCCAGACGCTTTACTAACACTCTCCCGACTTGGAGAGTCAGTGCCTTTAACCTCCTGTTTGGCCCAGTTTGCAATTTCTGCGGAAGATGAACAGGAATAGGGAGAACCAATGACAGACCAGATGGAGGTGTCTGGACGGGCTAATTTAACTCTCATTTCACACCAGGAAGAGGAATTAACCAAAGGCTCAGCGTGCCGTGCCGGAACCAGATTAGGGCCTGCAGCCATCCTGCGGTGTTGCGGCCAGCTCACGAGAAAGCGAGTTGAAGAAAGGAGCTCAGGGGCACTGTAATTCACAAACCTGCAGAGTTATAAATGACAGCTATCGTCCAAAAATATACTGAAGTAAGGCTGCCAAGAGGACTTGAAAGCGGGGCAGAATTGCAGGAAACCGATTTCATGAGGTAGACTGGAATTGCATTTAAAGCATAGGAAAAGAGGCAGAACGTCCACAATGATGCACTTGGCCAAAAAGGGCGTATGCGTTTTTTCCTGAATATATTCAGGAAAAAACGCATACGCCCTTTTTGGCCAACCAAGCAAGCTTGCAAAGGAAATCTGCACTACAATGAAGTCTCACTTCCCCCCGGTCAAAAGGGCCATCTGAAAAAAGTGTAAAATCCAGAAAGGCAGGACAGGCCATGGAGAACTGGGAGCCTTGTTATGCTGATGGGCGCGATGTAAATTGCCAACAGCCACTCGGGAGAAGTGTATGGTGTTTCCTGAAACATCTAAAAAACAAAGCAACAGAGCCTAGGGCACTTCCACTTATGGTCCTATAGCTTAGGGAAATTAAAATCAAAAGACACAGCCACCCCAAAGGTTGGGACGGCTCTGTTTACAAGAACCTGGTTTACGGTACAAGTTCAATATCGCAGAAAGTGAAAAATGGATAAAGAAGTTGTGGTACTTACGTACAATGCAATATCACTCAGCAATGAAATCTATGTCATCAGGCCCGTAGCAGCATAATGAGTGGATTCAGGTATGATGATTCTAACTGAAATAAGTCACACAGGAAAAGAAACATCATAAGATATCACTAATACACGGAATGTAAACTTGGCTACATAGGAACTGAATTACAAAACAGAACAGGGTCTCAAATTTAGAAAACCAACTTATGCTTGCTTATGGGGAAAGGTGAGTTGGGGTGCTGCATAAAACCAGAGATTGAAATGAGCACAGATAAAGTTCCTTAAGCCAAATATGGAATAGACAAGAGCTACACCTTGCTCAACGAAATGGATTCAACACCCCATATTAAACACCTAAGAATATACCTGACTAGTAAGAATCTTAAAACCTATGGATTGCTATGTCTCCGAAAGAGAATCAAGCGTGTGTGCAGGGGCATAATCGCAGCAGTGATAGGACTGGAGAGGTTCGGTGAGCAAATGAAGACCCTTTGAAGTCATATTGCATGGTACCCATTCCACGGGTCTCAACTCTCCAGGTTTAAGGTATTCTTCCTTCAGCTAAAACATGCATGTGGAACCCAGAGTATGATCAACCGTGTGATCGGGAGACGTGTTCCAATATGTGTCAGTTTTCGTCCCCTGGTACTCGGGTGCAACATTCCAGACGCTTTACTAACATTCTCCCGAGTTGGAGAGTCAGTGCCTTTCACCTCCTGTTTGGCCCAGTTTGCAATTTCTGCGGAAGATGAACAGGAATAGGGAGAACCAATGAGAGACTAGCTGGAGGTGTCTGGACGGGCAAATTTAACTCTCATTTCCCACCAGGAAGAGGAATTAACCAAAGGCTCAGCGTGCCGTGCCGGAACCAGATTAGGGCCTGAAGCCATCCTGCGGTGTTGCGGCCAGCTCACAAGAAAGCGAGTTGAAGAAAGGAGCTCAGGGGCACTGTAATTCACAAACCTGCAGAGTTATAAATGACAGCTATCGTCCAAAAATATACTGAAGTAAGGCTGCCAAGAGGACTTGAAAGCGGGGCAGAATTGCAGGAAACCGATTTCAGGAGGTAGACTGGAATTGCATTTACAGCATAGGAAAAGAGGCAGAACGTCCACAATGATGCACTTGGCCAAAAAGGGCGTATGCGTTTTTTCCTGAATATATTCAGGAAAAAACGCATACGCCCTCTTTGGCCAACCAAGCAAGCTTGCAAAGGAAATCTGCACTACAATGAAGTCTCACTTCCCCCCGGTCAAAAGGGCCATCTGAAAAAAGTGTAAAATCCAGAAAGGCAGGACAGGCCATGGAAAACTGGGAGCCTTGTTATGCTGATGGCCGGGATGTAAATTGCCAACAGCCACTCGGAAGAAGTGTATGGTGTTTCCTGAAACATCTAAAAAACAAAGCAACAGAGCCTAGGGCACTTCCACTTATGGTCCTATAGCTTAGGGAAATTAAAATCAAAAAGACACAGCCGCCCCAAAAGTTGGGAGGGCTCTGTTTACAAGAACCTGGTTTACGGTACAAGTTCAATATCGCAGAAAGTGAAAAATGGATAAAGAAGTTGTGGTACTTACGTACAATGAATATCACTCAGCAAGGAATTCTATGTCATCAGGCCCGTAGCACCATAATGAGTGCATTCAGGTATGATGATTCTAACTGAAATAAGTCACACAGAAAAAGAAACATCATAAGATATCACTAATACACGGAATGTAAACTTGGCTACACAGGAACTGAATTACAAAACAGAACAGGGTCTCAAATTTAGAAAACCAACTTATGCTTGCTTGAGGGGAAAGGTGGGTTGGGGTGCTGCATAAAACCAGAGATTGAAATGAGCACAGATAAAGTTCCTTAAGCCAAATATGGAATAGACAAGAGCTACTCCTTGCTCAACGAAATGGACTCAACACCCCATATTAAATGCCTAAGAGTGTACCTGACTAGGGAGTATCTTAAAACCTATGGATTGCTATGTCTCCGAAAGAGAATCAAGCGTGTGTACAGGGGCATAAACGCAGCAGTGATAGGATTGGAGAAGTTCGGTGAGCAAATGAAGACCCTTTGAAGTCATATTGCATGGTACCCATTCCACGGGTCTCAACTCTCCAGGTTTAAGGTATTCTTCCTTCAGCTAAAACATGCATGTGGAACCAGAGTATGATCAACCGTGTGATCGGGAGACGTGTTCCAATATGTGTCAGTTTTCGTCCCCTGGTACTCGGGTGCAACATTCCAGACGCTTTACTAACACTCTCCCGACTTGGAGAGTCAGTGCCTTTAACCTCCTGTTTGGCCCAGTTTGCAATTTCTGCGGAAGATGAACAGGAATAGGGAGAACCAATGACAGACCAGATGGAGGTGTCTGGACGGGCTAATTTAACTCTCATTTCACACCAGGAAGAGGAATTAACCAAAGGCTCAGCGTGCCGTGCCAGAACCAGATTAGGGCCTGCAGCCATCCTGCGGTGTTGCAGCCAGCTCACGAGAAAGCGAGTTGAAGAAAGGAGCTCAGGGGCACTGTAATTCACAAACCTGCAGAGTTATAAATGACAGCTATCGTCCAAAAATATACTGAAGTAAGGCTGCCAAGAGGACTTGAAAGCGGGGAAGAATTGCAGGAAACCGATTTCAGGAGGTAGACTGGGATTGCGTTGAAAGCATAGGAAAAGAGGCAGAACGTCCACAATGATGCACTTGGCCAAAAAGGGCGTATGCATTTTTTCCTGAATATATTCAGGAAAAAACGCATACGCCCTTTTTGGCCAACCAAGCAAGCTGGGAAAGGAAATCTGCACTACAATGAAGTCTCACTTCCCCCCGGTCAAAAGGGCCATCTGAAAAAAGTGTAAAGTCCAGAAAGGCAGGACAGGCCATGGAGAACTGGGAGCCTTGTTATGCTGATGGGCGGGATGTGAATTGCCAACAGCCACTCGGGAGAAGTGTATGGTGTTTCCTGAAACATCTAAAAAACAAAGCAACAGAGCCTAGGGCACTTCCACTTATGGTCCTATAGCTTAGGGAAATTAAAATCAAAAAGACACAGCCACCCCAAAGGTTGGGACGGCTCTGTTTACAAGAACCTGGTTTACGGTACAAGTTCTATATCGCAGAAAGTGAAAAATGGATAAAGAAGTTGTGGTACTTACGTACAATGCAGTATCACTCAGCAATGAAATCTATGTCATCAGGCCCGTAGCAGCATAATGAGTGGATTCAGGTATGATGATTCTAACTGAAATAAGTCACACAGAAAAAGAAACATCATAAGGTATCACTAGTACACGGAATGTAAACTTGGCTACATAGGAACTGAATTACAAAACAGAACAGGGTCTCAAATTTAGAAACCCAACTTATGCTTGCTTAAGGGGAAAGGTGAGTTGAGGTGCTGCATAAAACCAGAGATTGAAATGAGCACAGATAAAGTTCCTTAAGCTAAATATGGATTAGACAAGAGCTACTCCTTGCTCAACGAAATGGACTCAACACCCCATATTAAACACCTAAGAATATACCTGACTAGGAAGTATCTTAAAACCTATGGATTGCTATGTCTCCGAAAGAGAATCAAGCGTGTGTACAGGGGCATAAACGCAGCAGTGATAGGATTGGAGAAGTTCGGTGAGCAAATGAAGACCCTTTGAAGTCATATTGCATGGTACCCATTCCACGGGTCTCAACTCTCCAGGTTTAAGGCATTCTTCCTTCAGCTAAAACATGCATGTGGAACCCAGAGTATGATCAACCATGTGATCGGGAGATGTGTTCCAATATGTGTCAGTTTTCGTCCCCTGGGACTCGGGTGCAACATTCCAGACGCTTTACTAACACTCTCCCGACTTGGAGAGTCAGTGCCTTTAACCTACTGTTTGGCCCAGTTTGCAATTTCTGCGGAAGATGAACAGGAATAGGGAGAACCAATGAGAGACTAGCTGGAGGTGTCTGGACGGGCAAATTTAACTCTCATTTCCCACCAGGAAGAGGAATTAACCAAAGGCTCAGCGTGCCGTGCCGGAACCAGATTAGGGCCTGAAGCCATCCTGCCGTGTTGCAGCCAGCTCACGAGAAAGCGAGTTGAAGAAAGGAGCTCAGGGGCACTGTAATTCACAAACCTGCAGAGTTATAAATGACAGCTATGGTCCAAAAATATACTGAAGTAAGGCTGCCAAGAGGACTTGAAAGCAGGGCAGAATTGCAGGAAACCGATTTCAGGAGGTAGACTGGAATTGCATTTAAAGCATAGGAAAAGAGGCAGAACGTCCACAATGATGCACTTGGCCAAAAAGGGCGTATGCGTTTTTTCCTGAATATATTCAGGAAAAAACGCATACGCCCTTTTTGACCAAACAAGCAAGCTTGCAAAGGAAATCTGCACTACAATGAAGTCTCACTTCCCCCCGGTCAAAAGGGCCATCTGAAAAAAGTGTAAAATCCAAAAGGCAGGACAGGCCATGGAGAACTGGGAGCCTTGTTATGCTGATGGGCGGGATGTAAATTGCCAACAGCCACTCGGGAGAAGTGTATGGTGTTTCCTGAAACATCTAAAAAACAAAGCAACAGAGCCTAGGGCACTTCCACTTATGGTCCTATAGCTTAGGGAAATTAAAATCAAAAAGACACAGCCACCCCAAATGTTGGGACGGCTCTGTTTACAAGAACCTGGTTTACGGTACAAGTTCAATATCGTAGAAAGTGAAAAATGGATAAAGATGTTGTGGTACTTACGTACAATGCAATATCACTCAGCAATGAAATCTATGTCATCAGGCCCGTAGCAGCATAATGAGTCGTTTCAGGTATGATGATTCTAACTGAAATAAGTCACACAGGAAAAGAAACATCATAAGATATCACTAATACACGGAATGTAAACTTGGCTACACAGGAACTGAATTACAAAACAGAACAGGGTCTCAAATTTAGAAAACCAACTTATGCTTCCTTAAGGGGAAAGGTGAGTTGGGGTGCTGCATAAAACCAGAGATTGAAATGAGCACAGATAAAGTTCCTTAAGCCAAATATGGAATAGACAAGAGCTACTCCTTGCTCAACGAAATGGACTCAACACCCCATATTAAACGGCTAAGAATGTACCTGACTAGGAAGTATCTTAAAACCTATGGATTGCTATGTCTCCGAAAGAGAATCAAGCGTGTGTACAGGGGCATAAACGCAGCAGTGATAGGACTGGAGAGGTTCGGTGAGCAAATGAAGACCCTTTGAAATCATATTGCATGGTACCCATTCCACGGGTCTCAACTCTCCAGGTTTAAGGTATTCTTCCTTCAGCTAAAAAATGCATGTGGAACCCAGAGTATGATCAACCGTGTGATCGGGAGACGTGTTCCAGTATGTGTCAGTTTTCGTCCCGTGGTACTCGGGTGCAACATTCCAGACGCTTTACTAACACTCTCCCGACTTGGAGAGTCAGTGCCTTTAACCTCCTGTTTGGCCCAGTTTACAATTTCTGCGGAAGATGAACAGGAATAGGGAGAACCAATGACAGACTAGATGGAGGTGTCTGGACGGGCAAATTTAACTGTCATTTCACACCAGGGAGAGGAATTAACCAAAGGCTCAGCGTGCCGTGCCGGAACCAGATTAGGGCCTGAAGCAATCCTGCGGTGTTGCGGCCAGCTCACGAGAAAGCAAGTTGAAGAAAGGAGCTCAGGGTCACTGTAATTCACAAACCTGCAGAGTTATAAATGACAGCTATCGTCCAAAAATATACTGAAGTAAGGCTGCCAAGAGGACTTGAAAGCGGGGCAGAATTGCAGGAAACCGATTTCAGGAGGTAGACTGGAATTGCATTTAAAGCATAGGAAAAGAGGCAGAACGTCCACAATGATGCACTTGGCCAAAAAGGGCGTATGCGTTTTTTCCTGAATATATTCAGGAAAAAGCGCATACGCCCTTTTTGTCCAACCAAGCAAGCTTGCAAAGGAAATCTGCACTACCATGAACTCTCACTTCCCCCCGGTCAAAAGGGCCATCTGAAAAAGGTGTAAAATCCAGAAAGGCAGGACAGGCCATGGAGAACTGGGAGCCTTGTTATACTGATGGGCGTGATTTCAATTGCCAACAGCCATTCCAGAGAAGTGTATGGTGTTTCCGGAAACATCTAAAAAACAAAGCAACAGAGCCTAGGGCACTTCCACTTATGGTCCTGTAGCTTAGGGAAATTAAAATAAAAAAGACAGAGCCACCCAAAAGGTTGGAACGGCTCTGTTTACAAGAAACTCATTTACGGTACAAGTTCTATATCGCAGAAAGTGAAAGATGGATAAAGAAGTTGTGGTACTTACGTACAATGCAGTATCATTCAGCAATGAAATCTATGTCATCAGGCCCGTAGCATCATAATGAGTGGATTCAGGTATGATGATTCTAACTGAAATAAGTCACACAGGAAAAGAAACATCATAAGATATCACTAATACACGGAATGTAAACTTGGCTACACAGGAACTGAATTACAAAACAGAACAGGGTCTCAAATTTAGAAACCCAACTTATGCTTGCTTAAGGGGAAAGGTGAGTTGGGGTGCTGCATAAAACCAGAGATTGAAATGAGCACAGATAAAGTTCCTTAAGCCAAATATGGAATAGACAAGAGCTACTCCTTGCTCAACGAAATGGATTCAACACCCCATATTAAACGCCTAAGAATGTACCTGACTAGGAAGTATCTTAAAACCTATGGACTGCTATGTCTCCGAAAGAGAATCAAGCGTGTGTACAGGGGCATAAACGCAGCAGTGATAGGACTGGAGAGGTTCGGTGAGCAAATGAAGACCCTTTGAAATCATATTGCATGGTACCCATTCCACGGGTCTCAACTCTCCAGGTTTAAGGTATTCTTCCTTCAGCTAAAACATGCATGTGGAATCCAGAGTATGATCAACAGTGTGATCGGGAGACGTGTTCCAATATGTGTCAGTTTTTGTCCCCTGGTACTCGGGTGCAACATTCCAGACGCTTTACTAACACTCTCCCGACATGGAGAGTCAGTGCCTTTAACCTCCTGTTTGGCCCAGTTTGCAATTTCTGTGGAAGATGAACAGGAATAGGGAGAACCAATGACAGACTAGATGGAGGTGTCTGGACGGGCAAATTTAACTCTCATTTCCCACCAGGAAGAGGAATTAACCAAAGGCTCAGCGTGCCGTGCCAGAACCAGATTAGGGCCTGAAGCCATCCTGCGGTGTTGCAGCCAGCTCACGAGAAAGCGAGTTGAAGAAAGGAGCTCAGGGGCACTGTAATTCACAAACCTGCAGAGTTATAAATGACAGCTATCGTCCAAAAATATACTGAAGTAAGGCTGCCAAGAGGACTTGAAAGCAGGGCAGAATTGCAGGAAACCGATTTCAGGAGGTAGACTGGAATTGCATTGAAAGCATAGGAAAAGAGGCAGAACGTCCACAATGATGCACTTGGCCAAAAAGGGCGTATGCGTTTTTTCCTGAATATATTCAGGAAAAAACGCATACGCCCTTTTTGGCCAACTAAGCAAGCTTGCAAAGGAAATCTGCACTACCATGAACTCTCACTTCCCCCCGGTCAAAAGGGCCATCTGAAAAAGGTGTAAAATCCAGAAAGGCAGGACAGGCCATGGAGAACTGGGAGCCTTGTTATGCTGATGGGCGTGATTTCAATTGCCAACAGCCATTCCAGAGAAGTGTATGGTGTTTCCGGAAACATCTAAAAAACAAAGCAACAGAGCCTAGGGCACTTCCACTTATGGTCCTGTAGCTTAGGGAAATTAAAATCAAAAAGACACAGCCACCCCAAATGTTGGGACGGCTCTGTTTACAAGAACCTGGTTTACGGTACAAGTTCAATATCGCAGAAAGTGAAACATGGATAAAGAAGTTGTGGTACTTACGTACAATGCAGTATCACTCAGCAATGAAATCTATGTCATCAGGCCCGTAGCAGCATAATGAGTGGATTCAGGTATGATGATTCTAACTGAAATAAGTCACACAGAAAAAGAAACATCATAAGATATCACTAATACACGGAATGTAAACTTGGCTACACAGGAACTGAATTACAAAACAGAACAGGGTCTCAAATTTAGAAACCCAACTTATGCTTGCTTAAGGGGAAAGGTGAGTTGGGGTGCTGCATAAAACCAGAGATTGAAATGAGCACAGAGAAAGTTCCTTAAGCCAAATATGGAATAGACAAGAGCTACTCCTTGCTCAACGAAATGGACTCAACACCCCATATTAAACGCCTAAGAATGTACCTGACTAGGAAGTATCTTAAAACCTATGGACTGCTATGTCTCCGAAAGAGAATCAAGCGTGTGTACAGGGGCATAAACGCAGCAGTGATAGGACTGGAGAGGTTCGGTTAACAAATGAAGACCCTTTGAAATCATATTGCATGGTACCCATTCCACGGGTCTCAACTCTCCAGGTTTAAGGTATTCTTCCTTCAGCTAAAACATGCATGTGGAATCCAGAGTATGATCAACAGTGTGATCGGGAGACGTGTTCCAATATGTGTCAGGTTTTGTCCCCTGGTACTCGGGTGCAACATTCCAGACGCTTTACTAACACTCTCCCGACATGGAGAGTCAGTGCCTTTAACCTCCTGTTTGGCCCAGTTTGCAATTTCTGTGGAAGATGAACAGGAATAGGGAGAACCAATGACAGACTAGATGGAGGTGTCTGGACGGGCAAATTTAACTCTCATTTCCCACCAGGAAGAGGAATTAACCAAAGGCTCAGCGTGCCGTGCCGGAACCAGATTAGGGCCTGAAGCAATCCTGCGGTGTTGCGGCCAGCTCACAAGAAAGCAAGGTGAAGAAAGGAGCTCAGGGGCACTGTAATTCACAAACCTGCAGAGTAATAAATGATAGCTATCGTCCAAAAACATACTGAAGTAAGGCTGCCAAGAGGACTTTAAAGCGGGGCAGAATTGCAGGAAACCGATTTCAGGAGGTAGACTGGAATTGCATTTAAAGCATAGGAAAAGAGGCAGAACGTCCACAATGATGCACTTGGTCAAAAAGGGCGTATGCGTTTTTTCCTGAATATATTCAGGAAAAAACGCATACGCCCTTTCTGGCCAACTAAGCAAGCTTGCAAAGGAAATCTGCACTACCATGAAGTCTCACTTCCCCCCGGTCAAAAGGGCCATCTGAAAAAGGTGTAAAATCCAGAAAGGCAGGACAGGCCATGGAGAACTGGGAGCCTTGTTATGCTGATGGGCGGGATGTCAACTGCCAACAGCCACTCGGGAGAAGTGTATGGTGTTTCCTGAAACATCTAAAAAACAAAGCAACAGAGCCTAGGGCATTTCCACTTATGGTCCTATAGCTTAGGGAAATTAAAATCAAAAAGACACAGCCACCCCAAAGGTTGGGACGGCTCTGTTTACAAGAACCTGGTTTACGGTACAAGTTCAATATCGCAGAAAGTGATAAATGGATAAAGAAGTTGTGGTACTTACGTACAATGCAGTATCACTCAGCAATGAAATCTATGTCATCAGGCCCGTAGCAGCATAATGAGTGGATTCAGGTATGATGATTCTAACTGAAATAAGTCACACAGAAAAAGAAACATCATAAGATATCACTAATACACGGAATGTAAACTTGGCTACACAGGAACTGAATTACAAAACAGAACAGGGTCTCAAATTTAGAAAACCAACTTATGCTTGCTTAAGGGGAAAGGTGAGTTGGGGTGCTGCATAAAACCAGAGATTGAAATGAGCACAGATAAAGTTCCTTAAGCCAAATATGGAATAGACAAGAGCTACTCCTTGCTCAACGAAATGGACTCAACAACCCATATTAAACGCCTAAGAATGTACCTGACTAGGAAGTATCTTAAAACCTATGGATTGCTATGTCTCCGAAAGAGAATCAAGCATGTGTGCAGGGGCATAAACGCAGCAGTGATAGGACTGGAGAGGTTCGGTGAGCAAATGAAGACCCTTTGAAGTCATATTGCATGGTACCCATTCCACGGGTCTCAACTCTCCAGGTTTAAGGTATTCTTCCTTCAGCTAAAACATGCATGTGGAACACAGAGTATGATCAACCGTGTGATCGGGAGACGTGTTCCAATATGTCTCAGTTTTCGTCCCCTGGTACTCGGGTGCAACATTCCAGACGCTTTACTAACACTCTCCCGACTTGGAGAGTCAGTGCCTTTAACCTCCTGTTTGGCCCAGTTTGCAATTTCTGCGGAAGATGAACAGGAATAGGGAGAACCAATGACAGACTAGATGGAGGTGTCTGGATGAGCAAATTTAACCCTCATTTCGCACCAGGAAGAGGAATTAACCAAAGGCTCAGCGTGCCGTGCCGGAACCAGATTAGGGCCTGAAGCAATCCTGCGGTGTTGCGGCCAGCTCACGAGAAAGCGAGTTGAAGAAAGGAGCTCAGGGGCACTGTAATTCACAAACCTGCAGAGTTATAAATGACAGCTATCGTCCAAAAATATACTGAAGTAAGGCTGCCAAGAGGACTTGAAAGCGGGGCAGAATTGCAGGAAACCGATTTCAGGAGGTAGACTGGAATTGCATTTAAAGCATAGGAAAAGAGGCAGAACGTCCACAATGATGCACTTGGCCAAAAAGGGCGTATGCGTTTTTCCTGAATATATTCAGGAAAAAACGCATACGCCCTTTTTGGCCAACCAAGCAAGCTTGCAAAGGAAATCTGCACTACAATGAAGTCTCACTTCCCCCCGGTCAAAAGGGCCATCTGAAAAAAGTGTAAAATCCAGAAAGGCAGGACAGGCCATGGAGAACTGGGAGCCTTGTTATGCTGATGGGCGGGATGTCAACTGCCAACAGCCACTCGGGAGAAGTGTATGGTGTTTCCTGAAACATCTGAAAAACAAAGCAACAGAGCCTAGGGCATTTCCACTTATGGTCCTATAGCTTAGGGAAATTAAAATCAAAAAGACACAGCCACCCCAAAGGTTGGGACGGCTCTGTTTACAAGAACCTGGTTTACGGTACAAGTTCAATATCGCAGAAAGTGATAAATGGATAAAGAAGTTGTGGTACTTACGTACAATGCAGTATCACTCAGCAATGAAATCTATGTCATCAGGCCCGTAGCAGCATAATGAGTGGATTCAGGTATGATGATTCTAACTGAAATAAGTCACACAGAAAAAGAAACATCATAAGATATCACTAATACACGGAATGTAAACTTGGCTACACAGGAACTGAATTACAAAACAGAACAGGGTCTCAAATTTAGAAACCCAACTTATGCTTGCTTAAGGGGAAAGGTGAGTTGGGGTGCTGCATAAAACTAGAGATTGAAATGAGCACAGAGAAAGTTCCTTAAGCCAAATATGGAATAGACAAGAGCTACTCCTTGCTCAACGAAATGGATTCAACACCCCATATTAAACACCTAAGAATATACCTGACTAGGAAGTATCTTAAAACCTATGGATTGCTATGTCTCCGAAAGAGAATCAAGCGTGTGTGCAGGGGCATAAACGCAGCAGTGATAGGACTGGAGAGGTTCGGTGAGCAAATGAAGACCCTTTGAAGTCATATTGCATGGTACCCATTCCACGGGTCTCAACTCTCAAGGTTTAAGGTATTCTTCCTTCAGCTAAAACATGCATGTGGAACCCAGAGTATGATCAACAGTGTGATCGGGAGACGTGTTCCAATATGTGTCAGTTTTCGTCCCCTGGTACTCGGGTGCAACACTCCAGACGCTTTACTAACACTCTCCCGACTTGGAGAGTCAGTGCCTTTAACCTGCTGTTTGGCCGTTTGCAATTTCTGCGGAAGATGAACAGGAATAGGGAGAACCAATGACAGACTAGATGGAGGTGTCTGGACGGGCAAATTTAACTGTCATTTCACACCAGGGAGAGGAATTAACCAAAGGCTCAGCGTGCCGTGCCGGAACCAGATTAGGGCCTGAAGCAATCCTGCGGTGTTTCGGCCAGCTCACGAGAAAGCAAGTTGAAGAAAGGAGCTCAGGGTCACTGTAATTCACAAACCTGCAGAGTTATAAATGACAGCTATCGTCCAAAAATATACTGAAGTAAGGCTGCCAAGAGGACTTGAAAGCGGGGCAGAATTGCAGGAAACCGATTTCAGGAGGTAGACTGGAATTGCATTTAAAGCATAGGAAAAGAGGCAGAACGTCCACAATGATGCACTTGGCCAAAAAGGGCGTATGCGTTTTTTCCTGAATATATTCAGGAAAAAACGCATACGCCCTTTTTGGCCAACCAAGCAAGCTGGGAAAGGAAATCTGCACTACCATGAACTCTCACTTCCCCCCGGTCAAAAGGGCCATCTGAAAAAGGTGTAAAATCCAGAAAGGCAGGACAGGCCATGGAGAACTGGGAGCCTTGTTATACTGATGGGCGTGATTTCAATTGCCAACTGCCATTCCAGAGAAGTGTATGGTGTTTCCGGAAACATCTAAAAAACAAAGCAACAGAGCTTAGGGCACTTCCACTTATGGTCCTGTAGCTTAGGGAAATTAAAATCAAAAAGACACAGCCACCCCAAAAGTTGGGACGGCTCTGTTTACAAGAACCTGGTTTACGGTACAAGTTCTATATCGCAGAAAGTGAAAGATGGATAAAGAAGTTGTGGTACTTACGTACAATGCAGTATCATTCAGCAATGAAATCTATGTCATCAGGCCCGTAGCATCATAATGAGTGGATTCAGGTATGATGATTCTAACTGAAATAAGTCACACAGGAAAAGAAACATCATAAGATATCACTAATACACGGAATGTAAACTTGGCTACACAGGAACTGAATTACAAAACAGAACAGGGTCTCAAATTTAGAAACCCAACTTATGCTTGCTTAAGGGGAAAGGTGAGTTGGGGTGCTGCATAAAACCAGAGATTGAAATGAGCACAGATAAAGTTCCTTAAGCCAAATATGGAATAGACAAGAGCTACTCCTTGCTCAACGAAATGGACTCAACACCCCATATTAAACGCCTAAGAATGTACCTGACTAGGAAGTATCTTAAAACCTATGGACTGCTATGTCTCCGAAAGAGAATCAAGCGTGTGTACAGGGGCATAAACGCAGCAGTGATAGGACTGGAGAGGTTCGGTGAGCAAATGAAGACCCTTTGAAATCATATTGCATGGTACCCATTCCACGGGTCTCAACTCTCCAGGTTTAAGGTATTCTTCCTTCAGCTAAAACATGCATGTGGAATCCAGAGTATGATCAACAGTGTGATCGGGAGACGTGTTCCAATATGTGTCAGTTTTTGTCCCCTGGTACTCGGGTGCAACATTCCAGACGCTTTACTAACACTCTCCCGACATGGAGAGTCAGTGCCTTTAACCTCCTGTTTGGCCCAGTTTGCAATTTCTGTGGAAGATGAACAGGAATAGGGAGAACCAATGACAGACTAGATGGAGGTGTCTGGACGGGCAAATTTAACTCTCATTTCCCACCAGGAAGAGGAATTAACCAAAGGCTCAGCGTGCCGTGCCGGAACCAGATTAGGGCCTGAAGCAATCCTGCGGTGTTGCGGCCAGCTCACAAGAAAGCAAGGTGAAGAAAGGAGCTCAGGGGCACTGTAATTCACAAACCTGCAGAGTAATAAATGATAGCTATCGTCCAAAAATATACTGAAGTAAGGCTGCCAAGAGGACTTGAAAGCGGGGCAGAATTGCAGGAAACCGATTTCAGGAGGTAGACTGGAATTGCATTTAAAGCATAGGAAAAGAGGCAGAACGTCCACAATGATGCACTTGGTCAAAAAGGGCGTATGCGTTTTTTCCTGAATATATTCAGGAAAAAACGCATACGCCCTTTTTGGCCAACTAAGCAAGCTTGCAAAGGAAATCTGCACTACCATGAACTCTCACTTCCCCCCGGTCAAAAGGGCCATCTGAAAAAGGTGTAAAATCCAGAAAGGCAGGACAGGCCATGGAGAACTGGGAGCCTTGTTATGCTGATGGGCGTGATTTCAATTGCCAACAGCCATTCCAGAGAAGTGTATGGTGTTTCCGGAAACATCTAAAAAACAAAGCAACAGAGCCTAGGGCACTTCCACTTATGGTCCTATAGCTTAGGGAAATTAAAATCAAAAAGACACAGCCGCCCCAAAAGTTGGGAGGGCTCTGTTTACAAGAACCTGGTTTACGGTACAAGTTCAATATCGCAGAAAGTGAAAAATGGATAAAGAAGTTGTGGTACTTACGTACAATGAATATCACTCAGCAAGGAATTCTATGTCATCAGGCCCGTAGCACCATAATGAGTGCATTCAGGTATGATGATTCTAACTGAAATAAGTCACACAGAAAAAGAAACATCATAAGATATCACTAATACACGGAATGTAAACTTGGCTACACAGGAACTGAATTACAAAACAGAACAGGGTCTCAAATTTAAAAAACCAACTTATGCTTGCTTGAGGGGAAAGGTGGGTTGGGGTGCTGCATAAAACCAGAGATTGAAATGAGCACAGATAAAGTTCCTTAAGCCAAATATGGAATAGACAAGAGCTACTCCTTGCTCAACGAAATGGACTCAACACCCCATATTAAATGCCTAAGAGTGTACCTGACTAGGGAGTATCTTAAAACCTATGGATTGCTATGTCTCCGAAAGAGAATCAAGCGTGTGTACAGGGGCATAAACGCAGCAGTGATAGGATTGGAGAAGTTCGGTGAGCAAATGAAGACCCTTTGAAGTCATATTGCATGGTACCCATTCCACGGGTCTCAACTCTCCAGGTTTAAGGTATTCTTCCTTCAGCTAAAACATGCATGTGGAACCAGAGTATGATCAACCGTGTGATCGGGAGACGTGTTCCAATATGTGTCAGTTTTCGTCCCCTGGTACTCGGGTGCAACATTCCAGACGCTTTACTAACACTCTCCCGACTTGGAGAGTCAGTGCCTTTAACCTCCTGTTTGGCCCAGTTTGCAATTTCTGCGGAAGATGAACAGGAATAGGGAGAACCAATGACAGACCAGATGGAGGTGTCTGGACGGGCTAATTTAACTCTCATTTCACACCAGGAAGAGGAATTAACCAAAGGCTCAGCGTGCCGTGCCAGAACCAGATTAGGGCCTGCAGCCATCCTGCGGTGTTGCAGCCAGCTCACGAGAAAGCGAGTTGAAGAAAGGAGCTCAGGGGCACTGTAATTCACAAACCTGCAGAGTTATAAATGACAGCTATCGTCCAAAAATATACTGAAGTAAGGCTGCCAAGAGGACTTGAAAGCGGGGAAGAATTGCAGGAAACCGATTTCAGGAGGTAGACTGGGATTGCGTTGAAAGCATAGGAAAAGAGGCAGAACGTCCACAATGATGCACTTGGCCAAAAAGGGCGTATGCATTTTTTCCTGAATATATTCAGGAAAAAACGCATACGCCCTTTTTGGCCAACCAAGCAAGCTGGGAAAGGAAATCTGCACTACAATGAAGTCTCACTTCCCCCCGGTCAAAAGGGCCATCTGAAAAAAGTGTAAAGTCCAGAAAGGCAGGACAGGCCATGGAGAACTGGGAGCCTTGTTATGCTGATGGGCGGGATGTGAATTGCCAACAGCCACTCGGGAGAAGTGTATGGTGTTTCCTGAAACATCTAAAAAACAAAGCAACAGAGCCTAGGGCACTTCCACTTATGGTCCTATAGCTTAGGGAAATTAAAATCAAAAAGACACAGCCACCCCAAAGGTTGGGACGGCTCTGTTTACAAGAACCTGGTTTACGGTACAAGTTCTATATCGCAGAAAGTGAAAAATGGATAAAGAAGTTGTGGTACTTACGTACAATGCAGTATCAATCAGCAATGAAATCTATGTCATCAGGCCCGTAGCAGCATAATGAGTGGATTCAGGTATGATGATTCTAACTGAAATAAGTCACACAGAAAAAGAAACATCATAAGGTATCACTAGTACACGGAATGTAAACTTGGCTACATAGGAACTGAATTACAAAACAGAACAGGGTCTCAAATTTAGAAACCCAACTTATGCTTGCTTAAGGGGAAAGGTGAGTTGAGGTGCTGCATAAAACCAGAGATTGAAATGAGCACAGATAAAGTTCCTTAAGCTAAATATGGATTAGACAAGAGCTACTCCTTGCTCAACGAAATGGACTCAACACCCCATATTAAACACCTAAGAATATACCTGACTAGGAAGTATCTTAAAACCTATGGATTGCTATGTCTCCGAAAGAGAATCAAGCGTGTGTACAGGGGCATAAACGCAGCAGTGATAGGATTGGAGAAGTTCGGTGAGCAAATGAAGACCCTTTGAAGTCATATTGCATGGTACCCATTCCACGGGTCTCAACTCTCCAGGTTTAAGGCATTCTTCCTTCAGCTAAAACATGCATGTGGAACCCAGAGTATGATCAACCATGTGATCGGGAGATGTGTTCCAATATGTGTCAGTTTTCGTCCCCTGGTACTCGGGTGCAACATTCCAGACGCTTTACTAACACTCTCCCGACTTGGAGAGTCAGTGCCTTTAACCTACTGTTTGGCCCAGTTTGCAATTTCTGCGGAAGATGAACAGGAATAGGGAGAACCAATGAGAGACTAGCTGGAGGTGTCTGGACGGGCAAATTTAACTCTCATTTCCCACCAGGAAGAGGAATTAACCAAAGGCTCAGCGTGCCGTGCCGGAACCAGATTAGGGCCTGAAGCCATCCTGCCGTGTTGCAGCCAGCTCACGAGAAAGCGAGTTGAAGAAAGGAGCTCAGGGGCACTGTAATTCACAAACCTGCAGAGTTATAAATGACAGCTATGGTCCAAAAATATACTGAAGTAAGGCTGCCAAGAGGACTTGAAAGCAGGGCAGAATTGCAGGAAACCGATTTCAGGAGGTAGACTGGAATTGCATTTAAAGCATAGGAAAAGAGGCAGAACGTCCACAATGATGCACTTGGCCAAAAAGGGCGTATGCGTTTTTTCCTGAATATATTCAGGAAAAAACGCATACGCCCTTTTTGACCAAACAAGCAAGCTTGCAAAGGAAATCTGCACTACAATGAAGTCTCACTTCCCCCCGGTCAAAAGGGCCATCTGAAAAAAGTGTAAAATCCAAAAGGCAGGACAGGCCATGGAGAACTGGGAGCCTTGTTATGCTGATGGGCGGGATGTAAATTGCCAACAGCCACTCGGGAGAAGTGTATGGTGTTTCCTGAAACATCTAAAAAACAAAGCAACAGAGCCTAGGGCACTTCCACTTATGGTCCTATAGCTTAGGGAAATTAAAATCAAAAAGACACAGCCACCCCAAATGTTGGGACGGCTCTGTTTACAAGAACCTGGTTTACGGTACAAGTTCAATATCGTAGAAAGTGAAAAATGGATAAAGATGTTGTGGTACTTACGTACAATGCAATATCACTCAGCAATGATATCTATGTCATCAGGCCCGTAGCAGCATAATGAGTCGTTTCAGGTATGATGATTCTAACTGAAATAAGTCACACAGGAAAAGAAACATCATAAGATATCACTAATACACGGAATGTAAACTTGGCTACACAGGAACTGAATTACAAAACAGAACAGGGTCTCAAATTTAGAAAACCAACTTATGCTTCCTTAAGGGGAAAGGTGAGTTGGGGTGCTGCATAAAACCAGAGATTGAAATGAGCACAGAGAAAGTTCCTTAAGCCAAATATGGAATAGACAAGAGCTACTCCTTGCTCAACGAAATGGACTCAACACCCCATATTAAACGGCTAAGAATGTACCTGACTAGGAAGTATCTTAAAACCTATGGATTGCTATGTCTCCGAAAGAGAATCAAGCGTGTGTACAGGGGCATAAACGCAGCAGTGATAGGACTGGAGAGGTTCGGTGAGCAAATGAAGACCCTTTGAAATCATATTGCATGGTACCCATTCCACGGGTCTCAACTCTCCAGGTTTAAGGTATTCTTCCTTCAGCTAAAAAATGCATGTGGAACCCAGAGTATGATCAACCGTGTGATCGGGAGACGTGTTCCAGTATGTGTCAGTTTTCGTCCCGTGGTACTCGGGTGCAACATTCCAGACGCTTTACTAACACTCTCCCGACTTGGAGAGTCAGTGCCTTTAACCTCCTGTTTGGCCCAGTTTACAATTTCTGCGGAAGATGAACAGGAATAGGGAGAACCAATGACAGACTAGATGGAGGTGTCTGGACGGGCAAATTTAACTGTCATTTCACACCAGGGAGAGGAATTAACCAAAGGCTCAGCGTGCCGTGCCGGAACCAGATTAGGGCCTGAAGCAATCCTGCGGTGTTGCGGCCAGCTCACGAGAAAGCAAGTTGAAGAAAGGAGCTCAGGGTCACTGTAATTCACAAACCTGCAGAGTTATAAATGACAGCTATCGTCCAAAAATATACTGAAGTAAGGCTGCCAAGAGGACTTGAAAGCGGGGCAGAATTGCAGGAAACCGATTTCAGGAGGTAGACTGGAATTGCATTTAAAGCATAGGAAAAGAGGCAGAACGTCCACAATGATGCACTTGGCCAAAAAGGGCGTATGCGTTTTTTCCTGAATATATTCAGGAAAAAGCGCATACGCCCTTTTTGTCCAACCAAGCAAGCTTGCAAAGGAAATCTGCACTACCATGAACTCTCACTTCCCCCCGGTCAAAAGGGCCATCTGAAAAAGGTGTAAAATCCAGAAAGGCAGGACAGGCCATGGAGAACTGGGAGCCTTGTTATACTGATGGGCGTGATTTCAATTGCCAACAGCCATTCCAGAGAAGTGTATGGTGTTTCCGGAAACATCTAAAAAACAAAGCAACAGAGCCTAGGGCACTTCCACTTATGGTCCTGTAGCTTAGGGAAATTAAAATCAAAAAGACAGAGCCACCCAAAAGGTTGGAACGGCTCTGTTTACAAGAAACTCATTTACGGTACAAGTTCTATATCGCAGAAAGTGAAAGATGGATAAAGAAGTTGTGGTACTTACGTACAATGCAGTATCATTCAGCAATGAAATCTATGTCATCAGGCCCGTAGCATCATAATGAGTGGATTCAGGTATGATGATTCTAACTGAAATAAGTCACACAGAAAAAGAAACATCATAAGATATCACTAATACACGGAATGTAAACTTGGCTACACAGGAACTGAATTACAAAACAGAACAGGGTCTCAAATTTAGAAACCCAACTTATGCTTGCTTAAGGGGAAAGGTGAGTTGGGGTGCTGCATAAAACCAGAGATTGAAATGAGCACAGAGAAAGTTCCTTAAGCCAAATATGGAATAGACAAGAGCTACTCCTTGCTCAACGAAATGGACTCAACACCCCATATTAAACGCCTAAGAATGTACCTGACTAGGAAGTATCTTAAAACCTATGGACTGCTATGTCTCCGAAAGAGAATCAAGCGTGTGTACAGGGGCATAAACGCAGCAGTGATAGGACTGGAGAGGTTCGGTTAACAAATGAAGACCCTTTGAAATCATATTGCATGGTACCCATTCCACGGGTCTCAACTCTCCAGGTTTAAGGTATTCTTCCTTCAGCTAAAACATGCATGTGGAATCCAGAGTATGATCAACAGTGTGATCGGGAGACGTGTTCCAATATGTGTCAGGTTTTGTCCCCTGGTACTCGGGTGCAACATTCCAGACGCTTTACTAACACTCTCCCGACATGGAGAGTCAGTGCCTTTAACCTCCTGTTTGGCCCAGTTTGCAATTTCTGTGGAAGATGAACAGGAATAGGGAGAACCAATGACAGACTAGATGGAGGTGTCTGGACGGGCAAATTTAACTCTCATTTCCCACCAGGAAGAGGAATTAACCAAAGGCTCAGCGTGCCGTGCCGGAACCAGATTAGGGCCTGAAGCAATCCTGCGGTGTTGCGGCCAGCTCACAAGAAAGCAAGGTGAAGAAAGGAGCTCAGGGGCACTGTAATTCACAAACCTGCAGAGTAATAAATGATAGCTATCGTCCAAAAACATACTGAAGTAAGGCTGCCAAGAGGACTTTAAAGCGGGGCAGAATTGCAGGAAACCGATTTCAGGAGGTAGACTGGAATTGCATTTAAAGCATAGGAAAAGAGGCAGAACGTCCACAATGATGCACTTGGTCAAAAAGGGCGTATGCGTTTTTTCCTGAATATATTCAGGAAAAAACGCATACGCCCTTTCTGGCCAACTAAGCAAGCTTGCAAAGGAAATCTGCACTACCATGAAGTCTCACTTCCCCCCGGTCAAAAGGGCCATCTGAAAAAGGTGTAAAATCCAGAAAGGCAGGACAGGCCATGGAGAACTGGGAGCCTTGTTATGCTGATGGGCGGGATGTCAACTGCCAACAGCCACTCGGGAGAAGTGTATGGTGTTTCCTGAAACATCTAAAAAACAAAGCAACAGAGCCTAGGGCATTTCCACTTATGGTCCTATAGCTTAGGGAAATTAAAATCAAAAAGACACAGCCACCCCAAAGGTTGGGACGGCTCTGTTTACAAGAACCTGGTTTACGGTACAAGTTCAATATCGCAGAAAGTGATAAATGGATAAAGAAGTTGTGGTACTTACGTACAATGCAGTATCACTCAGCAATGAAATCTATGTCATCAGGCCCGTAGCAGCATAATGAGTGGATTCAGGTATGATGATTCTAACTGAAATAAGTCACACAGAAAAAGAAACATCATAAGATATCACTAATACACGGAATGTAAACTTGGCTACACAGGAACTGAATTACAAAACAGAACAGGGTCTCAAATTTAGAAAACCAACTTATGCTTGCTTAAGGGGAAAGGTGAGTTGGGGTGCTGCATAAAACCAGAGATTGAAATGAGCACAGATAAAGTTCCTTAAGCCAAATATGGAATAGACAAGAGCTACTCCTTGCTCAACGAAATGGACTCAACAACCCATATTAAACGCCTAAGAATGTACCTGACTAGGAAGTATCTTAAAACCTATGGATTGCTATGTCTCCGAAAGAGAATCAAGCATGTGTGCAGGGGCATAAACGCAGCAGTGATAGGACTGGAGAGGTTCGGTGAGCAAATGAAGACCCTTTGAAGTCATATTGCATGGTACCCATTCCACGGGTCTCAACTCTCCAGGTTTAAGGTATTCTTCCTTCAGCTAAAACATGCATGTGGAACACAGAGTATGATCAACCGTGTGATCGGGAGACGTGTTCCAATATGTCTCAGTTTTCGTCCCCTGGTACTCGGGTGCAACATTCCAGACGCTTTACTAACACTCTCCCGACTTGGAGAGTCAGTGCCTTTAACCTCCTGTTTGGCCCAGTTTACAATTTCTGCGGAAGATGAACAGGAATAGGGAGAACCAATGACAGACTAGATGGAGGTGTCTGGATGAGCAAATTTAACCCTCATTTCGCACCAGGAAGAGGAATTAACCAAAGGCTCAGCGTGCCGTGCCGGAACCAGATTAGGGCCTGAAGCAATCCTGCGGTGTTGCGGCCAGCTCACGAGAAAGCGAGTTGAAGAAAGGAGCTCAGGGGCACTGTAATTCACAAACCTGCAGAGTTATAAATGACAGCTATCGTCCAAAAATATACTGAAGTAAGGCTGCCAAGAGGACTTGAAAGCAGGGCAGAATTGCAGGAAACCGATTTCAGGAGGTAGACTGGAATTGCATTTAAAGCATAGGAAAAGAGGCAGAACGTCCACAATGATGCACTTGGCCAAAAAGGGCGTATGCGTTTTTCCTGAATATATTCAGGAAAAAACGCATACGCCCTTTTTGGCCAACCAAGCAAGCTTGCAAAGGAAATCTGCACTACAATGAAGTCTCACTTCCCCCCGGTCAAAAGGGCCATCTGAAAAAAGTGTAAAATCCAGAAAGGCAGGACAGGCCATGGAGAACTGGGAGCCTTGTTATGCTGATGGGCGGGATGTCAACTGCCAACAGCCACTCGGGAGAAGTGTATGGTGTTTCCTGAAACATCTAAAAAACAAAGCAACAGAGCCTAGGGCATTTCCACTTATGGTCCTATAGCTTAGGGAAATTAAAATCAAAAAGACACAGCCACCCCAAAGGTTGGGACGGCTCTGTTTACAAGAACCTGGTTTACGGTACAAGTTCAATATCGCAGAAAGTGATAAATGGATAAAGAAGTTGTGGTACTTACGTACAATGCAGTATCACTCAGCAATGAAATCTATGTCATCAGGCCCGTAGCAGCATAATGAGTGGATTCAGGTATGATGATTCTAACTGAAATAAGTCACACAGAAAAAGAAACATCATAAGATATCACTAATACACGGAATGTAAACTTGGCTACACAGGAACTGAATTACAAAACAGAACAGGGTCTCAAATTTAGAAACCCAACTTATGCTGGCTTAAGGGGAAAGGTGAGTTGGGGTGCTGCATAAAACCAGAGATTGAAATGAGCACAGAGAAAGTTCCTTAAGCCAAATATGGAATAGACAAGAGCTACTCCTTGCTCAACGAAATGGATTCAACACCCCATATTAAACACCTAAGAATATACCTGACTAGGAAGTATCTTAAAACCTATGGATTGCTATGTCTCCGAAAGAGAATCAAGCGTGTGTGCAGGGGCATAAACGCAGCAGTGATAGGACTGGAGAGGTTCGGTGAGCAAATGAAGACCCTTTGAAGTCATATTGCATGGTACCCATTCCACGGGTCTCAACTCTCCAGGTTTAAGGTATTCTTCCTTCAGCTAAAACATGCATGTGGAACCCAGAGTATGATCAACCGTGTGATCGGGAGACGTGTTCCAATATGTGTCAGTTTTCGTCCCCTGGTACTCGGGTGCAACACTCCAGACGCTTTACTAACACTCTCCCGACTTGGAGAGTCAGTGCCTTTAACCTGCTGTTTGGCCGTTTGCAATTTCTGCGGAAGATGAACAGGAATAGGGAGAACCAATGACAGACTAGATGGAGGTGTCTGGACGGGCAAATTTAACTGTCATTTCACACCAGGGAGAGGAATTAACCAAAGGCTCAGCGTGCCGTGCCGGAACCAGATTAGGGCCTGAAGCAATCCTGCGGTGTTTCGGCCAGCTCACGAGAAAGCAAGTTGAAGAAAGGAGCTCAGGGTCACTGTAATTCACAAACCTGCAGAGTTATAAATGACAGCTATCGTCCAAAAATATACTGAAGTAAGGCTGCCAAGAGGACTTGAAAGCGGGGCAGAATTGCAGGAAACCGATTTCAGGAGGTAGACTGGAATTGCATTTAAAGCATAGGAAAAGAGGCAGAACGTCCACAATGATGCACTTGGCCAAAAAGGGCGTATGCGTTTTTTCCTGAATATATTCAGGAAAAAGCGCATACGCCCTTTTTGTCCAACCAAGCAAGCTTGCAAAGGAAATCTGCACTACCATGAACTCTCACTTCCCCCCGGTCAAAAGGGCCATCTGAAAAAGGTGTAAAATCCAGAAAGGCAGGACAGGCCATGGAGAACTGGGAGCCTTGTTATACTGATGGGCGTGATTTCAATTGCCAACTGCCATTCCAGAGAAGTGTATGGTGTTTCCGGAAACATCTAAAAAACAAAGCAACAGAGCTTAGGGCACTTCCACTTATGGTCCTGTAGCTTAGGGAAATTAAAATCAAAAAGACACAGCCACCCCAAAAGTTGGGACGGCTCTGTTTACAAGAACCTGGTTTACGGTACAAGTTCTATATCGCAGAAAGTGAAAGATGGATAAAGAAGTTGTGGTACTTACGTACAATGCAGTATCATTCAGCAATGAAATCTATGTCATCAGGCCCGTAGCATCATAATGAGTGGATTCAGGTATGATGATTCTAACTGAAATAAGTCACACAGGAAAAGAAACATCATAAGATATCACTAATACACGGAATGTAAACTTGGCTACACAGGAACTGAATTACAAAACAGAACAGGGTCTCAAATTTAGAAACCCAACTTATGCTTGCTTAAGGGGAAAGGTGAGTTGGGGTGCTGCATAAAACCAGAGATTGAAATGAGCACAGATAAAGTTCCTTAAGCCAAATATGGAATAGACAAGAGCTACTCCTTGCTCAACGAAATGGACTCAACACCCCATATTAAACGCCTAAGAATGTACCTGACTAGGAAGTATCTTAAAACCTATGGACTGCTATGTCTCCGAAAGAGAATCAAGCGTGTGTACAGGGGCATAAACGCAGCAGTGATAGGACTGGAGAGGTTCGGTGAGCAAATGAAGACCCTTTGAAATCATATTGCATGGTACCCATTCCACGGGTCTCAACTCTCCAGGTTTAAGGTATTCTTCCTTCAGCTAAAACATGCATGTGGAATCCAGAGTATGATCAACAGTGTGATCGGGAGACGTGTTCCAATATGTGTCAGGTTTTGTCCCCTGGTACTCGGGTGCAACATTCCAGACGCTTTACTAACACTCTCCCGACATGGAGAGTCAGTGCCTTTAACCTCCTGTTTGGCCCAGTTTGCAATTTCTGTGGAAGATGAACAGGAATAGGGAGAACCAATGACAGACTAGATGGAGGTGTCTGGACGGGCAAATTTAACTCTCATTTCCCACCAGGAAGAGGAATTAACCAAAGGCTCAGCGTGCCGTGCCGGAACCAGATTAGGGCCTGAAGCAATCCTGCGGTGTTGCGGCCAGCTCACAAGAAAGCAAGGTGAAGAAAGGAGCTCAGGGGCACTGTAATTCACAAACCTGCAGAGTAATAAATGATAGCTATCGTCCAAAAATATACTGAAGTAAGGCTGCCAAGAGGACTTGAAAGCGGGGCAGAATTGCAGGAAACCGATTTCAGGAGGTAGACTGGAATTGCATTTAAAGCATAGGAAAAGAGGCAGAACGTCCACAATGATGCACTTGGTCAAAAAGGGCGTATGCGTTTTTTCCTGAATATATTCAGGAAAAAACGCATACGCCCTTTTTGGCCAACTAAGCAAGCTTGCAAAGGAAATCTGCACTACCATGAACTCTCACTTCCCCCCGGTCAAAAGGGCCATCTGAAAAAGGTGTAAAATCGAGAAAGGCAGGACAGGCCATGGAGAACTGGGAGCCTTGTTATGCTGATGGGCGTGATTTCAATTGCCAACAGCCATTCCAGAGAAGTGTATGGTGTTTCCGGAAACATCTAAAAAACAAAGCAACAGAGCCTAGGGCACTTCCACTTATGGTCCTGTAGCTTAGGGAAATTAAAATCAAAAAGACACAGCCACCCCAAATGTTGGGACGGCTCTGTTTACAAGAACCTGGTTTACGGTACAAGTTCAATATCGCAGAAAGTGAAAAATGGATAAAGAAGTTGTGGTACTTACGTACAATGCAGTATCACTCAGCAATGAAATCTATGTCATCAGGCCCGTAGCATCATAATGAGTGGATTCAGGTATGATGATTCTAACTGAAATAAGTCACACAGAAAAAGAAACATCATAAGATATCACTAATACACGGAATGTAAACTTGGCTACACAGGAACTGAATTACAAAACAGAACAGGGTCTCAAATTTAGAAACCCAACTTATGCTTGCTTAAGGGGAAAGGTGAGTTGGGGTGCTGCATAAAACCAGAGATTGAAATGAGCACAGAGAAAGTTCCTTAAGCCAAATATGGAATAGACAAGAGCTACTCCTTGCTCAACGAAATGGACTCAACACCCCATATTAAACGCCTAAGAATGTACCTGACTAGGAAGTATCTTAAAACCTATGGACTGCAATGTCTCCGAAAGAGAATCAAGCGTGTGTACAGGGGCATAAACGCAGCAGTGATAGGACTGGAGAGGTTCGGTGAGCAAATGAAGACCCTTTGAAATCATATTGCATGGTACCCATTCCACGGGTCTCAACTCTCCAGGTTTAAGGTATTCTTCCTTCAGCTAAAACATGCATGTGGAATCCAGAGTATGATCAACAGTGTGATCGGGAGACGTGTTCCAATATGTGTCAGGTTTTGTCCCCTGGTACTCGGGTGCAACATTCCAGACGCTTTACTAACACTCTCCCGACATGGAGAGTCAGTGCCTTTAACCTCCTGTTTGGCCCAGTTTGCAATTTCTGTGGAAGATGAACAGGAATAGGGAGAACCAATGACAGACTAGATGGAGGTGTCTGGACGGGCAAATTTAACTCTCATTTCCCACCAGGAAGAGGAATTAACCAAAGGCTCAGCGTGCCGTGCCGGAACCAGATTAGGGCCTGAAGCAATCCTGCGGTGTTGCGGCCAGCTCACAAGAAAGCAAGGTGAAGAAAGGAGCTCAGGGGCACTGTAATTCACAAACCTGCAGAGTAATAAATGATAGCTATCGTCCAAAAACATACTGAAGTAAGGCTGCCAAGAGGACTTGAAAGCGGGGCAGAATTGCAGGAAACCGATTTCAGGAGGTAGACTGGAATTGCATTTAAAGCATAGGAAAAGAGGCAGAACGTCCACAATGATGCACTTGGTCAAAAAGGGCGTATGCGTTTTTTCCTGAATATATTCAGGAAAAAACGCATACGCCCTTTTTGGCCAACTAAGCAAGCTTGCAAAGGAAATCTGCACTACCATGAAGTCTCACTTCCCCCCGGTCAAAAGGGCCATCTGAAAAAGGTGTAAAATCCAGAAAGGCAGGACAGGCCATGGAGAACTGGGAGCCTTGTTATGCTGATGGGCGGGATGTCAACTGCCAACAGCCACTCGGGAGAAGTGTATGGTGTTTCCTGAAACATCTAAAAAACAAAGCAACAGAGCCTAGGGCATTTCCACTTATGGTCCTATAGCTTAGGGAAATTAAAATCAAAAAGACACAGCCACCCCAAAGGTTGGGACGGCTCTGTTTACAAGAACCTGGTTTACGGTACAAGTTCAATATCGCAGAAAGTGATAAATGGATAAAGAAGTTGTGGTACTTACGTACAATGCAGTATCACTCAGCAATGAAATCTATGTCATCAGGCCCGTAGCAGCATAATGAGTGGATTCAGGTATGATGATTCTAACTGAAATAAGTCACACAGAAAAAGAAACATCATAAGATATCACTAATACACGGAATGTAAACTTGGCTACACAGGAACTGAATTACAAAACAGAACAGGGTCTCAAATTTAGAAAACCAACTTATGCTTGCTTAAGGGGAAAGGTGAGTTGGGGTGCTGCATAAAACCAGAGATTGAAATGAGCACAGATAAAGTTCCTTAAGCCAAATATGGAATAGACAAGAGCTACTCCTTGCTCAACGAAATGGACTCAACAACCCATATTAAACGCCTAAGAATGTACCTGACTAGGAAGTATCTTAAAACCTATGGATTGCTATGTCTCCGAAAGAGAATCAAGCATGTGTGCAGGGGCATAAACGCAGCAGTGATAGGACTGGAGAGGTTCGGTGAGCAAATGAAGACCCTTTGAAGTCATATTGCATGGTACCCATTCCACGGGTCTCAACTCTCCAGGTTTAAGGTATTCTTCCTTCAGCTAAAACATGCATGTGGAACACAGAGTATGATCAACCGTGTGATCGGGAGACGTGTTCCAATATGTCTCAGTTTTCGTCCCCTGGTACTCGGGTGCAACATTCCAGACGCTTTACTAACACTCTCCCGACTTGGAGAGTCAGTGCCTTTAACCTCCTGTTTGGCCCAGTTTGCAATTTCTGCGGAAGATGAACAGGAATAGGGAGAACCAATGACAGACTAGATGGAGGTGTCTGGATGGGCAAATTTAACCCTCATTTCGCACCAGGAAGAGGAATTAACCAAAGGCTCAGCGTGCCGTGCCGGAACCAGATTAGGGCCTGAAGCAATCCTGCGGTGTTGCGGCCAGCTCACGAGAAAGCGAGTTGAAGAAAGGAGCTCAGGGGCACTGTAATTCACAAACCTGCAGAGTTATAAATGACAGCTATCGTCCAAAAATATACTGAAGTAAGGCTGCCAAGAGGACTTGAAAGCGGGGCAGAATTGCAGGAAACCGATTTCAGGAGGTAGACTGGAATTGCATTTAAAGCATAGGAAAAGAGGCAGAACGTCCACAATGATGCACTTGGCCAAAAAGGGCGTATGCGTTTTTCCTGAATATATTCAGGAAAAAACGCATACGCCCTTTTTGGCCAACCAAGCAAGCTTGCAAAGGAAATCTGCACTACAATGAAGTCTCACTTCCCCCCGGTCAAAAGGGCCATCTGAAAAAAGTGTAAAATCCAGAAAGGCAGGACAGGCCATGGAGAACTGGGAGCCTTGTTATGCTGATGGGCGGGATGTCAACTGCCAACAGCCACTCGGGAGAAGTGTATGGTGTTTCCTGAAACATCTAAAAAACAAAGCAACAGAGCCTAGGGCATCTCCACTTATGGTCCTATAGCTTAGGGAAATTAAAATCAAAAAGACACAGCCACCCCAAAGGTTGGGACGGCTCTGTTTACAAGAACCTGGTTTACGGTACAAGTTCAATATCGCAGAAAGTGATAAATGGATAAAGAAGTTGTTGTACTTACGTACAATGCAGTATCACTCAGCAATGAAATCTATGTCATCAGGCCCGTAGCAGCATAATGAGTGGATTCAGGTATGATGATTCTAACTGAAATAAGTCACACAGAAAAAGAAACATCATAAGATATCACTAATACACGGAATGTAAACTTGGCTACACAGGAACTGAATTACAAAACAGAACAGGGTCTCAAATTTAGAAAACCAACTTATGCTTGCTTAAGGGGAAAGGTGAGTTGGGGTGCTGCATAAAACCAGAGATTGAAATGAGCACAGATAAAGTTCCTTAAGCCAAATATGGAATAGACAAGAGCTACTCCTTGCTCAACGAAATGGACTCAACAACCCATATTAAACGCCTAAGAATGTACCTGACTAGGAAGTATCTTAAAACCTATGGATTGCTATGTCTCCGAAAGAGAATCAAGCATGTGTGCAGGGGCATAAACGCAGCAGTGATAGGACTGGAGAGGTTCGGTGAGCAAATGAAGACCCTTTGAAGTCATATTGCATGGTACCCATTCCACGGGTCTCAACTCTCCAGGTTTAAGGTATTCTTCCTTCAGCTAAAACATGCATGTGGAACACAGAGTATGATCAACCGTGTGATCGGGAGACGTGTTCCAATATGTCTCAGTTTTCGTCCCCTGGTACTCGGGTGCAACATTCCAGACGCTTTACTAACACTCTCCCGACTTGGAGAGTCAGTGCCTTTAACCTCCTGTTTGGCCCAGTTTGCAATTTCTGCGGAAGATGAACAGGAATAGGGAGAACCAATGACAGACTAGATGGAGGTGTCTGGATGAGCAAATTTAACCCTCATTTCGCACCAGGAAGAGGAATTAACCAAAGGCTCAGCGTGCCGTGCCGGAACCAGATTAGGGCCTGAAGCAATCCTGCGGTGTTGCGGCCAGCTCACGAGAAAGCGAGTTGAAGAAAGGAGCTCAGGGGCACTGTAATTCACAAACCTGCAGAGTTATAAATGACAGCTATCGTCCAAAAATATACTGAAGTAAGGCTGCCAAGAGGACTTGAAAGCGGGGCAGAATTGCAGGAAACCGATTTCAGGAGGTAGACTGGAATTGCATTTAAAGCATAGGAAAAGAGGCAGAACGTCCACAATGATGCACTTGGCCAAAAAGGGCGTATGCGTTTTTCCTGAATATATTCAGGAAAAACGCATACGCCCTTTTTGGCCAACCAAGCAAGCTTGCAAAGGAAATCTGCACTACAATGAAGTCTCACTTCCCCCCGGTCAAAAGGGCCATCTGAAAAAAGTGTAAAATCCAGAAAGGCAGGACAGGCCATGGAGAACTGGGAGCCTTGTTATGCTGATGGGCGGGATGTCAACTGCCAACAGCCACTCGGGAGAAGTGTATGGTGTTTCCTGAAACATCTAAAAAACAAAGCAACAGAGCCTAGGGCATTTCCACTTATGGTCCTATAGCTTAGGGAAATTAAAATCAAAAAGACACAGCCACCCCAAAGGTTGGGACGGCTCTGTTTACAAGAACCTGGTTTACGGTACAAGTTCAATATCGCAGAAAGTGATAAATGGATAAAGAAGTTGTGGTACTTACGTACAATGCAGTATCACTCAGCAATGAAATCTATGTCATCAGGCCCGTAGCAGCATAATGAGTGGATTCAGGTATGATGATTCTAACTGAAATAAGTCACACAGAAAAAGAAACATCATAAGATATCACTAATACACGGAATGTAAACTTGGCTACACAGGAACTGAATTACAAAACAGAACAGGGTCTCAAATTTAGAAACCCAACTTATGCTTGCTTAAGGGGAAAGGTGAGTTGGGGTGCTGCATAAAACCAGAGATTGAAATGAGCACAGAGAAAGTTCCTTAAGCCAAATATGGAATAGACAAGAGCTACTCCTTGCTCAACGAAATGGATTCAACACCCCATATTAAACACCTAAGAATATACCTGACTAGGAAGTATCTTAAAACCTATGGATTGCTATGTCTCCGAAAGAGAATCAAGCGTGTGTGCAGGGGCATAAACGCAGCAGTTATAGGACTGGAGAGGTTCGGTGAGCAAATGAAGACCCTTTGAAGTCATATTGCATGGTACCCATTCCACGGGTCTCAACTCTCCAGGTTTAAGGTATTCTTCCTTCAGCTAAAACATGCATGTGGAACCCAGAGTATGATCAACCGTGTGATCGGGAGACGTGTTCCAATATGTGTCAGTTTTCGTCCCCTGGTACTCGGGTGCAACACTCCAGACGCTTTACTAACACTCTCCCGACTTGGAGAGTCAGTGCCTTTAACCTGCTGTTTGGCCGTTTGCAATTTCTGCGGAAGATGAACAGGAATAGGGAGAACCAATGACAGACTAGATGGAGGTGTCTGGACGGGCAAATTTAACTGTCATTTCACACCAGGGAGAGGAATTAACCAAAGGCTCAGCGTGCCGTGCCGGAACCAGATTAGGGCCTGAAGCAATCCTGCGGTGTTTCGGCCAGCTCACGAGAAAGCAAGTTGAAGAAAGGAGCTCAGGGGCACTGTAATTCACAAACCTGCAGAGTTATAAATGACAGCTATCGTCAAAAATATACTGAAGTAAGGCTGCCAAGAGGACTTGAAAGCGGGGCAGAATTGCAGGAAACCGATTTCAGGAGGTAGACTGGAATTGCATTTAAAGCATAGGAAAAGAGGCAGAACGTCCACAATGATGCACTTGGCCAAAAAGGGCGTATGCGTTTTTTCCTGAATATATTCAGGAAAAAGCGCATACGCCCTTTTTGTCCAACCAAGCAAGCTTGCAAAGGAAATCTGCACTACCATGAACTCTCACTTCCCCCCGGTCAAAAGGGCCATCTGAAAAAGGTGTAAAATCCAGAAAGGCAGGACAGGCCATGGAGAACTGGGAGCCTTGTTATACTGATGGGCGTGATTTCAATTGCCAACTGCCATTCCAGAGAAGTGTATGGTGTTTCCGGAAACATCTAAAAAACAAAGCAACAGAGCTTAGGGCACTTCCACTTATGGTCCTGTAGCTTAGGGAAATTAAAATCAAAAAGACACAGCCACCCCAAAAGTTGGGACGGCTCTGTTTACAAGAACCTGGTTTACGGTACAAGTTCTATATCGCAGAAAGTGAAAGATGGATAAAGAAGTTGTGGTACTTACGTACAATGCAGTATCATTCAGCAATGAAATCTATGTCATCAGGCCCGTAGCATCATAATGAGTGGATTCAGGTATGATGATTCTAACTGAAATAAGTCACACAGGAAAAGAAACATCATAAGATATCACTAATACACGGAATGTAAACTTGGCTACACAGGAACTGAATTACAAAACAGAACAGGGTCTCAAATTTAGAAACCCAACTTATGCTTGCTTAAGGGGAAAGGTGAGTTGGGGTGCTGCATAAAACCAGAGATTGAAATGAGCACAGATAAAGTTCCTTAAGCCAAATATGGAATAGACAAGAGCTACTCCTTGCTCAACGAAATGGACTCAACACCCCATATTAAACGCCTAAGAATGTACCTGACTAGGAAGTATCTTAAAACCTATGGACTGCTATGTCTCCGAAAGAGAATCAAGCGTGTGTACAGGGGCATAAACGCAGCAGTGATAGGACTGGAGAGGTTCGGTGAGCAAATGAAGACCCTTTGAAATCATATTGCATGGTACCCATTCCACGGGTCTCAACTCTCCAGGTTTAAGGTATTCTTCCTTCAGCTAAAACATGCATGTGGAATCCAGAGTATGATCAACAGTGTGATCGGGAGACGTGTTCCAATATGTGTCAGTTTTTGTCCCCTGGTACTCGGGTGCAACATTCCAGACGCTTTACTAACACTCTCCCGACATGGAGAGTCAGTGCCTTTAACCTCCTGTTTGGCCCAGTTTGCAATTTCTGTGGAAGATGAACAGGAATAGGGAGAACCAATGACAGACTAGATGGAGGTGTCTGGACGGGCAAATTTAACTCTCATTTCCCACCAGGAAGAGGAATTAACCAAAGGCTCAGCGTGCCGTGCCGGAACCAGATTAGGGCCTGAAGCAATCCTGCGGTGTTGCGGCCAGCTCACAAGAAAGCAAGGTGAAGAAAGGAGCTCAGGGGCACTGTAATTCACAAACCTGCAGAGTAATAAATGATAGCTATCGTCCAAAAATATACTGAAGTAAGGCTGCCAAGAGGACTTGAAAGCGGGGCAGAATTGCAGGAAACCGATTTCAGGAGGTAGACTGGAATTGCATTGAAAGCATAGGAAAAGAGGCAGAACGTCCACAATGATGCACTTGGTCAAAAAGGGCGTATGCGTTTTTTCCTGAATATATTCAGGAAAAAACGCATACGCCCTTTTTGGCCAACTAAGCAAGCTTGCAAAGGAAATCTGCACTACCATGAACTCTCACTTCCCCCCGGTCAAAAGGGCCATCTGAAAAAGGTGTAAAATCCAGAAAGGCAGGACAGGCCATGGAGAACTGGGAGCCTTGTTATGCTGATGGGCGTGATTTCAATTGCCAACAGCCATTCCAGAGAAGTGTATGGTGTTTCCGGAAACATCTAAAAAACAAAGCAACAGAGCCTAGGGCACTTCCACTTATGGTCCTGTAGCTTAGGGAAATTAAAATCAAAAAGACACAGCCACCCCAAATGTTGGGACGGCTCTGTTTACAAGAACCTGGTTTACGGTACAAGTTCAATATCGCAGAAAGTGAAACATGGATAAAGAAGTTGTGGTACTTACGTACAATGCAGTATCACTCAGCAATGAAATCTATGTCATCAGGCCCGTAGCAGCATAATGAGTGGATTCAGGTATGATGATTCTAACTGAAATAAGTCACACAGAAAAAGAAACATCATAAGATATCACTAATACACGGAATGTAAACTTGGCTACACAGGAACTGAATTACAAAACAGAACAGGGTCTCAAATTTAGAAACCCAACTTATGCTTGCTTAAGGGGAAAGGTGAGTTGGGGTGCTGCATAAAACCAGAGATTGAAATGAGCACAGAGAAAGTTCCTTAAGCCAAATATGGAATAGACAAGAGCTACTCCTTGCTCAACGAAATGGACTCAACACCCCATATTAAACGCCTAAGAATGTACCTGACTAGGAAGTATCTTAAAACCTATGGACTGCAATGTCTCCGAAAGAGAATCAAGCGTATGTACAGGGGCATAAACGCAGCAGTGATAGGACTGGAGAGGTTCGGTGAGCAAATGAAGACCCTTTGAAATCATATTGCATGGTACCCATTCCACGGGTCTCAACTCTCCAGGTTTAAGGTATTCTTCCTTCAGCTAAAACATGCATGTGGAATCCAGAGTATGATCAACAGTGTGATCGGGAGACGTGTTCCAATATGTGTCAGGTTTTGTCCCCTGGTACTCGGGTGCAACATTCCAGACGCTTTACTAACACTCTCCCGACATGGAGAGTCAGTGCCTTTAACCTCCTGTTTGGCCCAGTTTGCAATTTCTGTGGAAGATGAACAGGAATAGGGAGAACCAATGACAGACTAGATGGAGGTGTCTGGACGGGCAAATTTAACTCTCATTTCCCACCAGGAAGAGGAATTAACCAAAGGCTCAGCGTGCCGTGCCGGAACCAGATTAGGGCCTGAAGCAATCCTGCGGTGTTGCGGCCAGCTCACAAGAAAGCAAGGTGAAGAAAGGAGCTCAGGGGCACTGTAATTCACAAACCTGCAGAGTAATAAATGATAGCTATCGTCCAAAAACATACTGAAGTAAGGCTGCCAAGAGGACTTGAAAGCGGGGCAGAATTGCAGGAAACCGATTTCAGGAGGTAGACTGGAATTGCATTTAAAGCATAGGAAAAGAGGCAGAACGTCCACAATGATGCACTTGGTCAAAAAGGGCGTATGCGTTTTTTCCTGAATATATTCAGGAAAAAACGCATACGCCCTTTTTGGCCAACTAAGCAAGCTTGCAAAGGAAATCTGCACTACCATGAAGTCTCACTTCCCCCCGGTCAAAAGGGCCATCTGAAAAAGGTGTAAAATCCAGAAAGGCAGGACAGGCCATGGAGAACTGGGAGCCTTGTTATGCTGATGGGCGGGATGTCAACTGCCAACAGCCACTCGGGAGAAGTGTATGGTGTTTCCTGAAACATCTAAAAAACAAAGCAACAGAGCCTAGGGCATTTCCACTTATGGTCCTATAGCTTAGGGAAATTAAAATCAAAAAGACACAGCCACCCCAAAGGTTGGGACGGCTCTGTTTACAAGAACCTGGTTTACGGTACAAGTTCAATATCGCAGAAAGTGATAAATGGATAAAGAAGTTGTGGTACTTACGTACAATGCAGTATCACTCAGCAATGAAATCTATGTCATCAGGCCCGTAGCAGCATAATGAGTGGATTCAGGTATGATGATTCTAACTGAAATAAGTCACACAGAAAAAGAAACATCATAAGATATCACTAATACACGGAATGTAAACTTGGCTACACAGGAACTGAATTACAAAACAGAACAGGGTCTCAAATTTAGAAAACCAACTTATGCTTGCTTAAGGGGAAAGGTGAGTTGGGGTGCTGCATAAAACCAGAGATTGAAATGAGCACAGATAAAGTTCCTTAAGCCAAATATGGAATAGACAAGAGCTACTCCTTGCTCAACGAAATGGACTCAACAACCCATATTAAACGCCTAAGAATGTACCTGACTAGGAAGTATCTTAAAACCTATGGATTGCTATGTCTCCGAAAGAGAATCAAGCATGTGTGCAGGGGCATAAACGCAGCAGTGATAGGACTGGAGAGGTTCGGTGAGCAAATGAAGACCCTTTGAAGTCATATTGCATGGTACCCATTCCACGGGTCTCAACTCTCCAGGTTTAAGGTATTCTTCCTTCAGCTAAAACATGCATGTGGAACACAGAGTATGATCAACCGTGTGATCGGGAGACGTGTTCCAATATGTCTCAGTTTTCGTCCCCTGGTACTCGGGTGCAACATTCCAGACGCTTTACTAACACTCTCCCGACTTGGAGAGTCAGTGCCTTTAACCTCCTGTTTGGCCCAGTTTGCAATTTCTGCGGAAGATGAACAGGAATAGGGAGAACCAATGACAGACTAGATGGAGGTGTCTGGATGGGCAAATTTAACCCTCATTTCGCACCAGGAAGAGGAATTAACCAAAGGCTCAGCGTGCCGTGCCGGAACCAGATTAGGGCCTGAAGCCATCCTGCGGTGTTGCGGCCAGCTCACGAGAAAGCGAGTTGAAGAAAGGAGCTCAGGGGCACTGTAATTCACAAACCTGCAGAGTTATAAATGACAGCTATCGTCCAAAAATATACTGAAGTAAGGCTGCCAAGAGGACTTGAAAGCGGGGCAGAATTGCAGGAAACCGATTTCAGGAGGTAGACTGGAATTGCATTTAAAGCATAGGAAAAGAGGCAGAACGTCCACAATGATGCACTTGGCCAAAAAGGGCGTATGCGTTTTTCCTGAATATATTCAGGAAAAAACGCATACGCCCTTTTTGGCCAACCAAGCAAGCTTGCAAAGGAAATCTGCACTACAATGAAGTCTCACTTCCCCCCGGTCAAAAGGGCCATCTGAAAAAAGTGTAAAATCCAGAAAGGCAGGACAGGCCATGGAGAACTGGGAGCCTTGTTATGCTGATGGGCGGGATGTCAACTGCCAACAGCCACTCGGGAGAAGTGTATGGTGTTTCCTGAAACATCTAAAAAACAAAGCAACAGAGCCTAGGGCATCTCCACTTATGGTCCTATAGCTTAGGGAAATTAAAATCAAAAAGACACAGCCACCCCAAAGGTTGGGACGGCTCTGTTTACAAGAACCTGGTTTACGGTACAAGTTCAATATCGCAGAAAGTGATAAATGGATAAAGAAGTTGTTGTACTTACGTACAATGCAGTATCACTCAGCAATGAAATCTATGTCATCAGGCCCGTAGCAGCATAATGAGTGGATTCAGGTATGATGATTCTAACTGAAATAAGTCACACAGAAAAAGAAACATCATAAGATATCACTAATACACGGAATGTAAACTTGGCTACACAGGAACTGAATTACAAAACAGAACAGGGTCTCAAATTTAGAAACCCAACTTATGCTTGCTTAAGGGGAAAGGTGAGTTGGGGTGCTGCATAAAACCAGAGATTGAAATGAGCACAGAGAAAGTTCCTTAAGCCAAATATGGAATAGACAAGAGCTACTCCTTGCTCAACGAAATGGATTCAACACCCCATATTAAACACCTAATAATATACCTGACTAGGAAGTATCTTAAAACCTATGGATTGCTATGTCTCCGAAAGAGAATCAAGCGTGTGTGCAGGGGCATAATCGCAGCAGTGATAGGACTGGAGAGGTTCGGTGAGCAAATGAAGACCCTTTGAAGTCATATTGCATGGTACCCATTCCACGGGTCTCAACTCTCCAGGTTTAAGGTATTCTTCCTTCAGCTAAAACATGCATGTGGAACCCAGAGTATGATCAACCGTGTGATCGGGAGACGTGTTCCAATATGTCTCAGTTTTCGTCCCCTGGTACTCGGGTGCAACACTCCAGACGCTTTACTAACACTCTCCCGACTTGGAGAGTCAGTGCCTTTAACCTGCTGTTTGGCCGTTTGCAATTTCTGCGGAAGATGAACAGGAATAGGGAGAACCAATGTCAGACTAGATGGAGGTGTCTCGATGGGCAAATTTAACTCTCATTTCGCACCAGGAAGAGGAATTAACCAAAGGCTCAGCGTGCCGTGCCGGAACCAGATTAGGGCCTGAAGCAATCCTGCGGTGTTGAGGCCAGCTCACGAGAAAGCAAGTTGAAGAAAGGTGCTCAGGGGCACTGTAAGTCACAAACCTGCAGAGTTATAAATGACAGCTATCGTCCAAAAATATACTGAAGTAAGGCTGCCAAGAGGACTTGAAAGCGGGGCAGAATTGCAGGAAACCGATTTCAGGAGGTAGACTGGAATTGCATTGAAAGCATAGGAAAAGAGGCAGAACGTCCACAATGATGCACTTGGCCAAAAAGGGCGTATGCGTTTTCTCCTGAATATATTCAGGAAAAAACGCATACGCCCTTTTTGGCCAACCAAGCAAGCTTGCAAAGGAAATCTGCACTACAATGAAGTCTCACTTCCCCCCGGTCAAAAGGGCCATCTGAAAAATGTGTAAAATCCAGAAAGGCAGGACAGGCCATGGAGAACTGGGAGCCCTGTTATGCTGATGGGCGGGATGTCAATTGCCAACAGCCACTCGGGAGAAGTGTATGGTGTTTCCTGAAACATCTAAAAAACAAAGCAACAGAGCCTAGGGCACTTCCACTTATGGTCCTATAGCTTAGGGAAATTAAAATCAAAAAGACACAGCCACCCCAAAGGTTGGGATGGCTCTGTTTACAAGAACCTGGTTTACGGTACAAGTTCAATATCGCAGAAAGTGAAAAATGGATAAAGAAGTTGTGGTACTTACGTACAATGCAGTATCACTCAGCAATGAAATCTATGTCATCAGGCCCGTAGCAGCATAATGAGTGGATTCAGGTACGATGATTCTAACTGAAATAAGTCACACAGAAAAAGAAACATCATAAGATATCACTAATACACGGAATGTAACCTTGGCTACACAGGAACTGAATTACAAAACAGAACAGGGTCTCAAATTTAGAAACCCAACTTATGCTTGCTTAAGGGGAAAGGTGAGTTGGGGTGCTGCATAAAACCAGAGATTGAAATGAGCACAGATAAATTTCCTTAAGCCAAATATGGAATAGACAAGAGCTACTCCTTGCTCAACGAAATGGACTCAACACCCCATATTAAACGCCTAAGAATGTACCTGACTAGGAAGTATCTTAAAACCTATGGACTGCTATGTCTCCGAAAGAGAATCAAGCATGTGTACAGGGGCATAAACGCAGCAGTGATAGGATTGGAGAGGTTCGGTGAGCAAATGAAGACCCTTTGAAGTCATATTGCATGGTACCCATTCCACGGGTCTCAACTCTCCAGGTTTAAGGTATTCTTCCTTCAGCTAAAACATGCATGCGGAACCCAGAGTATGATCAACCATGTGATTGGGAGACGTGTTCAAATATGTCTCAGTTTTCGTCCCGTGGTACTCGGGTGCAACATTCCAGACGCTTTACTAACACTCTCCCGACTTGGAGAGTCAGTGCCTTTAACCTCCTGTTTGGCCCAGTTTGCAATTTCTGCGGAAGATGAACAGGAATAGGGAGAACCAATGAGAGACTAGCTGGAGGTGTCTGGACGGGCAAATTTAACTCTCATTTCCCACCAGGAAGAGGAATTAACCAAAGGCTCAGCGTGCCGTGCCGGAACCAGATTAGGGCCTGAAGCCATCCTGCGGTGTTGCGGCCAGCTCACGAGAAAGCGAGTTGAAGAAAGGAGCTCAGGGGCACTGTAATTCACAAACCTGCAGAGTTATAAATGACAGCTATCGTCCAAACATATACCTAAGTAAGGCTGCCAAGAGGACTTGAAAGCGGGACAGAATTGCAGGAAACCGATTTCAGGAGGTAGACTGGAATTGCATTTAAAGCATAGGAAAAGAGGCAGAACGTCCACAATGATGCACTTGGCCAAAAAGGGCGTATGCGTTTTTTCCTGAATATATTCAGGAAAAAACGCATACGCACTTTTTGGCCAACCAAGCAAGCTTGCAAAGGAAATCTGCACTACAATGAAGTCTCACTTCCCCCCGGTCAAAAGGGCCATCTGAAAAAAGTGTAAAATCCAGAAAGGCAGGACAGGCCATGGAGAACTGGGAGCCTTGTTATGCTGATGGGCGTGATTTCAATTGCCAACAGCCATTCCAGAGAAGTGTATGGTGTTTCCTAAAACATCTAAAAAACAAAGCAACAGAGCCTAGGGCACTTCCACTTATGGTCCTATAGCTTAGGGAAATTAAAATCAAAAAGACAGAGCCACCCAAAAGGTTGGAACGGCTCTGTTTACAAGAAACTCATTTACGGTACAAGTTCCATATCGCAGAAAGTAAAAAATTGATAAAGATGTTGTGGTACTTACGTACAACGCAATATCACTCAGCAATGAAATCTATGTCATCAGTCCCATAGCAGCATAATGAGTGGTTTCAGATACGATGATTCTAACTGAAATAAGTCACACAGAAAAAGAAACATCATAAGATATCACTAATACACGGAATGTAAACTTGGCTACACAGGAACTGAATTACAAAACAGAACAGGGTCTCAAATTTAGAAACCCAACTTATGCTTGCTTAAGGGGAAAGGTGAGTTGGGGTGCTGCATAAAACCAGAGATTGAAATGAGCACAGATAAAGTTCCTTAAGCCAAATATGGAATAGACAAGAGCTACTCCTTGCTCAACGAAATGGACTCAACACCCCATATTAAACGCCTAAGAATGTACCTGACTAGGAAGTATCTTAAAACCTATGGATTGCTATGTCTCCGAAAGGGAATCAAGCGTGTGTGCAGGGGCATAAACGCAGCAGTGATAGGACTGGAGAGGTTCGGTGAGCAAATGAAGACCCTTTGAAGTCATATTGCATGGTACCCATTCCACGGGTCTCAACTCTCCAGGTTTAAGGTATTCTTCCTTCAGCGAAAACATGCATGTGGAACCCAGAGTATGATCAACCGTGTGATCGGGAGACGTGTTCCAATATGTCTCAGTTTTCGTCCCCTGGTACTCGGGTGCAACATTCCAGACGCTTTACTAACACTCTCCCGACTTGGAGAGTCAGTGCCTTTAACCTCCTGTTTGGCCCAGTTTGCAATTTCTCTGGAAGATGAACAGGAATAGGGAGAACCAATGACAGACTAGATGGAGGTGTCTGGATGGGCAAATTTAACTCTCATTTCGCACCAGGAAGAGGAATTAACCAAAGGCTCAGCGTGCCGTGCCGGAACCAGATTAAGGCCTGAAGCAATCCTGCGGTGTTGCGGCCAGCTCACGAGAAAGCGAGTTGAAGAAAGGAGCTCAGGGGCACTGTAATTCACAAACCTGCAGAGTTATAAATGACAGCTATCGTCCAAAAATATACTGAAGTAAGGCTGCCAAGAGGACTTGAAAGCGGGGCAGAATTGCAGGAAACCAATTTCAGGAGGTAGACTGGAATTGCATTTAAAGCATAGGAAAAGAGGCAGAACGTCCACAATGATGCACTTGGCCAAAAAGGGCGTATGCGTTTTTCCTGAATATATTCAGGAAAAAACGCATACGCCCTTTTTGGCCAACCAAGCAAGCTTGCAAAGGAAATCTGCACTACAATGAACTCTCACTTCCCCCCGGTCAAAAGGGCCATCTGAAAAAAGTGTAAAATCCAGAAATGCAGGACAGGCCATGGAGAACTGGGAGCCTTGTTATGCTGATGGGCGGGATGTCAACTGCCAACAGCCACTCGGGAGAAGTGTATGGTGTTTCCTGAAACATCTAAAAAACAAAGCAACAGAGCCTATGGCATTTCCACTTATGGTCCTATAGCTTAGGGAAATTAAAATCAAAAAGACACAGCCACCCCAAAGGTTGGGACGGCTCTGTTTACAAGAACCTGGTTTACGGTACAAGTTCAATATCGCAGAAAGTGATAAATGGATAAAGAAGTTGTGGTACTTACGTACAATGCAGTATCACTCAGCAATGAAATCTATGTCATCAGGCCCGTAGCAGCATAATGAGTGGATTCAGGTATGATGATTCTAACTGAAATAAGTCACACAGAAAAAGAAACATCATAAGATATCACTAATACACGGAATGTAAACTTGGCTACACAGGAACTGAATTACAAAACAGAACAGGGTCTCAAATTTAGAAAACCAACTTATGCTTGCTTAAGGGGAAAGGTGAGTTGGGGTGCTGCATAAAACCAGAGATTGAAATGAGCACAGAGAAAGTTCCTTAAGCCAAATATGGAATAGACAAGAGCTACTCCTTGCTCAACGAAATGGATTCAACACCCCATATTAAACACCTAAGAATATACCTGACTAGGAAGTATCTTAAAACCTATGGATTGCTATGTCTCCAAAAGAGAATCAAGCGTGTGTGCAGGGGCATAAACGCAGCAGTGATAGGACTGGAGAGGTTCGGTGAGCAAATGAAGACCCTTTGAAGTCATATTGCATGGTACCCATTCCACGGGTCTCAACTCTCCAGGTTTAAGGTATTCTTCCTTCAGCTAAAACATGCATGTGGAACCCAGAGTATGATCAACCGTGTGATCGGGAGACGTGTTCCAATATGTGTCAGTTTTCATCCCGTGGTACTCGGGTGCAACACTCCAGACGCTTTACTAACACTCTCCCGACTTGGAGAGTCAGTGCCTTTAACCTCCTGTTTGGCCCAGTTTGCAATTTCTGCGGAAGATGAACAGGAATAGGGAGAACCAATGTCAGACTAGATGGAGGTGTCTGGATGGGCAAATTTAACTCTCATTTCGCACCAGGAAGAGGAATTAACCAAAGGCTCAGCGTGCCGTGCCGGAACCAGATTAGGGCCTGAAGCAATCCTGCGGTGTTGGGGCCAGCTCACGAGAAAGCGAGTTGAAGAAAGGAGCTCAGGGGCACTGTAATTCACAAACCTGCAGAGGTATAAATGACAGCTATCGTCCAAAAATATACTGAAATAAGGCTGCCAAGAGGACTTGAAAGCGGGGCAGAATTGCAGGAAACCGATTTCAGGAGGTAGACTGGAATTGCATTTAAAGCATAGGAAAAGAGGCAGAACGTCCACAATGATGCACTTGGCCAAAAAGGGCGTATGCGTTTTTTCCTGAATATATTCAGGAAAAAACGCATACGCACTTTTTGGCCAACCAAGCAAGCTTGCAAAGGAAATCTGCACTACAATGAAGTCTCACTTCCCCCCGGTCAAAAGGGCCATCTGAAAAAAGTGTAAAATCCAGAAAGGCAGGACAGGCCATGGAGAACTGGGAGCCTTGTTATGCTGATGGGCGTGATTTCAATTGCCAACAGCCATTCCAGAGAAGTGTATGGTGTTTCCTAAAACATCTAAAAAACAAAGCAACAGAGCCTAGGGCACTTCCACTTATGGTCCTATAGCTTAGGGAAATTAAAATCAAAAAGACAGAGCCACCCAAAAGGTTGGAACGGCTCTGTTTACAAGAAACTCATTTACGGTACAAGTTCCATATCGCAGAAAGTAAAAAATTGATAAAGATGTTGTGGTACTTACGTACAACGCAATATCACTCAGCAATGAAATCTATGTCATCAGTCCCATAGCAGCATAATGAGTGGATTCAGATACGATGATTCTAACTGAAATAAGTCACACAGAAAAAGAAACATCATAAGATATCACTAATACACGGAATGTAAACTTGGCTACACAGGAACTGAATTACAAAACAGAACAGGGTCTCAAATTTAGAAACACAACTTATGCTTGCTTAAGGGGAAAGGTGAGTTGGGGTGCTGCATAAAACCAGAGATTGAAATGAGCACAGATAAAGTTCCTTAAGCCAAATATGGAATAGACAAGAGCTACTCCTTGCTCAACGAAATGGACTCAACACCCCATATTAAACGCCTAAGAATGTACCTGACTAGGAAGTATCTTAAAACCTATGGATTGCTATGTCTCCGAAAGGGAATCAAGCGTGTGTGCAGGGGCATAAACGCAGCAGTGATAGGATTGGAGAGGTTCGGTGAGCAAATGAAGACCCTTTGAAGTCATATTGCATGGTACCCATTCCACGGGTCTCAACTCTCCAGGTTTAAGGTATTCTTCCTTCAGCTAAAACATGCATGTGGAACCCAGAGTATGATCAACCGTGTGATCGGGAGACGTGTTCCAATATGTGTCAGTTTTCGTCCCCTGGTACTCGGGTGCAACATTCCAGACGCTTTACTAACACTCTCCCGACTTGGAGAGTCAGTGCCTTTAACCTCCTGTTTGGCCCAGTTTGCAATTTCTGCGGAAGATGAACAGGAATAGGGAGAACCAATGACAGACTAGATGGAGGTGTCTGGATGGGCAAATTTAACTCTCATTTCGCACCAGGAAGAGGAATTAACCAAAGGCTCAGCGTGCCGTGCCGGAACCAGATTAAGGCCTGAACCAATCCTGCGGTGTTGCGGCCAGCTCACGAGAAAGCGAGTTGAAGAAAGGAGCTCAGGGGCACTGTAATTCACAAACCTGCAGAGTTATAAATGACAGCTATCGTCCAAAAATATACTGAAGTAAGGCTGCCAAGAGGACTTGAAAGCGGGGCAGAATTGCAGGAAACCGATTTCAGGAGGTAGACTGGAATTGCATTTAAAGCATAGGAAAAGAGGCAGAACGTCCACAATGATGCACTTGGCCAAAAAGGGCGTATGCGTTTTTCCTGAATATATTCAGGAAAAAACGCATACGCCCTTTTTGGCCAACCAAGCAAGCTTGCAAAGGAAATCTGCACTACAATGAAGTCTCACTTCCCCCCGGTCAAAAGGGCCATCTGAAAAAAGTGTAAAATCCAGAAAGGCAGGACAGGCCATGGAGAACTGGGAGCCTTGTTATGCTGATGGGCGGGATGTCAACTGCCAACAGCCACTCGGGAGAAGTGTATGGTGTTTCCTGAAACATCTAAAAAACAAAGCAACAGAGCCTATGGCATTTCCACTTATGGTCCTATAGCTTAGGGAAATTAAAATCAAAAAGACACAGCCACCCCAAAGGTTGGGACGGCTCTGTTTACAAGAACCTGGTTTACGGTACAAGTTCAATATCGCAGAAAGTGATAAATGGATAAAGAAGTTGTGGTACTTACGTACAATGCAGTATCACTCAGCAATGAAATCTATGTCATCAGGCCCGTAGCAGCATAATGAGTGGATTCAGGTATGATGATTCTAACTGAAATAAGTCACACAGAAAAAGAAACATCATAAGATATCACTAATACACGGAATGTAAACTTGGCTACACAGGAACTGAATTACAAAACAGAACAGGGTCTCAAATTTAGAAAACCAACTTATGCTTGCTTAAGGGGAAAGGTGAGTTGGGGTGCTGCATAAAACCAGAGATTGAAATGAGCACAGAGAAAGTTCCTTAAGCCAAATATGGAATAGACAAGAGCTACTCCTTGCTCAACGAAATGGATTCAACACCCCATATTAAACACCTAAGAATATACCTGACTAGGAAGTATCTTAAAACCTATGGATTGCTATGTCTCCAAAAGAGAATCAAGCGTGTGTGCAGGGGCATAAACGCAGCAGTGATAGGACTGGAGAGGTTCGGTGAGCAAATGAAGACCCTTTGAAGTCATATTGCATGGTACCCATTCCACGGGTCTCAACTCTCCAGGTTTAAGGTATTCTTCCTTCAGCTAAAACATGCATGTGGAACCCAGAGTATGATCAACCGTGTGATCGGGAGACGTGTTCCAATATGTGTCAGTTTTCGTCCCCTGGTACTCGGGTGCAACATTCCAGACGCTTTACTAACACTCTCCCGACTTGGAGAGTCAGTGCCTTTAACCTCCTGTTTGGCCCAGTTTGCAATTTCTGCGGAAGATGAACAGGAATAGGGAGAACCAATGACAGACTAGATGGAGGTGTCTGGATGGGCAAATTTAACTCTCATTTCGCACCAGGAAGAGGAATTAACCAAAGGCTCAGCGTGCCGTGCCGGAACCAGATTAAGGCCTGAACCAATCCTGCGGTGTTGCGGCCAGCTCACGAGAAAGCGAGTTGAAGAAAGGAGCTCAGGGGCACTGTAATTCACAAACCTGCAGAGTTATAAATGACAGCTATCGTCCAAAAATATACTGAAGTAAGGCTGCCAAGAGGACTTGAAAGCGGGGCAGAATTGCAGGAAACCGATTTCAGGAGGTAGACTGGAATTGCATTTAAAGCATAGGAAAAGAGGCAGAACGTCCACAATGATGCACTTGGCCAAAAAGGGCGTATGCGTTTTTCCTGAATATATTCAGGAAAAAACGCATACGCCCTTTTTGGCCAACCAAGCAAGCTTGCAAAGGAAATCTGCACTACAATGAAGTCTCACTTCCCCCCGGTCAAAAGGGCCATCTGAAAAAAGTGTAAAATCCAGAAAGGCAGGACAGGCCATGGAGAACTGGGAGCCTTGTTATGCTGATGGGCGGGATGTCAACTGCCAACAGCCACTCGGGAGAAGTGTATGGTGTTTCCTGAAACATCTAAAAAACAAAGCAACAGAGCCTATGGCATTTCCACTTATGGTCCTATAGCTTAGGGAAATTAAAATCAAAAAGACACAGCCACCCCAAAGGTTGGGACGGCTCTGTTTACAAGAACCTGGTTTACGGTACAAGTTCAATATCGCAGAAAGTGATAAATGGATAAAGAAGTTGTGGTACTTACGTACAATGCAGTATCACTCAGCAATGAAATCTATGTCATCAGGCCCGTAGCAGCATAATGAGTGGATTCAGGTATGATGATTCTAACTGAAATAAGTCACACAGAAAAAGAAACATCATAAGATATCACTAATACACGGAATGTAAACTTGGCTACACAGGAACTGAATTACAAAACAGAACAGGGTCTCAAATTTAGAAAACCAACTTATGCTTGCTTAAGGGGAAAGGTGAGTTGGGGTGCTGCATAAAACCAGAGATTGAAATGAGCACAGAGAAAGTTCCTTAAGCCAAATATGGAATAGACAAGAGCTACTCCTTGCTCAACGAAATGGATTCAACACCCCATATTAAACACCTAAGAATATACCTGACTAGGAAGTATCTTAAAACCTATGGATTGCTATGTCTCCAAAAGAGAATCAAGCGTGTGTGCAGGGGCATAAACGCAGCAGTGATAGGACTGGAGAGGTTCGGTGAGCAAATGAAGACCCTTTGAAGTCATATTGCATGGTACCCATTCCACGGGTCTCAACTCTCCAGGTTTAAGGTATTCTTCCTTCAGCTAAAACATGCATGTGGAACCCAGAGTATGATCAACCGTGTGATCGGGAGACGTGTTCCAATATGTGTCAGTTTTCATCCCGTGGTACTCGGGTGCAACACTCCAGACGCTTTACTAACACTCTCCCGACTTGGAGAGTCAGTGCCTTTAACCTCCTGTTTGGCCCAGTTTGCAATTTCTGCGGAAGATGAACAGGAATAGGGAGAACCAATGTCAGACTAGATGGAGGTGTCTGGATGGGCAAATTTAACTCTCATTTCGCACCAGGAAGAGGAATTAACCAAAGGCTCAGCGTGCCGTGCCGGAACCAGATTAGGGCCTGAAGCAATCCTGCGGTGTTGGGGCCAGCTCACGAGAAAGCGAGTTGAAGAAAGGAGCTCAGGGGCACTGTAATTCACAAACCTGCAGAGGTATAAATGACAGCTATCGTCCAAAAATATACTGAAATAAGGCTGCCAAGAGGACTTGAAAGCGGGGCAGAATTGCAGGAAACCGATTTCAGGAGGTAGACTGGAATTGCATTTAAAGCATAGGAAAAGAGGCAGAACGTCCACAATGATGCACTTGGCCAAAAAGGGCGTATGCGTTTTTTCCTGAATATATTCAGGAAAAAACGCATACGCCCTTTTTGGCCAACCAAGCAAGCTTGCAAAGGAAATCTGCACTACAATGAAGTCTCACTTCCCCCCGGTCAAAAGGGCCATCTGAAAACAGTGTAAAATCAGAAAGGCAGGACAGGCCATGGAGAACTGGGAGCCCTGTTATGCTGATGGGCGGGATGTCAATTGCCAACAGCCACTCGGGAGAAGTGTATGGTGTTTCCTGAAACATCTAAAAAACAAAGCAACAGAGCCTAGGGCACTTCCACTTATGGTCCTATAGCTTAGGGAAATTAAAATCAAAAAGACACAGCCACCCCAAAGGTTGGGATGGCTCTGTTTACAAGAACCTGGTTTACGGTACAAGTTCAATATCGCAGAAAGTGAAAAATGGATAAAGAAGTTGTGGTACTTACGTACAATGCAGTATCACTCAGCAATGAAATCTATGTCATCAGGCCCGTAGCAGCATAATGAGTGGATTCAGGTACGATGATTCTAACTGAAATAAGTCACACAGAAAAAGAAACATCATAAGATATCACTAATACACGGAATGTAACCTTGGCTACACAGGAACTGAATTACAAAACAGAACAGGGTCTCAAATTTAGAAACCCAACTTATGCTTGCTTAAGGGGAAAGGTGAGTTGGGGTGCTGCATAAAACCAGAGATTGAAATGAGCACAGATAAAGTTCCTTAAGCCAAATATGGAATAGAAAAGAGCTACTCCTTGCTCAATGAAATGGACTCAACACCCCATATTAAACGCCTAAGAATGTACCTGACTAGGAAGTATCTTAAAACCTATGGATTGCTATGTCTCCGAAATTGAATCAAGCGTGTGTACAGGGGCATAAACGCAGCAGTGATAGGACTGGAGAGGTTCGGTGAGCAAATGAAGACCCTTTGAAGTCATATTGCATGGGACCCATTCCACGGGTCTCAACTCTCCAGGTTTAAGGTATTCTTCCTTCAGCTAAAACATGCATGTGGAACCCAGAGTATGATCAACCGTGTGATCGGGAGACGTGTTCCAATATGTGTCAGTTTTCATCCCCTGGTACTCGGGTGCAACATTCCAGACGCTTTACTAACACTCTCCCGACTTGGAGAGTCAGTGCCTTTAACCTCCTGTTTGGCCCAGTTTGCAATTTCTGCGGAAGATGAACAGGAATAGGGAGAACCAATGACAGACTAGATGGAGGTGTCTGGATGGGCAAATTTAACCCTCATTTCGCAGCAGGAAGAGGAATTAACCAAAGGCTCAGCGTGCCGTGCCGGAACCAGATTAGGGCCTGAAGCAATCCTGCGGTGTTGCAGCCAGCTCACGAGAAAGCGAGTTGAAGAAAGGAGCTCAGGGGCACTGTAATTCACAAACCTGCAGTGGTATAAATGACAGCTATCGTCCAAAAATATACTGAAGTAAGGCTGCCAAGAGGACTTAAAAGCGGGGCAGAATTGCAGGAAACCGATTTCAGGAGGTAGACTGGAATTGCATTTAAAGCATAGGAAAAGAGGCAGAACGTCCACAATGATGCACTTGGCCAAAAAGGGCGTATGCGTTTTTCCTGAATATATTCAGGAAAAAACGCATACGCCCTTTTTGGCCAACCAAGCAAGCTTGCAAAGGAAATCTGCACTACCATGAACTCTCACTTCCCCCCGGTCAAAAGGGCCATCTGAAAAAGGTGTAAAATCCAGCAAGGCAGGACAGGCCATGGAGAACTGGGAGCCTTGTTATGCTGATGGGCGGGATGTCAACTGCCAACAGCCACTCGGGAGAAGTGTATGGTGTTGCCTGAAACATCTAAAAAACAAAGCAACAGAGCCTAGGGCACTTCCACTTATGGTCCTATAGCTTAGGGAAATTAAAATCAAAAAGACACAGCCACCCCAAATGTTGGGATGGCTCTGTTTATAAGAACCTGGTTTACGGTACAAGTTCAATATCGCAGAAAGTGAAAAATGGATAAAGAAGTTGTGGTACTTACGTACAATGCAATATCACTCAGCAATGAAATCTATGTCATCAGGCCCGTAGCAGCATAATGAGTGGATTCAGGTATGATGATTCCAACTGAAATAAGTCACACAGAAAAAGAAACATCATAAGATATCACTAATACACGGAATGTAAACTTGGCTACACAGGAACTGAATTACAAAACAGAACAGGGTCTCAAATTTAGAAACCCAACTTATGCTTACTTAAGGGGAAAGGTGAGTTGGGGTGCTGCATAAAACCAGAGATTGAAATGAGCACAGATAAAGTTCCTTAAGCCAAATATGGAATAGACAAGAGCTACTCCTTGCTCAACGAAATGGACTCAACACCCCATATTAAACGCCTAAGAATGTACCTGACTAGGAAGTATCTTAAAACCTATGGATTGCTATGTCCCCGAAAGAGAATCAAGCGTGTGTACAGGGGCATAAAGGCAGCAGTGATAGGACTGGACAGGTTCGGTGAGCAAATGAAGACCCTTTGAAGTCATATTGCATGGTACCCATTCCACGGGTCTCAACTCTCCAGGTTTAAGGTATTCTTCCTTCAGCTAAAACATGCATGTGGAACCCAGAGTATGATCAACCGTGTGATCGGGAGACGTGTTCCAATATGTGTCAGTTTTCGTCCCCTGGTACTCGGGTGCAACATTCCAGACGCTTTACTAACACTCTCCCGACTTGGAGAGTCAGTGCCTTTAACCTCCTGTTTGGCCCAGGTTGCAATTTCTGCGGAAGATGAACAGGAATAGGGAGAACCAATGACAGACTAGCTGGAGGTGTCTGGACGGGCAAATTTAACTCTCATTTCCCACCAGGAAGAGGAATTAACCAAAGGCTCAGCGTGCCGTGCCGGAACCAGATTAGGGCCTGAAGCCATCCTGCAGTGTTGCGGCCAGCTCACGAGAAAGTGAGTTGAAGAAAGGAGCTCAGGGGCACTGTAATTCACAAACCTGCAGAGTTATAAATGACAGCTATCGTCCAAAAATATACTGAAGTAAGGCTGCCAAGAGGACTTGAAAGCGGGGCAGAATTGCAGGAAACCGATTTCAGGAGGTAGACTGGAATTGCATTTAAAGCATAGGAAAAGAGGCAGAACGTCCACAATGATGCACTTGGCCAAAAAGGGCGTATGCGTTTTTTCCTGAATATATTCAGGAAAAAACGCATACGCCCATTTTGGCCAACCAAGCAAGCTTGCAAAGGAAGTCTGCACTACAATGAAGTCTCACTTCCCCCCGGTCAAAAGGGCCATCTGAAAAAAGTGTAAAATCCAGAAAGGCAGGACAGGCCATGGAGAACTGGGAGCCTTGTTATGCTGATGGGCGGGATGTCAACTGCCAACAGCCACTCGGGAGAAGTGTATGGTGTTTCCTGAAACATCTAAAAAACAAAGCAACAGAGCCTAGGGCATTTCCACTTATGGTCCTATAGCTTAGGGAAATTAAAATCAAAAAGACACAGCCACCCCAAAGGTTGGGACGGCTCTGTTTACAAGAACCTGGTTTACGGTACAAGTTCAATATCGCAGAAAGTGATAAATGGATAAAGAAGTTGTGGTACTTACGTACAATGCAGTATCACTCAGCAATGAAATCTATGTCATCAGGCCCGTAGCAGCATAATGAGTGGATTCAGGTATGATGATTCTAACTGAAATAAGTCACACAGAAAAAGAAACATCATAAGATATCACTAATACACGGAATGTAAACTTGGCTACACAGGAACTGAATTACAAAACAGAACAGGGTCTCAAATTTAGAAACCCAACTTATGCTTGCTTAAGGGGAAAGGTGAGTTGGGGTGCTGCATAAAACCAGAGATTGAAATGAGCACAGAGAAAGTTCCTTAAGCCAAATATGGAATAGACAAGAGCTACTCCTTGCTCAACGAAATGGATTCAACACCCCATATTAAACACCTAAGAATATACCTGACTAGGAAGTATCTTAAAACCTATGGATTGCTATGTCTCCAAAAGAGAATCAAGCGTGTGTGCAGGGGCATAAACGCAGCAGTGATAGGACTGGAGAGGTTCGGTGAGCAAATGAAGACCCTTTGAAGTCATATTGCATGGTACCCATTCCACGGGTCTCAACTCTCCAGGTTTAAGGTATTCTTCCTTCAGCTAAAACATGCATGTGGAACCCAGAGTATGATCAACCGTGTGATCGGGAGACGTGTTCCAATATGTGTCAGTTTTCATCCCGTGGTACTCGGGTGCAACACTCCAGACGCTTTACTAACACTCTCCCGACTTGGAGAGTCAGTGCCTTTAACCTCCTGTTTGGCCCAGTTTGCAATTTCTGCGGAAGATGAACAGGAATAGGGAGAACCAATGTCAGACTAGATGGAGGTGTCTGGATGGGCAAATTTAACTCTCATTTCGCACCAGGAAGAGGAATTAACCAAAGGCTCAGCGTGCCGTGCCGGAACCAGATTAGGGCCTGAAGCAATCCTGCGGTGTTGGGGCCAGCTCACGAGAAAGCGACTTGAAGAAAGGAGCTCAGGGGCACTGTAATTCACAAACCTGCAGAGGTATAAATGACAGCTATCGTCCAAAAATATACTGAAATAAGGCTGCCAAGAGGACTTGAAAGCGGGGCAGAATTGCAGGAAACCGATTTCAGGAGGTAGACTGGAATTGCATTTAAAGCATAGGAAAAGAGGCAGAACGTCCACAATGATGCACTTGGCCAAAAAGGGCGTATGCGTTTTTTCCTGAATATATTCAGGAAAAAACGCATACGCCCTTTTTGGCCAACCAAGCAAGCTTGCAAAGGAAATCTGCACTACAATGAAGTCTCACTTCCCCCCGGTCAAAAGGGCCATCTGAAAACAGTGTAAAATCAGAAAGGCAGGACAGGCCATGGAGAACTGGGAGCCCTGTTATGCTGATGGGCGGGATGTCAATTGCCAACAGCCACTCGGGAGAAGTGTATGGTGTTTCCTGAAACATCTAAAAAACAAAGCAACAGAGCCTAGGGCACTTCCACTTATGGTCCTATAGCTTAGGGAAATTAAAATCAAAAAGACACAGCCACCCCAAAGGTTGGGATGGCTCTGTTTACAAGAACCTGGTTTACGGTACAAGTTCAATATCGCAGAAAGTGAAAAATGGATAAAGAAGTTGTGGTACTTACGTACAATGCAGTATCACTCAGCAATGAAATCTATGTCATCAGGCCCGTAGCAGCATAATGAGTGGATTCAGGTACGATGATTCTAACTGAAATAAGTCACACAGAAAAAGAAACATCATAAGATATCACTAATACACGGAATGTAACCTTGGCTACACAGGAACTGAATTACAAAACAGAACAGGGTCTCAAATTTAGAAACCCAACTTATGCTTGCTTAAGGGGAAAGGTGAGTTGGGGTGCTGCATAAAACCAGAGATTGAAATGAGCACAGATAAAGTTCCTTAAGCCAAATATGGAATAGAAAAGAGCTACTCCTTGCTCAATGAAATGGACTCAACACCCCATATTAAACGCCTAAGAATGTACCTGACTAGGAAGTATCTTAAAACCTATGGATTGCTATGTCTCCGAAATTGAATCAAGCGTGTGTACAGGGGCATAAACGCAGCAGTGATAGGACTGGAGAGGTTCGGTGAGCAAATGAAGACCCTTTGAAGTCATATTGCATGGGACCCATTCCACGGGTCTCAACTCTCCAGGTTTAAGGTATTCTTCCTTCAGCTAAAACATGCATGTGGAACCCAGAGTATGATCAACCGTGTGATCGGGAGACGTGTTCCAATATGTGTCAGTTTTCATCCCCTGGTACTCGGGTGCAACATTCCAGACGCTTTACTAACACTCTCCCGACTTGGAGAGTCAGTGCCTTTAACCTCCTGTTTGGCCCAGTTTGCAATTTCTGCGGAAGATGAACAGGAATAGGGAGAACCAATGACAGACTAGATGGAGGTGTCTGGATGGGCAAATTTAACCCTCATTTCGCAGCAGGAAGAGGAATTAACCAAAGGCTCAGCGTGCCGTGCCGGAACCAGATTAGGGCCTGAAGCAATCCTGCGGTGTTGCAGCCAGCTCACGAGAAAGCGAGTTGAAGAAAGGAGCTCAGGGGCACTGTAATTCACAAACCTGCAGTGGTATAAATGACAGCTATCGTCCAAAAATATACTGAAGTAAGGCTGCCAAGAGGACTTAAAAGCGGGGCAGAATTGCAGGAAACCGATTTCAGGAGGTAGACTGGAATTGCATTTAAAGCATAGGAAAAGAGGCAGAACGTCCACAATGATGCACTTGGCCAAAAAGGGCGTATGCGTTTTTCCTGAATATATTCAGGAAAAAACGCATACGCCCTTTTTGGCCAACCAAGCAAGCTTGCAAAGGAAATCTGCACTACCATGAACTCTCACTTCCCCCCGGTCAAAAGGGCCATCTGAAAAAGGTGTAAAATCCAGCAAGGCAGGACAGGCCATGGAGAACTGGGAGCCTTGTTATGCTGATGGGCGGGATGTCAACTGCCAACAGCCACTCGGGAGAAGTGTATGGTGTTGCCTGAAACATCTAAAAAACAAAGCAACAGAGCCTAGGGCACTTCCACTTATGGTCCTATAGCTTAGGGAAATTAAAATCAAAAAGACACAGCCACCCCAAATGTTGGGATGGCTCTGTTTATAAGAACCTGGTTTACGGTACAAGTTCAATATCGCAGAAAGTGAAAAATGGATAAAGAAGTTGTGGTACTTACGTACAATGCAATATCACTCAGCAATGAAATCTATGTCATCAGGCCCGTAGCAGCATAATGAGTGGATTCAGGTATGATGATTCCAACTGAAATAAGTCACACAGAAAAAGAAACATCATAAGATATCACTAATACACGGAATGTAAACTTGGCTACACAGGAACTGAATTACAAAACAGAACAGGGTCTCAAATTTAGAAACCCAACTTATGCTTACTTAAGGGGAAAGGTGAGTTGGGGTGCTGCATAAAACCAGAGATTGAAATGAGCACAGATAAAGTTCCTTAAGCCAAATATGGAATAGACAAGAGCTACTCCTTGCTCAACGAAATGGACTCAACACCCCATATTAAACGCCTAAGAATGTACCTGACTAGGAAGTATCTTAAAACCTATGGATTGCTATGTCCCCGAAAGAGAATCAAGCGTGTGTACAGGGGCATAAAGGCAGCAGTGATAGGACTGGACAGGTTCGGTGAGCAAATGAAGACCCTTTGAAGTCATATTGCATGGTACCCATTCCACGGGTCTCAACTCTCCAGGTTTAAGGTATTCTTCCTTCAGCTAAAACATGCATGTGGAACCCAGAGTATGATCAACCGTGTGATCGGGAGACGTGTTCCAATATGTGTCAGTTTTCGTCCCCTGGTACTCGGGTGCAACATTCCAGACGCTTTACTAACACTCTCCCGACTTGGAGAGTCAGTGCCTTTAACCTCCTGTTTGGCCCAGGTTGCAATTTCTGCGGAAGATGAACAGGAATAGGGAGAACCAATGACAGACTAGCTGGAGGTGTCTGGACGGGCAAATTTAACTCACATTTCCCACCAGGAAGAGGAATTAACCAAAGGCTCAGCGTGCCGTGCCGGAACCAGATTAGGGCCTGAAGCCATCCTGCAGTGTTGCGGCCAGCTCACGAGAAAGTGAGTTGAAGAAAGGAGCTCAGGGGCACTGTAATTCACAAACCTGCAGAGTTATAAATGACAGCTATCGTCCAAAAATATACTGAAGTAAGGCTGCCAAGAGGACTTGAAAGCGGGGCAGAATTGCAGGAAACCGATTTCAGGAGGTAGACTGGAATTGCATTTAAAGCATAGGAAAAGAGGCAGAACGTCCACAATGATGCACTTGGCCAAAAAGGGCGTATGCGTTTTTTCCTGAATATATTCAGGAAAAAACGCATACGCCCTTTTTGGCCAACCAAGCAAGCTTGCAAAGGAAGTCTGCACTACAATGAAGTCTCACTTCCCCCCGGTCAAAAGGGCCATCTGAAAAAAGTGTAAAATCCAGAAAGGCAGGACAGGCCATGGAGAACTGGGAGCCTTGTTATGCTGATGGGCGGGATGTCAACTGCCAACAGCCACTCGGGAGAAGTGTATGGTGTTTCCTGAAACATCTAAAAAACAAAGCAACAGAGCCTAGGGCATTTCCACTTATGGTCCTATAGCTTAGGGAAATTAAAATCAAAAAGACACAGCCACCCCAAAGGTTGGGACGGCTCTGTTTACAAGAACCTGGTTTACGGTACAAGTTCAATATCGCAGAAAGTGATAAATGGATAAAGAAGTTGTGGTACTTACGTACAATGCAGTATCACTCAGCAATGAAATCTATGTCATCAGGCCCGTAGCAGCATAATGAGTGGATTCAGGTATGATGATTCTAACTGAAATAAGTCACACAGAAAAAGAAACATCATAAGATATCACTAATACACGGAATGTAAACTTGGCTACACAGGAACTGAATTACAAAACAGAACAGGGTCTCAAATTTAGAAACCCAACTTATGCTTGCTTAAGGGGAAAGGTGAGTTGGGGTGCTGCATAAAACCAGAGATTGAAATGAGCACAGAGAAAGTTAGTTAAGCCAAATATGGAATAGACAAGAGCTACTCCTTGCTCAACGAAATGGATTCAACACCCCATATTAAACACCTAAGAATATACCTGACTAGGAAGTATCTTAAAACCTATGGATTGCTATGTCTCCGAAAGAGAATCAAGCGTGTGTACAGGGGCATAAACGCAGCAGTGATAGGACTGGAGAGGTTCGGTGAGCAAATGAAGACCCTTTGAAGTCATATTGCATGGTACCCATTCCACGGGTCTCAACTCTCCAGGTTTAAGGTATTCTTCCTTCAGCTAAAACATGCATGTGGAACCCAGAGTATGATCAACCGTGTGATCGGGAGACGTGTTCCAATATGTGTCAGTTTTCGTCCCCTGGTACTCGGGTGCAACACTCCAGACGCTTTACTAACACTCTCCCGACTTGGAGAGTCAGTGCCTTTAACCTGCTGTTTGGCCGTTTGCAATTTCTGCGGAAGATGAACAGGAATAGGGAGAACCAATGTCAGACTAGATGGAGGTGTCTGGATGGGCAAATTTAACTCTCATTTCGCACCAGGAAGAGGAATTAACCAAAGGCTCAGCGTGCCGTGCCGGAACCAGATTAGGGCCTGAAGCAATCCTGCGGTGTTGAGGCCAGCTCACGAGAAAGCAAGTTGAAGAAAGGTGCTCAGGGGCACTGTAAGTCACAAACCTGCAGAGTTATAAATGACAGCTATCGTCCAAAAATATACTGAAGTAAGGCTGCCAAGAGGACTTGAAAGCGGGGCAGAATTGCAGGAAACCGATTTCAGGAGGTAGACTGGAATTGCATTTAAAGCATAGGAAAAGAGGCAGAACGTCCACAATGATGCACTTGGCCAAAAAGGGCGTATGCGTTTTCTCCTGAATATATTCAGGAAAAAACGCATACGCCCTTTTTGGCCAACCAAGCAAGCTTGCAAAGGAAATCTGCACTACAATGAAGTGTCACTTCCCCCCGCTCAAAAGGGCCATCTGAAAAATGTGTAAAATCCAGAAAGGCAGGACAGGCCATGGAGAACTGGGAGCCCTGTTATGCTGATGGGCGGGATGTCAATTGCCAACAGCCACTCGGGAGAAGTGTATGGTGTTTCCTGAAACATCTAAAAAACAAAGCAACAGAGCCTAGGGCACTTCCACTTATGGTCCTATAGCTTAGGGAAATTAAAATCAAAAAGACACAGCCACCCCAAAGGTTGGGATGGCTCTGTTTACAAGAACCTGGTTTACGGTACAAGTTCAATATCGCAGAAAGTGAAAAATGGATAAAGAAGTTGTGGTACTTACGTACAATGCAATATCACTCAGCAATGAAATCTATGTCATCAGGCCCGTAGCAGCATAATGAGTGGATTCAGGTACGATGATTCTAACTGAAATAAGTCACACAGAAAAAGAAACATCATAAGATATCACTAATACACGGAATGTAACCTTGGCTACACAGGAACTGAATTACAAAACAGAACAGGGTCTCAAATTTAGAAACCCAACTTATGCTTGCTTAAGGGGAAAGGTGAGTTGGGGTGCTGCATAAAACCAGAGATTGAAATGAGCACAGATAAATTTCCTTAAGCCAAATATGGAATAGACAAGAGCTACTCCTTGCTCAACGAAATGGACTCAACACCCCATATTAAACGCCTAAGAATGTACCTGACTAGGAAGTATCTTAAAACCTATCGACTGCTATGTCTCCGAAAGAGAATCAAGCGTGTGTACAGGGGCATAAACGCAGCAGTGATAGGATTGGAGAGGTTCGGTGAGCAAATGAAGACCCTTTGAAGTCATATTGCATGGTACCCATTCCACGGGTCTCAACTCTCCAGGTTTAAGGTATTCTTCCTTCAGCTAAAACATGCATGCGGAACCCAGAGTATGATCAACCATGTGATTGGGAGACGTGTCAAATATGTCTCAGTTTTCGTCCCGTGGTACTCGCGTGCAACATTCCAGACGCTTTACTAACACTCTCCCGACTTGGAGAGTCAGTGCCTTTAACCTCCTGTTTGGCCCAGTTTGCAATTTCTGCGGAAGATGAACAGGAATAGGGAGAACCAATGAGAGACTAGCTGGAGGTGTCTGGACGGGCAAATTTAACTCTCATTTCCCACCAGGAAGAGGAATTAACCAAAGGCTCAGCGTGCCGTGCCGGAACCAGATTAGGGCCTGAAGCCATCCTGCGGTGTTGCGGCCAGCTCACGAGAAAGCGAGTTGAAGAAAGGAGCTCAGGGGCACTGTAATTCACAAACCTGCAGAGTTATAAATGACAGCTATCGTCCAAACATATACTGAAGTAAGGCTGCCAAGAGGACTTGAAAGCGGGACAGAATTGCAGGAAACCGATTTCAGGAGGTAGACTGGAATTGCATTTAAAGCATAGGAAAAGAGGCAGAACGTCCACAATGATGCACTTGGCCAAAAAGGGCGTATGCGTTTTTTCCTGAATATATTCAGGAAAAAACGCATACGCCCTTTTTGGCCAACCAAGCAAGCTTGCAAAGGAAATCTGCACTACAATGAAGTCTCACTTCCCCCCGGTCAAAAGGGCCATCTGAAAAAAGTGTAAAATCCAGAAAGGCAGGACAGGCCATGGAGAACTGGGAGCCTTGTTATGCTGATGGGCGGGATGTCAATTGCCAACAGCCATTCCAGAGAAGTGTATGGTGTTTCCTAAAACATCTAAAAAACAAAGCAACAGAGCCTAGGGCACTTCCACTTATGGTCCTATAGCTTAGGGAAATTAAAATCAAAAAGACAGAGCCACCCAAAAGGTTGGAACGGCTCTGTTTACAAGAAACTCATTTACGGTACAAGTTCCATATCGCAGAAAGTAAAAAATTAATAAAGATGTTGTGGTACTTACGTACAACGCAATATCACTCAGCAATGAAATCTATGTCATCAGTCCCATAGCAGCATAATGAGTGGATTCAGATACGATGATTCTAACTGAAATAAGTCACACAGAAAAAGAAACATCATAAGATATCACTAATACACGGAATGTAAACTTGGCTACACAGGAACTGAATTACAAAACAGAACAGGGTCTCAAATTTAGAAACACAACTTATGCTTGCTTAAGGGGAAAGGTGAGTTGGGGTGCTGCATAAAACCAGAGATTGAAATGAGCACAGATAAAGTTCCTTAAGCCAAATATGGAATAGACAAGAGCTACTCCTTGCTCAACGAAATGGACTCAACACCCCATATTAAACGCCTAAGAATGTACCTGACTAGGAAGTATCTTAAAACCTATGGATTGCTATGTCTCCGAAAGGGAATCAAGCGTGTGTGCAGGGGCATAAACGCAGCAGTGATAGGACTGGAGAGGTTCGGTGAGCAAATGAAGACCCTTTGAAGTCATATTGCATGGTACCCATTCCACGGGTCTCAACTCTCCAGGTTTAAGGTATTCTTCCTTCAGCTAAAACATGCATGTGGAACCCAGAGTATGATCAACCGTGTGATCGGGAGACGTGTTCCAATATGTGTCAGTTTTCGTCCCCTGGTACTCGGGTGCAACATTCCAGACGCTTTACTAACACTCTCCCGACTTGGAGAGTCAGTGCCTTTAACCTCCTGTTTGGCCCAGTTTGCAATTTCTGCGGAAGATGAACAGGAATAGGGAGAACCAATGACAGACTAGATGGAGGTGGCTGGATGGGCAAATTTAACTCTCATTTCGCACCAGGAAGAGGAATTAACCAAAGGCTCAGCGTGCCGTGCCGGAACCAGATTAAGGCCTGAAGCAATCCTGCGGTGTTGCGGCCAGCTCACGAGAAAGCGAGTTGAAGAAAGGAGCTCAGGGGCACTGTAATTCACAAACCTGCAGAGTTATAAATGACAGCTATCGTCCAAAAATATACTGAAGTAAGGCTGCCAAGAGGACTTGAAAGCGGGGCAGAATTGCAGGAAACCGATTTCAGGAGGTAGACTGGAATTGCATTTAAAGCATAGGAAAAGAGGCAGAACGTCCACAATGATGCACTTGGCCAAAAAGGGCGTATGCGTTTTTCCTGAATATATTCAGGAAAAAACGCATACGCCCTTTTTGGCCAACCAAGCAAGCTTGCAAAGGAAATCTGCACTACAATGAAGTCTCACTTCCCCCCGGTCAAAAGGGCCATCTGAAAAAAGTGTAAAATCCAGAAAGGCAGGACAGGCCATGGAGAACTGGGAGCCTTGTTATGCTGATGGGCGGGATGTCAACTGCCAACAGCCACTCGGGAGAAGTGTATGGTGTTTCCTGAAACATCTAAAAAACAAAGCAACAGAGCCTATGGCATTTCCACTTATGGTCCTATAGCTTAGGGAAATTAAAATCAAAAAGACACAGCCACCCCAAAGGTTGGGACAGCTCTGTTTACAAGAACCTGGTTTACGGTACAAGTTCAATATCGCAGAAAGTGATAAATGGATAAAGAAGTTGTGGTACTTACATACAATGCAGTATCACTCAGCAATGAAATCTATGTCATCAGGCCCGTAGCAGCATAATGAGTGGATTCAGGTATGATGATTCTAACTGAAATAAGTCACACAGAAAAAGAAACATCATAAGATATCACTAATACACGGAATGTAAACTTGGCTACACAGGAACTGAATTACAAAACAGAACAGGGTCTCAAATTTAGAAAACCAACTTATGCTTGCTTAAGGGGAAAGGTGAGTTGGGGTGCTGCATAAAACCAGAGATTGAAATGAGCACAGAGAAAGTTCCTTAAGCCAAATATGGAATAGACAAGAGCTACTCCTTGCTCAACGAAATGGATTCAACACCCCATATTAAACACCTAAGAATATACCTGACTAGGAAGTATCTTAAAACCTATGGATTGCTATGTCTCCAAAAGAGAATCAAGCGTGTGTGCAGGGGCATAAACGCAGCAGTGATAGGACTGGAGAGGTTCGGTGAGCAAATGAAGACCCTTTGAAGTCATATTGCATGGTACCCATTCCACGGGTCTCAACTCTCCAGGTTTAAGGTATTCTTCCTTCAGCTAAAACATGCATGTGGAACCCAGAGTATAATCAACCGTGTGATCGGGAGACGTGTTCCAATATGTGTCAGATTTCATCCCGTGGTACTCGGGTGCAACACTCCAGACGCTTTACTAACACTCTCCCGACTTGGAGAGTCAGTGCCTTTAACCTCCTGTTTGGCCCAGTTTGCAATTTCTGCGGAAGATGAACAGGAATAGGGAGAACCAATGTCAGACTAGATGGAGGTGTCTGGATGGGCAAATTTAACTCTCATTTCGCACCAGGAAGAGGAATTAACCAAAGGCTCAGCGTGCCGTGCCGGAACCCGATTAGGGCCTGAAGCAATCCTGCGGTGTTGGGGCCAGCTCACGAGAAAGCGAGTTGAAGAAAGGAGCTCAGGGGCACTGTAATTCACAAACCTGCAGAGGTATAAATGACAGCTATCGTCCAAAAATATACTGAAGTAAGGCTGCCAAGAGGACTTGAAAGCGGGGCAGAATTGCAGGAAACCGATTTCAGGAGGTAGACTGGAATTGCATTTAAAGCATAGGAAAAGAGGCAGAACGTCCACAATGATGCACTTGGCCAAAAAGGGCGTATGCGTTTTTTCCTGAATATATTCAGGAAAAAACGCATACGCCCTTTTTGGCCAACCAAGCAAGCTTGCAAAGGAAATCTGCACTACAATGAAGTCTCACTTCCCCCCGGTCAAAAGGGCCATCTGAAAACAGTGTAAAATCAGAAAGGCAGGACAGGCCATGGAGAACTGGGAGCCCTGTTATGCTGATGGGCGGGATGTCAATTGCCAACAGCCACTCGGGAGAAGTGTATGGTGTTTCCTGAAACATCTAAAAAACAAAGCAACAGAGCCTAGGGCACTTCCACTTATGGTCCTATAGCTTAGGGAAATTAAAATCAAAAAGACACAGCCACCCCAAAGGTTGGGATGGCTCTGTTTACAAGAACCTGGTTTATGGTACAAGTTCAATATCGCAGAAAGTGAAAAATGGATAAAGAAGTTGTGGTACTTACGTACAATGCAGTATCACTCAGCAATGAAATCTATGTCATCAGGCCCGTAGCAGCATAATGAGTGGATTCAGGTACGATGATTCTAACTGAAATAAGTCACACAGAAAAAGAAACATCATAAGATATCACTAATAAACGGAATGTAACCTTGGCTACACAGGAACTGAATTACAAAACAGAACAGGGTCTCAAATTTAGAAACCCAACTTATGCTTGCTTAAGGGGAAAGGTGAGTTGGGGTGCTGCATAAAACCAGAGATTGAAATGAGCACAGATAAAGTTCCTTAAGCCAAATATGGAATAGAAAAGAGCTACTCCTTGCTCAATGAAATGGACTCAACACCCCATATTAAACGCCTAAGAATGTACCTGACTAGGAAGTATCTTAAAACCTATGGATTGCTATGTCTCCGAAATTGAATCAAGCGTGTGTACAGGGGCATAAACGCAGCAGTGATAGGACTAGAGAGGTTCGGTGAGCAAATGAAGACCCTTTGAAGTCATATTGCATGGGACCCATTCCACGGGTCTCAACTCTCCAGGTTTAAGGTATTCTTCCTTCAGCTAAAACATGCATGTGGAACCCAGAGTATGATCAACCGTGTGATCGGGAGACGTGTTCCAATATGTGTCAGTTTTCGTCCCCTGGTACTCGGGTGCAACATTCCAGACGCTTTACTAACACTCTCCCGACTTGGAGAGTCAGTGCCTTTAACCTCCTGTTTGGCCCAGTTTGCAATTTCTGCGGAAGATGAACAGGAATAGGGAGAACCAATGACAGACTAGATGGAGGTGTCTGGATGGGCAAATTTAACCCTCATTTCGCAGCAGGAAGAGGAATTAACCAAAGGCTCAGCGTGCCGTGCCGGAACCAGATTAGGGCCTGAAGCAATCCTGCGGTGTTGCGGCCAGCTCACCAGAAAGCGAGTTGAAGAAAGGAGCTCAGGGGCACTGTAATTCACAAACCTGCAGAGTTATAAATGACAGCTAACGTCCAAACATATACTGAAGTAAGGCTGCCAAGAGGACTTGAAAGCGGGGCAGAATTGCAGGAAACCGATTTCAGGAGGTAGACTGGAATTGCATTTAAAGCATAGGAAAAGAGGCAGAACGTCCACAATGATGCACTTGGCCAAAAAGGGCGTATGCGTTTTTTCCTGAATATATTCAGGAAAAAACGCATACGCCCTTTTTGGCCAACCAAGCAAGCTTGCAAAGGAAGTCTGCACTACAATGAAGTCTCACTTCCCCCTGTCAAAAGGGCCATCTGAAAAAAGTGTAAAATCCAGAAAGGCAGGACAGGCCATGGAGAACTGGGAGCCTTGTTATGCTGATGGGCGGGATGTAAATTGCCAACAGCCACTCGGGAGAAGTGTATGGTGTTTCCTGAAACATCTAAAAAACAAAGCAACAGAGCCTAGGGCACTTCCACTTATGGTCCTATAGCTTAGGGAAATTAAAATCAAAAAGACACAGCCACCCCAAAAGTGGGGACGGCTCTGTTTACAAGAACCTGGTTTACGGTACAAGTTCAATATCGCAGAAAGTGAAAAATGGATAAAGAAGTTGTGGTACTTACATACAATGCAGTATTATTCAGCAATGAAATCTATGTCATCAGGCCCGTAGCAGCATAATGAGTGGATTCAGGTATGATGATTCTAACTGAAATAAGTCACACAGAAAAAGAAACATCATAAGTTATCACTAATGCACGGAATGTAAACTTGGCTACACAGGAACTGAATTACAAAACAGAACAGGGTCTCAAATTTAGAAACCCAACTTATGCTTGCTTAAGGGGAAAGGTGAGTTGGGGTGCTGCATAAAACCAGAGATTGAACTGAGCACAGATAAAGTTCCTTAAGCCAAATATGGAATAGACAAGAGCTACTCCTTGCTCAACGAAATGGACTCAACACCCCATATTAAACGCCTAAGAATGTACCTGACTAGGAAGTATCTTAAAACCTATGGATTGCTATGTCTCCGAAAGAGAATCAAGCGTGTGTACAGGGGCATAAACGCAGCAGTGATAGGATTGGAGAGGTTCGGTGAGCAAATGAAGACCCTTTGAAGTCATATTGCATGGTACCCATTCCACGGGTCTCAACTCTCCAGGTTTAAGGTATTCTTCCTTCTGCTTAAAACATGCATGTGGAACCCAGAGTATGATCAACCGTGTGATCGGGAGACGTGTTCCAATATGTGTCAGTTTTCGTCCCCTGGTACTCGGGTGCAACATTCCAGATGCTTTACTAACACTCTCCCGACTTGGAGAGTCAGTGCCTTTAACCTCCTGTTTGGCCCAGGTTGCAATTTCTGCGGAAGATGAACAGGAATAGGGAGAACCAATGACAGACTAGCTGGAGGTGTCTGGACGGGCAAATTTAACTCTCATTTCCCACCAGGAAGAGGAATTAACCAAAGGCTCAGCATGCCGTGCCGGAACCAGATTAGGGCCTGAAGCCATCCTGCGGTGTTGCGGCCAGCTCACGAGAAAGCGAGTTGAAGAAAGGAGCTCAGGGGCACTGTAATTCACAAACCTGCAGAGTTATAAATGACAGCTATCGTCCAAACATATACTGAAGTAAGGCTGCCAAGAGGACTTGAAAGCGGGACAGAATTGCAGGAAACCGATTTCAGGAGGTAGACTGGAATTGCATTTAAAGCATAGGAAAAGAGGCAGAAGGTCCACAATGATGCACTTGGCCAAAAAGGGCGTATGCGTTTTTTCCTGAATATATTCAGGAAAAAACGCATACGCCCTTTTTGGCCAACCAAGCAAGCTTGCAAAGGAAATCTGCACTACAATGAAGTCTCAGTTCCCCCCGGTCAAAAGGGCCATCTGAAAAAAGTGTAAAATCCAGAAAGGCAGGACAGGCCATGGAGAACTGGGAGCCTTGTTATGCTGATGGGCGGGATGTCAATTGCCAACAGCCACTCGGGAGAAGTGTATGGTGTTTCCTGAAACATCTAAAAAACAAAGCAACAGAGCCTAGGGCACTTCCACTTATGGTCCTATAGCTTAGGGAAATTAAAATCAAAAAGACACAGCCACCCCAAAAGTGGGGACGGCTCTGTTTACAAGAACCTGGTTTACGGTACAAGTTCAATATCGCAGAAAGTGAAAAATGGATAAAGAAGTTGTGGTACTTACATACAATGCAGTATTATTCAGCAATGAAATCTATGTCATCAGGCCCGTAGCAGCATAATGAGTGGATTCAGGTATGATGATTCTAACTGAAATAAGTCACACAGAAAAAGAAACATCATAAGTTATCACTAATACACGGAATGTAAACTTGGCTACACAGGAACTGAATTACAAAACAGAACAGGGTCTCAAATTTAGAAACCCAACTTATGCTTGCTTAAGGGGAAAGGTGAGTTGGGGTGCTGCATAAAACCAGAGATTGAAATGAGCACAGATAAAGTTCCTTAAGCCAAATATGGAATAGACAAGAGCTACTCCTTGCTCAACGAAATGGACTCAACACCCCATATTAAACGCCTAAGAATGTACCTGACTAGGAAGTATCTTAAAACCTATGGATTGCTATGTCTCCGAAAGAGAATCAAGCGTGTGTACAGGGGCATAAACGCAGCAGTGATAGGACTGGAGAGGTTCGGTGAGCAAATGAAGACCCTTTGAAGTCATATTGCATGGTACCCATTCCACGGGTCTCAACTCTCCAGGTTTAAGGTATTCTTCCTTCAGCTAAAACATGCATGTGGAACCCAGAGTATGATCAACCGTGTGATCGGGAGACGTGTTCCAATATGTGTCAGTTTTCGTCCCCTGGTACTCGGGTGCAACATTCCAGACGCTTTACTAACACTCTCCCGACTTGGAGAGTCAGTGCCTTTAACCTCCTGTTTGGCCCAGTTTGCAATTTCTGCGGAAGATGAACAGGAATAGGGAGAACCAATGACAGACTAGCTGGAGGTGTCTGGACGGGCAAATTTAACTCTCATTTCCCACCAGGAATGGGAATTAACCAAAGGCTCAGCGTGCCGTGCCGGAACCAGATTAGAGCCTGAAGCAATCCTGCGGTGTTGCGGCCAGCTCACGAGACAGCGAGTTGAAGAAAGGAGCTCAGGGGCACTGTAATTCACAAACCTGCAGAGGTATAAATGACAGCTATCGTCCAAAAATATACTGAAGTAAGGCTGCCAAGAGGACTTGAAAGCGGGGCAGAATTGCAGGAAACCGATTTCAGGAGGTAGACTGGAATTGCATTTAAAGCATAGGAAAAGAGGCAGAACGTCCACAATGATGCACTTGGCCAAAAAGGGCGTATGCATTTTTTCCTGAATATATTCAGGAAAAAACGCATACGCCCTTTTTGGCCAACCAAGCAAGCTTGCAAAGGAAATCTGCACTACAATGAAGTCTCACTTCCCCCCGGTCAAAAGGGCCATCTGAAAAAAGTGTAAAATCCAGAAAGGCAGGACAGGCCATGGAGAACTGGGAGCCTTGTTATGCTGATGGGCGGGATGTCAATTGCCAACAGCCACTCGGGAGAAGTGTATGGTGTTTCCTGAAACATCTAAAAAACAAAGCAACAGAGCCTAGGGCACTTCCACTTATGGTCCTATAGCTTAGGGAAATTAAAATCAAAAAGACACAGCCACCCCAAAGGTTGGGATGGCTCTGTTTACAAGAACCTGGTTTATGGTACAAGTTCAATATCGCAGAAAGTGAAAAATGGATAAAGAAGTTGTGGTACTTACGTACAATGCAGTATCACTCAGCAATGAAATCTATGTCATCAGGCCCGTAGCAGCATAATGAGTGGATTCAGGTACGATGATTCTAACTGAAATAAGTCACACAGAAAAAGAAACATCATAAGATATCACTAATAAACGGAATGTAACCTTGGCTACACAGGAACTGAATTACAAAACAGAACAGTGTCTCAAATTTAGAAACCCAACTTATGCTTGCTTAAGGGGAAAGGTGAGTTGGGGTGCTGCATAAAACCAGAGATTGAAATGAGCACAGATAAAGTTCCTTAAGCCAAATATGGAATAGAAAAGAGCTACTCCTTGCTCAATGAAATGGACTCAACACCCCATATTAAACGCCTAAGAATGTACCTGACTAGGAAGTATCTTAAAACCTATGGATTGCTATGTCTCCGAAATTGAATCAAGCGTGTGTACAGGGGCATAAACGCAGCAGTGATAGGACTAGAGAGGTTCGGTGAGCAAATGAAGACCCTTTGAAGTCATATTGCATGGGACCCATTCCACGGGTCTCAACTCTCCAGGTTTAAGGTATTCTTCCTTCAGCTAAAACATGCATGTGGAACCCAGAGTATGATCAACCGTGTGATCGGGAGACGTGTTCCAATATGTGTCAGTTTTCGTCCCCTGGTACTCGGGTGCAACATTCCAGACGCTTTACTAACACTCTCCCGACTTGGAGAGTCAGTGCCTTTAACATCCTGTTTGGCCCAGTTTGCAATTTCTGCGGAAGATGAACAGGAATAGGGAGAACCAATGACAGACTAGATGGAGGTGTCTGGATGGGCAAATTTAACTCTCATTTCGCACCAGGAAGAGGAATTAACCAAAGGCTCAGCGTGCCGTGCCGGAACCAGATTAGGGCCTGAACCAATCCTGCGGTGTTGCGGCCAGCTCACGAGAAAGCGAGTTGAAGAAAGGAGCTCAGGGGCACTGTAATTCACAAACCTGCAGAGTTATAAATGACAGCTATCGTCCAAAAATATACTGAAGTAAGGCTGCCAAGAGGACTTGAAAGCAGGGCAGAATTGCAGGAAACCGATTTCAGGAGGTAGACTGGAATTGCATTTAAAGCATAGGAAAAGAGGCAGAACGTCCACAATGATGCACTTGGCCAAAAAGGGCGTATACGTTTTTTCCTGAATATATTCAGGAAAAAACGCATACGCCCTTTTTGGCCAACCAAGCAAGCTTGCAAAGGAAATCTGCACTACCATGAACTCTACTTCCCCCCTGTCAAAAGGGCCATCTGAAAAAGGTGTAAAATCCAGAAAGGCAGGACAGGCCATGGAGAACTGGGAGCCTTGTTATGCTGATGGGCGGGATGCCAATTGCCAACAGCCACTCGGGAGAAGTGTATGGTGTTTCCTGAAACATCTAAAAAACAAAGCAACAGAGCCTAGGGCACTTCCACTTATGGTCCTATAGCTTAGGGAAATTAAAATCAAAAAGACACAGCCACCCCAATGGTTGGGATGGCTCTGTTAACAAGAACCTGGTTTACGGTACAAGTTCAATATCGCAGAAAGTGAAAAATGGATAAAGAAGTTGTGGTACTTACGTACAATGCAATATCACACAGCAATGAAATCTATGTCATCAGGCCCGTAGCACCATAATGAGTGGATTCAGGTATGATGATTCTAACTGAAATAAGTCACACAGAAAAAGAAACATCATAAGATATCACTAATACACGGAATGTAAACTTGGCTACACAGGAACTGAATTACAAAACAGAACAGGGTCTCAAATTTAGAAACCCAACTTATGCTTGCTTAAGGGGAAAGGTGAGTTGGGGTGCTGCATAAAACCAGAGATTGAAATGAGCACAGATAAAGTTCCTTAAGCCAAATATAGAATAGACAAGAGCTACTCCTTGCTCAACGAAATGGACTCAACACCCCATATTAAATGCCTAAGAATGTACCTGACTAGGAAGTATCTTAAAACCTATGGATTGCTATGTCTCCGAAAGAGAATCAAGCGTGTGTACAGGGGCATAAACGCAGCAGTGATAGGACTGGAGAGGTTCGGTGAGCAAATGAAGACCCTTTGAAGTCATATTGCATGGTACCCATTCCACGGGTCTCAACTCTCCAGGTTTATGGTATTCTTCCTTCAGCTAAAACATGCATGTGGAACCCAGAGTATGATCAACCGTGTGATCGGGAGACGTGTTCCAATATGTGTCAGTTTTCGTCCCCTGGTACTCGGGTGCAACATTCCAGACGCTTTACTAACACTCTCCCGACTTGGAGAGTCAGTGCCTTTAACCTCCTGTTTGGCCCAGTTTGCAATTTCTGCAGAAGATGAACAGGAATAGGGAGAACCAATGACAGACCAGATGGAGGTGTCTGGACGGGCAAATTTAACTCTCATTTCCCACCAGGAAGAGGAATTAACCAAAGGCTCAGCGTGCCGTGCCGGAACCAGATTAGGGCCTGAAGCCATCCTGCGGTGTTGCAGCCAGCTCACGAGAAAGCGAGTTGAAGAAAGGAGCTCAGGGGCACTGTAATTCACAAACCTGCAGAGTTATAAATGACAGCTATCGTCCAAAAATATACTGAAGTAAGGCTGCCAAGAGGACTTGAAAGCAGGGCAGAATTGCAGGAAACCGATTTCAGGAGGTAGACTGGAATTGCATTTAAAGCATAGGAAAAGAGGCAGAACGTCCACAATGATGCACTTGGCCAAAAAGGGCGTATGCGTTTTTTCCTGAATATATTCAGGAAAAAACGCATACGCCCTTTTTGGCCAACCAAGCAAGCTTGCAAAGGAAATCTGCACTACCATGAACTCTCACTTCCCCCCGGTCAAAAGGGCCATCTGAAAAAAGTGTAAAATCCAGAAAGGCAGGACAGGCCATGGAGAACTGGGAGCCTTGTTATGCTGATGGGCGCGATGTAAATTGCCAACAGCCACTCGGGAGAAGTGTATGGTGTTTCCTGAAACATCTAAAAAACAGAGCAACAGAGCCTAGGGCACTTCCACTTATGGTCCTATAGCTTAGGGAAATTAAAATCAAAAGACACAGCCACCCCAAAGGTTGGGACGGCTCTGTTTACAAGAACCTGGTTTACGGTACAAGTTCAATATCGCAGAAAGTGAAAAATGGATAAAGAAGTTGTGGTACTTACGTACAATGCAATATCACTCAGCAATGAAATCTATGTCATCAGGCCCGTAGCAGCATAATGAGTGGATTCAGGTATGATGATTCTAACTGAAATAAGTCACACAGGAAAAGAAACATCATAAGATATCACTAATACACGGAATGTAAACTTGGCTACATAGGAACTGAATTACAAAACAGAACAGGGTCTCAAATTTAGAAACCCAACTTATGCTTGCTTAAGGGGAAAGGTGAGTTGGGGTGCTGCATAAAACCAGAGATTGAAATGAGCACAGATAAAGTTCCTTAAGCCAAATATGGAATAGACAAGAGCTACTCCTTACTCAACGAAATGGATTCAACACCCCATAATAAACACCTAAGAATATACCTGACTAGGAAGTATCTTAAAACCTATGGATTGCTATGTCTCCGAAAGAGAATCAAGCGTGTGTGCAGGGGCATAATCGCAGCAGTGATAGGACTGGAGAGGTTCGGTGAGCAAATGAAGACCCTTTGAAGTCATATTGCATGGTACCCATTCCACGGGTCTCAACTCTCCAGGTTTAAGGTATTCTTCCTTCAGCTAAAACATGCATGTGGAACCCAGAGTATGATCAACCGTGTGATCGGGAGACGTGTTCCAATATGTGTCAGTTTTCGTCCCCTGGTACTCGGGTGCAACATTCCAGACGCTTTACTAACACTCTCCCGAGTTGGAGTGTCAGTGCCTTTAACCTCCTGTTTGGCCCAGTTTGCAATTTCTGCGGAAGATGAACAGGAATAGGGAGAACCAATGACAGACTAGATGGAGGTGTCTGGATGGGCAAATTTAACTCTCATTTCGCACCAGGAAGAGGAATTAACCAAAGGCTCAGCGTGCCGTGCCGGAACCAGATTAGGGCCTGAACCAATCCTGCGGTGTTGCGGCCAGCTCACGAGAAAGCGAGTTGAAGAAAGGAGCTCAGGGGCACTGTAATTCACAAACCTGCAGAGTTATAAATGACAGCTATCGTCCAAAAATATACTGAAGTAAGGCTGCCAAGAGGACTTGAAAGCGGGGCAGAATTGCAGGAAACCGATTTCAGGAGGTAGACTGGAATTGCATTGAAAGCATAGGAAAAGAGGCAGAACGTCCACAATGATGCACTTGGCCAAAAAGGGCGTATACGTTTTTTCCTGAATATATTCAGGAAAAAACGCATACGCCCTTTTTGGCCAACCAAGCAAGCTTGCAAAGGAAATCTGCACTACCATGAACTCTCACTTCCCCCCTGTCAAAAGGGCCATCTGAAAAAGGTGTAAAATCCAGAAAGGCAGGACAGGCCATGGAGAACTGGGAGCCTTGTTATGCTGATGGGCGGGATGTCAATTGCCAACAGCCACTCGGGAGAAGTGTATGGTGTTTCCTGAAACATCTAAAAAACAAAGCAACAGAGCCTAGGGCACTTCCACTTATGGTCCTATAGCTTAGGGAAATTAAAATCAAAAAGACACAGCCACCCCAAAGGTTGGGATGCCTCTGTTTACAACAACCTGGTTTACGGTACAAGTTCAATATCGCAGAAAGTGAAAAATGGATAAAGAAGTTGTGGTACTTACGTACAATGCAATATCACACAGCAATGAAATCTATGTCATCAGGCCCGTAGCACCATAATGAGTGGATTCAGGTATGATGATTCTAACTGAAATAAGTCACACAGAAAAAGAAACATCATAAGATATCACTAATACACGGAATGTAAACTTGGCTACACAGGAACTGAATTACAAAACAGAACAGGGTATCAAATTTAGAAACCCAACTTATGCTTGCTTAAGGGGAAAGGTGAGTTGGGGTGCTGCATAAAACCAGAGATTGAAATGAGCATAGATAAAGTTCCTTAAGCCAAATATAGAATAGACAAGAGCTACTCCTTGCTCAACGAAATGGACTCAACACCCCATATTAAACGCCTAAGAATATACCTGACTAGGAAGTATCTTAAAACCTATGGATTGCTATGTCTCCGAAAGAGAATCAAGCGTGTGTACAGGGGCATAAACGCAGCAGTGATAGGACTGGAGAGGTTCGGTGAGCAAATGAAGACCCTTTGAAGTCATATTGCATGGTACCCATTCCACGGGTCTCAACTCTCCAGGTTTATGGTATTCTTCCTTCAGCTAAAACATGCATGTGGAACCCAGAGTATGATCAACCGTGTGATCGGGAGACGTGTTCCAATATGTGTCAGTTTTCGTCCCCTGGTACTCGGGTGCAACATTCCAGACGCTTTACTAACACTCTCCCGACTTGGAGAGTCAGTGCCTTTAACCTCCTGTTTGGCCCAGTTTGCAATTTCTGCAGAAGATGAACAGGAATAGGGAGAACCAATGACAGACCAGATGGAGGTGTCTGGACAGGCAAATTTAACTCTCATTTCCCACCAGGAAGAGGAATTAACCAAAGGCTCAGCATGCCGTGCCGGAACCAGATTAGGGCCTGAAGCCATCCTGCGGTGTTGCGGCCAGCTCACGAGAAAGCGAGTTGAAGAAAGGAGCTCAGGGGCACTGTAATTCACAAACCTGCAGAGTTATAAATGACAGCTATGGTCCAAAAATATACTGAAGTAAGGCTGCCAAGAGGACTTGAAAGCGGGGCAGAATTGCAGGAAACCGATTTCAGGAGGTAGACTGGAATTGCATTTAAAGCATAGGAAAAGAGGCAGAAGGTCCACAATGATGCACTTGGCCAAAAAGGGCGTATGCGTTTTTTCCTGAATATATTCAGGAAAAAACGCATACGCCCTTTTTGGCCAACCAAGCAAGCTTGCAAAGGAAATCTGCACTACAATGAAGTCTCACTTCCCCCCGGTCAAAAGGGCCATCTGAAAAAAGTGTAAAATCCAGAAAGGCAGGACAGGCCATGGAGAACTGGGAGCCTTGTTATGCTGATGGGCGGGATGCCAATTGCCAACAGCCACTCGGGAGAAGTGTATGGTGTTTCCTGAAACATCTAAAAAACAAAGCAACAGAGCCTAGGGCACTTCCACTTATGGTCCTATAGCTTAGGGAAATTAAAATCAAAAAGACACAGCCACCCCAATGGTTGGGATGGCTCTGTTTACAAGAACCTGGTTTACGGTACAAGTTCAATATCGCAGAAAGTGAAAAATGGATAAAGAAGTTGTGGTACTTACGTACAATGCAATATCACACAGCAATGAAATCTATGTCATCAGGCCCGTAGCACCATAATGAGTGGATTCAGGTATGATGATTCTAACTGAAATAAGTCACACAGAAAAAGAAACATCATAAGATATCACTAATACACGAAATGTAAACTTGGCTACACAGGAACTGAATTACAAAACAGAACAGGGTCTCAAATTTAGAAACCCAACTTATGCTTGCTTAAGGGGAAAGGTGAGTTGGGGTGCTGCATAAAACCAGAGATTGAAATGAGCATAGATAAAGTTCCTTAAGCCAAATATAGAATAGACGAGAGCTACTCCTTGCTCAACGAAATGGACTCAACACCCCATATTAAACGCCTAAGAATGTACCTGACTAGGAAGTATCTTAAAACCTATGGATTGCTATGTCTCCGAAAGAGAATCAAGCGTGTGTACAGGGGCATAAACGCAGCAGTGATAGGATTGGAGAGGTTCGGTGAGCAAATGAAGACCCTTTGAAGTCATATTGCATGGTACCCATTCCACGGGTTTCAACTCTCCAGGTTTATGGTATTCTTCCTTCAGCTAAAACATGCATGTGGAACCCAGAGTATGATCAACCGTGTGATCGGGAGACGTGTTCCAATATGTCTCAGTTTTCGTCCCCTGGTACTCGGGTGCAACATGCCAGACGCTTTACTAACACTCTCCCGACTTGGAGAGTCAGTGCCTTTAACCTCCTGTTTGGCCCAGTTTGCAATTTCTGCAGAAGATGAACAGGAATAGGGAGAACCAATGACAGACCAGATGGAGGTGCCTGGACAGGCAAATTTAACTCTCATTTCCCACCAGGAAGAGGAATTAACCAAAGGCTCAGCGTGCCGTGCCGGAACCAGATTAGGGCCTGAAGCCATCCTGCGGTGTTGCGGCCAGCTCACGAGAAAGCGAGTTGAAGAAAGGAGCTCAGGGGCACTGTAATTCACAAACCTGCAGAGTTATATATGACAGCTATGGTCCAAAAATATACTGAAGTAAGGCTGCCAAGAGGACTTGAAAGCGGGGCAGAATTGCAGGAAACCGATTTCAGGAGGTAGACTGGAATTGCATTTAAAGCATAGGAAAAGAGGCAGAAGGTCCACAATGATGCACTTGGCCAAAAAGGGCGTATGCGTTTTTTCCTGAATATATTCAGGAAAAAACGCATACGCCCTTTTTGGCCAACCAAGCAAGCTTGCAAAGGAAATCTGCACTACAATGAAGTCTCACTTCCCCCTGGTCAAAAGGGCCATCTGAAAAAAGTGTAAAATCCAGAAAGGCAGGACAGGCCATGGAGAACTGGGAGCCTTGTTATGCTGATGGGCGGGATGCCAATTGCCAACAGCCACTCGGGAGAAGTGTATGGTGTTTCCTGAAACATTTAAAAAACAAAGCAACAGAGCCTAGGGCACTTCCACTTATGGTCCTATAGCTTAGGGAAATTAAAATAAAAAAGACACAGCCACCCCAAAAGTTGGGACGGCTCTGTTTACAAGAACCTGGTTTACGGTACAAGTTCTATATCGCAGAAAGTGAAAAATGGATAAAGAAGTTGTGGTACTTACGTACAATGCAGTATCACTCAGCAATGAAATTTATGTCATCAGGCCCGTAGCAGCATAATGAGTGGATTCAGGTATGATGATTCTAACTGAAATAAGTCACACAGAAAAAGAAACATCATAAGATATCACTAATACACGGAATGTAAACTTGGCTACATAGGAACTGAATTTCAAAACAGAACAGGGTCTCAAATTTAGAAACCCAACTTATGCTTGCTTAAGGGGAAAGGTGAGTTGGGGTGCTGCATAAAACCAGAGATTGAAATGAGCACAGGTAAAGTTCCTTAAGCCAAATATGGAAAAGACAAGAGCTACACCTTGCTCAACGAAATGGACTCAACACCCCATATTAAACACCTAAGAATATACCTGACTAGGAAGTATCTTAAAACCTATGGATTGCTATGTCTCCGAAAGAGAATCAAGCGTGTGTACAGGGGCATTAACGCAGCAGTGATAGGATTGGAGAAGTTCGGTGAGCAAATGAAGACCCTTTGAAGTCATATTGCATGGTACCCATTCCATGGGTCTCAACTCTCCAGGTTTAAGGCATTCTTCCTTCAGCTAAAACATGCATGTGGAACCCAGAGTATGATCAACCGTGTGATCGGGAGACGTGTTCCAATATGTCTCAGTTTTCGTCCCCTGGTACTCGGGTGCAACATTCCAGACGCTTTACTAACACTCTCCCGACTTGGAGAGTCAGTGCCTTTCACCTCCTGTTTGGCCCAGTTTGCAATTTCTGCAGAAGATGAACAGGAATAGGGAGAACCAATGAGAGACTAGCTGGAGCTGTCTGGACGGGCAAATTTAACTCTCATTTCCCACCAGGAAGAGGAATTAACCAAAGGCTCAGCGTGCCGTGCCGGAACCAGATTAGGGCCTGAAGCCATCCTGCGGTGTTGCGGCCAGCTCACAAGAAAGCGAGTTGAAGAAAGGAGCTCAGGGGCACTGTAATTCACAAACCTGCAGAGTTATAAATGACAGCTATCGTCCAAAAATATACTGAAGTAAGGCTGCCAAGAGGACTTGAAAGCGGGGCACAATTGCAGGAAACCGATTTCAGGAGGTAGACTGGAATTGCATTTAAAGCATAGGAAAAGAGGCAGAACGTCCACAATGATGCACTTGGTCAAAAAGGGCGTATGCGTTTTTTCCTGAATATATTCAGGAAAAAACGCATACGCCCTTTTTGGCCAACCAAGCAAGCTTGCAAAGGAAATCTGCACTACCATGAACTCTCACTTCCCCCCGGTCAAAAGGGCCATCTGAAAAAAGTGTAAAATCCAGAAAGGCAGGACAGGCCATGGAAAACTGGGAGCCTTGTTATGCTGATGGCCGGGATGTAAATTGCCAACAGCCACTCGGAAGAAGTGTATGGTGTTTCCTGAAACATCTAAAAAACAAAGCAACAGAGCCTAGGGCACTTCCACTTATGGTCCTATAGCTTAGGGAAATTAAAATCAAAAAGACACAGCCACCCCAAAGGTTGGGACGGCTCTGTTTACAAGAACCTGGTTTACGGTACAAGTTCAATATCGCAGAAAGTGAAAAATGGATAAAGAAGTTGTGGTACTTACGTACAATGCAGTATCACTCAGCAATGAAATCTATGTCATCAGGCCCGTAGCAGCATAATGAGTGGATTCAGGTACGATGACTCTAACTGAAATAAGTCACACAGGAAAAGAAACATCATAAGATATCACTAATACACGGAATGTAACCTTGGCTACACAGGAACTGAATTCCAAAACAGAACAGGGTCTCAAATTTAGAAACCCAACTTATGCTTGCTTAAGGGGAAAGGTGAGTTGGGGTGCTGCATAAAACCAGAGATTGAAATGAGCACAGATAAAGTTCCTTAAGCCAAATATGGAATAGACAAGAGCTACTCCTTGCTCAACGAAATGGACTCAACACCCCATATTAAACGCCTAAGAATGTACCTGACTAGGAAGTATCTTAAAACCTATGGACTGCTATGTCTCCGAAAGAGAATCAAGCGTGTGTACAGGGGCATAAACGCAGCAGTGATAGGATTGGAGAGGTTCGGTGTGCAAATGAAGACCCTTTGAAATCATATTGCATGGTACCCATTCCACGGGTCTCAACTCTCCAGGTTTAAGGTATTCTTCCTTCAGCTAAAACATGCATGTGGAACCCAGAGTATAATCAACCGTGTGATCGGGAGACGTGTTCCAATATGTCTCAGTTTTCGTCCCCTGGTACTCGGGTGCAACATGCCAGACGCTTTACTAACACGCTCCCGACTTGGAGAGTCAGTGCCTTTAACCTCCTGTTTGGCCCAGTTTGCAATTTCTGCGGAAGATGAACAGGAATAGGGAGAACCAATGAGAGAATAGCTGGAGGTGTCTGGACGGGCAAATTTAACTCTCATTTCCCACCAGGAAGAGGAATTAACCAAAGGCTCAGCGTGCCGTGCCGGAACCAGATTAGGGACTGAAGCAATCATGCGGTGTTACGGCCAGCTCACGAGAAAGCGAGTTGAAGAAAGGAGCTCAGGGGCACTGTAATTCACAAAACTGCAGAGTAATAAATGACAGCTATCGTCCAAAAATATACTGAAGTAAGGCTGCCAAGAGGACTTGAAAGCGGGGCAGAATTGCAGGAAACCGATTTCAGGAGGTAGACTGGAATTGCATTTAAAGCATAGGAAAAGAGGCAGAAGGTCCACAATGATGCACTTGGCCAAAAAGGGCGTATGCGTTTTTTCCTGAATATATTCAGGAAAAAACGCATACGCCCTTTTTGGCCAACCAAGCAAGCTTGCAAAGGAAATCTTCACTACAATGAAGTCTCACTTCCCCCCCCCCGGTCAAAAGGGCCATCTGAAAAAAGTGTAAAATCCAGAAAGGCAGGACAGGCCATGGAGAACTGGGAGCCTTGTTATGCTGATGGCCGGGATGTAAATTGCCAACAGCCACTCGGAAGAAGTGTATGGTGTTTCCTGAAACATCTAAAAAACAAAGCAACAGAGCCTAGGGCACTTCCACTTATGGTCCTATAGCTTAGGGAAATTAAAATCAAAAAGACACAGCCGCCCCAAAAGTTGGGAGGGCTCGGTTTACAAGAACCTGGTTTACGGTACAAGTTCAATATCGCAGAAAGTGAAAAATGGATAAAGAAGTTGTGGTACGTACGTACAATGAATATCACTCAGCAAGGAATTCTATGTCATCAGGCCCGTAGCACCATAATGAGTGGATTCAGGTATGATGATTGTAACTGAAATAAGTCACACAGAAATAGAAACATCATAAGATATCACTAATACACGGAATGTAAACTTGGCTACACAGGAACTGAATTACAAAACAGAACAGGGTCTCAAATTTAGAAAACCAACTTATGCTTGCTTGAGGGGAAAGGTGGGTTGGGGTGCTGCATAAAACCAGAGATTGAAATGAGCACAGATAAAGTTCCTTAAGCCAAATATGGAATAGACAAGAGCTACTCCTTGCTCAACGAAATGGACTCAACACCCCATATTAAATGCCTAAGAGTGTACCTGACTAGGAAGTATCTTAAAACCTATGGATTGCTATGTCTCCGAAAGAGAATCAAGCGTGTGTACAGGGGCATAAACGCAGCAGTGATAGGATTGGAGAAGTTCGGTGAGCAAATGAAGACCCTTTGAAGTCATATTGCATGGTACCCATTCCACGGGTCTCAACTCTCCAGGTTTAAGGTATTCTTCCTTCAGCTAAAACATGCATGTGGAACACAGAGTATGATCAACCGTGTGATCGGGAGACGTGTTCCAATATGTGTCAGTTTTCGTCCCCTGGTACTCGGGTGCAACATTCCAGACGCTTTACTAACACTCTCCCGACTTGGAGAGTCAGTGCCTTTAACCTCCTGTTTGGCCCAGTTTGCAATTTCTGCGGAAGATGAACAGGAATAGGGAGAACCAATGACAGACTAGATGGAGGTGTCTGGATGGGCAAATTTAACCCTCATTTCGCACCAGGAAGAGGAATTAACCAAAGGCTCAGCGTGCCGTGCCGGAACCAGATTAGGGCCTGAACCAATCCTGCGGTGTTGCGGCCAGCTCACGAGAAAGCGAGTTGAAGAAAGGAGCTCAGGGGCACTGTAATTCACAAACCTGCAGAGTTATAAATGACAGCTATGGTCCAAAAATATACTGAAGTAAGGCTGCCAAGAGGACTTGAAAGCGGGGCAGAATTGCAGGAAACCGATTTCAGGAGGTAGACTGGAATTGCATTTAAAGCATAGGAAAAGAGGCAGAACGTCCACAATGATGCACTTGGCCAAAAAGGGCGTATGCGTTTTTCCTGAATATATTCAGGAAAAAACGCATACGCCCTTTTTGGCCAACCAAGCAAGCTTGCAAAGGAAATCTGCACTACAATGAAGTCTCACTTCCCCCCGGTCAAAAGGGCCATCTGAAAAAAGTGTAAAATCCAGAAAGGCAGGACAGGCCATGGAGAACTGGGAGCCTTGTTATGCTGATGGGCGGGATGTCAACTGCCAACAGCCACTCGGGAGAAGTGTATGGTGTTTCCTCAAACATCTAAAAAACAAAGCAACAGAGCCTAGGGCATTTCCACTTATGGTCCTATAGCTTAGGGAAATTAAAATCAAAAAGACACAGCCACCCCAAAGGTTGGGACGGCTCTGTTTACAAGAACCTGGTTTACGGTACAAGTTCAATATCGCAGAAAGTGATAAATGGATAAAGAAGTTGTGGTACTTACGTACAATGCAGTATCACTCAGCAATGAAATCTATGTCATCAGGCCCGTAGCAGCATAATGAGTGGATTCAGGTATGATGATTCTAACTGAAATAAGTCACACAGAAAAAGAAACATCATAAGATATCACTAATACACGGAATGTAAACTTGGCTACACAGGAACTGAATTACAAAACAGAACAGGGTCTCAAATTTAGAAACCCAACTTATGCTTGCTTAAGGGGAAAGGTGAGTTGGGGTGCTGCATAAAACCAGAGATTGAAATGAGCACAGAGAAAGTTCCTTAAGCCAAATATGGAATAGACAAGAGCTACTCCTTGCTCAACGAAATGGATTCAACACCCCATATTAAACACCTAAGAATATACCTGACTAGGAAGTATCTTAAAACCTATGGATTGCTATGTCTCCGAAAGAGAATCAAGCGTGTGTACAGGGGCATAAACGCAGCAGTGATAGGACTGGAGAGGTTCGGTGAGCAAATGAAGACCCTTTGAAGTCATATTGCATGGTACCCATTCCACGGGTCTCAACTCTCCAGGTTTAAGGTATTCTTCCTTCAGCTAAAACATGCATGTGGAACCCAGAGTATGATCAACCATGTGATCGGGAGACGTGTTCCAATATGTGTCAGTTTTCGTCCCCTGGTACTCGGGTGCAACACTCCAGACGCTTTACTAACACTCTCCCGACTTGGAGAGTCAGTGCCTTTAACCTGCTGTTTGGCCGTTTGCAATTTCTGCGGAAGATGAACAGGAATAGGGAGAACCAATGTCAGACTAGATGGAGGTGTCTGGATGGGCAAATTTAACTCTCATTTCGCACCAGGAAGAGGAATTAACCAAAGGCTCAGCGTGCCGTGCCGGAACCAGATTAGGGCCTGAAGCAATCCTGCGGTGTTGGGGCCAGCTCACGAGAAAGCAAGTTGAAGAAAGGTGCTCAGGGGCACTGTAAGTCACAAACCTGCAGAGTTATAAATGACAGCTATCGTCCAAAAATATACTGAAGTAAGGCTGCCAAGAGGACTTGAAAGCGGGACAGAATTGCAGGAAACCGATTTCAGGAGGTAGACTGGAATTGCATTTAAAGCATAGGAAAAGAGGCAGAACGTCCACAATGATGCACTTGGCCAAAAAGGGCGTATGCGTTTTCTCCTGAATATATTCAGGAAAAAACGCATACGCCCTTTTTGGCCAACCAAGCAAGCTTGCAAAGGAAATCTGCACTACAATGAAGTCTCACTTCCCCCCGGTCAAAAGGGCCATCTGAAAAATGTGTAAAATCCAGAAAGGCAGGACAGGCCATGGAGAACTGGGAGCCCTGTTATGCTGATGGGCGGGATGTCAATTGCCAACAGCCACTCGGGAGAAGTGTATGGTGTTTCCTGAAACATCTAAAAAACAAAGCAACAGAGCCTAGGGCACTTCCACTTATGGTCCTATAGCTTAGGGAAATTAAAATCAAAAAGACACAGCCACCCGAAAGGTTGGGATGGCTCTGTTTACAAGAACCTGGTTTACGGTACAAGTTCAATATCGCAGAAAGTGAAAAATGGATAAAGAAGTTGTGGTACTTACGTACAATGCAGTATCACTCAGCAATGAAATCTATGTCATCAGGCCCGTAGCAGCATAATGAGTGGATTCAGGTACGATGATTCTAACTGAAATAAGTCACACAGAAAAAGAAACATCATAAGATATCACTAATACACGGAATGTAAACTTGGCTACACAGGAACTGAATTACAAAACAGAACAGGGTCTCAAATTTAGAAACCCAACTTATGCTTGCTTAAGGGGAAAGGTGAGTTGGGGTGCTGCATAAAACCAGAGATTGAAATGAGCACAGATAAATTTCCTTAAGCCAAATATGGAATAGACAAGAGCTACTCCTTGCTCAACGAAATGGACTCAACACCCCATATTAAACGCCTAAGAATGTACCTGACTAGGAAGTATCTTAAAACCTATGGACTGCTATGTCTCCGAAAGAGAATCAAGCGTGTGTACAGGGGCATAAACGCAGCAGTGATAGGATTGGACAGGTTCGGTGAGCAAATGAAGACCCTTTGAAGTCATATTGCATGGTACCCATTCCACGGGTCTCAACTCTCCAGGTTTAAGGTATTCTTCCTTCAGCTAAAACATGCATGCGGAACCCAGAGTATGATCAACCATGTGATTGGGAGACGTGTTCAAATATGTCTCAGTTTTCGTCCCGTGGTACTCGGGTGCAACATTCCAGACGCTTTACTAACACTCTCCCGACTTGGAGAGTCAGTGCCTTTAACCTCCTGTTTGGCCCAGTTTGCAATTTCTGCGGAAGATGAACAGGAATAGGGAGAACCAATGAGAGACTACCTGGAGGTGTCTGGACGGGCAAATTTAACTCTCATTTCCCACCAGGAAGAGGAATTAACCAAAGGCTCAGCGTGCCGTGCCGGAACCAGATTAGGGCCTGAAGCCATCCTGCGGTGTTGCGGCCAGCTCACGAGAAAGCGAGTTGAAGAAAGGAGCTCAGGGGCACTGTAATTCACAAACCTGCAGAGTTATAAATGACAGCTATCGTCCAAACATATACTGAAGTAAGGCTGCCAAGAGGACTTGAAAGCGGGACAGAATTGCAGGAAACCGATTTCAGGAGGTAGACTGGAATTGCATTTAAAGCATAGGAAAAGAGGCAGAACGTCCACAATGATGCACTTGGCCAAAAAGGGCGTATGCGTTTTTTCCTGAATATATTCAGGAAAAAACGCATACGCACTTTTTGGCCAACCAAGCAAGCTTGCAAAGGAAATCTGCACTACAATGAAGTCTCACTTCCCCCCGGTCAAAAGGGCCATCTGAAAAAAGTGTAAAATCCAGAAAGGCAGGACAGGCCATGGAGAACTGGGAGCCTTGTTATGCTGATGGGCGTGATTTCAATTGCCAACAGCCATTCCAGAGAAGTGTATGGTGTTTCCTAAAACATCTAAAAAACAAAGCAACAGAGCCTAGGGCACTTCCACTTATGGTCCTATAGCTTAGGGAAATTAAAATCAAAAAGACAGAGCCACCCAAAAGGTTGGAACGGCTCTGTTTACAAGAAACTCATTTACGGTACAAGTTCCATATCGCAGAAAGTAAAAAATTGATAAAGATGTTGTGGTACTTACGTACAACGCAATATCATCCAGCAATGAAATCTATGTCATCAGTCACATAGCAGCATAATGAGTGGATTCAGATACGATGATTCTAACTGAAATAAGTCACACAGAAAAAGAAACATCATAAGATATCACTAATACACGGAATGTAAACTTGGCTACACAGGAACTGAATTACAAAACAGAACAGGGTCTCAAATTTAGAAACACAACTTATGCTTGCTTAAGGGGAAAGGTGAGTTGGGGTGCTGCATAAAACCAGAGATTGAAATGAGCACAGATAAGTTCCTTAAGCCAAATATGGAATAGACAAGAGCTACTCCTTGCTCAACGAAATGGACTCAACACCCCATATTAAACGCCTAAGAATGTACCTGACTAGGAAGTATCTTAAAACCTATGGATTGCTATGTCTCCGAAAGGGAATCAAGCGTGTGTGCAGGGGCATAAACGCAGCAGTGATAGGACTGGAGAGGTTCGGTGAGCAAATGAAGACCCTTTGAAGTCATATTGCATGGTACCCATTCCACGGGTCTCAACTCTCCAGGTTTAAGGTATTCTTCCTTCAGCTAAAACATGCATGTGGAACCCAGAGTATGATCAACCGTGTGATCGGGAGACGTGTTCCAATATGTGTCAGTTTTCGTCCCCTGGTACTCGGGTGCAACATTCCAGACGCTTTACTAACACTCTCCCGACTTGGAGAGTCAGTGCCTTTAACCTCCTGTTTGGCCCAGTTTGCAATTTCTGCGGAAGATGAACAGGAATAGGGAGAACCAATGACAGACTAGATGGAGGTGTCTGGATGGGCAAATTTAACTCTCATTTCGCACCAGGAAGAGGAATTAACCAAAGGCTCAGCGTGCCGTGCCGGAACCAGATTAGGGCCTGAAGCAATCCTGCGGTGTTGCGGCCAGCTCACGAGAAAGCGAGTTGAAGAAAGGAGCTCAGGGGCACTGTAATTCACAAACCTGCAGAGTTATAAATGACAGCTATCGTCCAAAAATATACTGAAGTAAGGCTGCCAAGAGGACTTGAAAGCGGGGCAGAATTGCAGGAAACCGATTTCAGGAGGTAGACTGGAATTGCATTTAAAGCATAGGAAAAGAGGCAGAACGTCCACAATGATGCACTTGGCCAAAAAGGGCGTATGCGTTTTTCCTGAATATATTCAGGAAAAAACGCATACGCCCTTTTTGGCCAACCAAGCAAGCTTGCAAAGGAAATCTGCACTACAATGAAGTCTCACTTCCCCCCGGTCAAAAGGGCCATCTGAAAAAAGTGTAAAATCCAGAAAGGCAGGACAGGCCATGGAGAACTGGGAGCCTTGTTATGCTGATGGGCGGGATGTCAACTGCCAACAGCCACTCGGGAGAAGTGTATGGTGTTTCCTGAAACATCTAAAAAACAAAGCGACAGAGCCTATGGCATTTCCACTTATGGTCCTATAGCTTAGGGAAATTAAAATCAAAAAGACACAGCCACCCCAAAGGTTGGGACGGCTCTGTTTACAAGAACCTGGTTTACGGTACAAGTTCAATATCGCAGAAAGTGATAAATGGATAAAGAAGTTGTGGTACTTACGTACAATGCAGTATCACTCAGCAATGAAATCTATGTCATCAGGCCCGTAGCAGCATAATGAGTGGATTCAGGTATGATGATTCTAACTGAAATAAGTCACACAGAAAAAGAAACATCATAAGATATCACTAATACACGGAATGTAAACTTGGCTACACAGGAACTGAATTACAAAACAGAACAGGGTCTCAAATTTAGAAACCCAACTTATGCTTGCTTAAGGGGAAAGGTGAGTTGGGGTGCTGCATAAAACCAGAGATTGAAATGAGCACAGAGAAAGTTCCTTAAGCCAAATATGGAATAGACAAGAGCTACTCCTTGCTCAACGAAATGGATTCAACACCCCATATTAAACACCTAAGAATATACCTGACTAGGAAGTATCTTAAAACCTATGGATTGCTATGTCTCCGAAAGAGAATCAAGCGTGTGTACAGGGGCATAAACGCAGCAGTGATAGGACTGGAGAGGTTCGGTGAGCAAATGAAGACCCTTTGAAGTCATATTGCATGGTACCCATTCCACGGGTCTCAACTCTCCAGGTTTAAGGTATTCTTCCTTCAGCTAAAACATGCATGTGGAACCCAGAGTATGATCAACCATGTGATCGGGAGACGTGTTCCAATATGTGTCAGTTTTCGTCCCCTGGTACTCGGGTGCAACACTCCAGACGCTTTACTAACACTCTCCCGACTTGGAGAGTCAGTGCCTTTAACCTGCTGTTTGGCCGTTTGCAATTTCTGCGGAAGATGAACAGGAATAGGGAGAACCAATGTCAGACTAGATGGAGGTGTCTGGATGGGCAAATTTAACTCTCATTTCGCACCAGGAAGAGGAATTAACCAAAGGCTCAGCGTGCCGTGCCGGAACCAGATTAGGGCCTGAAGCAATCCTGCGGTGTTGGGGCCAGGTCACGAGAAAGCAAGTTGAAGAAAGGTGCTCAGGGGCACTGTAAGTCACAAACCTGCAGAGTTATAAATGACAGCTATCGTCCAAAAATATACTGAAGTAAGGCTGCCAAGAGGACTTGAAAGCGGGGCAGAATTGCAGGAAACCGATTTCAGGAGGTAGACTGGAATTGCATTTAAAGCATAGGAAAAGAGGCAGAACGTCCACAATGATGCACTTGGCCAAAAAGGGCGTATGCGTTTTCTCCTGAATATATTCAGGAAAAAACGCATACGCCCTTTTTGGCCAACCAAGCAAGCTTGCAAAGGAAATCTGCACTACAATGAAGTCTCACTTCCCCCCGGTCAAAAGGGCCATCTGAAAAATGTGTAAAATCCAGAAAGGCAGGACAGGCCATGGAGAACTGGGAGCCCTGTTATGCTGATGGGCGGGATGTCAATTGCCAACAGCCACTCGGGAGAAGTGTATGGTGTTTCCTGAAACATCTAAAAAACAAAGCAACAGAGCCTAGGGCACTTCCACTTATGGTCCTATAGCTTAGGGAAATTAAAATCAAAAAGACACAGCCACCCCAAAGGTTGGGATGGCTCTGTTTATAAGAACCTGGTTTACGGTACAAGTTCAATATCGCAGAAAGTGAAAAATGGATAAAGAAGTTGTGGTACTTACGTACAATGCAGTATCACTCAGCAATGAAATCTATGTCATCAGGCCCGTAGCAGCATAATGAGTGGATTCAGGTACGATGATTCTAACTGAAATAAGTCACACAGAAAAAGAAACATCATAAGATATCACTAATACACGGAATGTAAACTTGGCTACACAGGAACTGAATTACAAAACAGAACAGGGTCTCAAATTTAGAAACACAACTTATGCTTGCTTAAGGGGAAAGGTGAGTTGGGGTGCTGCATAAAACCAGAGATTGAAATGAGCACAGATAAATTTCCTTAAGCCAAATATGGAATAGACAAGAGCTACTCCTTGCTCAACGAAATGGACTCAACACCCCATATTAAACGCCTAAGAATGTACCTGACTAGGAAGTATCTTAAAACCTATGGACTGCTATGTCTCCGAAAGAGAATCAAGCGTGTGTACAGGGGCATAAACGCAGCAGTGATAGGATTGGAGAGGTTCGGTGAGCAAATGAAGACCCTTTGAAGTCATATTGCATGGTACCCATTCCACGGGTCTCAACTCTCCAGGTTTAAGGTATTCTTCCTTCAGCTAAAACATGCATGCGGAACCCAGAGTATGATCAACCATGTGATTGGGAGACGTGTTCAAATATGTCTCAGTTTTCGTCCCGTGGTACTTGGGTGCAACATTCCAGACGCTTTACTAACACTCTCCCGACTTGGAGAGTCAGTGCCTTTAACCTCCTGTTTGGCCCAGTTTGCAATTTCTGCGGAAGATGAACAGGAATAGGGAGAACCAATGAGAGACTAGCTGGAGGTGTCTGGACGGGCAAATTTAACTCTCATTTCCCACCAGGAAGAGGAATTAACCAAAGGCTCAGCGTGCCGTGCCGGAACCAGATTAAGGCCTGAAGCCATCCTGCGGTGTTGCGGCCAGCTCACGAGAAAGCGAGTTGAAGAAAGGAGCTCAGGGGCACTGTAATTCACAAACCTGCAGAGTTATAAATGACAGCTATCGTCCAAACATATACTGAAGTAAGGCTGCCAAGAGGACTTGAAAGCGGGACAGAATTGCAGGAAACCGATTTCAGGAGGTAGACTGGAATTGCATTTAAAGCATAGGAAAAGAGGCAGAACGTCCACAATGATGCACTTGGCCAAAAAGGGCGTATGCGTTTTTTCCTGAATATATTCAGGAAAAAACGCATACGCACTTTTTGGCCAACCAAGCAAGCTTGCAAAGGAAATCTGCACTACCATGAAGTCTCACTTCCCCCCGGTCAAAAGGGCCATCTGAAAAAAGTGTAAAATCCAGAAAGGCAGGACAGGCCATGGAGAACTGGGAGCCTTGTTATGCTGATGGGCGTGATTTCAATTGCCAACAGCCATTCCAGAGAAGTGTATGGTGTTTCCTAAAACATCTAAAAAACAAAGCAACAGAGCCTAGGGCACTTCCACTTATGGTCCTATAGCTTAGGGAAATTAAAATCAAAAAGACAGAGCCACCCAAAAGGTTGGAACGGCTCTGTTTACAAGAAACTCATTTACGGTACAAGTTCCATATCGCAGAAAGTAAAAAATTGATAAAGATGTTGTGGTACTTACGTACAACGCAATATCACTCAGCAATGAAATCTATGTCATCAGTCCCATAGCAGCATAATGAGTGGATTCAGATACGATGATTCTAACTGAAATAAGTCACAAAGAAAAAGAAACATCATAAGATATCACTAATACACGGAATGTAAACTTGGCTACACAGGAACTGAATTACAAAACAGAACAGGGTCTCAAATTTAGAAACACAACTTATGCTTGCTTAAGGGGAAAGGTGAGTTGGGGTGCTGCATAAAACCAGAGATTGAAATGAGCACAGATAAAGTTCCTTAAGCCAAATATGGAATAGACAAGAGCTACTCCTTGCTCAACGAAATGGACTCAACACCCCATATTAAACGCCTAAGAATGTACCTGACTAGGAAGTATCTTAAAACCTATGGATTGCTATGTCTCCGAAAGGGAATCAAGCGTGTGTGCAGGGGCATAAACGCAGCAGTGATAGGACTGGAGAGGTTCGGTGAGCAAATGAAGACCCTTTGAAGTCATATTGCATGGTACCCATTCCACGGGTCTCAACTCTCCAGGTTTAAGGTATTCTTCCTTCAGCTAAAACATGCATGTGGAACCCAGAGTATGATCAACCGTGTGATCGGGAGACGTGTTCCAATATGTCTCAGTTTTCGTCCCCTGGTACTCGGGTGCAACATTCCAGACGCTTTACTAACACTCTCCCGACTTGGAGAGTCAGTGCCTTTAACCTCCTGTTTGGCCCAGTTTGCAATTTCTGCGGAAGATGAACAGGAATAGGGAGAACCAATGACAGACTAGATGGAGGTGTCTGGATGGGCAAATTTAACTCTCATTTCGCACCAGGAAGAGGAATTAACCAAAGGCTCAGCGTGCCGTGCCGGAACCAGATTAGGGCCTGAAGCAATCCTGCGGTGTTGTGGCCAGCTCACGAGAAAGCGAGTTGAAGAAAGGAGCTCAGGGGCACTGTAATTCACAAACCTGCAGAGTTATAAATGACAGCTATCGTCCAAAAATATACTGAAGTAAGGCTGCCAAGAGGATTTGAAAGCGGGGCAGAATTGCAGGAAACCGATTTCAGGAGGTAGACTGGAATTGCATTTAAAGCATAGGAAAAGAGGCAGAACGTCCACAATGATGCACTTGGCCAAAAAGGGCGTATGCGTTTTTCCTGAATATATTCAGGAAAAAACGCATACGCCCTTTTTGGCCAACCAAGCAAGCTTGCAAAGGAAATCTGCACTACAATGAAGTCTCACTTCCCCCCGGTCAAAAGGGCCATCTGAAAAAAGTGTAAAATCCAGAAAGGCAGGACAGGCCATGGAGAACTGGGAGCCTTGTTATGCTGATGGGCGGGATGTCAACTGCCAACAGCCACTCGGGAGAAGTGTATGGTGTTTCCTGAAACATCTAAAAAACAAAGCGACAGAGCCTATGGCATTTCCACTTATGGTCCTATAGCTTAGGGAAATTAAAATCAAAAAGACACAGCCACCCCAAAGGTTGGGACGGCTCTGTTTACAAGAACCTGGTTTACGGTACAAGTTCAATATCGCAGAAAGTGATAAATGGATAAAGAAGTTGTGGTACTTACGTACAATGCAGTATCACTCAGCAATGAAATCTATGTCATCAGGCCCGTAGCAGCATAATGAGTGGATTCAGGTATGATGATTCCAACTGAAATAAGTCACACAGAAAAAGAAACATCATAAGATATCACTAATACACGGAATGTAAACTTGGCTACACAGGAACTGAATTACAAAACAGAACAGGGTCTCAAATTTAGAAAACCAACTTATGCTTGCTTAAGGGGAAAGGTGAGTTGGGGTGCTGCATAAAACCAGAGATTGAAATGAGCACAGAGAAAGTTCCTTAAGCCAAATATGGAATAGACAAGAGCTACTCCTTGCTCAACGAAATGGATTCAACACCCCATATTAAACACCTAAGAATATACCTGACTAGGAAGTATCTTAAAACCTATGGATTGCTATGTCTCCGAAAGAGAATCAAGCGTGTGTGCAGGGGCATAAACGCAGCAGTGATAGGACTGGAGAGGTTCGGTGAGCAAATGAAGACCCTTTGAAGTCATATTGCATGGTACCCATTCCACGGGTCTCAACTCTCCAGGTTTAAGGTATTCTTCCTTCAGCTAAAACATGCATGTGGAACCCAGAGTATGATCAACCGTGTGATCGGGAGACGTGTTCCAATATGTGTCAGTTTTCATCCCGTGGTACTCGGGTGCAACACTCCAGACGCTTTACTAACACTCTCCCGACTTGGAGAGTCAGTGCCTTTAACCTCCTGTTTGGCCCAGTTTGCAATTTCTGCGGAAGATGAACAGGAATAGGGAGAACCAATGTCAGACTAGATGGAGGTGTCTGGATGGGCAAATTTAACTCTCATTTCGCACCAGGAAGAGGAATTAACCAAAGGCTCAGCGTGCCGTGCCGGAACCCGATTAGGGCCTGAAGCAATCCTGCGGTGTTGGGGCCAGCTCACGAGAAAGCGAGTTGAAGAAAGGAGCTCAGGGGCACTGTAATTCACAAACCTGCAGAGGTATAAATGACAGCTATCGTCCAAAAATATACTGAAGTAAGGCTGCCAAGAGGACTTAAAAGCGGGGCAGAATTGCAGGAAACCGATTTCAGGAGGTAGACTGGAATTGCATTTAAAGCATAGGAAAAGAGGCAGAACGTCCACAATGATGCACTTGGCCAAAAAGGGCGTATGCGTTTTTCCTGAATATATTCAGGAAAAAACGCATACGCCCTTTTTGGCCAACCAAGCAAGCTTGCAAAGGAAATCTGCACTACCATGAACTCTCACTTCCCCCCGGTCAAAAGGGCCATCTGAAAAAGGTGTAAAATCCAGCAAGGCAGGACAGGCCATGGAGAACTGGGAGCCTTGTTATGCTGATGGGCGGGATGTCAACTGCCAACAGCCACTCGGGAGAAGTGTATGCTGTTGCCTGAAACATCTAAAAAACAAAGCAACAGAGCCTAGGGCACTTCCACTTATGGTCCTATAGCTTAGGGAAATTAAAATCAAAAAGACACAGCCACCCCAAATGTTGGGATGGCTCTGTTTATAAGAACCTGGTTTACGGTACAAGTTCAATATCGCAGAAAGTGAAAAATGGATAAAGAAGTTGTGGTACTTACGTACAATGCAATATCACTCAGCAATGAAATCTATGTCATCAGGCCCGTAGCAGCATAATGAGTGGATTCAGGTATGATGATTCCAACTGAAATAAGTCACACAGAAAAAGAAACATCATAAGATATCACTAATACACGGAATGTAAACTTGGCTACACAGGAACTGAATTACAAAACAGAACAGGGTCTCAAATTTAGAAACCCAACTTATGCTTGCTTAAGGGGAAAGGTGAGTTGGGGTGCTGCATAAAACCAGAGATTGAAATGAGCACAGATAAAGTTCCTTAAGCCAAATATGGAATAGACAAGAGCTACTCCTTGCTCAACGAAATGGACTCAACACCCTATATTAAACGCCTAAGAATGTACCTGACTAGGAAGTATCTTAAAACCTATGGATTGCTATGTCCCCGAAAGAGAATCAAGCGTGTGTACAGGGGCATAAAGGCAGCAGTGATAGGACTGGAGAGGTTCGGTGAGCAAATGAAGACCCTTTGAAGTCATATTGCATGGTACCCATTCCACGGGTCTCAACTCTCCAGGTTTAAGGTATTCCTCCTTCAGCTAAAACATGCATGTGGAACCCAGAGTATGATCAACCGTGTGATCGGGAGACGTGTTCCAATATGTGTCAGTTTTCGTCCCCTGGTACTCGGGTGCAACATTCCAGACGCTTTACTAACACTCTCCCGACTTGGAGAGTCAGTGCCTTTAACCTCCTGTTTGGCCCAGGTTGCAATTTCTGCGGAAGATGAACAGGAATAGGGAGAACCAATGACAGACTAGCTGGAGGTGTCTGGACGGGCAAATTTAACTCTCATTTCCCACCAGGAAGAGGAATTAACCAAAGGCTCAGCGTGCCGTGCCGGAACCAGATTAGGGCCTGAAGCCATCCTGCGGTGTTGCAGCCAGCTCACGAGAAAGTGAGTTGAAGAAAGGAGCTCAGGGGCACTGTAATTCACAAACCTGCAGAGTTATAAATGACAGCTATCGTCCAAAAATATACTGAAGTAAGGCTGCCAAGAGGACTTGAAAGCGGGGCAGAATTGCAGGAAACCGATTTCAGGAGGTAGACTGGAATTGCATTTAAAGCATAGGAAAAGAGGCAGAACGTCCACAATGATGCACTTGGCCAAAAAGGGCGTATGCGTTTTTTCCTGAATATATTCAGGAAAAAACGCATACGCCCTTTTTGGCCAACCAAGCAAGCTTGCAAAGGAAGTCTGCACTACAATGAAGTCTCACTTCCCCCCGGTCAAAAGGGCCATCTGAAAAAAGTGTAAAATCCAGAAAGGCAGGACAGGCCATGGAGAACTGGGAGCCTTGTTATGCTGATGGGCGGGATGTAAATTGCCAACAGCCACTCGGGAGAAGTGTATGGTGTTTCCTGAAACATCTAAAAAACAAAGCAACAGAGCCTAGGGCACTTCCACTTATGGTCCTATAGCTTAGGGAAATTAAAATCAAAAAGACACAGCCACCCCAAAAGTGGGGACGGCTCTGTTTACAAGAACCTGGTTTACGGTACAAGTTCAATATCGCAGAAAGTGAAAAATGGATAAAGAAGTTGTGGTACTTACATACAATGCAGTATTATTCAGCAATGAAATCTATGTCATCAGGCCCGTAGCAGCATAATGAGTGGATTCAGGTATGATGATTCTAACTGAAATAAGTCACACAGAAAAAGAAACATCATAAGTTATCACTAATACACGGAATGTAAACTTGGCTACACAGGAACTGAATTACAAAACAGAACAGGGTCTCAAATTTAGAAACCCAACTTATGCTTGCTTAAGGGGAAAGGTGAGTTGGGGTGCTGCATAAAACCAGAGATTGAAATGAGCACAGATAAAGTTCCTTAAGCCAAATATGGAATAGACAAGAGCTACTCCTTGCTCAACGAAATGGACTCAACACCCCATATTAAACGCCTAAGAATGTACCTGACTAGGAAGTATCTTAAAACCTATGGATTGCTATGTCTCCGAAAGAGAATCAAGCGTGTGTACAGGGGCATAAACGCAGCAGTGATAGGATTGGAGAGGTTCGGTGAGCAAATGAAGACCCTTTGAAGTCATATTGCATGGTACCCATTCCACGGGTCTCAACTCTCCAGGTTTAAGGTATTCTTCCTTCAGCTAAAACATGCATGTGGAACCCAGAGTATGATCAACCGTGTGATCGGGAGACGTGTTCCAATATGTGTCAGTTTTCGTCCCCTGGTACTCGGGTGCAACATTCCAGATGCTTTACTAACACTCTCCCGACTTGGAGAGTCAGTGCCTTTAACCTCCTGTTTGGCCCAGTTTGCAATTTCTGCAGAAGATGAACAGGAATAGGGAGAACCAATGACAGACCAGATGGAGGTGTCTGGACGGGCAAATTTAACTCTCATTTCCCACCAGGAAGAGGAATTAACCAAAGGCTCAGCGTGCCGTGCCAGAACCAGATTAGGGCCTGAAGCCATCCTGCGGTGTTGCAGCCAGCTCACGAGAAAGCGAGTTGAAGAAAGGAGCTCAGGGGCACTGTAATTCACAAACCTGCAGAGTTATAAATGACAGCTATCGTCCAAAAATATACTGAAGTAAGGCTGCCAAGAGGAGTTGAAAGCAGGGCAGAATTGCAGGAAACCGATTTCAGGAGGTAGACTGGAATTGCATTTAAAGCATAGGAAAAGAGGCAGAACGTCCACAATGATGCACTTGGCCAAAAAGGGCGTATGCGTTTTTTCCTGAATATATTCAGGAAAAAACGCATACGCCCTTTTTGGCCAACCAAGCAAGCTTGCAAAGGAAATCTGCACTACAATGAAGTCTCACTTCCCCCCCGGTCAAAAGGGCCATCTGAAAAAAGTGTAAAATCCAGAAAGGCAGGACAGGCCATGGAGAACTGGGAGCCTTGTTATGCTGATGGGCGCGATGTAAATTGCCAACAGCCACTAGGGAGAAGTGTATGATGTTTCCTGAAACATCTAAAAAACAAAGCAACAGAGCCTAGGGCACTTCCACTTATGGTCCTATAGCTTAGGGAAATTAAAATCAAAAAGACACAGCCACCCCAAAGGTTGGGATGCCTCTGTTTACAAGAACCTGGTTTACGGTACAAGTTCAATATCGCAGAAAGTGAAAAATGGATAAAGAAGTTGTGGTACTTACGTACAATGCAATATCACACAGCAATGAAATCTATGTCATCAGGCCCGTAGCACCATAATGAGTGGATTCAGGTATGATGATTCTAACTGAAATAAGTCACACAGAAAAAGAAACATCATAAGATATCACTAATACACGGAATGTAAACTTGGCTACACAGGAACTGAATTACAAAACAGAACAGGGTCTCAAATTTAGAAACCCAACTTATGCTTGCTTAAGGGGAAAGGTGAGTTGGGGTGCTGCATAAAACCAGAGATTGAAATGAGCATAGATAAAGTTCCTTAAGCCAAATATAGAATAGACAAGAGCTACTCCTTGCTCAACGAAATGGACTCAACACCCCATATTAAACGCCTAAGAATATACCTGACTAGGAAGTATCTTAAAACCTATGGATTGCTATGTCTCCGAAAGAGAATCAAGCGTGTGTACAGGGGCATAAACGCAGCAGTGATAGGACTGGAGAGGTTCGGTGAGCAAATGAAGACCCTTTGAAGTCATATTGCATGGTACCCATTCCACGGGTCTCAACTCTCCAGGTTTATGGTATTCTTCCTTCAGCTAAAACATGCATGTGGAACCCAGAGTATGATCAACCGTGTGATCGGGAGACGTGTTCCAATATGTCTCAGTTTTCGTCCCCTGGTACTCGGGTGCAACATTCCAGACGCTTTACTAACACTCTCCCGACTTGGAGAGTCAGTGCCTTTAACCTCCTGTTTGGCCCAGTTTGCAATTTCTGCGGAAGATGAACAGGAATAGGGAGAACCAATGACAGACTAGCTGGAGGTGTCTGGACGGGCAAATTTAACTCTCATTTCCTACCAGGAAGAGGAATTAACCAAAGGCTCAGCGTGCCGTGCCGGAACCAGATTAGGGCCTGAAGCCATCCTGCGGTGTTGCGGCCAGCTCACGAGAAAGCGAGTTGAAGAAAGGAGCTCAGGGGCACTGTAATTCACAAACCTGCAGAGTTATAAATGACAGCTATGGTCCAAAAATATACTGAAGTAAGGCTGCCAAGAGGACTTGAAAGCGGGGCAGAATTGCAGGAAACCGATTTCAGGAGGTAGACTGGAATTGCATTTAAAGCATAGGAAAAGAGGCAGAAGGTCCACAATGATGCACTTGGCCAAAAAGGGCGTATGCGTTTTTTCCTGAATATATTCAGGAAAAAACGCATACGCCCTTTTTGGCCAACCAAGCAAGCTTGCAAAGGAAATCTGCACTACAATGAAGTCTCACTTCCCCCCGGTCAAAAGGGCCATCTAAAAAAAGTGTAAAATCCAGAAAGGCAGGACAGGCCATGGAGAACTGGGAGCCTTGTTATGCTGATGGGCGGGATGCCAATTGCCAACAGCCACTCGGGAGAAGTGTATGGTGTTTCCTGAAACATCTAAAAAACAAAGCAACAGAGCCTAGGGCACTTCCACTTATGGTCCTATAGCTTAGGGAAATTAAAATCAAAAAGACACAGCCACCCCAATGGTTGGGATGGCTCTGTTTACAAGAACCTGGTTTACGGTACAAGTTCAATATCGCAGAAAGTGAAAAATGGATAAAGAAGTTGTGGTACTTACGTACAATGCAATATCACACAGCAATGAAATCTATGTCATCAGGCCCGTAGCACCATAATGAGTGGATTCAGGTATGATGATTCTAACTGAAATAAGTCACACAGAAAAAGAAACATCATAAGATATCACTAATACACGGAATGTAAACTTGGCTACACAGGAACTGAATTACAAAACAGAACAGGGTCTCAAATTTAGAAACCCAACTTATGCTTGCTTAAGGGGAAAGTTTAGTTGGGGTGCTGCATAAAACCAGAGATTGAAATGAGCACAGATAAAGTTCCTTAAGCCAAATATAGAATAGACAAGAGCTACTCCTTGCTCAACGAAATGGACTCAACACCCCATATTAAATGCCTAAGAATGTACCTGACTAGGAAGTATCTTAAAACCTATGGATTGCTATGTCTCCGAAAGAGAATCAAGCGTGTGTACAGGGGCATAAACGCAGCAGTGATAGGACTGGAGAGGTTCGGTGAGCAAATGAAGACCCTTTGAAGTCATATTGCATGGTACCCATTCCACGGGTCTCAACTCTCCAGGTTTATGGTATTCTTCCTTCAGCTAAAACATGCATGTGGAACCCAGAGTATGATCAACCGTGTGATCGGGAGACGTGTTCCAATATGTGTCAGTTTTCGTCCCCTGGTACTCGGGTGCAACATTCCAGACGCTTTACTAACACTCTCCCGACTTGGAGAGTCAGTGCCTTTAACCTCCTGTTTGGCCCAGTTTGCAATTTCTGCAGAAGATGAACAGGAATAGGGAGAACCAATGACAGACCAGATGGAGGTGTCTGGACGGGCAAATTTAACTCTCATTTCCCACCAGGAAGAGGAATTAACCAAAGGCTCAGCGTGCCGTGCCGGAACCAGATTAGGGCCTGAAGCCATCCTGCGGTGTTGCAGCCAGCTTACGAGAAAGCGAGTTGAAGAAAGGAGCTCAGGGGCACTGTAATTCACAAACCTGCAGAGTTATAAATGACAGCTATCGTCCAAAAATATACTGAAGTAAGGCTGCCAAGAGGACTTGAAAGCAGGGCAGAATTGCAGGAAACCAATTTCAGGAGGTAGACTGGAATTGCATTTAAAGCATAGGAAAAGAGGCAGAACGTCCACAATGATGCACTTGGCCAAAAAGGGCGTATGCGTTTTTTCCTGAATATATTCAGGAAAAAACGCATACGCCCTTTTTGGCCAACCAAGCAAGCTTGCAAAGGAAATCTGCACTACCATGAACTCTCACTTCCCCCCGGTCAAAAGGGCCATCTGAAAAAAGTGTAAAATCCAGAAAGGCAGGACAGGCCATGGAGAACTGGGAGCCTTGTTATGCTGATGGGCGCGATGTAAATTGCCAACAGCCACTCGGGAGAAGTGTATGGTGTTTCCTGAAACATCTAAAAAACAAAGCAACAGAGCCTAGGGCACTTCCACTTATGGTCCTATAGCTTAGGGAAATTAAAATCAAAAGACACAGCCACCCCAAAGGTTGGGACGGCTCTGTTTACAAGAACCTGGTTTACGGTACAAGTTCAATATCGCAGAAAGTGAAAAATGGATAAAGAAGTTGTGGTACTTACGTACAATGCAATATCACTCAGCAATGAAATCTATGTCATCAGGCCCGTAGCAGCATAATGAGTGGATTCAGGTATGATGATTCTAACTGAAATAAGTCACACAGGAAAAGAAACATCATAAGATATCACTAATACACGGAATGTAAACTTGGCTACATAGGAACTGAATTACAAAACAGAACAGGGTCTCAAATTTAGAAACCCAACTTATGCTTGCTTAAGGGGAAAGGTGAGTTGGGGTGCTGCATAAAACCAGAGATTGAAATGAGCACAGATAAAGTTCCTTAAGCCAAATATGGAATAGACAAGAGCTACTCCTTACTCAACGAAATGGATTCAACACCCCATAATAAACACCTAAGAATATACCTGACTAGGAAGTATCTTAAAACCTATGGATTGCTATGTCTCCGAAAGAGAATCAAGCGTGTGTGCAGGGGCATAATCGCAGCAGTGATAGGACTGGAGAGGTTCGGTGAGCAAATGAAGACCCTTTGAAGTCATATTGCATGGTACCCATTCCACGGGTCTCAACTCTCCAGGTTTAAGGTGTTCTTCCTTCAGCTAAAACATGCATGTGGAACCCAGAGTATGATCAACCGTGTGATCGGGAGACGTGTTCCAATATGTGTCAGTTTTCGTCCCCTGGTACTCGGGTGCAACATTCCAGACGCTTTACTAACACTCTCCCGAGTTGGAGAGTCAGTGCCTTTAACCTCCTGTTTGGCCCAGTTTGCAATTTCTGCGGAAGATGAACAGGAATAGGGAGAACCAATGACAGACTAGCTGGAGGTGTCTGGATGGGCAAATTTAACTCTCATTTAGCACCAGGAAGAGGAATTAACCAAAGGCTCAGCGTGCCGTGCCGGAACCAGATTAGGGCCTGAACCAATCCTGCGGTGTTGCGGCCAGCTCACGAGAAAGCGAGTTGAAGAAAGGAGCTCAGGGGCACTGTAATTCACAAACCTGCAGAGTTATAAATGACAGCTATGGTCCAAAAATATACTGAAGTAAGGCTGCCAAGAGGACTTGAAAGCGGGGCAGAATTGCAGGAAACCGATTTCAGGAGGTAGACTGGAATTGCATTTAAAGCATAGGAAAAGAGGCAGAAGGTCCACAATGATGCACTTGGCCAAAAAGGGCGTATGCGTTTTTTCCTGAATATATTCAGGAAAAAACGCATACGCCCTTTTTGGCCAACCAAGCAAGCTTGCAAAGGAAATCTGCACTACAATGAAGTCTCACTTCCCCCCGGTCAAAAGGGCCATCTGAAAAAAGTGTAAAATCCAGAAAGGCAGGACAGGCCATGGAGAACTGGGAGCCTTGTTATGCTGATGGGCGGGATGCCAATTGCCAACAGCCACTCGGGAGAAGTGTATGGTGTTTCCTGAAACATCTAAAAAACAAAGCAACAGAGCCTAGGGCACTTCCACTTATGGTCCTATAGCTTAGGGAAATTAATATCAAAAAGACACAGCCGCCCCAAAAGTTGGGAGGGCTCTGTTTACAAGAACCTGGTTTACGGTACAAGTTCAATATCGCAGAAAGTGAAAAATGGATAAAGAAGTTGTGGTACGTACGTACAATGAATATCACTCAGCAAGGAATTCTATGTCATCAGGCCCGTAGCACCATAATGAGTGGATTCAGGTATGATGATTCTAACTGAAATAAGTCACACAGAAAAAGAAACATCATAAGATATCACTAATACACGGAATGTAAACTTGGCTACACAGGAACTGAATTACAAAACAGAACAGGGTCTCAAATTTAGAAAACCAACTTATGCTTGCTTGAGGGGAAAGGTGGGTTGGGGTGCTGCATAAAACCATAGATTGAAATGAGCACAGATAAATTTCCTTAAGCCAAATATGGAATAGACAAGAGCTACTCCTTGCTCAACGAAATGGACTCAACACCCCATATTAAATGCCTAAGAGTGTACCTGACTAGGAAGTATCTTAAAACCTATGGATTGCTATGTCTCCGAAAGAGAATCAAGCGTGTGTACAGGGGCATAAACGCAGCAGTGATAGGATTGGAGAAGTTCGGTGAGCAAATGAAGACCCTTTGAAGTCATATTGCATGGTACCCATTCCACGGGTCTCAACTCTCCAGGTTTAAGGTATTCTTCCTTCAGCTAAAACATGCATGTGGAACCAGAGTATGATCAACCGTGTGATCGGGAGACGTGTTCCAATATGTGTCAGTTTTCGTCCCCTGGTACTCAGGTGCAACATTCCAGACGCTTTACTAACACTCTCCCGACTTGGAGAGTCAGTGCCTTTCACCTCCTGTTTGGCCCAGTTTGCAATTTCTGCAGAAGATGAACAGGAATAGGGAGAACCAATGACAGACCAGATGGAGGTGTCTGGACGGGCAAATTTAACTCTCATTTCCCACCAGGAAGAGGAATTAACCAAAGGCTCAGCGTGCCGTGCCGGAACCAGATTAGGGCCTGAAGCCATCCTGCGGTGTTGCGGCCAGCTCACGAGAAAGCGAGTTGAAGAAAGGAGCTCAGGGGCACTGTAATTCACAAACCTGCAGAGTTATAAATGACAGCTATCGTCCAAAAATATACTGAAGTAAGGCTGCCAAGAGGACTTGAAAGCGGGGCAGAATTGCAGGAAACCGATTTCAGGAGGTAGACTGGAATTGCATTTAAAGCATAGGAAAAGAGGCAGAAGGTCCACAATGATGCACTTGGCCAAAAAGGGCGTATGCGTTTTTTCCTGAATATATTCAGGAAAAAACGCATACGCCCTTTTTGGCCAACCAAGCAAGCTTGCAAAGGAAATCTGCACTACAATGAAGTCTCACTTCCCCCTGGTCAAAAGGGCCATCTGAAAAAAGTGTAAAATCCAGAAAGGCAGGACAGGCCATGGAGAACTGGGAGCCTTGTTATGCTGATGGGCGGGATGCCAATTGCCAACAGCCACTCGGGAGAAGTGTATGGTGTTTCCTGAAACATCTAAAAAACAAAGCAACAGAGCCTAGGGCACTTCCACTTATGGTCCTATAGCTTAGGGAAATTAAAATCAAAAAGACACAGCCACCCCAAAGGTTGGGACGGCTCTGTTTACAAGAACCTGGTTTACGGTACAAGTTCTATATCGCAGAAAGTGAAAAATGGATAAAGAAGTTGTGGTACTTACGTACAATGCAGTATCACTCAGCAATGAAATTTATGTCATCAGGCCCGTAGCAGCATAATGAGTGGATTCAGGTATGATGATTCTAACTGAAATAAGTCACACAGAAAAAGAAACATCATAAGATATCACTAATACACGGAATGTAAACTTGGCTACATAGGAACTGAATTTCAAAACAGAACAGGGTCTCAAATTTAGAAACCCAACTTATGCTTGCTTAAGGGGAAAGGTGAGTTGGGGTGCTGCATAAAACCAGAGATTGAAGTGAGCACAGGTAAAGTTCCTTAAGCCAAATATGGAAAAGACAAGAGCTACACCTTGCTCAACGAAATGGACTCAACACCCCATATTAAACACCTAAGAATATACCTGACTAGGAAGTATCTTAAAACCTATGGATTGCTATGTCTCCGAAAGAGAATCAAGCGTGTGTACAGGGGCATTAACGCAGCAGTGATAGGATTGGAGAAGTTCGGTGAGCAAATGAAGACCCTTTGAAGTCATATTGCATGGTACCCATTCCATGGGTCTCAATCTCCAGGTTTAAGGCATTCTTCCTTCAGCTAAAACATGCATGTGGAACCCAGAGTATGATCAACCGTGTGATCGGGAGACGTGTTCCAATATGTCTCAGTTTTCGTCCCCTGGTACTCGGGTGCAACATTCCAGACGCTTTACTAACACTCTCCCGACTTGGAGAGTCAGTGCCTTTCACCTCCTGTTTGGCCCAGTTTGCAATTTCTGCGGAAGATGAACAGGAATAGGGAGAACCAATGAGAGACTAGCTGGAGCTGTCCGGACGGGCAAATTTAACTCTCATTTCCCACCAGGAAGAGGAATTAACCAAAGGCTCAGCGTGCCGTGCCGGAACCAGATTAGGGCCTGAAGCCATCCTGCGGTGTTGCGGCCAGCTCACAAGAAAGCGAGTTGAAGAAAGGCGCTCAGGGGCACTGTAATTCACAAACCTGCAGAGTTATAAATGACAGCTATCGTCCAAAAATATACTGAAGTAAGGCTGCCAAGAGGACTTGAAAGCGGTGCAGAATTGCAGGAAACCGATTTCAGGAGGTAGACTGGAATTGCATTTAAAGCATAGGAAAAGAGGCAGAACGTCCACAATGATGCACTTGGCCAAAAAGGGCGTATGCGTTTTTTCCTGAATATATTCAGGAAAAAACGCATACTCCCTTTTTGGCCAACCAAGCAAGCTTGCAAAGGAAATCTGCACTACCATGAACTCTCACTTCCCCCCGGTCAAAAGGGCCATCTGAAAAAAGTGTAAAATCCAGAAAGGCAGGACAGGCCATGGAGAACTGGGAGCCTTGTTATGCTCATGGGCGGGATGTAAACTGCCAACAGCCACTCGGGAGAAGTGTATGGTGTTTCCTGAAACATCTAAAAAACAAAGCAACACAGCCTAGGGCACTTCCACTTATGGTCCTATAGCTTAGGGAAATTAAAATCAAAAAGACACAGCCACCCCAAAGTTTGGGACGGCTCTGTTTACAAGAACCTGGTTTACGGTACAAGTTCAATATCGCAGAAAGTGAAAAATGGATAAAGAAGTTGTGGTACTTACGTACAATGCAATATCACTCAGCAATGAAATCTATGTCATCAGGCCCGTAGCAGCATAATGAGTGGGTTCAGGTACGATGATTCTAACTGAAATAAGTCTCACAGAAAAAGAAACATCATAAGATATCACTAATACACGGAATGTAAACTTGGCTACATAGGAACTGAATTACAAAACAGAACAGGGTCTCAAATTTAGAAAACCAACTTATGCTTCCTTAAGGGGAAAGGTGAGTTGGGGTGTTGCCTAAAACCAGAGATTGAAATGAGCACAGATAAAGTTCCTTAAGCCAAATATGGAATAGACAAGAGCTACTCCTTGCTCAACGAAATGGACTCAACACCCCATATTAAACGCCTAAGAATGTACCTGACTAGGAAGTATCTTAAAACCTATGGACTGCTATGTCTCCGAAAGAGAATCAAGCGTGTGTACAGGGGCATAAACGCAGCAGTGATAGGATTGGAGAGGTTCGGTGTGCAAATGAAGACCCTTTGAAATCATATTGCATGGTACCCATTCCACGGGTCTCAACTCTCCAGGTTTAAGGCATTCTTCCTTCAGCTAAAACATGCATGTGGAACCCAGAGTATGATCAACCATGTGATCGGGAGACGTGTTCCAATATGTGTCAGTTTTCGTCCCCTGGTACTCGGGTGCAACATTCCAGACGCTTTACTAACACTCTCCCGACTTGGAGAGTCAGTGCCTTTAACCTCCTGTTTGGCCCAGTTTGCAATTTCTGCGGAAGATGAACAGGAATAGGGAGAACCAATGACAGACTAGCTGGAGGTGTCTGGACGGGCAAATTTAACTCTCATTTCCCACCAGGAAGAGGAATTAACCAAAGGCTCAGCGTGCCGTGCCGGAACCAGATTAGGGCCTGAAGCCATCCTGCGGTGTTGCGGCCAGCTCACGAGAAAGCGAGTTGAAGAAAGGAGCTCAGGGGCACTGTAATTCACAAACCTGCAGAGTTATAAATGACAGCTATCGTCCAAAAATATACTGAAGTAAGGCTGCCAAGAGGACTTGAAAGCGGGGCAGAATTGCAGGAAACCGATTTCAGGAGGTAGACTGGGATTGCATTTAAAGCATAGGAAAAGAGGCAGAACGTCCACAATGATGCACTTGGCCAAAAAGGGCGTATGCGTTTTTTCCTGAATATATTCAGGAAAAAACGCATACGCCCTTTTTGGCCAACCAAGCAAGCTGGGAAAGGAAATCTGCACTACAATGAAGTCTCACTTCCCCCCGGTCAAAAGGGCCATCTGAAAACAGTGTAAAATCCAGAAAGGCAGGACAGGCCATGGAGAACTGGGAGCCTTGTTATGCTGATGGGCGGGATGTAAATTGCCAACAGCCACTTGGGAGAAGTGTATGGTGTTTCCTGAAACATCTAAAAAACAAAGCAACAGAGCCTAGGGCACTTCCACTTATGGTCCTATAGCTTAGGGAAATTAAAATCAAAAAGACACAGCCACCCCAAAGGTTGGGACGGCTCTGTTTACAAGAACCTGGTTTACGGTAGAAGTTCTATATCGCAGAAAGTGAAAAATGGATAAAGAAGTTGTGGTACTTACGTACAATGCAATATCACTCAGCAAGGAAATCTATGTCATCAGGCCCGTAGCAGCATAATGAGTGGATTCAGGTATGATGATTCTAACTGAAATAAGTCACACAGAAAAAGAAACATCATAAGATATCACTAATACACGGAATGTAAACTTGGCTACACAGGAACTGAATTACAAAACATAACAGGGTCTCAAATTAAGAAAACCAACTTATGCTTCCTTAAGGGGAAAGGTGAGTTGGGGTGCTGCATAAAACCAGAGATTGAAATGAGCACAGATAAAGTTCCTTAAGCCAAATATGGAATAGACAAGAGCTACTCCTTGCTCAACGAAATGGACTCAACACCCCATATTAAATGCCTAAGAATGTACCTGACTAGGAAGTATCTTAAAACCTATGGATTGCTATGTCTCTGAAAGAGGATCAAGCGAGTTTACAGGGGCATAAACGCAGCAGTGATAGGATTGGAGAAGTTCGGTGAGCAAATGAAGACCCTTTGAAGTCATATTGCATGGTACCCATTCCACGGGTCACAACTCTACAGGTTTAAGGTATTCTTCCTTCAGCTAAAACATGCATGTGGAACCCAGAGTATGATCAACCGTGTGATCGGGAGACGTGTTCCAATATGTGTCAGTTTTCGTCCCCTGGTACTCGGGTGCAACATTCCAGACGCTTTACTAACACTCTCCCGACTTGGAGAGTCAGTGCCTTTAACCTCCTGTTTGGCCCAGGTTGCAATTTCTGCGGAAGATGAACAGGAATAGGGAGAACCAATGAGAGACTAGATGGAGGTGTCTGGATGGGCAAATTTAACTCTCATTTCCCACCAGGAAGAGGAATTAACCAAAGGCTCAGCATGCCATGCCGGAACCAGATTAGGGCCTAAAGCAATCCTGCGGTGTTGCGGCCATCTCACGAGAAAGCGAGTTGAAGAAAGGAGCTCAGGGGCACTGTAATTCACAAACCTGCAGAGTTATAAATGACAGCTATCGTCCAAAAATATACTGAAGTAAGGCTGCCAAGAGGACTTGAAAGCGGGGCAGAATTGCAGGAAACCGATTTCAGGAGGTAGACTGGGATTGCATTTAAAGCATAGGAAAAGAGGCAGAACGTCCACAATGATGCACTTGGTCAAAAAGGGCGTATGCGTTTTTTCCTGAATATATTCAGGAAAAAACGCATACGCCCTTTTTGGCCAACCAAGCAAGCTTGCAAAGGAAATCTGCACTACAATGAAGTCTCACTTCCCCCCGGTCAAAAGGGCCATCTGAAAACAGTGTAAAATCCAGAAAGGCAGGACAGGCCATGGAGAACTGGGAGCCTTGTTATGCTGATGGGCGGGATGTAAATTGCCAACAGCCACTTGGGAGAAGTGTATGGTGTTTCCTGAAACATCTAAAAAACAAAGCAACAGAGCCTAGGGCACTTCCACTTAAGGTCCTATAGCTTAGGGAAATTAAACTCAAAAAGACACAGCCACCCCAAAGGTTGGGACAGCTCTGTTTACAAGAACCTGGTTTACGGTAGAAGTTCTATATCGCAGAAAGTGAAAAATGGATAAAGAAGTTGTGGTACTTACGTACAATGCAATATCACTCAGCAAGGAAATCTATGTCATCAGGCCCGTAGCAGCATAATGAGTGGATTCAGGTATGATGATTTTAACTGAAATAAGTCACACAGGAAAAGAAACATCATAAGATATCACTAATACACGGAATGTAAACTTGGCTACATAGGAACTGAATTACAAAACAGAACAGGGTCTCAAATTTAGAAACCCAACTTATGCTTGCTTAAGGGGAAAGGTGTGTTGGGGTGCTGCATAAAACCAGAGATTGAAATGAGCACAGATAAAGTTCCTTAAGCCAAATATGGATTAGACAAGAGCTCCTCCTTGCTCAACGAAATGGACTCAACACCCCATATTAAATGCCTAAGAGTGTACCTGACTAGGAAGTATCTTAAAACCTATGGATTGCTATGTCTCCGACAGAGAATCAAGCATGTGTACAGGGGCATAAACGCAGCAGTGATAGGATTGGAGAAGTTCGGTGAGCAAATGAAGACCCTTTGAAGTCGTATTGCATGGTACCCATTCCACGGGTCACAACTCTACAGGTTTAAGGTATTCTTCCTTCAGCTAAAACATGCATGTGGAACCCAGAGTATGATCAACCGTGTGATCGGGAGACGTGTTCCAATATGTGTCAGTTTTCGTCCCCTGGTACTCGGGTGCAACATTCCAGACGCTTTACTAACACTCTCCCGACTTGGAGAGTCAGTGCCTTTAACCTCCTGTTTGGCCCAGGTTGCAATTTCTGCGGAAGATGAACAGGAATAGGGAGAACCAATGAGAGACTAGATGGAGGTGTCTGGATGGGCAAATTTAACTCTCATTTCCCACCAGGAAGAGGAATTAACCAAAGGCTCAGCATGCCATGCCGGAACCAGATTAGGGCCTAAAGCAATCCTGCGGTGTTGCGGCCATCTCACGAGAAAGCGAGTTGAAGAAAGGAGCTCAGGGGCACTGTAATTCACAAACCTGCAGAGTTATAAATGACAGCTATCGTCCAAAAATATACTGAAGTAAGGCTGCCAAGAGGACTTGAAAGCGGGGCAGAATTGCAGGAAACCGATTTCAGGAGGTAGACTGGGATTGCATTTAAAGCATAGGAAAAGAGGCAGAACGTCCACAATGATGCACTTGGTCAAAAAGGGCGTATGCGTTTTTTCCTGAATATATTCAGGAAAAAACGCATACGCCCTTTTTGGCCAACCAAGCAAGCTTGCAAAGGAAATCTGCACTACAATGAAGTCTCACTTCCCCCCGGTCAAAAGGGCCATCTGAAAACAGTGTAAAATCCAGAAAGGCAGGACAGGCCATGGAGAACTGGGAGCCTTGTTATGCTGATGGGCGGGATGTAAATTGCCAACAGCCACTTGGGAGAAGTGTATGGTGTTTCCTGAAACATCTAAAAAACAAAGCAACAGAGCCTAGGGCACTTCCACTTAAGGTCCTATAGCTTAGGGAAATTAAACTCAAAAAGACACAGCCACCCCAAAGGTTGGGACAGCTCTGTTTACAAGAACCTGGTTTACGGTAGAAGTTCTATATCGCAGAAAGTGAAAAATGGATAAAGAAGTTGTGGTACTTACGTACAATGCAATATCACTCAGCAAGGAAATCTATGTCATCAGGCCCGTAGCAGCATAATGAGTGGATTCAGGTATGATGATTTTAACTGAAATAAGTCACACAGGAAAAGAAACATCATAAGATATCACTAATACACGGAATGTAAACTTGGCTACATAGGAACTGAATTACAAAACAGAACAGGGTCTCAAATTTAGAAACCCAACTTATGCTTGCTTAAGGGGAAAGGTGTGTTGGGGTGCTGCATAAAACCAGAGATTGAAATGAGCACAGATAAAGTTCCTTAAGCCAAATATGGATTAGACAAGAGCTCCTCCTTGCTCAACGAAATGGACTCAACACCCCATATTAAATGCCTAAGAGTGTACCTGACTAGGAAGTATCTTAAAACCTATGGATTGCTATGTCTCCGAAAGAGAATCAAGCATGTGTACAGGGGCATAAACGCAGCAGTGATAGGATTGGAGAAGTTCGGTGAGCAAATGAAGACCCTTTGAAGTCGTATTGCATGGTACCCATTCCACGGGTCACAACTCTACAGGTTTAAGGTATTCTTCCTTCAGCTAAAACATGCATGTGGAACCCAGAGTATGATCAACCATGTGATCGGGAGACGTGTTCCAATATGTCTCAGTTTTCGTCCCCTGGTACTCGGGTGCAACATTCGAGACGCTTTACTAACACTCTTCCGACTTGGAGAGTCAGTGCCTTTAACCTCCTGTTTGGCCCAGTTTGCAATTTCTGCGGAAGATGAACAGGAATAGGGAGAACCAATGACAGACCAGATGGAGGTGTCTGGACGGGCAAATTTAACTCTCATTTCCCACCAGGAAGAGGAATTAACCAAAGGCTCAGTGTGCCGTGCCGGAACCAGATTAGGGCCTGAAGCCATCCTGCGGTGTTGCGGCCAGCTCACGAGAAAACGAGTTGAAGAAAGGAGCTCAGGGGCACTGTAATTCACAAACCTGCAGAGTTATAAATGACAGCTATCGTCCAAAAATATACTGAAGTAAGGCTGCCAAGAGGACTTGAAAGCGGGGCAGAATTGCAGGAAACCGATTTCAGGAGGTAGACTGGAATTGCATTTAAAGCATAGGAAAAGAGGCAGAACGTCCACAATGATGCACTTGGCCAAAAAGGGCGTATGCGTTTTTTCCTGAATATATTCAGGAAACAACGCATACGCCCTTTTTGGCCAACCAAGCAAGCTTGCAAAGGAAATCTGCACTACAATGAAGTCTCACTTCCCCCCGGTCAAAAGGGCCATCTGAAAAAAGTGTAAAATCCAGAAAGGCAGGACAGGCCATGGAGAACTGGGAGCCTTGTTATGCTGATGGGCGGGATGAGAATTGCCAACAGCCACTCGGGAGAAGTGTATGGTGTTTCCTGAAACATCTAAAAAACAAAGCAACAGAGCCTAGGGCACTTCCACTTATGGTCCTATAGCTTAGGGAAATTAAAATCAAAAAGACACAGCCACCCCAAAGGTTGGGACGGTTCTGTTTACAAGAACCTGGTTTACGGTACAAGTTCAATATCGCAGAAAGTGAAAAATGGATAAAGAAGTTGTGGTACTTACGTACAATGCAATATCACTCAGCAATGAAATCTATGTCATCAGGCCCGTAGCAGCATAATGAGTGGGTTCAGGTACGATGATTCTAACTAAAATAAGTCTCACAGAAAAAGAAACATCATAAGATATCACTAATACACGGAATTAAACCTGGCTACATAGGTACTGAATTACAAAACAGAACAGGGTCTCAAATTTAGAAACCCAACTTATGCTTGCTTAAGGGGAAAGGTGAGTTGGGGTGCTGCATAAAACCAGAGATTGAAATGAGCACAGATAAAGTTCCTTAAGCCAAATATGGAATAGACAAGAGCTCCTCCTTGCTCAACGAAATGGACTCAACACCCCATATTAAACGCCTAAGAATGTACCTGACTAGGAAGTATCTTAAAACCTATGGCTTGCTATGTCTCCGAAAGAGAATCAAGCGTGTGTACAGGGGCATAAACGCAGCATTGATAGGACTGGAGAGGTTCGGTGAGCAAATGAAGACCCTTTGAAGTCATATTGCATGGTACCCATTCCACGGGTCTCAACTCTCCAGGTTTAAGGTATTCTTCCTTCAGCTAAAACATGCATGTGGAACCCAGAGTATGATCAACCGTGTGATCGGGAGACGTGTTCCAATATGTGTCAGTTTTCGTCCCCTGGTACTCGGGTGCAACATTCCAGACCCTTTACTAACACTCTCCCGACTTGGAGAGTCAGTGCCTTTAACCTCCTGTTTGGCCCAGTTTGCAATTTCTGCGGAAGATGAACAGGAATAGGGAGAACCAATGAGAGACTAGCTGTTGGTGTCTGGACGGGCAAATTTAACTCTCATTTCCCACCAGGAAGAGGAATTAACCAAAGGCTCAGCGTGCCGTGCCGGAACCATATTAGGCCCTGAAGCAATCCTGCGGTGTTGCGGCCAGCTCACAAGAAAGCAAGTTGAAGAAAGGAGCTCAGGGGCACTGTAATTCACAAACCTGCAGAGTTATAAATGATAGCTATCGTCCAAAAATATACTGAAGTAAGGCTGCCAAGAGGACTTGAAAGCAGGGCAGAATTGCAGGAAACCGATTTCAGGAGGTAGACTGGAATTGCATTTAAAGCATAGGAAAAGAGGCAGAACGTCCACAATGATGCACTTGGTCAAAAAGGGCGTATGCGTTTTTTCCTGAATATATTCAGGAAAAAACGCATACGCCCTTTTTGGCCAACCAAGCAAGCTTGCAAAGGAAATCTGCACTACCATGAACTCTCACTTCCCCCCGGTCAAAAGGGCCATCTGAAATAGTTGTAAAATCCAGAAAGGCAGGACAGGCCATGGAGAACTGGGAGCCTTGTTATGCTGATGGGTGGGATGTAAATTGCCAACAGCCACTCGGGAGAAGTGTATGGTGTTTCCTGAAACATCAAAAAACAAAGCAACAGAGCCTAGGGCACTTCCACTTATGGTCCTATAGCTTAGGGAAATTAAAATCAAAAAGACACAGCCACCCCAAATGTTGGGATGGCTCTGTTTACAAGAACCTGGTTTACGGTACAGGTTCAATATCGTAGAAAGTGAAAAATGGATAAAGAAGTTGTGGTACTTACGTACAATGCAATATCACTCAGCAATGAAATCTATGTCATCAGGCCCGTAGCAGCATAATGAGTCGATTCAGGTATGATGATTCTAACTGAAATAAGTCACACAGGAAAAGAAACATCATAAGATATCACTAATACACGGAATGTAAACTTGGCTACATAGGAACTGAATTACAAAACAGAACAGGGTCTCAAATTTAGAAAACCAACTTATGCTTCCTTAAGGGGAAAGGTGAGTTGGGGTGTTGCATAAAACCAGAGATTGAAATGAGCACAGATAAAGTTCCTTAAGCCAAATATGGAATAGACAAGAGCTACTCCTTGCTCAACGAAATGGATTCCACTCCCCATATTAAACACCTAAGAATATACCTGACTAGGAAGTATCTTAAAACCTATGGATTGCTATGTCTCCGAAAGAGAATCAAGCGTGTGTGCAGGGACATAAACGCAGCAGTGATAGGATTGGAGAGGTTCGGTGAGCAAATGAAGACCCTTTGAAGTCATATTGCATGGTACCCATTCCACGGGTCTCAACTCTCCAGGTTTAAGGTATTCTTCCTTCAGCTAAAACATGCATGTGGAACCCAGAGTATGATCAACCGTGTGATCGGGAGACGTGTTCCAATATGTGTCAGTTTTCGTCCCCTGGTACTCGGGTGCAACATTCCAGACGCTTTACTAACACTCTCCCGACTTGGAGAGTCAGTGCCTTTAACCTCCTGTTTGGCCCAGGTTGCAATTTCTGCGGAAGATGAACAGGAATAGGGAGAACCAATGACAGACTTGATGGAGGTGTCTGGACGGGCAAATTTAACTCTCATTTCCCACCAGGAATGGGAATTAACCAAAGGCTCAGCGTGCCGTGCCGGAACCAGATTAGAGCCTGAAGCAATCCGGCGGTGTTGCAGCCAGCTCACGAGAAAGCGAGTTGAAGAAAGGAGCTCAGGGGCACTGAAATTCACAAACCTGCAGAGGTATAAATGACAGCTATCGTCCAAAAATATACTGAAGTAAGGCTGCCAAGAGGACTTGAAAGCGGGGCAGAATTGCAGGAAACCGATTTCAGGAGGTAGACTGGAATTGCATTTAAAGCATAGGAAAAGAGGCAGAACGTCCACAATGATGCACTTGGCCAAAAAGGGCGTATGCGTTTTTTCCTGAATATATTCAGGAAAAAACGCATACGCCCTTTTTAGCCAACCAAGCAAGCTTGCAAAGGAAATCTGCACTACCATGAACTCTCTCTTCCCCCGGTCAAAAGGGCCATCTGAAAAATGTGTAAAATCCAGAAAGGCAGGACAGGCCATGGAGAACTGGGAGCCTTGTTATGCTGATGGGCGGGATGTCAATTGCCAACAGCCACTCGGGAGAAGTGTATGGTGTTTCTGGAAACATCTAAAAAACAAAGCAACAGAGCCTAGGGCATTTCCACTTATGGTCCTATAGCTTAGGGAAATTAAAATCAAAAAGACACAGCCACCCCAAAGGTTGGGATGGCTCTGTTTACAAGAACCTGGTTTACGGTACAAGTTCAATATCGCAGAAAGTGAAAAATGGATAAAGAAGTTGTGGTACTTACGTACAATGCAGTATCACTCAGCAATGAAATCTATGTCATCAGGCCCGTAGCAGCATAATGAGTGGATTCAGGTACGATGATTCTAACTGAAATAAGTCACACAGAAAAAGAAACATCATAAGATATCACTAATACACGGAATGTAAACTTGGCTACACAGGAACTGAATTACAAAACAGAACAGGGTCTCAAATTTAGAAAACCAACTTATGCTTGCTTAAGGGGAAAGGTGAGTTGGGGTGCTGCATAAAACCAGAGATTGAAATGAGCACAGATAAAGTTCCTTAAGCCAAATATGGAATAGACAAGAGCTACTCCTTGCTCAACGAAATGGACTCAACACCCCATATTAAACGCCTAAGAATGTACCTGACTAGGAAGTATCTTAAAACCTATGGACTGCTATGTCTCCGAAAGAGAATCAAGCGTGTGTACAGGGGCATAAACGCAGCAGTGATAGGACTGGAGAGGTTCGGTGAGCAAATGAAGACCCTTTGAAATCATATTGCATGGTACCCATTCCACGGGTCTCAACTCTCCAGGTTTAAGGTATTCTTCCTTCAGCTAAAACATGCATGTGGAACCCAGAGTATGATCAACCGTGTGATCGGGAGACGTGTTCCAATATGTCTCAGTTTTCGTCCCCTGGTACTCGGGTGCAACATTCCAGACGATTTACTAACACTCTCCCGACTTGGAGAGTCAGTGCCTTTAACCTCCTGTTTGGCCCCGTTTGCAATTTCTGCGGAAGATGAACAGGAATAGGGAGAACCAATGACAGACTAGCTGGAGGTGTCTGGATGGGCAAATTTAACCCTCATTTCGCACCAGGAAGAGGAATTAACCAAAGGCTCAGCGTGCCGTGCCGGAACCAGATTAGGGCCTGAAGCCATCCTACGGTGTTGCGGCCAGCTCACGAGAAAGCGAGTTGAAGAAAGGAGCTCAGGGGCACTGTAATTCACAAACCTGCAGAGTTATAAATGACAGCTATCGTCCAAAAATATACTGAAGTAAGGCTGCCAAGAGGACTTGAAAGCGGGGCAGAATTGCAGGAAACCGATTTCAGGAGGTAGATTGGAATTGCATTTAAAGCATAGGAAAAGAGGCAGAACGTCCACAATGATGCACTTGGCCAAAAAGGGCGTATGCGTTTTTCCTGAATATATTCAGGAAAAAACGCATACGCCCTTTTTGGCCAACCAAGCAAGCTTGCAAAGGAAATCTGCACTACAATGAAGTCTCACTTCCCCCCGGTCAAAAGGGCCATCTGAAAAATGTGTAAACTCCAGAAAGGCAGGACAGGCCATGGAGAACTGGGAGCCTTGTTATGCTGATGGGCGGGATGTAAATTGCCAACAGCCACTCGGGAAAAGTGTATGGTGTTTCCTGAAACATCTAAAAAACAAAGCAACAGAGCCTAGGGCATTTCCACTTATGGTCCTATAGCTTAGGGAAATTAAAATAAAAAGACAAAGCCACTCCAAAGTTTGGGATTGCTCTGTTTACAAGAACCTGGTTTACGGTACAAGTTCAATATCGCAGAAAGTGATAAATGGATAAAGAAGTTGTGGTACTTACGTACAATGCAGTATCACTCAGCAATGAAATCTATGTCATCAGGCCCGTAGCAGCATAATGAGTGGATTCAGGTATGATGATTCTAATTGAAATAAGTCACACAGAAAAAGAAACATCATAAGATATCACTAATACACGGAATGTAAACTTGGCTACACAGGAACTGAATTACAAAACAGAACAGGGTCTCAAATTTAGAAACCCAACTTATGCTTGCTTAAGGGGAAAGTTTAGTTGGGGTGCTGCATAAAACCAGAGATTGAAATGAGCACAGATAAAGTTCCTTAAGCCAAATAAGGAATAGACAAGAGCTACTCCTTGCTCAACGAAATGGATTCCACTCCCCATATTAAACACCTAAGAATATACCTGACTAGGAAGTATCTTAAAACCTATGGATTGCTATGTCTCGGAAAGAGAATCAAGCGTGTGTGCAGGGGCATAAACGCAGCAGTGATAGGATTGGAGAGGTTCGGTGAGCAAATGAAGACCCTTTGAAGTCATATTGCATGGTACCCATTCCACGGGTCTCAACTCTCCAGGTTTAAGGTATTCTTCCTTCAGCTAAAACATGCATGTGGAACCCAGAGTATGATCAACCGTGTGATCGGGAGACGTGTTCCAATATGTGTCAGTTTTCGTCCCCTGGTACTCGGGTGCAACATTCCAGACGCTTTACTAACACTCTCCCGACTTGGAGAGTCAGTGCCTTTAACCTCCTGTTTGGCCCAGGTTGCAATTTCTGCGGAAGATGAACAGGAATAGGGAGAACCAATGACAGACTTGATGGAGGTGTCTGGACGGGCAAATTTAACTCTCATTTCCCACCAGGAATGGGAATTAACCAAAGGCTCAGCGTGCCGTGCCGGAACCAGATTAGAGCCTGAAGCAATCCGGCGGTGTTGCGGCCAGCTCACGAGAAAGCGAGTTGAAGAAAGGAGCTCAGGGGCACTGTAATTCACAAACCTGCAGAGGTATAAATGACAGCTATCGTCCAAAAATATACTGAAGTAAGGCTGCCAAGAGGACTTGAAAGCGGGGCAGAATTGCAGGAAACCGATTTCAGGAGGTAGACTGGAATTGCATTTAAAGCATAGGAAAAGAGGCAGAACGTCCACAATGATGCACTTGGCCAAAAAGGGCGTATGCGTTTTTTCCTGAATATATTCAGGAAAAAACGCATACGCCCTTTTTGGCCAACCAAGCAAGCTTGCAAAGGAAATCTGCACTACAATGAAGTCTCACTTCCCCCCGGTCAAAAGGGCCATCTGAAGAAAGTGTAAAATCCAGAAAGGCAGGACAGGCCATGGAGAACTGGGAGCCTTGTCATGCTGATGGGCGGGATGAAAACTGCCAACAGCCACTCGGGAGAAGTGTATGGTGTTTCCTGAAACATCTAAAAAACAAAGCAACAGAGCCTAGGGCACTTCCACTTATGGTCCTATAGCTTAGGGAAATTAAAATCAAAAAGACACAGCCACCCCAAAGGTTGGGACGGCTCTGTTTACAAGAACCTGGTTTACGGTACAAGTTCAATATCGCAGAAAGTGAAAAATAGATAAAGAAGTTGTGGTACTTACATACAGTGCAGTATTATTCAGCAATGAAATCTATGTCATCAGGCCCGTAGCAGCATAATGAGTGGATTCAGGTATGATGATTCTAACTGAAATAAGTCACACAGAAAAAGAAACATCATAAGATATCACTAATAAACGGAATGTAACCTTGGCTACACAGGAACTGAATTACAAAACAGAACAGGGTCTCAAATTTAGAAACCCAACTTATGCTTGCTTAAGGGGAAAGGTGAGTTGGGGTGCTGCATAAAACCAGAGATTGAAATGAGCACAGATAAAGTTCCTTAAGCCAAATATGGAATAGACAAGAGCTACTCCTTGCTCAACGAAATGGACTCAACACCCCATATTAAATGCCTAAGAATGTACCTGACTAGGAAGTATCTTAAAACCTATGGATTGCTATGTCTCCGAAAGGGAATCAAGCATGTGTACAGGGGCATAAACGCAGCAGTGATAGGATTGGAGAGGTTCGGTGAGCAAATGAAGACCCTTTGAAGTCATATTGCATGGTACCCATTCCACGGGTCTCAACTCTCCAGGTTTAAGGTATTCTTCCTTCAGCTAAAACATGCATGTGGAACCCAGAGTATGATCAACCGTGTGATCGGGAGACGTGTTCCAATATGTGTCAGTTTTCGTCCCCTGGTACTCGGGTGCAACATTCCAGACGCTTTACTAACACTCTCCCGACTTGGAGAGTCAGTGCCTTTAACCTCCTGTTTGGCCCAGGTTGCAATTTCTGCGGAAGATGAACAGGAATAGGGAGAACCAATGACAGACTTGATGGAGGTGTCTGGACGGTCAAATTTAACTCTCATTTCCCACCAGGAATGGGAATTAACCAAAGGCTCAGCGTGCCGTGCCGGAACCAGATTAGAGCCTGAAGCAATCCGGCGGTGTTGCGGCCAGCTCACGAGAAAGCGAGTTGAAGGAAGGAGCTCAGGGGCACTGAAATTCACAAACCTGCAGAGGTATAAATGACAGCTATCGTCCAAAAATATACTGAAGTAAGGCTGCCAAGAGGACTTGAAAGCGGGGCAGAATTGCAGGAAACCGATTTCAGGAGGTAGACTGGAATTGCATTTAAAGCATAGGAAAAGAGGCAGAACGTCCACAATGATGCACTTGGCCAAAAAGGGCGTATGCGTTTTTTCCTGAATATATTCAGGAAAAAACGCATACGCCCTTTTTAGCCAACCAAGAAAGCTTGCAAAGGAAATCTGCACTACCATGAACTCTCTCTTCCCCCGGTCAAAAGGGCCATCTGAAAAATGTGTAAAATCCAGAAAGGCAGGACAGGCCATGGAGAACTGGGAGCCTTGTTATGCTGATGGGCGGGATGTCAATTGCCAACAGCCACTCGGGAGAAGTGTATGGTGTTTCCGGAAACATCTAAAAAACAAAGCAACAGAGCCTAGGGCATTTCCACTTATGGTCCTATAGCTTAGGGAAATTAAAATCAAAAAGACACAGCCACCCCAAAGGTTGGGTTGGCTCTGTTTACAAGAACCTGGTTTACGGTACAAGTTCAATATCGCAGAAAGTGAAAAATGGATAAAGAAGTTGTGGTACTTACGTACAATGCAGTATCACTCAGCAATGAAATCTATGTCATCAGGCCCGTAGCAGCATAATGAGTGGATTCAGGTACGATGATTCTAACTGAAATAAGTCACACAGAAAAAGAAACATCATAAGATATCACTAATACACGGAATGTAAACTTGGCTACACAGGAACTGAATTACAAAACAGAACAGGGTCTCAAATTTAGAAAACCAACTTATGCTTGCTTAAGGGGAAAGGTGAGTTGGGGTGCTGCATAAAACCAGAGATTGAAATGAGCACAGATAAAGTTCCTTAAGCCAAATATGGAATAGACAAGAGCTACTCCTTGCTCAACGAAATGGACTCAACACCCCATATTAAACGCCTAAGAATGTACCTGACTAGGAAGTATCTTAAAACCTATGGACTGCTATGTCTCCGAAAGATAATCAAGCGTGTGTACAGGGGCATAAACGCAGCAGTGATAGGACTGGAGAGGTTCGGTGAACAAATGAAGACCCTTTGAAATCATATTGCATGGTACCCATTCCACGGGTCTCAACTCTCCAGGTTTAAGGTATTCTTCCTTCAGCTAAAACATGCATGTGGAACCCAGAGTATGATCAACCGTGTGATCGGGAGACGTGTTCCAATATGTCTCAGTTTTCGTCCCCTGGTACTCGGGTGCAATATTCCAGACGATTTACTAACACTCTCCCGACTTGGAGAGTCAGTGCCTTTAACCTCCTGTTTGGCCCCGTTTGCAATTTCTGCGGAAGATGAACAGGAATAGGGAGAACCAATGACAGACTAGCTGGAGGTGTCTGGATGGGCAAATTTAACCCTCATTTCGCACCAGGAAGAGGAATTAACCAAAGGCTCAGCGTGCCGTGCCGGAACCAGATTAGGGCCTGAAGCCATCCTGCGGTGTTGCGGCCAGCTCACGAGAAAGCGAGTTGAAGAAAGGAGCTCAGGGGCACTGTAATTCACAAACCTGCAGAGTTATAAATGACAGCTATCGTCCAAAAATATACTGAAGTAAGGCTGCCAAGAGGACTTGAAAGCGGGGCAGAATTGCAGGAAACCGATTTCAGGAGGTAGACTGGAATTGCATTTAAAGCATAGGAAAAGAGGCAGAACGTCCACAATGATGCACTTGGCCAAAAAGGGCGTATGCGTTTTTTCCTGAATATATTCAGGAAAAAACGCATACGCCCATTTTGGCCAACCAAGCAAGCTTGCAAAGGAAGTCTGCACTACAATGAAGTCTCACTTCCCCCCGGTCAAAAGGGCCATCTGAAAAAAGTGTAAAATCCAGAAAGGCAGGACAGGCCATGGAGAACTGGGAGCCTTGTTATGCTGATGGGCGGGATGTCAACTGCCAACAGCCACTCGGGAGAAGTGTATGGTGTTTCCTGAAACATCTAAAAAACAAAGCAACAGAGCCTAGGGCATTTCCACTTATGGTCCTATAGCTTAGGGAAATTAAAATCAAAAAGACACAGCCACCCCAAAGGTTGGGACGGCTCTGTTTACAAGAACCTGGTTTACGGTACAAGTTCAATATCGCAGAAAGTGATAAATGGATAAAGAAGTTGTGGTACTTACGTACAATGCAGTATCACTCAGCAATGAAATCTATGTCATCAGGCCCGTAGCAGCATAATGAGTGGATTCAGGTATGATGATTCTAACTGAAATAAGTCACACAGAAAAAGAAACATCATAAGATATCACTAATACACGGAATGTAAACTTGGCTACACAGGAACTGAATTACAAAACAGAACAGGGTCTCAAATTTAGAAACCCAACTTATGCTTGCTTAAGGGGAAAGGTGAGTTGGGGTGCTGCATAAAACCAGAGATTGAAATGAGCACAGAGAAAGTTCCTTAAGCCAAATATGGAATAGACAAGAGCTACTCCTTGCTCAACGAAATGGATTCAACACCCCATATTAAACACCTAAGAATATACCTGACTAGGAAGTATCTTAAAACCTATGGATTGCTATGTCTCCAAAAGAGAATCAAGCGTGTGTGCAGGGGCATAAACGCAGCAGTGATAGGACTGGAGAGGTTCGGTGAGCAAATGAAGACCCTTTGAAGTCATATTGCATGGTACCCATTCCACGGGTCTCAACTCTCCAGGTTTAAGGTATTCTTCCTTCAGCTAAAACATGCATGTGGAACCCAGAGTATGATCAACCGTGTGATCGGGAGACGTGTTCCAATATGTGTCAGTTTTCATCCCGTGGTACTCGGGTGCAACACTCCAGACGCTTTACTAACACTCTCCCGACTTGGAGAGTCAGTGCCTTTAACCTCCTGTTTGGCCCAGTTTGCAATTTCTGCGGAAGATGAACAGGAATAGGGAGAACCAATGTCAGACTAGATGGAGGTGTCTGGATGGGCAAATTTAACTCTCATTTCGCACCAGGAAGAGGAATTAACCAAAGGCTCAGCGTGCCGTGCCGGAACCAGATTAGGGCCTGAAGCAATCCTGCGGTGTTGGGGCCAGCTCACGAGAAAGCGAGTTGAAGAAAGGAGCTCAGGGGCACTGTAATTCACAAACCTGCAGAGGTATAAATGACAGCTATCGTCCAAAAATATACTGAAATAAGGCTGCCAAGAGGACTTGAAAGCGGGGCAGAATTGCAGGAAACCGATTTCAGGAGGTAGACTGGAATTGCATTTAAAGCATAGGAAAAGAGGCAGAACGTCCACAATGATGCACTTGGCCAAAAAGGGCGTATGCGTTTTTTCCTGAATATATTCAGGAAAAAACGCATACGCCCTTTTTGGCCAACCAAGCAAGCTTGCAAAGGAAATCTGCACTACAATGAAGTCTCACTTCCCCCCGGTCAAAAGGGCCATCTGAAAACAGTGTAAAATCAGAAAGGCAGGACAGGCCATGGAGAACTGGGAGCCCTGTTATGCTGATGGGCGGGATGTCAATTGCCAACAGCCACTCGGGAGAAGTGTATGGTGTTTCCTGAAACATCTAAAAAACAAAGCAACAGAGCCTAGGGCACTTCCACTTATGGTCCTATAGCTTAGGGAAATTAAAATCAAAAAGACACAGCCACCCCAAAGGTTGGGATGGCTCTGTTTACAAGAACCTGGTTTACGGTACAAGTTCAATATCGCAGAAAGTGAAAAATGGATAAAGAAGTTGTGGTACTTACGTACAATGCAGTATCACTCAGCAATGAAATCTATGTCATCAGGCCCGTAGCAGCATAATGAGTGGATTCAGGTACGATGATTCTAACTGAAATAAGTCACACAGAAAAAGAAACATCATAAGATATCACTAATACACGGAATGTAACCTTGGCTACACAGGAACTGAATTACAAAACAGAACAGGGTCTCAAATTTAGAAACCCAACTTATGCTTGCTTAAGGGGAAAGGTGAGTTGGGGTGCTGCATAAAACCAGAGATTGAAATGAGCACAGATAAAGTTCCTTAAGCCAAATATGGAATAGAAAAGAGCTACTCCTTGCTCAATGAAATGGACTCAACACCCCATATTAAACGCCTAAGAATGTACCTGACTAGGAAGTATCTTAAAACCTATGGATTGCTATGTCTCCGAAATTGAATCAAGCGTGTGTACAGGGGCATAAACGCAGCAGTGATAGGACTGGAGAGGTTCGGTGAGCAAATGAAGACCCTTTGAAGTCATATTGCATGGGACCCATTCCACGGGTCTCAACTCTCCAGGTTTAAGGTATTCTTCCTTCAGCTAAAACATGCATGTGGAACCCAGAGTATGATCAACCGTGTGATCGGGAGACGTGTTCCAATATGTGTCAGTTTTCATCCCCTGGTACTCGGGTGCAACATTCCAGACGCTTTACTAACACTCTCCCGACTTGGAGAGTCAGTGCCTTTAACCTCCTGTTTGGCCCAGTTTGCAATTTCTGCGGAAGATGAACAGGAATAGGGAGAACCAATGACAGACTAGATGGAGGTGTCTGGATGGGCAAATTTAACCCTCATTTCGCAGCAGGAAGAGGAATTAACCAAAGGCTCAGCGTGCCGTGCCGGAACCAGATTAGGGCCTGAAGCAATCCTGCGGTGTTGCAGCCAGCTCACGAGAAAGCGAGTTGAAGAAAGGAGCTCAGGGGCACTGTAATTCACAAACCTGCAGTGGTATAAATGACAGCTATCGTCCAAAAATATACTGAAGTAAGGCTGCCAAGAGGACTTAAAAGCGGGGCAGAATTGCAGGAAACCGATTTCAGGAGGTAGACTGGAATTGCATTTAAAGCATAGGAAAAGAGGCAGAACGTCCACAATGATGCACTTGGCCAAAAAGGGCGTATGCGTTTTTCCTGAATATATTCAGGAAAAAACGCATACGCCCTTTTTGGCCAACCAAGCAAGCTTGCAAAGGAAATCTGCACTACCATGAACTCTCACTTCCCCCCGGTCAAAAGGGCCATCTGAAAAAGGTGTAAAATCCAGCAAGGCAGGACAGGCCATGGAGAACTGGGAGCCTTGTTATGCTGATGGGCGGGATGTCAACTGCCAACAGCCACTCGGGAGAAGTGTATGGTGTTGCCTGAAACATCTAAAAAACAAAGCAACAGAGCCTAGGGCACTTCCACTTATGGTCCTATAGCTTAGGGAAATTAAAATCAAAAAGACACAGCCACCCCAAATGTTGGGATGGCTCTGTTTATAAGAACCTGGTTTACGGTACAAGTTCAATATCGCAGAAAGTGAAAAATGGATAAAGAAGTTGTGGTACTTACGTACAATGCAATATCACTCAGCAATGAAATCTATGTCATCAGGCCCGTAGCAGCATAATGAGTGGATTCAGGTATGATGATTCCAACTGAAATAAGTCACACAGAAAAAGAAACATCATAAGATATCACTAATACACGGAATGTAAACTTGGCTACACAGGAACTGAATTACAAAACAGAACAGGGTCTCAAATTTAGAAACCCAACTTATGCTTACTTAAGGGGAAAGGTGAGTTGGGGTGCTGCATAAAACCAGAGATTGAAATGAGCACAGATAAAGTTCCTTAAGCCAAATATGGAATAGACAAGAGCTACTCCTTGCTCAACGAAATGGACTCAACACCCCATATTAAACGCCTAAGAATGTACCTGACTAGGAAGTATCTTAAAACCTATGGATTGCTATGTCCCCGAAAGAGAATCAAGCGTGTGTACAGGGGCATAAAGGCAGCAGTGATAGGACTGGACAGGTTCGGTGAGCAAATGAAGACCCTTTGAAGTCATATTGCATGGTACCCATTCCACGGGTCTCAACTCTCCAGGTTTAAGGTATTCTTCCTTCAGCTAAAACATGCATGTGGAACCCAGAGTATAATCAACCGTGTGATCGGGAGACGTGTTCCAATATGTGTCAGTTTTCGTCCCCTGGTACTCGGGTGCAACATTCCAGACGCTTTACTAACACTCTCCCGACTTGGAGAGTCAGTGCCTTTAACCTCCTGTTTGGCCCAGGTTGCAATTTCTGCGGAAGATGAACAGGAATAGGGAGAACCAATGACAGACTAGCTGGAGGTGTCTGGACGGGCAAATTTAACTCTCATTTCCCACCAGGAATGGGAATTAACCAAAGGCTCAGCGTGCCGTGCCGGAACCAGATTAGAGCCTGAAGCAATCCTGCGGTGTTGCGGCCAGCTCACGAGATAGCGAGTTGAAGAAAGGAGCTCAGGGGCACTGTAATTCACAAACCTGCAGAGGTATAAATGACAGCTATCGTCCAAAAATATACTGAAGTAAGGCTGCCAAGAGGACTTGAAAGCGGGGCAGAATTGCAGGAAACCGATTTCAGGAGGTAGACTGGAATTGCATTTAAAGCATAGGAAAAGAGGCAGAACGTCCACAATGATGCACTTGGCCAAAAAGGGCGTATGCATTTTTTCCTGAATATATTCAGGAAAAAACGCATACGCCCTTTTTGGCCAACCAAGCAAGCTTGCAAAGGAAATCTGCACTACAATGAAGTCTCACTTCCCCCCGGTCAAAAGGGCCATCTGAAAAAAGTGTAAAATCCAGAAAGGCAGGACAGGCCATGGAGAACTGGGAGCCTTGTTATGCTGATGGGCGGGATGTCAATTGCCAACAGCCACTCGGGAGAAGTGTATGGTGTTTCCTGAAACATCTAAAAAACAAAGCAACAGAGCCTAGGGCACTTCCACTTATGGTCCTATAGCTTAGGGAAATTAAAATCAAAAAGACACAGCCACCCCAAAGGTTGGGATGGCTCTGTTTACAAGAACCTGGTTTATGGTACAAGTTCAATATCGCAGAAAGTGAAAAATGGATAAAGAAGTTGTGGTACTTACGTACAATGCAGTATCACTCAGCAATGAAATCTATGTCATCAGGCCCGTAGCAGCATAATGAGTGGATTCAGGTACGATGATTCTAACTGAAATAAGTCACACAGAAAAAGAAACATCATAAGATATCACTAATACACGGAATGTAACCTTGGCTACACAGGAACTGAATTACAAAACAGAACAGTGTCTCAAATTTAGAAACCCAACTTATGCTTGCTTAAGGGGAAAGGTGAGTTGGGGTGCTGCATAAAACCAGAGATTGAAATGAGCACAGATAAAGTTCCTTAAGCCAAATATGGAATAGAAAAGAGCTACTCCTTGCTCAATGAAATGGACTCAACACCCCATATTAAACGCCTAAGAATGTACCTGACTAGGAAGTATCTTAAAACCTATGGATTGCTATGTCTCCGAAATTGAATCAAGCGTGTGTACAGGGGCATAAACGCAGCAGTGATAGGACTAGAGAGGTTCGGTGAGCAAATGAAGACCCTTTGAAGTCATATTGCATGGGACCCATTCCACGGGTCTCAACTCTCCAGGTTTAAGGTATTCTTCCTTCAGCTAAAACATGCATGTGGAACCCAGAGTATGATCAACCGTGTGATCGGGAGACGTGTTCCAATATGTGTCAGTTTTCGTCCCCTGGTACTCGGGTGCAACATTCCAGACGCTTTACTAACACTCTCCCGACTTGGAGAGTCAGTGCCTTTAACATCCTGTTTGGCCCAGTTTGCAATTTCTGCGGAAGATGAACAGGAATAGGGAGAACCAATGACAGACTAGATGGAGGTGTCTGGATGGGCAAATTTAACTCTCATTTCGCACCAGGAAGAGGAATTAACCAAAGGCTCAGCGTGCCGTGCCGGAACCAGATTAGGGCCTGAACCAATCCTGCGGTGTTGCGGCCAGCTCACGAGAAAGCGAGTTGAAGAAAGGAGCTCAGGGGCACTGTAATTCACAAACCTGCAGAGTTATAAATGACAGCTATCGTCCAAAAATATACTGAAGTAAGGCTGCCAAGAGGACTTGAAAGCAGGGCAGAATTGCAGGAAACCGATTTCAGGAGGTAGACTGGAATTGCATTTAAAGCATAGGAAAAGAGGCAGAACGTCCACAATGATGCACTTGGCCAAAAAGGGCGTATACGTTTTTTCCTGAATATATTCAGGAAAAAACGCATACGCCCTTTTTGGCCAACCAAGCAAGCTTGCAAAGGAAATCTGCACTACCATGAACTCTACTTCCCCCCTGTCAAAAGGGCCATCTGAAAAAGGTGTAAAATCCAGAAAGGCAGGACAGGCCATGGAGAACTGGGAGCCTTGTTATGCTGATGGGCGGGATGCCAATTGCCAACAGCCACTCGGGAGAAGTGTATGGTGTTTCCTGAAACATCTAAAAAACAAAGCAACAGAGCCTAGGGCACTTCCACTTATGGTCCTATAGCTTAGGGAAATTAAAATCAAAAAGACACAGCCACCCCAATGGTTGGGATGGCTCTGTTAACAAGAACCTGGTTTACGGTACAAGTTCAATATCGCAGAAAGTGAAAAATGGATAAAGAAGTTGTGGTACTTACGTACAATGCAATATCACACAGCAATGAAATCTATGTCATCAGGCCCGTAGCACCATAATGAGTGGATTCAGGTATGATGATTCTAACTGAAATAAGTCACACAGAAAAAGAAACATCATAAGATATCACTAATACACGGAATGTAAACTTGGCTACACAGGAACTGAATTACAAAACAGAACAGGGTCTCAAATTTAGAAACCCAACTTATGCTTGCTTAAGGGGAAAGGTGAGTTGGGGTGCTGCATAAAACCAGAGATTGAAATGAGCACAGATAAAGTTCCTTAAGCCAAATATAGAATAGACAAGAGCTACTCCTTGCTCAACGAAATGGACTCAACACCCCATATTAAATGCCTAAGAATGTACCTGACTAGGAAGTATCTTAAAACCTATGGATTGCTATGTCTCCGAAAGAGAATCAAGCGTGTGTACAGGGGCATAAACGCAGCAGTGATAGGACTGGAGAGGTTCGGTGAGCAAATGAAGACCCTTTGAAGTCATATTGCATGGTACCCATTCCACGGGTCTCAACTCTCCAGGTTTATGGTATTCTTCCTTCAGCTAAAACATGCATGTGGAACCCAGAGTATGATCAACCGTGTGATCGGGAGACGTGTTCCAATATGTGTCAGTTTTCGTCCCCTGGTACTCGGGTGCAACATTCCAGACGCTTTACTAACACTCTCCCGACTTGGAGAGTCAGTGCCTTTAACCTCCTGTTTGGCCCAGTTTGCAATTTCTGCAGAAGATGAACAGGAATAGGGAGAACCAATGACAGACCAGATGGAGGTGTCTGGACGGGCAAATTTAACTCTCATTTCCCACCAGGAAGAGGAATTAACCAAAGGCTCAGCGTGCCGTGCCGGAACCAGATTAGGGCCTGAAGCCATCCTGCGGTGTTGCAGCCAGCTCACGAGAAAGCGAGTTGAAGAAAGGAGCTCAGGGGCACTGTAATTCACAAACCTGCAGAGTTATAAATGACAGCTATCGTCCAAAAATATACTGAAGTAAGGCTGCCAAGAGGACTTGAAAGCAGGGCAGAATTGCAGGAAACCGATTTCAGGAGGTAGACTGGAATTGCATTTAAAGCATAGGAAAAGAGGCAGAACGTCCACAATGATGCACTTGGCCAAAAAGGGCGTATGCGTTTTTTCCTGAATATATTCAGGAAAAAACGCATACGCCCTTTTTGGCCAACCAAGCAAGCTTGCAAAGGAAATCTGCACTACCATGAACTCTCACTTCCCCCCGGTCAAAAGGGCCATCTGAAAAAAGTGTAAAATCCAGAAAGGCAGGACAGGCCATGGAGAACTGGGAGCCTTGTTATGCTGATGGGCGCGATGTAAATTGCCAACAGCCACTCGGGAGAAGTGTATGGTGTTTCCTGAAACATCTAAAAAACAGAGCAACAGAGCCTAGGGCACTTCCACTTATGGTCCTATAGCTTAGGGAAATTAAAATCAAAAGACACAGCCACCCCAAAGGTTGGGACGGCTCTGTTTACAAGAACCTGGTTTACGGTACAAGTTCAATATCGCAGAAAGTGAAAAATGGATAAAGAAGTTGTGGTACTTACGTACAATGCAATATCACTCAGCAATGAAATCTATGTCATCAGGCCCGTAGCAGCATAATGAGTGGATTCAGGTATGATGATTCTAACTGAAATAAGTCACACAGGAAAAGAAACATCATAAGATATCACTAATACACGGAATGTAAACTTGGCTACATAGGAACTGAATTACAAAACAGAACAGGGTCTCAAATTTAGAAACCCAACTTATGCTTGCTTAAGGGGAAAGGTGAGTTGGGGTGCTGCATAAAACCAGAGATTGAAATGAGCACAGATAAAGTTCCTTAAGCCAAATATGGAATAGACAAGAGCTACTCCTTACTCAACGAAATGGATTCAACACCCCATAATAAACACCTAAGAATATACCTGACTAGGAAGTATCTTAAAACCTATGGATTGCTATGTCTCCGAAAGAGAATCAAGCGTGTGTGCAGGGGCATAATCGCAGCAGTGATAGGACTGGAGAGGTTCGGTGAGCAAATGAAGACCCTTTGAAGTCATATTGCATGGTACCCATTCCACGGGTCTCAACTCTCCAGGTTTAAGGTATTCTTCCTTCAGCTAAAACATGCATGTGGAACCCAGAGTATGATCAACCGTGTGATCGGGAGACGTGTTCCAATATGTGTCAGTTTTCGTCCCCTGGTACTCGGGTGCAACATTCCAGACGCTTTACTAACACTCTCCCGAGTTGGAGTGTCAGTGCCTTTAACCTCCTGTTTGGCCCAGTTTGCAATTTCTGCGGAAGATGAACAGGAATAGGGAGAACCAATGACAGACTAGATGGAGGTGTCTGGATGGGCAAATTTAACTCTCATTTCGCACCAGGAAGAGGAATTAACCAAAGGCTCAGCGTGCCGTGCCGGAACCAGATTAGGGCCTGAACCAATCCTGCGGTGTTGCGGCCAGCTCACGAGAAAGCGAGTTGAAGAAAGGAGCTCAGGGGCACTGTAATTCACAAACCTGCAGAGTTATAAATGACAGCTATCGTCCAAAAATATACTGAAGTAAGGCTGCCAAGAGGACTTGAAAGCGGGGCAGAATTGCAGGAAACCGATTTCAGGAGGTAGACTGGAATTGCATTTAAAGCATAGGAAAAGAGGCAGAACGTCCACAATGATGCACTTGGCCAAAAAGGGCGTATACGTTTTTTCCTGAATATATTCAGGAAAAAACGCATACGCCCTTTTTGGCCAACCAAGCAAGCTTGCAAAGGAAATCTGCACTACCATGAACTCTCACTTCCCCCCTGTCAAAAGGGCCATCTGAAAAAGGTGTAAAATCCAGAAAGGCAGGACAGGCCATGGAGAACTGGGAGCCTTGTTATGCTGATGGGCGGGATGTCAATTGCCAACAGCCACTCGGGAGAAGTGTATGGTGTTTCCTGAAACATCTAAAAAACAAAGCAACAGAGCCTAGGGCACTTCCACTTATGGTCCTATAGCTTAGGGAAATTAAAATCAAAAAGACACAGCCACCCCAAAGGTTGGGATGCCTCTGTTTACAACAACCTGGTTTACGGTACAAGTTCAATATCGCAGAAAGTGAAAAATGGATAAAGAAGTTGTGGTACTTACGTACAATGCAATATCACACAGCAATGAAATCTATGTCATCAGGCCCGTAGCACCATAATGAGTGGATTCAGGTATGATGATTCTAACTGAAATAAGTCACACAGAAAAAGAAACATCATAAGATATCACTAATACACGGAATGTAAACTTGGCTACACAGGAACTGAATTACAAAACAGAACAGGGTATCAAATTTAGAAACCCAACTTATGCTTGCTTAAGGGGAAAGGTGAGTTGGGGTGCTGCATAAAACCAGAGATTGAAATGAGCATAGATAAAGTTCCTTAAGCCAAATATAGAATAGACAAGAGCTACTCCTTGCTCAACGAAATGGACTCAACACCCCATATTAAACGCCTAAGAATATACCTGACTAGGAAGTATCTTAAAACCTATGGATTGCTATGTCTCCGAAAGAGAATCAAGCGTGTGTACAGGGGCATAAACGCAGCAGTGATAGGACTGGAGAGGTTCGGTGAGCAAATGAAGACCCTTTGAAGTCATATTGCATGGTACCCATTCCACGGGTCTCAACTCTCCAGGTTTATGGTATTCTTCCTTCAGCTAAAACATGCATGTGGAACCCAGAGTATGATCAACCGTGTGATCGGGAGACGTGTTCCAATATGTGTCAGTTTTCGTCCCCTGGTACTCGGGTGCAACATTCCAGACGCTTTACTAACACTCTCCCGACTTGGAGAGTCAGTGCCTTTAACCTCCTGTTTGGCCCAGTTTGCAATTTCTGCAGAAGATGAACAGGAATAGGGAGAACCAATGACAGACCAGATGGAGGTGTCTGGACAGGCAAATTTAACTCTCATTTCCCACCAGGAAGAGGAATTAACCAAAGGCTCAGCATGCCGTGCCGGAACCAGATTAGGGCCTGAAGCCATCCTGCGGTGTTGCGGCCAGCTCACGAGAAAGCGAGTTGAAGAAAGGAGCTCAGGGGCACTGTAATTCACAAACCTGCAGAGTTATAAATGACAGCTATGGTCCAAAAATATACTGAAGTAAGGCTGCCAAGAGGACTTGAAAGCGGGGCAGAATTGCAGGAAACCGATTTCAGGAGGTAGACTGGAATTGCATTTAAAGCATAGGAAAAGAGGCAGAAGGTCCACAATGATGCACTTGGCCAAAAAGGGCGTATGCGTTTTTTCCTGAATATATTCAGGAAAAAACGCATACGCCCTTTTTGGCCAACCAAGCAAGCTTGCAAAGGAAATCTGCACTACAATGAAGTCTCACTTCCCCCCGGTCAAAAGGGCCATCTGAAAAAAGTGTAAAATCCAGAAAGGCAGGACAGGCCATGGAGAACTGGGAGCCTTGTTATGCTGATGGGCGGGATGCCAATTGCCAACAGCCACTCGGGAGAAGTGTATGGTGTTTCCTGAAACATCTAAAAAACAAAGCAACAGAGCCTAGGGCACTTCCACTTATGGTCCTATAGCTTAGGGAAATTAAAATCAAAAAGACACAGCCACCCCAATGGTTGGGATGGCTCTGTTTACAAGAACCTGGTTTACGGTACAAGTTCAATATCGCAGAAAGTGAAAAATGGATAAAGAAGTTGTGGTACTTACGTACAATGCAATATCACACAGCAATGAAATCTATGTCATCAGGCCCGTAGCACCATAATGAGTGGATTCAGGTATGATGATTCTAACTGAAATAAGTCACACAGAAAAAGAAACATCATAAGATATCACTAATACACGAAATGTAAACTTGGCTACACAGGAACTGAATTACAAAACAGAACAGGGTCTCAAATTTAGAAACCCAACTTATGCTTGCTTAAGGGGAAAGGTGAGTTGGGGTGCTGCATAAAACCAGAGATTGAAATGAGCATAGATAAAGTTCCTTAAGCCAAATATAGAATAGACGAGAGCTACTCCTTGCTCAACGAAATGGACTCAACACCCCATATTAAACGCCTAAGAATGTACCTGACTAGGAAGTATCTTAAAACCTATGGATTGCTATGTCTCCGAAAGAGAATCAAGCGTGTGTACAGGGGCATAAACGCAGCAGTGATAGGATTGGAGAGGTTCGGTGAGCAAATGAAGACCCTTTGAAGTCATATTGCATGGTACCCATTCCACGGGTTTCAACTCTCCAGGTTTATGGTATTCTTCCTTCAGCTAAAACATGCATGTGGAACCCAGAGTATGATCAACCGTGTGATCGGGAGACGTGTTCCAATATGTCTCAGTTTTCGTCCCCTGGTACTCGGGTGCAACATGCCAGACGCTTTACTAACACTCTCCCGACTTGGAGAGTCAGTGCCTTTAACCTCCTGTTTGGCCCAGTTTGCAATTTCTGCAGAAGATGAACAGGAATAGGGAGAACCAATGACAGACCAGATGGAGGTGCCTGGACAGGCAAATTTAACTCTCATTTCCCACCAGGAAGAGGAATTAACCAAAGGCTCAGCGTGCCGTGCCGGAACCAGATTAGGGCCTGAAGCCATCCTGCGGTGTTGCGGCCAGCTCACGAGAAAGCGAGTTGAAGAAAGGAGCTCAGGGGCACTGTAATTCACAAACCTGCAGAGTTATATATGACAGCTATGGTCCAAAAATATACTGAAGTAAGGCTGCCAAGAGGACTTGAAAGCGGGGCAGAATTGCAGGAAACCGATTTCAGGAGGTAGACTGGAATTGCATTTAAAGCATAGGAAAAGAGGCAGAAGGTCCACAATGATGCACTTGGCCAAAAAGGGCGTATGCGTTTTTTCCTGAATATATTCAGGAAAAAACGCATACGCCCTTTTTGGCCAACCAAGCAAGCTTGCAAAGGAAATCTGCACTACAATGAAGTCTCACTTCCCCCTGGTCAAAAGGGCCATCTGAAAAAAGTGTAAAATCCAGAAAGGCAGGACAGGCCATGGAGAACTGGGAGCCTTGTTATGCTGATGGGCGGGATGCCAATTGCCAACAGCCACTCGGGAGAAGTGTATGGTGTTTCCTGAAACATTTAAAAAACAAAGCAACAGAGCCTAGGGCACTTCCACTTATGGTCCTATAGCTTAGGGAAATTAAAATAAAAAAGACACAGCCACCCCAAAAGTTGGGACGGCTCTGTTTACAAGAACCTGGTTTACGGTACAAGTTCTATATCGCAGAAAGTGAAAAATGGATAAAGAAGTTGTGGTACTTACGTACAATGCAGTATCACTCAGCAATGAAATTTATGTCATCAGGCCCGTAGCAGCATAATGAGTGGATTCAGGTATGATGATTCTAACTGAAATAAGTCACACAGAAAAAGAAACATCATAAGATATCACTAATACACGGAATGTAAACTTGGCTACATAGGAACTGAATTTCAAAACAGAACAGGGTCTCAAATTTAGAAACCCAACTTATGCTTGCTTAAGGGGAAAGGTGAGTTGGGGTGCTGCATAAAACCAGAGATTGAAATGAGCACAGGTAAAGTTCCTTAAGCCAAATATGGAAAAGACAAGAGCTACACCTTGCTCAACGAAATGGACTCAACACCCCATATTAAACACCTAAGAATATACCTGACTAGGAAGTATCTTAAAACCTATGGATTGCTATGTCTCCGAAAGAGAATCAAGCGTGTGTACAGGGGCATTAACGCAGCAGTGATAGGATTGGAGAAGTTCGGTGAGCAAATGAAGACCCTTTGAAGTCATATTGCATGGTACCCATTCCATGGGTCTCAACTCTCCAGGTTTAAGGCATTCTTCCTTCAGCTAAAACATGCATGTGGAACCCAGAGTATGATCAACCGTGTGATCGGGAGACGTGTTCCAATATGTCTCAGTTTTCGTCCCCTGGTACTCGGGTGCAACATTCCAGACGCTTTACTAACACTCTCCCGACTTGGAGAGTCAGTGCCTTTCACCTCCTGTTTGGCCCAGTTTGCAATTTCTGCAGAAGATGAACAGGAATAGGGAGAACCAATGAGAGACTAGCTGGAGCTGTCTGGACGGGCAAATTTAACTCTCATTTCCCACCAGGAAGAGGAATTAACCAAAGGCTCAGCGTGCCGTGCCGGAACCAGATTAGGGCCTGAAGCCATCCTGCGGTGTTGCGGCCAGCTCACAAGAAAGCGAGTTGAAGAAAGGAGCTCAGGGGCACTGTAATTCACAAACCTGCAGAGTTATAAATGACAGCTATCGTCCAAAAATATACTGAAGTAAGGCTGCCAAGAGGACTTGAAAGCGGGGCACAATTGCAGGAAACCGATTTCAGGAGGTAGACTGGAATTGCATTTAAAGCATAGGAAAAGAGGCAGAACGTCCACAATGATGCACTTGGTCAAAAAGGGCGTATGCGTTTTTTCCTGAATATATTCAGGAAAAAACGCATACTCCCTTTTTGGCCAACCAAGCAAGCTTGCAAAGGAAATCTGCACTACCATGAACTCTCACTTCCCCCCGGTCAAAAGGGCCATCTGAAAAAAGTGTAAAATCCAGAAAGGCAGGACAGGCCATGGAAAACTGGGAGCCTTGTTATGCTGATGGCCGGGATGTAAATTGCCAACAGCCACTCGGAAGAAGTGTATGGTGTTTCCTGAAACATCTAAAAAACAAAGCAACAGAGCCTAGGGCACTTCCACTTATGGTCCTATAGCTTAGGGAAATTAAAATCAAAAAGACACAGCCACCCCAAAGGTTGGGACGGCTCTGTTTACAAGAACCTGGTTTACGGTACAAGTTCAATATCGCAGAAAGTGAAAAATGGATAAAGAAGTTGTGGTACTTACGTACAATGCAGTATCACTCAGCAATGAAATCTATGTCATCAGGCCCGTAGCAGCATAATGAGTGGATTCAGGTACGATGACTCTAACTGAAATAAGTCACACAGGAAAAGAAACATCATAAGATATCACTAATACACGGAATGTAACCTTGGCTACACAGGAACTGAATTCCAAAACAGAACAGGGTCTCAAATTTAGAAACCCAACTTATGCTTGCTTAAGGGGAAAGGTGAGTTGGGGTGCTGCATAAAACCAGAGATTGAAATGAGCACAGATAAAGTTCCTTAAGCCAAATATGGAATAGACAAGAGCTACTCCTTGCTCAACGAAATGGACTCAACACCCCATATTAAATGCCTAAGAGTGTACCTGACTAGGAAGTATCTTAAAACCTATGGATTGCTATGTCTCCGAAAGAGAATCAAGTGTGTGTACAGGGGCATAAACGCAGCAGTGATAGGATTGGAGAGGTTCGGTGAGCAAATGAAGACCCTTTGAAGTCATATTGCATGGTACCCATTCCATGGGTCTCAACTCTCCAGGTTTAAGGTATTCTTCCTTCAGCTAAAACATGCATGTGGAACCCAGATTATGATCAACCGTGTGATCGGGAGACGTGTTCCAATATGTCTCAGTTTTCGTCCCCTGGTACTCGGGTGCAACATTCCAGACGCTTTACTAACACTCTCCCGACTTGGAGAGTCAGTGCCTTTAACCTCCTGTTTGGCCCAGTTTGCAATTTCTGCGGAAGATGAACAGGAATAGGGAGAACCAATGACAGACTAGCTGGAGGTGTCTGGACGGGCAAATTTAACTCTCATTTCCCACCAGGAAGAGGAATTAACCAAAGGCTCAGCGTGCCGTGCCGGAACCAGATTAGGGCCTGAAGCCATCCTGCGGTGTTGCGGCCAGCTCACGAGAAAGCGAGTTGAAGAAAGGAGCTCAGGGGCACTGTAATTCACAAACCTGCAGAGTAATAAATGACAGCTATCGTCCAAAAATATACTGAAGTAAGGCTGCCAAGAGGACTTGAAAGCGGGGCAGAATTGCAGGAAACCGATTTCAGGAGGTAGACTGGAATTGCATTGAAAGCATAGGAAAAGAGGCAGAACGTCCACAATGATGCACTTGGCCAAAAAGGGCGTATGCATTTTTTCCTGAATATATTCAGGAAAAAACGCATACGCACTTTTTGGCCAACCAAGCAAGCTTGCAAAGGAAATCTGCACTACAATGAAGTCTCACTTCCCCCCGGTCAAAAGGGCCATCTGAAAAAAGTGTAAAATCCAGAAAGGCAGGACAGGCCATGGAGAACTGGGAGCCTTGTTATGCTCATGGGCGGGATGTAAACTGCCAACAGCCACTCGGGAGAAGTGTATGGTGTTTCCTGAAACATCTAAAAAACAAAGCAACACAGCCTAGGGCACTTCCACTAATGGTCCTATAGCTTAGGGAAATTAAAATCAAAAAGACACAGCCACCCCAAAGGTTGGGACGGCTCTGTTTACAAGAACCTGGTTTACGGTACAAGTTCAATATCGCAGAAAGTGAAAAATGGATAAAGAAGTTGTGGTACTTACGTACAATGCAATATCACTCAGCAATGAAATCTATGTCATCAGGCCCGTAGCACCATAATGAGTGGATTCAGGTACGATGATTCTAACTGAAATAAGTCTCACAGAAAAAGAAACATCATAAGATATCACTAATACACGGAATGTAAACTTGGCTACATAGGAACTGAATTACAAAACAGAACAGGGTCTCAAATTTAGAAACCCAACTTATGCTTGCTTAAGGGGAAAGGTGAGTTGGGGTGTTCCCTAAAACCAGAGATTGAAATGAGCACAGATAAAGTTCCTTAAGCCAAATATGGAATAGACAAGAGCTACTCCTTGCTCAACGAAATGGACTCAACACCCCATATTAAACGCCTAAGAATGTACCTGACTAGGAAGTATCTTAAAACCTATGGACTGCTATGTCTCCGAAAGAGAATCAAGCGTGTGTACAGGGGCATAAACGCAGCAGTGATAGGATTGGAGAGGTTCGGTGTGCAAATGAAGACCCTTTGAAATCATATTGCATGGTACCCATTCCACGGGTCTCAACTCTCCAGGTTTAAGGTATTCTTCCTTCAGCTAAAACATGCATGTGGAACCCAGAGTATAATCAACCGTGTGATCGGGAGACGTGTTCCAATATGTCTCAGTTTTCGTCCCCTGGTACTCGGGTGCAACATGCCAGACGCTTTACTAACACGCTCCCGACTTGGAGAGTCAGTGCCTTTAACCTCCTGTTTGGCCCAGTTTGCAATTTCTGCGGAAGATGAACAGGAATAGGGAGAACCAATGAGAGAATAGCTGGAGGTGTCTGGACGGGCAAATTTAACTCTCATTTCCCACCAGGAAGAGGAATTAACCAAAGGCTCAGCGTGCCGTGCCGGAACCAGATTAGGGACTGAAGCAATCATGCGGTGTTACGGCCAGCTCACGAGAAAGCGAGTTGAAGAAAGGAGCTCAGGGGCACTGTAATTCACAAAACTGCAGAGTAATAAATGACAGCTATCGTCCAAAAATATACTGAAGTAAGGCTGCCAAGAGGACTTGAAAGCGGGGCAGAATTGCAGGAAACCGATTTCAGGAGGTAGACTGGAATTGCATTTAAAGCATAGGAAAAGAGGCAGAAGGTCCACAATGATGCACTTGGCCAAAAAGGGCGTATGCGTTTTTTCCTGAATATATTCAGGAAAAAACGCATACGCCCTTTTTGGCCAACCAAGCAAGCTTGCAAAGGAAATCTTCACTACAATGAAGTCTCACTTCCCCCCCCCCGGTCAAAAGGGCCATCTGAAAAAAGTGTAAAATCCAGAAAGGCAGGACAGGCCATGGAGAACTGGGAGCCTTGTTATGCTGATGGCCGGGATGTAAATTGCCAACAGCCACTCGGAAGAAGTGTATGGTGTTTCCTGAAACATCTAAAAAACAAAGCAACAGAGCCTAGGGCACTTCCACTTATGGTCCTATAGCTTAGGGAAATTAAAATCAAAAAGACACAGCCGCCCCAAAAGTTGGGAGGGCTCGGTTTACAAGAACCTGGTTTACGGTACAAGTTCAATATCGCAGAAAGTGAAAAATGGATAAAGAAGTTGTGGTACGTACGTACAATGAATATCACTCAGCAAGGAATTCTATGTCATCAGGCCCGTAGCACCATAATGAGTGGATTCAGGTATGATGATTGTAACTGAAATAAGTCACACAGAAATAGAAACATCATAAGATATCACTAATACACGGAATGTAAACTTGGCTACACAGGAACTGAATTACAAAACAGAACAGGGTCTCAAATTTAGAAAACCAACTTATGCTTGCTTGAGGGGAAAGGTGGGTTGGGGTGCTGCATAAAACCAGAGATTGAAATGAGCACAGATAAAGTTCCTTAAGCCAAATATGGAATAGACAAGAGCTACTCCTTGCTCAACGAAATGGACTCAACACCCCATATTAAATGCCTAAGAGTGTACCTGACTAGGAAGTATCTTAAAACCTATGGATTGCTATGTCTCCGAAAGAGAATCAAGCGTGTGTACAGGGGCATAAACGCAGCAGTGATAGGATTGGAGAAGTTCGGTGAGCAAATGAAGACCCTTTGAAGTCATATTGCATGGTACCCATTCCACGGGTCTCAACTCTCCAGGTTTAAGGTATTCTTCCTTCAGCTAAAACATGCATGTGGAACCCAGAGTATGATCAACCGTGTGATCGGGAGACGTGTTCCAATATGTGTCAGTTTTCGTCCCCTGGTACTCGGGTGCAACATTCCAGACGCTTTACTAACACTCTCCCGACTTGGAGAGTCAGTGCCTTTAACCTCCTGTTTGGCCCAGTTTGCAATTTCTGCGGAAGATGAACAGGAATAGGGAGAACCAATGACAGACTAGATGGAGGTGTCTGGATGGGCAAATTTAACCCTCATTTCGCACCAGGAAGAGGAATTAACCAAAGGCTCAGCGTGCCGTGCCGGAACCAGATTAGGGCCTGAACCAATCCTGCGGTGTTGCGGCCAGCTCACGAGAAAGCGAGTTGAAGAAAGGAGCTCAGGGGCACTGTAATTCACAAACCTGCAGAGTTATAAATGACAGCTATGGTCCAAAAATATACTGAAGTAAGGCTGCCAAGAGGACTTGAAAGCGGGGCAGAATTGCAGGAAACCGATTTCAGGAGGTAGACTGGAATTGCATTTAAAGCATAGGAAAAGAGGCAGAACGTCCACAATGATGCACTTGGCCAAAAAGGGCGTATGCGTTTTTCCTGAATATATTCAGGAAAAAACGCATACGCCCTTTTTGGCCAACCAAGCAAGCTTGCAAAGGAAATCTGCACTACAATGAAGTCTCACTTCCCCCCGGTCAAAAGGGCCATCTGAAAAAAGTGTAAAATCCAGAAAGGCAGGACAGGCCATGGAGAACTGGGAGCCTTGTTATGCTGATGGGCGGGATGTCAACTGCCAACAGCCACTCGGGAGAAGTGTATGGTGTTTCCTCAAACATCTAAAAAACAAAGCAACAGAGCCTAGGGCATTTCCACTTATGGTCCTATAGCTTAGGGAAATTAAAATCAAAAAGACACAGCCACCCCAAAGGTTGGGACGGCTCTGTTTACAAGAACCTGGTTTACGGTACAAGTTCAATATCGCAGAAAGTGATAAATGGATAAAGAAGTTGTGGTACTTACGTACAATGCAGTATCACTCAGCAATGAAATCTATGTCATCAGGCCCGTAGCAGCATAATGAGTGGATTCAGGTATGATGATTCTAACTGAAATAAGTCACACAGAAAAAGAAACATCATAAGATATCACTAATACACGGAATGTAAACTTGGCTACACAGGAACTGAATTACAAAACAGAACAGGGTCTCAAATTTAGAAACCCAACTTATGCTTGCTTAAGGGGAAAGGTGAGTTGGGGTGCTGCATAAAACCAGAGATTGAAATGAGCACAGAGAAAGTTCCTTAAGCCAAATATGGAATAGACAAGAGCTACTCCTTGCTCAACGAAATGGATTCAACACCCCATATTAAACACCTAAGAATATACCTGACTAGGAAGTATCTTAAAACCTATGGATTGCTATGTCTCCGAAAGAGAATCAAGCGTGTGTACAGGGGCATAAACGCAGCAGTGATAGGACTGGAGAGGTTCGGTGAGCAAATGAAGACCCTTTGAAGTCATATTGCATGGTACCCATTCCACGGGTCTCAACTCTCCAGGTTTAAGGTATTCTTCCTTCAGCTAAAACATGCATGTGGAACCCAGAGTATGATCAACCATGTGATCGGGAGACGTGTTCCAATATGTGTCAGTTTTCGTCCCCTGGTACTCGGGTGCAACACTCCAGACGCTTTACTAACACTCTCCCGACTTGGAGAGTCAGTGCCTTTAACCTGCTGTTTGGCCGTTTGCAATTTCTGCGGAAGATGAACAGGAATAGGGAGAACCAATGTCAGACTAGATGGAGGTGTCTGGATGGGCAAATTTAACTCTCATTTCGCACCAGGAAGAGGAATTAACCAAAGGCTCAGCGTGCCGTGCCGGAACCAGATTAGGGCCTGAAGCAATCCTGCGGTGTTGGGGCCAGCTCACGAGAAAGCAAGTTGAAGAAAGGTGCTCAGGGGCACTGTAAGTCACAAACCTGCAGAGTTATAAATGACAGCTATCGTCCAAAAATATACTGAAGTAAGGCTGCCAAGAGGACTTGAAAGCGGGACAGAATTGCAGGAAACCGATTTCAGGAGGTAGACTGGAATTGCATTTAAAGCATAGGAAAAGAGGCAGAACGTCCACAATGATGCACTTGGCCAAAAAGGGCGTATGCGTTTTCTCCTGAATATATTCAGGAAAAAACGCATACGCCCTTTTTGGCCAACCAAGCAAGCTTGCAAAGGAAATCTGCACTACAATGAAGTCTCACTTCCCCCCGGTCAAAAGGGCCATCTGAAAAATGTGTAAAATCCAGAAAGGCAGGACAGGCCATGGAGAACTGGGAGCCCTGTTATGCTGATGGGCGGGATGTCAATTGCCAACAGCCACTCGGGAGAAGTGTATGGTGTTTCCTGAAACATCTAAAAAACAAAGCAACAGAGCCTAGGGCACTTCCACTTATGGTCCTATAGCTTAGGGAAATTAAAATCAAAAAGACACAGCCACCCCAAAGGTTGGGATGGCTCTGTTTACAAGAACCTGGTTTACGGTACAAGTTCAATATCGCAGAAAGTGAAAAATGGATAAAGAAGTTGTGGTACTTACGTACAATGCAGTATCACTCAGCAATGAAATCTATGTCATCAGGCCCGTAGCAGCATAATGAGTGGATTCAGGTACGATGATTCTAACTGAAATAAGTCACACAGAAAAAGAAACATCATAAGATATCACTAATACACGGAATGTAAACTTGGCTACACAGGAACTGAATTACAAAACAGAACAGGGTCTCAAATTTAGAAACCCAACTTATGCTTGCTTAAGGGGAAAGGTGAGTTGGGGTGCTGCATAAAACCAGAGATTGAAATGAGCACAGATAAATTTCCTTAAGCCAAATATGGAATAGACAAGAGCTACTCCTTGCTCAACGAAATGGACTCAACACCCCATATTAAACGCCTAAGAATGTACCTGACTAGGAAGTATCTTAAAACCTATGGACTGCTATGTCTCCGAAAGAGAATCAAGCGTGTGTACAGGGGCATAAACGCAGCAGTGATAGGATTGGACAGGTTCGGTGAGCAAATGAAGACCCTTTGAAGTCATATTGCATGGTACCCATTCCACGGGTCTCAACTCTCCAGGTTTAAGGTATTCTTCCTTCAGCTAAAACATGCATGCGGAACCCAGAGTATGATCAACCATGTGATTGGGAGACGTGTTCAAATATGTCTCAGTTTTCGTCCCGTGGTACTCGGGTGCAACATTCCAGACGCTTTACTAACACTCTCCCGACTTGGAGAGTCAGTGCCTTTAACCTCCTGTTTGGCCCAGTTTGCAATTTCTGCGGAAGATGAACAGGAATAGGGAGAACCAATGAGAGACTACCTGGAGGTGTCTGGACGGGCAAATTTAACTCTCATTTCCCACCAGGAAGAGGAATTAACCAAAGGCTCAGCGTGCCGTGCCGGAACCAGATTAGGGCCTGAAGCCATCCTGCGGTGTTGCGGCCAGCTCACGAGAAAGCGAGTTGAAGAAAGGAGCTCAGGGGCACTGTAATTCACAAACCTGCAGAGTTATAAATGACAGCTATCGTCCAAACATATACTGAAGTAAGGCTGCCAAGAGGACTTGAAAGCGGGACAGAATTGCAGGAAACCGATTTCAGGAGGTAGACTGGAATTGCATTTAAAGCATAGGAAAAGAGGCAGAACGTCCACAATGATGCACTTGGCCAAAAAGGGCGTATGCGTTTTTTCCTGAATATATTCAGGAAAAAACGCATACGCACTTTTTGGCCAACCAAGCAAGCTTGCAAAGGAAATCTGCACTACAATGAAGTCTCACTTCCCCCCGGTCAAAAGGGCCATCTGAAAAAAGTGTAAAATCCAGAAAGGCAGGACAGGCCATGGAGAACTGGGAGCCTTGTTATGCTGATGGGCGTGATTTCAATTGCCAACAGCCATTCCAGAGAAGTGTATGGTGTTTCCTAAAACATCTAAAAAACAAAGCAACAGAGCCTAGGGCACTTCCACTTATGGTCCTATAGCTTAGGGAAATTAAAATCAAAAAGACAGAGCCACCCAAAAGGTTGGAACGGCTCTGTTTACAAGAAACTCATTTACGGTACAAGTTCCATATCGCAGAAAGTAAAAAATTGATAAAGATGTTGTGGTACTTACGTACAACGCAATATCATCCAGCAATGAAATCTATGTCATCAGTCACATAGCAGCATAATGAGTGGATTCAGATACGATGATTCTAACTGAAATAAGTCACACAGAAAAAGAAACATCATAAGATATCACTAATACACGGAATGTAAACTTGGCTACACAGGAACTGAATTACAAAACAGAACAGGGTCTCAAATTTAGAAACACAACTTATGCTTGCTTAAGGGGAAAGGTGAGTTGGGGTGCTGCATAAAACCAGAGATTGAAATGAGCACAGATAAGTTCCTTAAGCCAAATATGGAATAGACAAGAGCTACTCCTTGCTCAACGAAATGGACTCAACACCCCATATTAAACGCCTAAGAATGTACCTGACTAGGAAGTATCTTAAAACCTATGGATTGCTATGTCTCCGAAAGGGAATCAAGCGTGTGTGCAGGGGCATAAACGCAGCAGTGATAGGACTGGAGAGGTTCGGTGAGCAAATGAAGACCCTTTGAAGTCATATTGCATGGTACCCATTCCACGGGTCTCAACTCTCCAGGTTTAAGGTATTCTTCCTTCAGCTAAAACATGCATGTGGAACCCAGAGTATGATCAACCGTGTGATCGGGAGACGTGTTCCAATATGTGTCAGTTTTCGTCCCCTGGTACTCGGGTGCAACATTCCAGACGCTTTACTAACACTCTCCCGACTTGGAGAGTCAGTGCCTTTAACCTCCTGTTTGGCCCAGTTTGCAATTTCTGCGGAAGATGAACAGGAATAGGGAGAACCAATGACAGACTAGATGGAGGTGTCTGGATGGGCAAATTTAACTCTCATTTCGCACCAGGAAGAGGAATTAACCAAAGGCTCAGCGTGCCGTGCCGGAACCAGATTAGGGCCTGAAGCAATCCTGCGGTGTTGCGGCCAGCTCACGAGAAAGCGAGTTGAAGAAAGGAGCTCAGGGGCACTGTAATTCACAAACCTGCAGAGTTATAAATGACAGCTATCGTCCAAAAATATACTGAAGTAAGGCTGCCAAGAGGACTTGAAAGCGGGGCAGAATTGCAGGAAACCGATTTCAGGAGGTAGACTGGAATTGCATTTAAAGCATAGGAAAAGAGGCAGAACGTCCACAATGATGCACTTGGCCAAAAAGGGCGTATGCGTTTTTCCTGAATATATTCAGGAAAAAACGCATACGCCCTTTTTGGCCAACCAAGCAAGCTTGCAAAGGAAATCTGCACTACAATGAAGTCTCACTTCCCCCCGGTCAAAAGGGCCATCTGAAAAAAGTGTAAAATCCAGAAAGGCAGGACAGGCCATGGAGAACTGGGAGCCTTGTTATGCTGATGGGCGGGATGTCAACTGCCAACAGCCACTCGGGAGAAGTGTATGGTGTTTCCTGAAACATCTAAAAAACAAAGCGACAGAGCCTATGGCATTTCCACTTATGGTCCTATAGCTTAGGGAAATTAAAATCAAAAAGACACAGCCACCCCAAAGGTTGGGACGGCTCTGTTTACAAGAACCTGGTTTACGGTACAAGTTCAATATCGCAGAAAGTGATAAATGGATAAAGAAGTTGTGGTACTTACGTACAATGCAGTATCACTCAGCAATGAAATCTATGTCATCAGGCCCGTAGCAGCATAATGAGTGGATTCAGGTATGATGATTCTAACTGAAATAAGTCACACAGAAAAAGAAACATCATAAGATATCACTAATACACGGAATGTAAACTTGGCTACACAGGAACTGAATTACAAAACAGAACAGGGTCTCAAATTTAGAAACCCAACTTATGCTTGCTTAAGGGGAAAGGTGAGTTGGGGTGCTGCATAAAACCAGAGATTGAAATGAGCACAGAGAAAGTTCCTTAAGCCAAATATGGAATAGACAAGAGCTACTCCTTGCTCAACGAAATGGATTCAACACCCCATATTAAACACCTAAGAATATACCTGACTAGGAAGTATCTTAAAACCTATGGATTGCTATGTCTCCGAAAGAGAATCAAGCGTGTGTACAGGGGCATAAACGCAGCAGTGATAGGACTGGAGAGGTTCGGTGAGCAAATGAAGACCCTTTGAAGTCATATTGCATGGTACCCATTCCACGGGTCTCAACTCTCCAGGTTTAAGGTATTCTTCCTTCAGCTAAAACATGCATGTGGAACCCAGAGTATGATCAACCATGTGATCGGGAGACGTGTTCCAATATGTGTCAGTTTTCGTCCCCTGGTACTCGGGTGCAACACTCCAGACGCTTTACTAACACTCTCCCGACTTGGAGAGTCAGTGCCTTTAACCTGCTGTTTGGCCGTTTGCAATTTCTGCGGAAGATGAACAGGAATAGGGAGAACCAATGTCAGACTAGATGGAGGTGTCTGGATGGGCAAATTTAACTCTCATTTCGCACCAGGAAGAGGAATTAACCAAAGGCTCAGCGTGCCGTGCCGGAACCAGATTAGGGCCTGAAGCAATCCTGCGGTGTTGGGGCCAGGTCACGAGAAAGCAAGTTGAAGAAAGGTGCTCAGGGGCACTGTAAGTCACAAACCTGCAGAGTTATAAATGACAGCTATCGTCCAAAAATATACTGAAGTAAGGCTGCCAAGAGGACTTGAAAGCGGGGCAGAATTGCAGGAAACCGATTTCAGGAGGTAGACTGGAATTGCATTTAAAGCATAGGAAAAGAGGCAGAACGTCCACAATGATGCACTTGGCCAAAAAGGGCGTATGCGTTTTCTCCTGAATATATTCAGGAAAAAACGCATACGCCCTTTTTGGCCAACCAAGCAAGCTTGCAAAGGAAATCTGCACTACAATGAAGTCTCACTTCCCCCCGGTCAAAAGGGCCATCTGAAAAATGTGTAAAATCCAGAAAGGCAGGACAGGCCATGGAGAACTGGGAGCCCTGTTATGCTGATGGGCGGGATGTCAATTGCCAACAGCCACTCGGGAGAAGTGTATGGTGTTTCCTGAAACATCTAAAAAACAAAGCAACAGAGCCTAGGGCACTTCCACTTATGGTCCTATAGCTTAGGGAAATTAAAATCAAAAAGACACAGCCACCCCAAAGGTTGGGATGGCTCTGTTTATAAGAACCTGGTTTACGGTACAAGTTCAATATCGCAGAAAGTGAAAAATGGATAAAGAAGTTGTGGTACTTACGTACAATGCAGTATCACTCAGCAATGAAATCTATGTCATCAGGCCCGTAGCAGCATAATGAGTGGATTCAGGTACGATGATTCTAACTGAAATAAGTCACACAGAAAAAGAAACATCATAAGATATCACTAATACACGGAATGTAAACTTGGCTACACAGGAACTGAATTACAAAACAGAACAGGGTCTCAAATTTAGAAACACAACTTATGCTTGCTTAAGGGGAAAGGTGAGTTGGGGTGCTGCATAAAACCAGAGATTGAAATGAGCACAGATAAATTTCCTTAAGCCAAATATGGAATAGACAAGAGCTACTCCTTGCTCAACGAAATGGACTCAACACCCCATATTAAACGCCTAAGAATGTACCTGACTAGGAAGTATCTTAAAACCTATGGACTGCTATGTCTCCGAAAGAGAATCAAGCGTGTGTACAGGGGCATAAACGCAGCAGTGATAGGATTGGAGAGGTTCGGTGAGCAAATGAAGACCCTTTGAAGTCATATTGCATGGTACCCATTCCACGGGTCTCAACTCTCCAGGTTTAAGGTATTCTTCCTTCAGCTAAAACATGCATGCGGAACCCAGAGTATGATCAACCATGTGATTGGGAGACGTGTTCAAATATGTCTCAGTTTTCGTCCCGTGGTACTTGGGTGCAACATTCCAGACGCTTTACTAACACTCTCCCGACTTGGAGAGTCAGTGCCTTTAACCTCCTGTTTGGCCCAGTTTGCAATTTCTGCGGAAGATGAACAGGAATAGGGAGAACCAATGAGAGACTAGCTGGAGGTGTCTGGACGGGCAAATTTAACTCTCATTTCCCACCAGGAAGAGGAATTAACCAAAGGCTCAGCGTGCCGTGCCGGAACCAGATTAAGGCCTGAAGCCATCCTGCGGTGTTGCGGCCAGCTCACGAGAAAGCGAGTTGAAGAAAGGAGCTCAGGGGCACTGTAATTCACAAACCTGCAGAGTTATAAATGACAGCTATCGTCCAAACATATACTGAAGTAAGGCTGCCAAGAGGACTTGAAAGCGGGACAGAATTGCAGGAAACCGATTTCAGGAGGTAGACTGGAATTGCATTTAAAGCATAGGAAAAGAGGCAGAACGTCCACAATGATGCACTTGGCCAAAAAGGGCGTATGCGTTTTTTCCTGAATATATTCAGGAAAAAACGCATACGCACTTTTTGGCCAACCAAGCAAGCTTGCAAAGGAAATCTGCACTACCATGAAGTCTCACTTCCCCCCGGTCAAAAGGGCCATCTGAAAAAAGTGTAAAATCCAGAAAGGCAGGACAGGCCATGGAGAACTGGGAGCCTTGTTATGCTGATGGGCGTGATTTCAATTGCCAACAGCCATTCCAGAGAAGTGTATGGTGTTTCCTAAAACATCTAAAAAACAAAGCAACAGAGCCTAGGGCACTTCCACTTATGGTCCTATAGCTTAGGGAAATTAAAATCAAAAAGACAGAGCCACCCAAAAGGTTGGAACGGCTCTGTTTACAAGAAACTCATTTACGGTACAAGTTCCATATCGCAGAAAGTAAAAAATTGATAAAGATGTTGTGGTACTTACGTACAACGCAATATCACTCAGCAATGAAATCTATGTCATCAGTCCCATAGCAGCATAATGAGTGGATTCAGATACGATGATTCTAACTGAAATAAGTCACAAAGAAAAAGAAACATCATAAGATATCACTAATACACGGAATGTAAACTTGGCTACACAGGAACTGAATTACAAAACAGAACAGGGTCTCAAATTTAGAAACACAACTTATGCTTGCTTAAGGGGAAAGGTGAGTTGGGGTGCTGCATAAAACCAGAGATTGAAATGAGCACAGATAAAGTTCCTTAAGCCAAATATGGAATAGACAAGAGCTACTCCTTGCTCAACGAAATGGACTCAACACCCCATATTAAACGCCTAAGAATGTACCTGACTAGGAAGTATCTTAAAACCTATGGATTGCTATGTCTCCGAAAGGGAATCAAGCGTGTGTGCAGGGGCATAAACGCAGCAGTGATAGGACTGGAGAGGTTCGGTGAGCAAATGAAGACCCTTTGAAGTCATATTGCATGGTACCCATTCCACGGGTCTCAACTCTCCAGGTTTAAGGTATTCTTCCTTCAGCTAAAACATGCATGTGGAACCCAGAGTATGATCAACCGTGTGATCGGGAGACGTGTTCCAATATGTCTCAGTTTTCGTCCCCTGGTACTCGGGTGCAACATTCCAGACGCTTTACTAACACTCTCCCGACTTGGAGAGTCAGTGCCTTTAACCTCCTGTTTGGCCCAGTTTGCAATTTCTGCGGAAGATGAACAGGAATAGGGAGAACCAATGACAGACTAGATGGAGGTGTCTGGATGGGCAAATTTAACTCTCATTTCGCACCAGGAAGAGGAATTAACCAAAGGCTCAGCGTGCCGTGCCGGAACCAGATTAGGGCCTGAAGCAATCCTGCGGTGTTGTGGCCAGCTCACGAGAAAGCGAGTTGAAGAAAGGAGCTCAGGGGCACTGTAATTCACAAACCTGCAGAGTTATAAATGACAGCTATCGTCCAAAAATATACTGAAGTAAGGCTGCCAAGAGGATTTGAAAGCGGGGCAGAATTGCAGGAAACCGATTTCAGGAGGTAGACTGGAATTGCATTTAAAGCATAGGAAAAGAGGCAGAACGTCCACAATGATGCACTTGGCCAAAAAGGGCGTATGCGTTTTTCCTGAATATATTCAGGAAAAAACGCATACGCCCTTTTTGGCCAACCAAGCAAGCTTGCAAAGGAAATCTGCACTACAATGAAGTCTCACTTCCCCCCGGTCAAAAGGGCCATCTGAAAAAAGTGTAAAATCCAGAAAGGCAGGACAGGCCATGGAGAACTGGGAGCCTTGTTATGCTGATGGGCGGGATGTCAACTGCCAACAGCCACTCGGGAGAAGTGTATGGTGTTTCCTGAAACATCTAAAAAACAAAGCGACAGAGCCTATGGCATTTCCACTTATGGTCCTATAGCTTAGGGAAATTAAAATCAAAAAGACACAGCCACCCCAAAGGTTGGGACGGCTCTGTTTACAAGAACCTGGTTTACGGTACAAGTTCAATATCGCAGAAAGTGATAAATGGATAAAGAAGTTGTGGTACTTACGTACAATGCAGTATCACTCAGCAATGAAATCTATGTCATCAGGCCCGTAGCAGCATAATGAGTGGATTCAGGTATGATGATTCCAACTGAAATAAGTCACACAGAAAAAGAAACATCATAAGATATCACTAATACACGGAATGTAAACTTGGCTACACAGGAACTGAATTACAAAACAGAACAGGGTCTCAAATTTAGAAAACCAACTTATGCTTGCTTAAGGGGAAAGGTGAGTTGGGGTGCTGCATAAAACCAGAGATTGAAATGAGCACAGAGAAAGTTCCTTAAGCCAAATATGGAATAGACAAGAGCTACTCCTTGCTCAACGAAATGGATTCAACACCCCATATTAAACACCTAAGAATATACCTGACTAGGAAGTATCTTAAAACCTATGGATTGCTATGTCCCCGAAAGAGAATCAAGCGTGTGTACAGGGGCATAAAGGCAGCAGTGATAGGACTGGAGAGGTTCGGTGAGCAAATGAAGACCCTTTGAAGTCATATTGCATGGTACCCATTCCACGGGTCTCAACTCTCCAGGTTTAAGGTATTCCTCCTTCAGCTAAAACATGCATGTGGAACCCAGAGTATGATCAACCGTGTGATCGGGAGACGTGTTCCAATATGTGTCAGTTTTCGTCCCCTGGTACTCGGGTGCAACATTCCAGACGCTTTACTAACACTCTCCCGACTTGGAGAGTCAGTGCCTTTAACCTCCTGTTTGGCCCAGGTTGCAATTTCTGCGGAAGATGAACAGGAATAGGGAGAACCAATGACAGACTAGCTGGAGGTGTCTGGACGGGCAAATTTAACTCTCATTTCCCACCAGGAAGAGGAATTAACCAAAGGCTCAGCGTGCCGTGCCGGAACCAGATTAGGGCCTGAAGCCATCCTGCGGTGTTGCAGCCAGCTCACGAGAAAGTGAGTTGAAGAAAGGAGCTCAGGGGCACTGTAATTCACAAACCTGCAGAGTTATAAATGACAGCTATCGTCCAAAAATATACTGAAGTAAGGCTGCCAAGAGGACTTGAAAGCGGGGCAGAATTGCAGGAAACCGATTTCAGGAGGTAGACTGGAATTGCATTTAAAGCATAGGAAAAGAGGCAGAACGTCCACAATGATGCACTTGGCCAAAAAGGGCGTATGCGTTTTTTCCTGAATATATTCAGGAAAAAACGCATACGCCCTTTTTGGCCAACCAAGCAAGCTTGCAAAGGAAGTCTGCACTACAATGAAGTCTCACTTCCCCCCGGTCAAAAGGGCCATCTGAAAAAAGTGTAAAATCCAGAAAGGCAGGACAGGCCATGGAGAACTGGGAGCCTTGTTATGCTGATGGGCGGGATGTAAATTGCCAACAGCCACTCGGGAGAAGTGTATGGTGTTTCCTGAAACATCTAAAAAACAAAGCAACAGAGCCTAGGGCACTTCCACTTATGGTCCTATAGCTTAGGGAAATTAAAATCAAAAAGACACAGCCACCCCAAAAGTGGGGACGGCTCTGTTTACAAGAACCTGGTTTACGGTACAAGTTCAATATCGCAGAAAGTGAAAAATGGATAAAGAAGTTGTGGTACTTACATACAATGCAGTATTATTCAGCAATGAAATCTATGTCATCAGGCCCGTAGCAGCATAATGAGTGGATTCAGGTATGATGATTCTAACTGAAATAAGTCACACAGAAAAAGAAACATCATAAGTTATCACTAATACACGGAATGTAAACTTGGCTACACAGGAACTGAATTACAAAACAGAACAGGGTCTCAAATTTAGAAACCCAACTTATGCTTGCTTAAGGGGAAAGGTGAGTTGGGGTGCTGCATAAAACCAGAGATTGAAATGAGCACAGATAAAGTTCCTTAAGCCAAATATGGAATAGACAAGAGCTACTCCTTGCTCAACGAAGTGGACTCAACACCCCATATTAAACGCCTAAGAATGTACCTGACTAGGAAGTATCTTAAAACCTATGGATTGCTATGTCTCCGAAAGAGAATCAAGCGTGTGTACAGGGGCATAAACGCAGCAGTGATAGGATTGGAGAGGTTCGGTGAGCAAATGAAGACCCTTTGAAGTCATATTGCATGGTACCCATTCCACGGGTCTCAACTCTCCAGGTTTAAGGTATTCTTCCTTCAGCTAAAACATGCATGTGGAACCCAGAGTATGATCAACCGTGTGATCGGGAGACGTGTTCCAATATGTGTCAGTTTTCGTCCCCTGGTACTCGGGTGCAACATTCCAGATGCTTTACTAACACTCTCCCGACTTGGAGAGTCAGTGCCTTTAACCTCCTGTTTGGCCCAGTTTGCAATTTCTGCAGAAGATGAACAGGAATAGGGAGAACCAATGACAGACCAGATGGAGGTGTCTGGACGGGCAAATTTAACTCTCATTTCCCACCAGGAAGAGGAATTAACCAAAGGCTCAGCGTGCCGTGCCAGAACCAGATTAGGGCCTGAAGCCATCCTGCGGTGTTGCAGCCAGCTCACGAGAAAGCGAGTTGAAGAAAGGAGCTCAGGGGCACTGTAATTCACAAACCTGCAGAGTTATAAATGACAGCTATCGTCCAAAAATATACTGAAGTAAGGCTGCCAAGAGGAGTTGAAAGCAGGGCAGAATTGCAGGAAACCGATTTCAGGAGGTAGACTGGAATTGCATTTAAAGCATAGGAAAAGAGGCAGAACGTCCACAATGATGCACTTGGCCAAAAAGGGCGTATGCGTTTTTTCCTGAATATATTCAGGAAAAAACGCATACGCCCTTTTTGGCCAACCAAGCAAGCTTGCAAAGGAAATCTGCACTACAATGAAGTCTCACTTCCCCCCCGGTCAAAAGGGCCATCTGAAAAAAGTGTAAAATCCAGAAAGGCAGGACAGGCCATGGAGAACTGGGAGCCTTGTTATGCTGATGGGCGCGATGTAAATTGCCAACAGCCACTAGGGAGAAGTGTATGATGTTTCCTGAAACATCTAAAAAACAAAGCAACAGAGCCTAGGGCACTTCCACTTATGGTCCTATAGCTTAGGGAAATTAAAATCAAAAAGACACAGCCACCCCAAAGGTTGGGATGCCTCTGTTTACAAGAACCTGGTTTACGGTACAAGTTCAATATCGCAGAAAGTGAAAAATGGATAAAGAAGTTGTGGTACTTACGTACAATGCAATATCACACAGCAATGAAATCTATGTCATCAGGCCCGTAGCACCATAATGAGTGGATTCAGGTATGATGATTCTAACTGAAATAAGTCACACAGAAAAAGAAACATCATAAGATATCACTAATACACGGAATGTAAACTTGGCTACACAGGAACTGAATTACAAAACAGAACAGGGTCTCAAATTTAGAAACCCAACTTATGCTTGCTTAAGGGGAAAGGTGAGTTGGGGTGCTGCATAAAACCAGAGATTGAAATGAGCATAGATAAAGTTCCTTAAGCCAAATATAGAATAGACAAGAGCTACTCCTTGCTCAACGAAATGGACTCAACACCCCATATTAAACGCCTAAGAATATACCTGACTAGGAAGTATCTTAAAACCTATGGATTGCTATGTCTCCGAAAGAGAATCAAGCGTGTGTACAGGGGCATAAACGCAGCAGTGATAGGACTGGAGAGGTTCGGTGAGCAAATGAAGACCCTTTGAAGTCATATTGCATGGTACCCATTCCACGGGTCTCAACTCTCCAGGTTTATGGTATTCTTCCTTCAGCTAAAACATGCATGTGGAACCCAGAGTATGATCAACCGTGTGATCGGGAGACGTGTTCCAATATGTCTCAGTTTTCGTCCCCTGGTACTCGGGTGCAACATTCCAGACGCTTTACTAACACTCTCCCGACTTGGAGAGTCAGTGCCTTTAACCTCCTGTTTGGCCCAGTTTGCAATTTCTGCGGAAGATGAACAGGAATAGGGAGAACCAATGACAGACTAGCTGGAGGTGTCTGGACGGGCAAATTTAACTCTCATTTCCTACCAGGAAGAGGAATTAACCAAAGGCTCAGCGTGCCGTGCCGGAACCAGATTAGGGCCTGAAGCCATCCTGCGGTGTTGCGGCCAGCTCACGAGAAAGCGAGTTGAAGAAAGGAGCTCAGGGGCACTGTAATTCACAAACCTGCAGAGTTATAAATGACAGCTATGGTCCAAAAATATACTGAAGTAAGGCTGCCAAGAGGACTTGAAAGCGGGGCAGAATTGCAGGAAACCGATTTCAGGAGGTAGACTGGAATTGCATTTAAAGCATAGGAAAAGAGGCAGAAGGTCCACAATGATGCACTTGGCCAAAAAGGGCGTATGCGTTTTTTCCTGAATATATTCAGGAAAAAACGCATACGCCCTTTTTGGCCAACCAAGCAAGCTTGCAAAGGAAATCTGCACTACAATGAAGTCTCACTTCCCCCCGGTCAAAAGGGCCATCTAAAAAAAGTGTAAAATCCAGAAAGGCAGGACAGGCCATGGAGAACTGGGAGCCTTGTTATGCTGATGGGCGGGATGCCAATTGCCAACAGCCACTCGGGAGAAGTGTATGGTGTTTCCTGAAACATCTAAAAAACAAAGCAACAGAGCCTAGGGCACTTCCACTTATGGTCCTATAGCTTAGGGAAATTAAAATCAAAAAGACACAGCCACCCCAATGGTTGGGATGGCTCTGTTTACAAGAACCTGGTTTACGGTACAAGTTCAATATCGCAGAAAGTGAAAAATGGATAAAGAAGTTCTGGTACTTACGTACAATGCAATATCACACAGCAATGAAATCTATGTCATCAGGCCCGTAGCACCATAATGAGTGGATTCAGGTATGATGATTCTAACTGAAATAAGTCACACAGAAAAAGAAACATCATAAGATATCACTAATACACGGAATGTAAACTTGGCTACACAGGAACTGAATTACAAAACAGAACAGGGTCTCAAATTTAGAAACCCAACTTATGCTTGCTTAAGGGGAAAGTTTAGTTGGGGTGCTGCATAAAACCAGAGATTGAAATGAGCACAGATAAAGTTCCTTAAGCCAAATATAGAATAGACAAGAGCTACTCCTTGCTCAACGAAATGGACTCAACACCCCATATTAAATGCCTAAGAATGTACCTGACTAGGAAGTATCTTAAAACCTATGGATTGCTATGTCTCCGAAAGAGAATCAAGCGTGTGTACAGGGGCATAAACGCAGCAGTGATAGGACTGGAGAGGTTCGGTGAGCAAATGAAGACCCTTTGAAGTCATATTGCATGGTACCCATTCCACGGGTCTCAACTCTCCAGGTTTATGGTATTCTTCCTTCAGCTAAAACATGCATGTGGAACCCAGAGTATGATCAACCGTGTGATCGGGAGACGTGTTCCAATATGTGTCAGTTTTCGTCCCCTGGTACTCGGGTGCAACATTCCAGACGCTTTACTAACACTCTCCCGACTTGGAGAGTCAGTGCCTTTAACCTCCTGTTTGGCCCAGTTTGCAATTTCTGCAGAAGATGAACAGGAATAGGGAGAACCAATGACAGACCAGATGGAGGTGTCTGGACGGGCAAATTTAACTCTCATTTCCCACCAGGAAGAGGAATTAACCAAAGGCTCAGCGTGCCGTGCCGGAACCAGATTAGGGCCTGAAGCCATCCTGCGGTGTTGCAGCCAGCTTACGAGAAAGCGAGTTGAAGAAAGGAGCTCAGGGGCACTGTAATTCACAAACCTGCAGAGTTATAAATGACAGCTATCGTCCAAAAATATACTGAAGTAAGGCTGCCAAGAGGACTTGAAAGCAGGGCAGAATTGCAGGAAACCAATTTCAGGAGGTAGACTGGAATTGCATTTAAAGCATAGGAAAAGAGGCAGAACGTCCACAATGATGCACTTGGCCAAAAAGGGCGTATGCGTTTTTTCCTGAATATATTCAGGAAAAAACGCATACGCCCTTTTTGGCCAACCAAGCAAGCTTGCAAAGGAAATCTGCACTACCATGAACTCTCACTTCCCCCCGGTCAAAAGGGCCATCTGAAAAAAGTGTAAAATCCAGAAAGGCAGGACAGGCCATGGAGAACTGGGAGCCTTGTTATGCTGATGGGCGCGATGTAAATTGCCAACAGCCACTCGGGAGAAGTGTATGGTGTTTCCTGAAACATCTAAAAAACAAAGCAACAGAGCCTAGGGCACTTCCACTTATGGTCCTATAGCTTAGGGAAATTAAAATCAAAAGACACAGCCACCCCAAAGGTTGGGACGGCTCTGTTTACAAGAACCTGGTTTACGGTACAAGTTCAATATCGCAGAAAGTGAAAAATGGATAAAGAAGTTGTGGTACTTACGTACAATGCAATATCACTCAGCAATGAAATCTATGTCATCAGGCCCGTAGCAGCATAATGAGTGGATTCAGGTATGATGATTCTAACTGAAATAAGTCACACAGGAAAAGAAACATCATAAGATATCACTAATACACGGAATGTAAACTTGGCTACATAGGAACTGAATTACAAAACAGAACAGGGTCTCAAATTTAGAAACCCAACTTATGCTTGCTTAAGGGGAAAGGTGAGTTGGGGTGCTGCATAAAACCAGAGATTGAAATGAGCACAGATAAAGTTCCTTAAGCCAAATATGGAATAGACAAGAGCTACTCCTTACTCAACGAAATGGATTCAACACCCCATAATAAACACCTAAGAATATACCTGACTAGGAAGTATCTTAAAACCTATGGATTGCTATGTCTCCGAAAGAGAATCAAGCGTGTGTGCAGGGGCATAATCGCAGCAGTGATAGGACTGGAGAGGTTCGGTGAGCAAATGAAGACCCTTTGAAGTCATATTGCATGGTACCCATTCCACGGGTCTCAACTCTCCAGGTTTAAGGTGTTCTTCCTTCAGCTAAAACATGCATGTGGAACCCAGAGTATGATCAACCGTGTGATCGGGAGACGTGTTCCAATATGTGTCAGTTTTCGTCCCCTGGTACTCGGGTGCAACATTCCAGACGCTTTACTAACACTCTCCCGAGTTGGAGAGTCAGTGCCTTTAACCTCCTGTTTGGCCCAGTTTGCAATTTCTGCGGAAGATGAACAGGAATAGGGAGAACCAATGACAGACTAGCTGGAGGTGTCTGGATGGGCAAATTTAACTCTCATTTAGCACCAGGAAGAGGAATTAACCAAAGGCTCAGCGTGCCGTGCCGGAACCAGATTAGGGCCTGAACCAATCCTGCGGTGTTGCGGCCAGCTCACGAGAAAGCGAGTTGAAGAAAGGAGCTCAGGGGCACTGTAATTCACAAACCTGCAGAGTTATAAATGACAGCTATGGTCCAAAAATATACTGAAGTAAGGCTGCCAAGAGGACTTGAAAGCGGGGCAGAATTGCAGGAAACCGATTTCAGGAGGTAGACTGGAATTGCATTTAAAGCATAGGAAAAGAGGCAGAAGGTCCACAATGATGCACTTGGCCAAAAAGGGCGTATGCGTTTTTTCCTGAATATATTCAGGAAAAAACGCATACGCCCTTTTTGGCCAACCAAGCAAGCTTGCAAAGGAAATCTGCACTACAATGAAGTCTCACTTCCCCCCGGTCAAAAGGGCCATCTGAAAAAAGTGTAAAATCCAGAAAGGCAGGACAGGCCATGGAGAACTGGGAGCCTTGTTATGCTGATGGGCGGGATGCCAATTGCCAACAGCCACTCGGGAGAAGTGTATGGTGTTTCCTGAAACATCTAAAAAACAAAGCAACAGAGCCTAGGGCACTTCCACTTATGGTCCTATAGCTTAGGGAAATTAATATCAAAAAGACACAGCCGCCCCAAAAGTTGGGAGGGCTCTGTTTACAAGAACCTGGTTTACGGTACAAGTTCAATATCGCAGAAAGTGAAAAATGGATAAAGAAGTTGTGGTACGTACGTACAATGAATATCACTCAGCAAGGAATTCTATGTCATCAGGCCCGTAGCACCATAATGAGTGGATTCAGGTATGATGATTCTAACTGAAATAAGTCACACAGAAAAAGAAACATCATAAGATATCACTAATACACGGAATGTAAACTTGGCTACACAGGAACTGAATTACAAAACAGAACAGGGTCTCAAATTTAGAAAACCAACTTATGCTTGCTTGAGGGGAAAGGTGGGTTGGGGTGCTGCATAAAACCATAGATTGAAATGAGCACAGATAAATTTCCTTAAGCCAAATATGGAATAGACAAGAGCTACTCCTTGCTCAACGAAATGGACTCAACACCCCATATTAAATGCCTAAGAGTGTACCTGACTAGGAAGTATCTTAAAACCTATGGATTGCTATGTCTCCGAAAGAGAATCAAGCGTGTGTACAGGGGCATAAACGCAGCAGTGATAGGATTGGAGAAGTTCGGTGAGCAAATGAAGACCCTTTGAAGTCATATTGCATGGTACCCATTCCACGGGTCTCAACTCTCCAGGTTTAAGGTATTCTTCCTTCAGCTAAAACATGCATGTGGAACCAGAGTATGATCAACCGTGTGATCGGGAGACGTGTTCCAATATGTGTCAGTTTTCGTCCCCTGGTACTCAGGTGCAACATTCCAGACGCTTTACTAACACTCTCCCGACTTGGAGAGTCAGTGCCTTTCACCTCCTGTTTGGCCCAGTTTGCAATTTCTGCAGAAGATGAACAGGAATAGGGAGAACCAATGACAGACCAGATGGAGGTGTCTGGACGGGCAAATTTAACTCTCATTTCCCACCAGGAAGAGGAATTAACCAAAGGCTCAGCGTGCCGTGCCGGAACCAGATTAGGGCCTGAAGCCATCCTGCGGTGTTGCGGCCAGCTCACGAGAAAGCGAGTTGAAGAAAGGAGCTCAGGGGCACTGTAATTCACAAACCTGCAGAGTTATAAATGACAGCTATCGTCCAAAAATATACTGAAGTAAGGCTGCCAAGAGGACTTGAAAGCGGGGCAGAATTGCAGGAAACCGATTTCAGGAGGTAGACTGGAATTGCATTTAAAGCATAGGAAAAGAGGCAGAAGGTCCACAATGATGCACTTGGCCAAAAAGGGCGTATGCGTTTTTTCCTGAATATATTCAGGAAAAAACGCATACGCCCTTTTTGGCCAACCAAGCAAGCTTGCAAAGGAAATCTGCACTACAATGAAGTCTCACTTCCCCCTGGTCAAAAGGGCCATCTGAAAAAAGTGTAAAATCCAGAAAGGCAGGACAGGCCATGGAGAACTGGGAGCCTTGTTATGCTGATGGGCGGGATGCCAATTGCCAACAGCCACTCGGGAGAAGTGTATGGTGTTTCCTGAAACATCTAAAAAACAAAGCAACAGAGCCTAGGGCACTTCCACTTATGGTCCTATAGCTTAGGGAAATTAAAATCAAAAAGACACAGCCACCCCAAAGGTTGGGACGGCTCTGTTTACAAGAACCTGGTTTACGGTACAAGTTCTATATCGCAGAAAGTGAAAAATGGATAAAGAAGTTGTGGTACTTACGTACAATGCAGTATCACTCAGCAATGAAATTTATGTCATCAGGCCCGTAGCAGCATAATGAGTGGATTCAGGTATGATGATTCTAACTGAAATAAGTCACACAGAAAAAGAAACATCATAAGATATCACTAATACACGGAATGTAAACTTGGCTACATAGGAACTGAATTTCAAAACAGAACAGGGTCTCAAATTTAGAAACCCAACTTATGCTTGCTTAAGGGGAAAGGTGAGTTGGGGTGCTGCATAAAACCAGAGATTGAAGTGAGCACAGGTAAAGTTCCTTAAGCCAAATATGGAAAAGACAAGAGCTACACCTTGCTCAACGAAATGGACTCAACACCCCATATTAAACACCTAAGAATATACCTGACTAGGAAGTATCTTAAAACCTATGGATTGCTATGTCTCCGAAAGAGAATCAAGCGTGTGTACAGGGGCATTAACGCAGCAGTGATAGGATTGGAGAAGTTCGGTGAGCAAATGAAGACCCTTTGAAGTCATATTGCATGGTACCCATTCCATGGGTCTCAATCTCCAGGTTTAAGGCATTCTTCCTTCAGCTAAAACATGCATGTGGAACCCAGAGTATGATCAACCGTGTGATCGGGAGACGTGTTCCAATATGTCTCAGTTTTCGTCCCCTGGTACTCGGGTGCAACATTCCAGACGCTTTACTAACACTCTCCCGACTTGGAGAGTCAGTGCCTTTCACCTCCTGTTTGGCCCAGTTTGCAATTTCTGCGGAAGATGAACAGGAATAGGGAGAACCAATGAGAGACTAGCTGGAGCTGTCCGGACGGGCAAATTTAACTCTCATTTCCCACCAGGAAGAGGAATTAACCAAAGGCTCAGCGTGCCGTGCCGGAACCAGATTAGGGCCTGAAGCCATCCTGCGGTGTTGCGGCCAGCTCACAAGAAAGCGAGTTGAAGAAAGGCGCTCAGGGGCACTGTAATTCACAAACCTGCAGAGTTATAAATGACAGCTATCGTCCAAAAATATACTGAAGTAAGGCTGCCAAGAGGACTTGAAAGCGGTGCAGAATTGCAGGAAACCGATTTCAGGAGGTAGACTGGAATTGCATTTAAAGCATAGGAAAAGAGGCAGAACGTCCACAATGATGCACTTGGCCAAAAAGGGCGTATGCGTTTTTTCCTGAATATATTCAGGAAAAAACGCATACTCCCTTTTTGGCCAACCAAGCAAGCTTGCAAAGGAAATCTGCACTACCATGAACTCTCACTTCCCCCCGGTCAAAAGGGCCATCTGAAAAAAGTGTAAAATCCAGAAAGGCAGGACAGGCCATGGAGAACTGGGAGCCTTGTTATGCTCATGGGCGGGATGTAAACTGCCAACAGCCACTCGGGAGAAGTGTATGGTGTTTCCTGAAACATCTAAAAAACAAAGCAACACAGCCTAGGGCACTTCCACTTATGGTCCTATAGCTTAGGGAAATTAAAATCAAAAAGACACAGCCACCCCAAAGTTTGGGACGGCTCTGTTTACAAGAACCTGGTTTACGGTACAAGTTCAATATCGCAGAAAGTGAAAAATGGATAAAGAAGTTGTGGTACTTACGTACAATGCAATATCACTCAGCAATGAAATCTATGTCATCAGGCCCGTAGCAGCATAATGAGTGGGTTCAGGTACGATGATTCTAACTGAAATAAGTCTCACAGAAAAAGAAACATCATAAGATATCACTAATACACGGAATGTAAACTTGGCTACATAGGAACTGAATTACAAAACAGAACAGGGTCTCAAATTTAGAAAACCAACTTATGCTTCCTTAAGGGGAAAGGTGAGTTGGGGTGTTGCCTAAAACCAGAGATTGAAATGAGCACAGATAAAGTTCCTTAAGCCAAATATGGAATAGACAAGAGCTACTCCTTGCTCAACGAAATGGACTCAACACCCCATATTAAACGCCTAAGAATGTACCTGACTAGGAAGTATCTTAAAACCTATGGACTGCTATGTCTCCGAAAGAGAATCAAGCGTGTGTACAGGGGCATAAACGCAGCAGTGATAGGATTGGAGAGGTTCGGTGTGCAAATGAAGACCCTTTGAAATCATATTGCATGGTACCCATTCCACGGGTCTCAACTCTCCAGGTTTAAGGCATTCTTCCTTCAGCTAAAACATGCATGTGGAACCCAGAGTATGATCAACCATGTGATCGGGAGACGTGTTCCAATATGTGTCAGTTTTCGTCCCCTGGTACTCGGGTGCAACATTCCAGACGCTTTACTAACACTCTCCCGACTTGGAGAGTCAGTGCCTTTAACCTCCTGTTTGGCCCAGTTTGCAATTTCTGCGGAAGATGAACAGGAATAGGGAGAACCAATGACAGACTAGCTGGAGGTGTCTGGACGGGCAAATTTAACTCTCATTTCCCACCAGGAAGAGGAATTAACCAAAGGCTCAGCGTGCCGTGCCGGAACCAGATTAGGGCCTGAAGCCATCCTGCGGTGTTGCGGCCAGCTCACGAGAAAGCGAGTTGAAGAAAGGAGCTCAGGGGCACTGTAATTCACAAACCTGCAGAGTTATAAATGACAGCTATCGTCCAAAAATATACTGAAGTAAGGCTGCCAAGAGGACTTGAAAGCGGGGCAGAATTGCAGGAAACCGATTTCAGGAGGTAGACTGGGATTGCATTTAAAGCATAGGAAAAGAGGCAGAACGTCCACAATGATGCACTTGGCCAAAAAGGGCGTATGCGTTTTTTCCTGAATATATTCAGGAAAAAACGCATACGCCCTTTTTGGCCAACCAAGCAAGCTGGGAAAGGAAATCTGCACTACAATGAAGTCTCACTTCCCCCCGGTCAAAAGGGCCATCTGAAAACAGTGTAAAATCCAGAAAGGCAGGACAGGCCATGGAGAACTGGGAGCCTTGTTATGCTGATGGGCGGGATGTAAATTGCCAACAGCCACTTGGGAGAAGTGTATGGTGTTTCCTGAAACATCTAAAAAACAAAGCAACAGAGCCTAGGGCACTTCCACTTATGGTCCTATAGCTTAGGGAAATTAAAATCAAAAAGACACAGCCACCCCAAAGGTTGGGACGGCTCTGTTTACAAGAACCTGGTTTACGGTAGAAGTTCTATATCGCAGAAAGTGAAAAATGGATAAAGAAGTTGTGGTACTTACGTACAATGCAATATCACTCAGCAAGGAAATCTATGTCATCAGGCCCGTAGCAGCATAATGAGTGGATTCAGGTATGATGATTCTAACTGAAATAAGTCACACAGAAAAAGAAACATCATAAGATATCACTAATACACGGAATGTAAACTTGGCTACACAGGAACTGAATTACAAAACATAACAGGGTCTCAAATTAAGAAAACCAACTTATGCTTCCTTAAGGGGAAAGGTGAGTTGGGGTGCTGCATAAAACCAGAGATTGAAATGAGCACAGATAAAGTTCCTTAAGCCAAATATGGAATAGACAAGAGCTACTCCTTGCTCAACGAAATGGACTCAACACCCCATATTAAATGCCTAAGAATGTACCTGACTAGGAAGTATCTTAAAACCTATGGATTGCTATGTCTCTGAAAGAGGATCAAGCGAGTTTACAGGGGCATAAACGCAGCAGTGATAGGATTGGAGAAGTTCGGTGAGCAAATGAAGACCCTTTGAAGTCATATTGCATGGTACCCATTCCACGGGTCACAACTCTACAGGTTTAAGGTATTCTTCCTTCAGCTAAAACATGCATGTGGAACCCAGAGTATGATCAACCGTGTGATCGGGAGACGTGTTCCAATATGTGTCAGTTTTCGTCCCCTGGTACTCGGGTGCAACATTCCAGACGCTTTACTAACACTCTCCCGACTTGGAGAGTCAGTGCCTTTAACCTCCTGTTTGGCCCAGGTTGCAATTTCTGCGGAAGATGAACAGGAATAGGGAGAACCAATGAGAGACTAGATGGAGGTGTCTGGATGGGCAAATTTAACTCTCATTTCCCACCAGGAAGAGGAATTAACCAAAGGCTCAGCATGCCATGCCGGAACCAGATTAGGGCCTAAAGCAATCCTGCGGTGTTGCGGCCATCTCACGAGAAAGCGAGTTGAAGAAAGGAGCTCAGGGGCACTGTAATTCACAAACCTGCAGAGTTATAAATGACAGCTATCGTCCAAAAATATACTGAAGTAAGGCTGCCAAGAGGACTTGAAAGCGGGGCAGAATTGCAGGAAACCGATTTCAGGAGGTAGACTGGGATTGCATTTAAAGCATAGGAAAAGAGGCAGAACGTCCACAATGATGCACTTGGTCAAAAAGGGCGTATGCGTTTTTTCCTGAATATATTCAGGAAAAAACGCATACGCCCTTTTTGGCCAACCAAGCAAGCTTGCAAAGGAAATCTGCACTACAATGAAGTCTCACTTCCCCCCGGTCAAAAGGGCCATCTGAAAACAGTGTAAAATCCAGAAAGGCAGGACAGGCCATGGAGAACTGGGAGCCTTGTTATGCTGATGGGCGGGATGTAAATTGCCAACAGCCACTTGGGAGAAGTGTATGGTGTTTCCTGAAACATCTAAAAAACAAAGCAACAGAGCCTAGGGCACTTCCACTTAAGGTCCTATAGCTTAGGGAAATTAAACTCAAAAAGACACAGCCACCCCAAAGGTTGGGACAGCTCTGTTTACAAGAACCTGGTTTACGGTAGAAGTTCTATATCGCAGAAAGTGAAAAATGGATAAAGAAGTTGTGGTACTTACGTACAATGCAATATCACTCAGCAAGGAAATCTATGTCATCAGGCCCGTAGCAGCATAATGAGTGGATTCAGGTATGATGATTTTAACTGAAATAAGTCACACAGGAAAAGAAACATCATAAGATATCACTAATACACGGAATGTAAACTTGGCTACATAGGAACTGAATTACAAAACAGAACAGGGTCTCAAATTTAGAAACCCAACTTATGCTTGCTTAAGGGGAAAGGTGTGTTGGGGTGCTGCATAAAACCAGAGATTGAAATGAGCACAGATAAAGTTCCTTAAGCCAAATATGGATTAGACAAGAGCTCCTCCTTGCTCAACGAAATGGACTCAACACCCCATATTAAATGCCTAAGAGTGTACCTGACTAGGAAGTATCTTAAAACCTATGGATTGCTATGTCTCCGACAGAGAATCAAGCATGTGTACAGGGGCATAAACGCAGCAGTGATAGGATTGGAGAAGTTCGGTGAGCAAATGAAGACCCTTTGAAGTCGTATTGCATGGTACCCATTCCACGGGTCACAACTCTACAGGTTTAAGGTATTCTTCCTTCAGCTAAAACATGCATGTGGAACCCAGAGTATGATCAACCGTGTGATCGGGAGACGTGTTCCAATATGTGTCAGTTTTCGTCCCCTGGTACTCGGGTGCAACATTCCAGACGCTTTACTAACACTCTCCCGACTTGGAGAGTCAGTGCCTTTAACCTCCTGTTTGGCCCAGGTTGCAATTTCTGCGGAAGATGAACAGGAATAGGGAGAACCAATGAGAGACTAGATGGAGGTGTCTGGATGGGCAAATTTAACTCTCATTTCCCACCAGGAAGAGGAATTAACCAAAGGCTCAGCATGCCATGCCGGAACCAGATTAGGGCCTAAAGCAATCCTGCGGTGTTGCGGCCATCTCACGAGAAAGCGAGTTGAAGAAAGGAGCTCAGGGGCACTGTAATTCACAAACCTGCAGAGTTATAAATGACAGCTATCGTCCAAAAATATACTGAAGTAAGGCTGCCAAGAGGACTTGAAAGCGGGGCAGAATTGCAGGAAACCGATTTCAGGAGGTAGACTGGGATTGCATTTAAAGCATAGGAAAAGAGGCAGAACGTCCACAATGATGCACTTGGTCAAAAAGGGCGTATGCGTTTTTTCCTGAATATATTCAGGAAAAAACGCATACGCCCTTTTTGGCCAACCAAGCAAGCTTGCAAAGGAAATCTGCACTACAATGAAGTCTCACTTCCCCCCGGTCAAAAGGGCCATCTGAAAACAGTGTAAAATCCAGAAAGGCAGGACAGGCCATGGAGAACTGGGAGCCTTGTTATGCTGATGGGCGGGATGTAAATTGCCAACAGCCACTTGGGAGAAGTGTATGGTGTTTCCTGAAACATCTAAAAAACAAAGCAACAGAGCCTAGGGCACTTCCACTTAAGGTCCTATAGCTTAGGGAAATTAAACTCAAAAAGACACAGCCACCCCAAAGGTTGGGACAGCTCTGTTTACAAGAACCTGGTTTACGGTAGAAGTTCTATATCGCAGAAAGTGAAAAATGGATAAAGAAGTTGTGGTACTTACGTACAATGCAATATCACTCAGCAAGGAAATCTATGTCATCAGGCCCGTAGCAGCATAATGAGTGGATTCAGGTATGATGATTTTAACTGAAATAAGTCACACAGGAAAAGAAACATCATAAGATATCACTAATACACGGAATGTAAACTTGGCTACATAGGAACTGAATTACAAAACAGAACAGGGTCTCAAATTTAGAAACCCAACTTATGCTTGCTTAAGGGGAAAGGTGTGTTGGGGTGCTGCATAAAACCAGAGATTGAAATGAGCACAGATAAAGTTCCTTAAGCCAAATATGGATTAGACAAGAGCTCCTCCTTGCTCAACGAAATGGACTCAACACCCCATATTAAATGCCTAAGAGTGTACCTGACTAGGAAGTATCTTAAAACCTATGGATTGCTATGTCTCCGAAAGAGAATCAAGCATGTGTACAGGGGCATAAACGCAGCAGTGATAGGATTGGAGAAGTTCGGTGAGCAAATGAAGACCCTTTGAAGTCGTATTGCATGGTACCCATTCCACGGGTCACAACTCTACAGGTTTAAGGTATTCTTCCTTCAGCTAAAACATGCATGTGGAACCCAGAGTATGATCAACCATGTGATCGGGAGACGTGTTCCAATATGTCTCAGTTTTCGTCCCCTGGTACTCGGGTGCAACATTCGAGACGCTTTACTAACACTCTTCCGACTTGGAGAGTCAGTGCCTTTAACCTCCTGTTTGGCCCAGTTTGCAATTTCTGCGGAAGATGAACAGGAATAGGGAGAACCAATGACAGACCAGATGGAGGTGTCTGGACGGGCAAATTTAACTCTCATTTCCCACCAGGAAGAGGAATTAACCAAAGGCTCAGTGTGCCGTGCCGGAACCAGATTAGGGCCTGAAGCCATCCTGCGGTGTTGCGGCCAGCTCACGAGAAAACGAGTTGAAGAAAGGAGCTCAGGGGCACTGTAATTCACAAACCTGCAGAGTTATAAATGACAGCTATCGTCCAAAAATATACTGAAGTAAGGCTGCCAAGAGGACTTGAAAGCGGGGCAGAATTGCAGGAAACCGATTTCAGGAGGTAGACTGGAATTGCATTTAAAGCATAGGAAAAGAGGCAGAACGTCCACAATGATGCACTTGGCCAAAAAGGGCGTATGCGTTTTTTCCTGAATATATTCAGGAAACAACGCATACGCCCTTTTTGGCCAACCAAGCAAGCTTGCAAAGGAAATCTGCACTACAATGAAGTCTCACTTCCCCCCGGTCAAAAGGGCCATCTGAAAAAAGTGTAAAATCCAGAAAGGCAGGACAGGCCATGGAGAACTGGGAGCCTTGTTATGCTGATGGGCGGGATGAGAATTGCCAACAGCCACTCGGGAGAAGTGTATGGTGTTTCCTGAAACATCTAAAAAACAAAGCAACAGAGCCTAGGGCACTTCCACTTATGGTCCTATAGCTTAGGGAAATTAAAATCAAAAAGACACAGCCACCCCAAAGGTTGGGACGGTTCTGTTTACAAGAACCTGGTTTACGGTACAAGTTCAATATCGCAGAAAGTGAAAAATGGATAAAGAAGTTGTGGTACTTACGTACAATGCAATATCACTCAGCAATGAAATCTATGTCATCAGGCCCGTAGCAGCATAATGAGTGGGTTCAGGTACGATGATTCTAACTAAAATAAGTCTCACAGAAAAAGAAACATCATAAGATATCACTAATACACGGAATTAAACCTGGCTACATAGGTACTGAATTACAAAACAGAACAGGGTCTCAAATTTAGAAACCCAACTTATGCTTGCTTAAGGGGAAAGGTGAGTTGGGGTGCTGCATAAAACCAGAGATTGAAATGAGCACAGATAAAGTTCCTTAAGCCAAATATGGAATAGACAAGAGCTCCTCCTTGCTCAACGAAATGGACTCAACACCCCATATTAAACGCCTAAGAATGTACCTGACTAGGAAGTATCTTAAAACCTATGGCTTGCTATGTCTCCGAAAGAGAATCAAGCGTGTGTACAGGGGCATAAACGCAGCATTGATAGGACTGGAGAGGTTCGGTGAGCAAATGAAGACCCTTTGAAGTCATATTGCATGGTACCCATTCCACGGGTCTCAACTCTCCAGGTTTAAGGTATTCTTCCTTCAGCTAAAACATGCATGTGGAACCCAGAGTATGATCAACCGTGTGATCGGGAGACGTGTTCCAATATGTGTCAGTTTTCGTCCCCTGGTACTCGGGTGCAACATTCCAGACCCTTTACTAACACTCTCCCGACTTGGAGAGTCAGTGCCTTTAACCTCCTGTTTGGCCCAGTTTGCAATTTCTGCGGAAGATGAACAGGAATAGGGAGAACCAATGAGAGACTAGCTGTTGGTGTCTGGACGGGCAAATTTAACTCTCATTTCCCACCAGGAAGAGGAATTAACCAAAGGCTCAGCGTGCCGTGCCGGAACCATATTAGGCCCTGAAGCAATCCTGCGGTGTTGCGGCCAGCTCACAAGAAAGCAAGTTGAAGAAAGGAGCTCAGGGGCACTGTAATTCACAAACCTGCAGAGTTATAAATGATAGCTATCGTCCAAAAATATACTGAAGTAAGGCTGCCAAGAGGACTTGAAAGCAGGGCAGAATTGCAGGAAACCGATTTCAGGAGGTAGACTGGAATTGCATTTAAAGCATAGGAAAAGAGGCAGAACGTCCACAATGATGCACTTGGTCAAAAAGGGCGTATGCGTTTTTTCCTGAATATATTCAGGAAAAAACGCATACGCCCTTTTTGGCCAACCAAGCAAGCTTGCAAAGGAAATCTGCACTACCATGAACTCTCACTTCCCCCCGGTCAAAAGGGCCATCTGAAAAAGTTGTAAAATCCAGAAAGGCAGGACAGGCCATGGAGAACTGGGAGCCTTGTTATGCTGATGGGTGGGATGTAAATTGCCAACAGCCACTCGGGAGAAGTGTATGGTGTTTCCTGAAACATCAAAAAACAAAGCAACAGAGCCTAGGGCACTTCCACTTATGGTCCTATAGCTTAGGGAAATTAAAATCAAAAAGACACAGCCACCCCAAATGTTGGGATGGCTCTGTTTACAAGAACCTGGTTTACGGTACAGGTTCAATATCGTAGAAAGTGAAAAATGGATAAAGAAGTTGTGGTACTTACGTACAATGCAATATCACTCAGCAATGAAATCTATGTCATCAGGCCCGTAGCAGCATAATGAGTCGATTCAGGTATGATGATTCTAACTGAAATAAGTCACACAGGAAAAGAAACATCATAAGATATCACTAATACACGGAATGTAAACTTGGCTACATAGGAACTGAATTACAAAACAGAACAGGGTCTCAAATTTAGAAAACCAACTTATGCTTCCTTAAGGGGAAAGGTGAGTTGGGGTGTTGCATAAAACCAGAGATTGAAATGAGCACAGATAAAGTTCCTTAAGCCAAATATGGAATAGACAAGAGCTACTCCTTGCTCAACGAAATGGATTCCACTCCCCATATTAAACACCTAAGAATATACCTGACTAGGAAGTATCTTAAAACCTATGGATTGCTATGTCTCCGAAAGAGAATCAAGCGTGTGTGCAGGGACATAAACGCAGCAGTGATAGGATTGGAGAGGTTCGGTGAGCAAATGAAGACCCTTTGAAGTCATATTGCATGGTACCCATTCCACGGGTCTCAACTCTCCAGGTTTAAGGTATTCTTCCTTCAGCTAAAACATGCATGTGGAACCCAGAGTATGATCAACCGTGTGATCGGGAGACGTGTTCCAATATGTGTCAGTTTTCGTCCCCTGGTACTCGGGTGCAACATTCCAGACGCTTTACTAACACTCTCCCGACTTGGAGAGTCAGTGCCTTTAACCTCCTGTTTGGCCCAGGTTGCAATTTCTGCGGAAGATGAACAGGAATAGGGAGAACCAATGACAGACTTGATGGAGGTGTCTGGACGGGCAAATTTAACTCTCATTTCCCACCAGGAATGGGAATTAACCAAAGGCTCAGCGTGCCGTGCCGGAACCAGATTAGAGCCTGAAGCAATCCGGCGGTGTTGCAGCCAGCTCACGAGAAAGCGAGTTGAAGAAAGGAGCTCAGGGGCACTGAAATTCACAAACCTGCAGAGGTATAAATGACAGCTATCGTCCAAAAATATACTGAAGTAAGGCTGCCAAGAGGACTTGAAAGCGGGGCAGAATTGCAGGAAACCGATTTCAGGAGGTAGACTGGAATTGCATTTAAAGCATAGGAAAAGAGGCAGAACGTCCACAATGATGCACTTGGCCAAAAAGGGCGTATGCGTTTTTTCCTGAATATATTCAGGAAAAAACGCATACGCCCTTTTTAGCCAACCAAGCAAGCTTGCAAAGGAAATCTGCACTACCATGAACTCTCTCTTCCCCCGGTCAAAAGGGCCATCTGAAAAATGTGTAAAATCCAGAAAGGCAGGACAGGCCATGGAGAACTGGGAGCCTTGTTATGCTGATGGGCGGGATGTCAATTGCCAACAGCCACTCGGGAGAAGTGTATGGTGTTTCTGGAAACATCTAAAAAACAAAGCAACAGAGCCTAGGGCATTTCCACTTATGGTCCTATAGCTTAGGGAAATTAAAATCAAAAAGACACAGCCACCCCAAAGGTTGGGATGGCTCTGTTTACAAGAACCTGGTTTACGGTACAAGTTCAATATCGCAGAAAGTGAAAAATGGATAAAGAAGTTGTGGTACTTACGTACAATGCAGTATCACTCAGCAATGAAATCTATGTCATCAGGCCCGTAGCAGCATAATGAGTGGATTCAGGTACGATGATTCTAACTGAAATAAGTCACACAGAAAAAGAAACATCATAAGATATCACTAATACACGGAATGTAAACTTGGCTACACAGGAACTGAATTACAAAACAGAACAGGGTCTCAAATTTAGAAAACCAACTTATGCTTGCTTAAGGGGAAAGGTGAGTTGGGGTGCTGCATAAAACCAGAGATTGAAATGAGCACAGATAAAGTTCCTTAAGCCAAATATGGAATAGACAAGAGCTACTCCTTGCTCAACGAAATGGACTCAACACCCCATATTAAACGCCTAAGAATGTACCTGACTAGGAAGTATCTTAAAACCTATGGACTGCTATGTCTCCGAAAGAGAATCAAGCGTGTGTACAGGGGCATAAACGCAGCAGTGATAGGACTGGAGAGGTTCGGTGAGCAAATGAAGACCCTTTGAAATCATATTGCATGGTACCCATTCCACGGGTCTCAACTCTCCAGGTTTAAGGTATTCTTCCTTCAGCTAAAACATGCATGTGGAACCCAGAGTATGATCAACCGTGTGATCGGGAGACGTGTTCCAATATGTCTCAGTTTTCGTCCCCTGGTACTCGGGTGCAACATTCCAGACGATTTACTAACACTCTCCCGACTTGGAGAGTCAGTGCCTTTAACCTCCTGTTTGGCCCCGTTTGCAATTTCTGCGGAAGATGAACAGGAATAGGGAGAACCAATGACAGACTAGCTGGAGGTGTCTGGATGGGCAAATTTAACCCTCATTTCGCACCAGGAAGAGGAATTAACCAAAGGCTCAGCGTGCCGTGCCGGAACCAGATTAGGGCCTGAAGCCATCCTACGGTGTTGCGGCCAGCTCACGAGAAAGCGAGTTGAAGAAAGGAGCTCAGGGGCACTGTAATTCACAAACCTGCAGAGTTATAAATGACAGCTATCGTCCAAAAATATACTGAAGTAAGGCTGCCAAGAGGACTTGAAAGCGGGGCAGAATTGCAGGAAACCGATTTCAGGAGGTAGATTGGAATTGCATTTAAAGCATAGGAAAAGAGGCAGAACGTCCACAATGATGCACTTGGCCAAAAAGGGCGTATGCGTTTTTCCTGAATATATTCAGGAAAAAACGCATACGCCCTTTTTGGCCAACCAAGCAAGCTTGCAAAGGAAATCTGCACTACAATGAAGTCTCACTTCCCCCCGGTCAAAAGGGCCATCTGAAAAATGTGTAAACTCCAGAAAGGCAGGACAGGCCATGGAGAACTGGGAGCCTTGTTATGCTGATGGGCGGGATGTAAATTGCCAACAGCCACTCGGGAAAAGTGTATGGTGTTTCCTGAAACATCTAAAAAACAAAGCAACAGAGCCTAGGGCATTTCCACTTATGGTCCTATAGCTTAGGGAAATTAAAATAAAAAGACAAAGCCACTCCAAAGTTTGGGATTGCTCTGTTTACAAGAACCTGGTTTACGGTACAAGTTCAATATCGCAGAAAGTGATAAATGGATAAAGAAGTTGTGGTACTTACGTACAATGCAGTATCACTCAGCAATGAAATCTATGTCATCAGGCCCGTAGCAGCATAATGAGTGGATTCAGGTATGATGATTCTAATTGAAATAAGTCACACAGAAAAAGAAACATCATAAGATATCACTAATACACGGAATGTAAACTTGGCTACACAGGAACTGAATTACAAAACAGAACAGGGTCTCAAATTTAGAAACCCAACTTATGCTTGCTTAAGGGGAAAGTTTAGTTGGGGTGCTGCATAAAACCAGAGATTGAAATGAGCACAGATAAAGTTCCTTAAGCCAAATAAGGAATAGACAAGAGCTACTCCTTGCTCAACGAAATGGATTCCACTCCCCATATTAAACACCTAAGAATATACCTGACTAGGAAGTATCTTAAAACCTATGGATTGCTATGTCTCGGAAAGAGAATCAAGCGTGTGTGCAGGGGCATAAACGCAGCAGTGATAGGATTGGAGAGGTTCGGTGAGCAAATGAAGACCCTTTGAAGTCATATTGCATGGTACCCATTCCACGGGTCTCAACTCTCCAGGTTTAAGGTATTCTTCCTTCAGCTAAAACATGCATGTGGAACCCAGAGTATGATCAACCGTGTGATCGGGAGACGTGTTCCAATATGTGTCAGTTTTCGTCCCCTGGTACTCGGGTGCAACATTCCAGACGCTTTACTAACACTCTCCCGACTTGGAGAGTCAGTGCCTTTAACCTCCTGTTTGGCCCAGGTTGCAATTTCTGCGGAAGATGAACAGGAATAGGGAGAACCAATGACAGACTTGATGGAGGTGTCTGGACGGGCAAATTTAACTCTCATTTCCCACCAGGAATGGGAATTAACCAAAGGCTCAGCGTGCCGTGCCGGAACCAGATTAGAGCCTGAAGCAATCCGGCGGTGTTGCGGCCAGCTCACGAGAAAGCGAGTTGAAGAAAGGAGCTCAGGGGCACTGTAATTCACAAACCTGCAGAGGTATAAATGACAGCTATCGTCCAAAAATATACTGAAGTAAGGCTGCCAAGAGGACTTGAAAGCGGGGCAGAATTGCAGGAAACCGATTTCAGGAGGTAGACTGGAATTGCATTTAAAGCATAGGAAAAGAGGCAGAACGTCCACAATGATGCACTTGGCCAAAAAGGGCGTATGCGTTTTTTCCTGAATATATTCAGGAAAAAACGCATACGCCCTTTTTGGCCAACCAAGCAAGCTTGCAAAGGAAATCTGCACTACAATGAAGTCTCACTTCCCCCCGGTCAAAAGGGCCATCTGAAAAAAGTGTAAAATCCAGAAAGGCAGGACAGGCCATGGAGAACTGGGAGCCTTGTCATGCTGATGGGCGGGATGAAAACTGCCAACAGCCACTCGGGAGAAGTGTATGGTGTTTCCTGAAACATCTAAAAAACAAAGCAACAGAGCCTAGGGCACTTCCACTTATGGTCCTATAGCTTAGGGAAATTAAAATCAAAAAGACACAGCCACCCCAAAGGTTGGGACGGCTCTGTTTACAAGAACCTGGTTTACGGTACAAGTTCAATATCGCAGAAAGTGAAAAATAGATAAAGAAGTTGTGGTACTTACATACAGTGCAGTATTATTCAGCAATGAAATCTATGTCATCAGGCCCGTAGCAGCATAATGAGTGGATTCAGGTATGATGATTCTAACTGAAATAAGTCACACAGAAAAAGAAACATCATAAGATATCACTAATAAACGGAATGTAACCTTGGCTACACAGGAACTGAATTACAAAACAGAACAGGGTCTCAAATTTAGAAACCCAACTTATGCTTGCTTAAGGGGAAAGGTGAGTTGGGGTGCTGCATAAAACCAGAGATTGAAATGAGCACAGATAAAGTTCCTTAAGCCAAATATGGAATAGACAAGAGCTACTCCTTGCTCAACGAAATGGACTCAACACCCCATATTAAATGCCTAAGAATGTACCTGACTAGGAAGTATCTTAAAACCTATGGATTGCTATGTCTCCGAAAGGGAATCAAGCATGTGTACAGGGGCATAAACGCAGCAGTGATAGGATTGGAGAGGTTCGGTGAGCAAATGAAGACCCTTTGAAGTCATATTGCATGGTACCCATTCCACGGGTCTCAACTCTCCAGGTTTAAGGTATTCTTCCTTCAGCTAAAACATGCATGTGGAACCCAGAGTATGATCAACCGTGTGATCGGGAGACGTGTTCCAATATGTGTCAGTTTTCGTCCCCTGGTACTCGGGTGCAACATTCCAGACGCTTTACTAACACTCTCCCGACTTGGAGAGTCAGTGCCTTTAACCTCCTGTTTGGCCCAGGTTGCAATTTCTGCGGAAGATGAACAGGAATAGGGAGAACCAATGACAGACTTGATGGAGGTGTCTGGACGGGCAAATTTAACTCTCATTTCCCACCAGGAATGGGAATTAACCAAAGGCTCAGCGTGCCGTGCCGGAACCAGATTAGAGCCTGAAGCAATCCGGCGGTGTTGCGGCCAGCTCACGAGAAAGCGAGTTGAAGGAAGGAGCTCAGGGGCACTGAAATTCACAAACCTGCAGAGGTATAAATGACAGCTATCGTCCAAAAATATACTGAAGTAAGGCTGCCAAGAGGACTTGAAAGCGGGGCAGAATTGCAGGAAACCGATTTCAGGAGGTAGACTGGAATTGCATTTAAAGCATAGGAAAAGAGGCAGAACGTCCACAATGATGCACTTGGCCAAAAAGGGCGTATGCGTTTTTTCCTGAATATATTCAGGAAAAAACGCATACGCCCTTTTTAGCCAACCAAGAAAGCTTGCAAAGGAAATCTGCACTACCATGAACTCTCTCTTCCCCCGGTCAAAAGGGCCATCTGAAAAATGTGTAAAATCCAGAAAGGCAGGACAGGCCATGGAGAACTGGGAGCCTTGTTATGCTGATGGGCGGGATGTCAATTGCCAACAGCCACTCGGGAGAAGTGTATGGTGTTTCCGGAAACATCTAAAAAACAAAGCAACAGAGCCTAGGGCATTTCCACTTATGGTCCTATAGCTTAGGGAAATTAAAATCAAAAAGACACAGCCACCCCAAAGGTTGGGTTGGCTCTGTTTACAAGAACCTGGTTTACGGTACAAGTTCAATATCGCAGAAAGTGAAAAATGGATAAAGAAGTTGTGGTACTTACGTACAATGCAGTATCACTCAGCAATGAAATCTATGTCATCAGGCCCGTAGCAGCATAATGAGTGGATTCAGGTACGATGATTCTAACTGAAATAAGTCACACAGAAAAAGAAACATCATAAGATATCACTAATACACGGAATGTAAACTTGGCTACACAGGAACTGAATTACAAAACAGAACAGGGTCTCAAATTTAGAAAACCAACTTATGCTTGCTTAAGGGGAAAGGTGAGTTGGGGTGCTGCATAAAACCAGAGATTGAAATGAGCACAGATAAAGTTCCTTAAGCCAAATATGGAATAGACAAGAGCTACTCCTTGCTCAACGAAATGGACTCAACACCCCATATTAAACGCCTAAGAATGTACCTGACTAGGAAGTATCTTAAAACCTATGGACTGCTATGTCTCCGAAAGATAATCAAGCGTGTGTACAGGGGCATAAACGCAGCAGTGATAGGACTGGAGAGGTTCGGTGAACAAATGAAGACCCTTTGAAATCATATTGCATGGTACCCATTCCACGGGTCTCAACTCTCCAGGTTTAAGGTATTCTTCCTTCAGCTAAAACATGCATGTGGAACCCAGAGTATGATCAACCGTGTGATCGGGAGACGTGTTCCAATATGTCTCAGTTTTCGTCCCCTGGTACTCGGGTGCAATATTCCAGACGATTTACTAACACTCTCCCGACTTGGAGAGTCAGTGCCTTTAACCTCCTGTTTGGCCCCGTTTGCAATTTCTGCGGAAGATGAACAGGAATAGGGAGAACCAATGACAGACTAGCTGGAGGTGTCTGGATGGGCAAATTTAACCCTCATTTCGCACCAGGAAGAGGAATTAACCAAAGGCTCAGCGTGCCGTGCCGGAACCAGATTAGGGCCTGAAGCCATCCTGCGGTGTTGCGGCCAGCTCACGAGAAAGCGAGTTGAAGAAAGGAGCTCAGGGGCACTGTAATTCACAAACCTGCAGAGTTATAAATGACAGCTATCGTCCAAAAATATACTGAAGTAAGGCTGCCAAGAGGACTTGAAAGCGGGGCAGAATTGCAGGAAACCGATTTCAGGAGGTAGACTGGAATTGCATTTAAAGCATAGGAAAAGAGGCAGAACGTCCACAATGATGCACTTGGCCAAAAAGGGCGTATGCGTTTTTCCTGAATATATTCAGGAAAAAATGCATACGCCCTTTTTGGCCAACCAAGCAAGCTTGCAAAGGAAATCTGCACTACAATGAAGTCTCACTTCCCCCCGGTCAAAAGGGCCATCTGAAAAATGTGTAAACTCCAGAAAGGCAGGACAGGCCATGGAGAACTGGGAGCCTTGTTATGCTGATGGGCGGGATGTAAATTGCCAACAGCCACTCGGGAAAAGTGTATGGTGTTTCCTGAAACATCTAAAAAACAACGCAACAGAGCCTAGGGCATTTCCACTTATGGTCCTATAGCTTAGGGAAATTAAAATAAAAAGACAAAGCCACTCCAAAGTTTGGGATTGCTCTGTTTACAAGAACCTGGTTTACGGTACAAGTTCAATATCGCAGAAAGTGATAAATGGATAAAGAAGTTGTGGTACTTACGTACAATGCAGTATCACTCAGCAATGAAATCTATGTCATCAGGCCCGTAGCAGCATAATGAGTGGATTCAGGTATGATGATTCTAACTGAAATAAGTCACACAGAAAAAGAAACATCATAAGATATCACTAATACACGGAATGTAAACTTGGCTACACAGGAACTGAATTACAAAACAGAACAGGGTCTCAAATTTAGAAACCCAACTTATGCTTGCTTAAGGGGAAAGGTGAGTTGGGGTGCTGCATAAAACCAGAGATTGAAATGAGCACAGATAAAGTTCCTTAAGCCAAATAAGGAATAGACAAGAGCTACTCCTTGCTCAACGAAATGGATTCCACTCCCCATATTAAACACCTAAGAATATACCTGACTAGGAAGTATCTTAAAACCTATGGATTGCTATGTCTCCGAAAGAGAATCAAGCGTGTGTGCAGGGGCATAAACGCAGCAGTGATAGGATTGGAGAGGTTCGGTGAGCAAATGAAGACCCTTTGAAGTCATATTGCATGGTACCCATTCCACGGGTCTCAACTCTCCAGGTTTAAGGTATTCTTCCTTCAGCTAAAACATGCATGTGGAACCCAGAGTATGATCAACCGTGTGATCGGGAGACGTGTTCCAATATGTCTCAGTTTTCGTCCCCTGGTACTCGGGTGCAACATTCCAGACGCTTTACTAACACTCTCCCGACTTGGAGAGTCAGTGCCTTTAACCTCCTGTTTGGCCCAGGTTGCAATTTCTGCGGAAGATGAACAGGAATAGGGAGAACCAATGACAGACTTGATGGAGGTGTCTGGACGGGCAAATTTAACTCTCATTTCCCACCAGGAAGAGGAATTAACCAAAGGCTCAGCGTGCCGTGCCGGAACCAGATTAGAGCCTGAAGCAATCCGGCGGTGTTGCGGCCAGCTCACGAGAAAGCGAGTTGAAGAAAGGAGCTCAGGGGCACTGTAATTCACAAACCTGCAGAGGTATAAATGACAGCTATCGTCCAAAAATATACTGAAGTAAGGCTGCCAAGAGGACTTGAAAGCGGGGCAGAATTGCAGGAAACCGATTTCAGGAGGTAGACTGGAATTGCATTTAAAGCATAGGAAAAGAGGCAGAACGTCCACAATGATGCACTTGGCCAAAAAGGGCGTATGCGTTTTTTCCTGAATATATTCAGGAAAAAACGCATACGCCCTTTTTGGCCAACCAAGCAAGCTTGCAAAGGAAATCTGCACTACAATGAAGTCTCACTTCCCCCCGGTCAAAAGGGCCATCTGAAGAAAGTGTAAAATCCAGAAAGGCAGGACAGGCCATGGAGAACTGGGAGCCTTGTTATGCTGATGGGCGGGATGAAAACTGCCAACAGCCACTCGGGAGAAGTGTATGGTGTTTCCTGAAACATCTAAAAAACAAAGCAACAGAGCCTAGGGCACTTCCACTTATGGTCCTATAGCTTAGGGAAATTAAAATCAAAAAGACACAGCCACCCCAAAGGTTGGGACGGCTCTGTTTACAAGAACCTGGTTTACGGTACAAGTTCAATACCGCAGAAAGTGAAAAATGGATAAAGAAGTTGTGGTACTTACGTACAATGCAATAACACTCAGCAAGGAAATCTATGTCATCAGGCCCGTAGCAGCATAATGAGTGGATTCAGGTATGATGATTCTAACTGAAATAAGTCTCACAGAAAAAGAAACATCATAAGATATCACTAATACACGGAATGTAAACTTGGCTACATAGGAACTGAATTACAAAAGAGAACAGGGTCTCAAATTTAGAAACCCAACTTATGCTTGCTTAAGGGGAAAGGTGAGTTGGGGTGCTACATAAAACCAGAGATTAAAATGAGCACAGATAAAGTTCTTTAAGCCAAATATGGAATAGACAAGAGCTACTCCTTGCTCAACGAAATGGACTCAACACCCCATATTAAACGCCTAAGAATGTACCTGACTATGAAGTATCTTAAAACCTATGGACTGCTATGTCTCCGAAAGTGAATCAAGCATGTGTACAGGGGCATAAACGCAACAGTGATAGGACTGGAGAGGTTCGGTGAGCAAATGAAGACCCTTTGAAGTCATATTGCATGGTACCCATTCCACGGGTCTCAACTCTCCAGGTTTAAGGTATTCTTCCTTCAGCTAAAACATGCATGTGGAACCCAGAGTATGATCAACCGTGTGATCGGGAGACGTGTTCCAATATGTGTCAGTTTTCTTCCCCTGGTACTCGGGTGCAACATTCCAGACGCTTTACTAACACTCTCCCGACTTGGAGAGTCAGTGCCTTTAACCTCCTGTTTGGCCCAGTTTGCAATTTCTGTGGAAGATGAACAGGAATAGGGAGAACCAATGACAGACTAGCTGGAGGTGTCTGGAGGGGCAAAGTTAACTCTCATTTCCCACCAGGAAGAGGAATTAACCAAAGGCTCAGCGTGCCGTGCCGGAACAAGATTAGGGCCTGAAGCCATCCTGCGGTGTTGCGGCCAGCTCACGAGAAAGCGAGTTGAAGAAAGGAGCTCAGGGGCACTGTAATTCACAAACCTGCAGAGTTATAAATGACAGCTATCGTCCAAAAATATACTGAAGTAAGGCTGCCAAGAGGACTTGAAAGCGGGGCAGAATTGCAGGAAACCGATTTCAGGAGGTAGACTGGAATTGCATTGAAAGCATAGGAAAAGAGGCAGAACGTCCACAATGATGCACTTGGCCAAAAAGGGCGTATGCGTTTTTTCCTGAATATATTCAGGAAAAAACGCATACGCCCTTTTTGGCCAACCAAGCAAGCTTGCAAAGGAAATCTGCACTACAATGAAGTCTCACTTCCCCCCAGTCAAAAGGGCCATCTGAAAAAAGTGTAAAATCCAGAAAGGCAGGACAGGCCATGGAGAACTGGGAGCCTTGTTATGCTGATGGGCGGGATGTCAATTGCCAACAGCCACTCGGGAGAAGTGTATGGTGTTTCCTGAAACATCTAAAAAACAAAGCAACAGAGCCTAGGGCACTTCCACTTATGGTCCTATAGCTTAGGGAAATTAAAATCAAAAAGACACAGCCACCCCAAAGGTTGGGACGGCTCTGTTTACAAGAACCTGGTTTACGGTACAAGTTCAATATCGCCGAAAGTGAAAAATGGATAAAGAAGTTGTGGTACTTACGTACAATGCAATAACACTCAGCAAGGAAATCTATGTCATCAGGCCCGTAGCAGCATAATGAGTGGATTCAGGTATGATGATTGTAACTGAAATAAGTCACACAGAAATAGAAACATCATAAGATATCACTAATACACGGAATGTAACCTTGGCTACACAGGAACTGAATTACAAAACAGAACACGGTCTCAAATTTAGAAACCCGACTTATGCTTGCTGAAGGGGAAAGGTGAGTTGGGGTGCTGCATAAAAGCAGAGATTGAAATGAGCACAGATAAAGTTCCTTAAGCCAAATATGGAATACACAAGAGCTACTCCTTGCTCAGCGAAATGGACTCAACACTACATATTAAACGCCTAAGAGTGTACCTGACTATGAAGTATCTTAAAACCTATGGCTTGCTATGTCTCCGAAAGAGAATCAAGCGTGTGTACAGGAGCATAAACGCAGCAGTGATAGGATTGGAGAAGTTCGGTGAGCAAATGAAGACCCTTTGAAGCCATATTGCATGGTACCCATTCCACGGGTCTCAACTCTCCAGGTTTAAGGTATTCTTCCTTCAGCTAAAACATGCATGTGGAACCCAGAGTATGATCAACCGTGTGATCGGGAGACGTGTTCCAATATGTGTCAGTTTTCGTCCCCTGGTACTCGGGTGCAACATTCCAGACGCTTTACTAACACTCTCCCGACTTGGAGAGTCAGTGCCTTTAACCTCCTGTTTGGCCCAGTTTGCAATTTCTGCGGAAGATGAACAGGAATAGGGAGAACCAATGACAGACTAGCTGGAGGTGTCTGGACGGGCAAAGTTAACTCTCATTTCCCACCAGGAAGAGGAATTAACCAAAGGCTCAGCGTGCCGTGCCGGAACCAGATTAGGGCCTGAAGCCATCCTGCGGTGTTGCGGCCAGCTCACGAGAAAGCGAGTTGAAGAAAGGAGCTCAGGGGCACTGTAATTCACAAACCTGCAGAGTTATAAATGACAGCTATCGTCCAAAAATATACTGAAGTAAGGCTGCCAAGAGGACTTGAAAGCGGGGCAGAATTGCAGGAAACCGATTTCAGGAGGTAGACTGGAATTGCATTTAAAGCATAGGAAAAGAGGCAGAACGTCCACAATGATGCACTTGGCCAAAAAGGGCGTATGCGTTTTTTCCTGAATATATTCAGGAAAAAACGCATACGCCCTTTTTGGCCAACCAAGCAAGCTTGCAATGGAAATCTGCACTACAATGAAGTCTCACTTCCCCCCGGTCAAAAGGGCCATCAGAAAAAAGTGTAAAATCCAGAAAGGCAGGACAGGCCATGGAGAACTGGGAGCCTTGTTATGCTGATGGGCGGGATGTCAATTGCCAACAGCCACTCGGGAGAAGTGTATGGTGTTTCCTGAAACATCTAAAAAACAAAGCAACAGAGCCTAGGGCACTTCCACTTATGGTCCTATAGCTTAGGGAAATTAAAATCAAAAAGACACAGCCACCCCAAAGGTTGGGATGGCTCTGTTTACAAGAACCTGGTTTACGGTACAAGTTCAATATCGCAGAAAGTGAAAAATGGATAAAGAAGTTGTGGTACTTACGTACAATGCAATAACACTCAGCAAGGAAATCTATGTCATCAGGACCGTAGCAGCATAATGAGTGGATTCAGGTATGATGATTGTAACTGAAATAAGTCACACAGAAATAGAAACATCATAAGATATCACTAATACACGGAATGTAAACTTGGCTACACAGGAACTGAATTACAAAACAGAACAGGGTCTCAAATTTAGAAACCCAACATATGCTTGCTTAAGGGGAAAGGTGAGTTGGGGTGCTGCATAAAACCAGAGATTGAAATGAGCACAGATAAAGTTCCTTAAGCCAAATATGGAGTAGACAAGAGCTACTCCTTGCTCAACGAAATGGTCTCAACACCCCATATTAAATGCCTAAGAGTGTACCTGACTAGGAATTATCTTAAAACCTATGGATTGCTATGTCTCCGAAAGAGAATCAAGCGTGTGTACAGGGACATAAACGCAGCAGTGATAGGACTGGAGAGGTTCGGTGAGCAAATGAAGACCCTCTGAATTCATATTGCATGGTACCCATTCCACGGGTCTCAACTCTCCAGGTTTAAGGTATTCTTCCTTCAGCTAAAACATGCATGTGGAACCCAGAGTATGATCAACCGTGTGATCGGGAGACGTGTTCCAATATGTGTCAGTTTTCGTCCCCTGGTACTCGGGTGCAACATTCCAGACGCTTTACTAACACTCTCCCGACATGGAGAGTCAGTGCCTTTAACCTCCTGTTTGGCCCAGTTTGCAATTTCTGCGGAAGATGAACAGGAATAGGGAGAACCAATGACAGACTAGCTGGAGGTGTCTGGACGGGCAAAGTTAACTCTCATTTCCCACCAGGAAGAGGAATTAACCAAAGGCTCAGCGTGCCGTGCCGGAACCAGATTAGGGCCTGAAGCCATCCTGCGGTGTTGCGGCCAGCTCACGAGAAAGCGAGTTGAAGAAAGGAGCTCAGGGGCACTGTAATTCACAAACCTGCAGAGTTATAAATGACAGCTATCGTCCAAAAATATACTGAAGTAAGGCTGCCAAGAGGACTTGAAAGCGGGGCACAATTGCAGGAAACCGATTTCAGGAGGTAGACTGGAATTGCATTTAAAGCATAGGAAAAGAGGCAGAACGTCCACAATGATGCACTTGGCCAAAAAGGGCGTATGCGTTTTTTCCTGAATATATTCAGGAAAAAACGCATACGCCCTTTTTGGCCAACCAAGCAAGCTTGCAAAGGAAATCTGCACTACAATGAAGTCTCACTTCCCCCCGGTCAAAAGGGCCATCTGAAAAAAGTGTAAACTCCAGAAGGGCAGGACAGGCCATGGAGAACTGGGAGCCTTGTTATGCTGATGGGCGGGATGTAAATTGCCAACAGCCACTCGGGAGAAGTGTATGGTGTTTCCTGAAACATCTAAAAAACAAAGCAACAGAGCCTAGGGCACTTCCACTTATGGTCCTATAGCTTAGGGAAATTAAAATCAAAAAGACACAGCCACCCCAAAGGTTGGGACGGCTCTGTTTACAAGAACCTGGTTTACGGTACAAGTTCAATATCGCAGAAAGTGAAAAATGGATAAAGAAGTTGTGGTACTTACGTACAATGCAGTATCACTCAGCAATGAAATCTATGTCATCAGGCCCGTAGCAGCATAATGAGTGGATTCAGGTATGATGATTCTAACTGAAATAAGTCACACAGAAAAAGAAACATCATAAGATATCACTAATACACGGAATGTAAACTTGGCTACACAGGAACTGAATTCCAAAACAGAACAGGGTCTCAAATTTAGAAACCCAACTTATGCTTGCTTAAGGGGAAAGGTGAGTTGGGGTGCTGCATAAAACCAGAGATTGAAATGAGCACAGATAAAGTTCCTTAAGCCAAATATGGAATACACAAGAGCTACTCCTTGCTCAGCGAAATGGACTCAACACCACATATTAAATGCCTAAGAGTGTACCTGACTATGAAGTATCTTAAAACCTATGGCTTGCTATGTCTCCGAAAGAGAATCAAGCGTGTGTACAGGAGCATAAACGCAGCAGTGATAGGATTGGAGAAGTTCGGTGAGCAAATGAAGACCCTTTGAAGTCATATTGCATGGTACCCATTCCACGGGTCTCAACTCTCCAGGTTTAAGGTATTCTTCATTCAGCTAAAACATGCATGTGGAACCCAGAGTATGATCAACCGTGTGATCGGGAGACGTGTTCCAATATGTGTCAGTTTTCGTCCCCTGGTACTCGGGTGCAACATTCCAGACGCTTTACTAACACTCTCCCGACTTGGAGAGTCAGTGCCTTTAACCTCCTGTTTGGCCCAGTTTGCAATTTCTGCGGAAGATGAACAGGAATAGGGAGAACCAATGACAGACTAGCTGGAGGTGTCTGGACGGGCAAATTTAACTCTCATTTCCCACCAGGAAGAGGAATTAACCAAAGGCTCAGCGTGCCGTGCCGGAACCAGATTAGGGCCTGAAGCCATCCTGCGGTGTTGCGGCCAGCTCACGAGAAAGCGAGTTGAAGAAAGGAGCTCAGGGGCACTGTAATTCACAAACCTGCAGAGTTATAAATGACAGCTATCGTCCAAAAATATACTGAAGTAAGGCTGCCAAGAGGACTTGAAAGCGGGGCAGAATTGCAGGAAACCGATTTCAGGAGGTAGACTGGAATTGCATTGAAAGCATAGGAAAAGAGGCAGAACGTCCACAATGATGCACTTGGCCAAAAAGGGCGTATGCGTTTTTTCCTGAATATATTCAGGAAAAAACGCATACGCCCTTTTTGGCCAACCAAGCAAGCTTGCAAAGGAAATCTGCACTACAATGAAGTCTCACTTCCCCCCAGTCAAAAGGGCCATCTGAAAAGAGTGTAAAATCCAGAAAGGCAGGACAGGCCATGGAGAACTGGGAGCCTTGTTATGCTGATGGGCGGGATGTCAATTGCCAACAGCCACTCGGGAGAAGTGTATGGTGTTTCCTGAAACATCTAAAAAACAAAGCAACAGAGCCTAGGGCACTTCCACTTATGGTCCTATAGCTTAGGGAAATTAAAATCAAAAAGACACAGCCACCCCAAAGGTTGGGACGGCTCTGTTTACAAGAACCTGGTTTACGGTACAAGTTCAATATCGCCGAAAGTGAAAAATGGATAAAGAAGTTGTGGTACTTACGTACAATGCAATAACACTCAGCAAGGAAATCTATGTCATCAGGCCCGTAGCAGCATAATGAGTGGATTCAGGTATGATGATTGTAACTGAAATAAGTCACACAGAAATAGAAACATCATAAGATATCACTAATACACGGAATGTAAACTTGGCTACACAGGAACTGAATTACAAAACAGAACACGGTCTCAAATTTAGAAACCCGACTTATGCTTGCTGAAGGGGAAAGGTGAGTTGGGGTGCTGCATAAAACCAGAGATTGAAATGAGCACAGATAAAGTTCCTTAAGCCAAATATGGAATACACAAGAGCTACTCCTTGCTCAGCGAAATGGACTCAACACCACATATTAAACGCCTAAGAGTGTACCTGACTAGGAAGTATCTTAAAACCTATGGCTTGCTATGTCTCCGAAAGAGAATCAAGCGTGTGTACAGGAGCATAAACGCAGCAGTGATAGGATTGGAGAAGTTCGGTGAGCAAATGAAGACCTTTTGAAGTCATATTGCATGGTACCCATTCCACAGGTCTGAACTCTCCAGGTTTAAGGTATTCTTCCTTCAGCTAAAACATGCATGTGGAACCCAGAGTATGATCAACCGTGTGATCGGGAGACGTGTTCCAATATGTGTCAGTTTTCGTCCCCTGGTACTCGGGTGCAACATTCCAGACGCTTTACTAACACTCTCCCGACTTGGAGAGTCAGTGCCTTTAACCTCCTGTTTGGCCCAGTTTGCAATTTCTGCGGAAGATGAACAGGAATAGGGAGAACCAATGACAGACTAGCTGGAGGTGTCTGGACGGGCAAATTTAACTCTCATTTCCCACCAGGAAGAGGAATTAACCAAAGGCTCAGCGTGCCGTGCCGGAACCAGATTAGGGCCTGAAGCCATCCTGTGGTGTTGCGGCCAGCTCACGAGAAAGCGAGTTGAAGAAAGGAGCTCAGGGGCACTGTAATTCACAAACCTGCAGAGTTATAAATGACAGCTATCGTCCAAAAATATACTGAAGTAAGGCTGCCAAGAGGACTTGAAAGCGGGGCACAATTGCAGGAAACCGATTTCAGGAGGTAGACTGGAATTGCATTGAAAGTATAGGAAAAGAGGCAGAACGTCCACAATGATGCACTTGGCCAAAAAGGGCGTATGCGTTTTTTCCTGAATATATTCAGGAAAAAACGCATACGCCCTTTTTGGCCAACCAAGCAAGCTTGCAAAGGAAATCTGCACTACAATGAAGTCTCACTTCCCCCCAGTCAAAAGGGCCATCTGAAAAAAGTGTAAAATCCAGAAAGGCAGGACAGGCCATGGAGAACTGGGAGCCTTGTTATGCTGATGGGCGGGATGTCAATTGCCAACAGCCACTCGGGAGAAGTGTATGGTGTTTCCTGAAACATCTAAAAAACAAAGCAACAGAGCCTAGGGCACTTCCACTTATGGTCCTATAGCTTAGGGAAATTAAAATCAAAAAGACACAGCCACCCCAAAGGTTGGGACGGCTCTGTTTACAAGAACCTGGTTTACGGTACAAGTTCAATATCGCCGAAAGTGAAAAATGGATAAAGAAGTTGTGGTACTTACGTACAATGCAATAACACTCAGCAAGGAAATCTATGTCATCAGGCCCGTAGCAGCATAATGAGTGGATTCAGGTATGATGATTGTAACTGAAATAAGTCACACAGAAATAGAAACATCATAAGATATCACTAATACACGGAATGTAAACTTGGCTACACAGGAACTGAATTACAAAACAGAACACGGTCTCAAATTTAGAAACCCAACTTATGCTTGCTTAAGGGGAAAGCTGAGTTGGGGTGCTGCATAAAACCAGAGATTGAAATGAGCACAGATAAAGTTCCTTAAGCCAAATATGGAGTAGACAAGAGCTACTCCTTGCTCAACGAAATGGACTCAACACCCCATATTAAATGCCTAAGAGTGTACCTGACTAGGAAGTATCTTAAAACCTATGGATTGCTATGTCTCCGAAAGAGAATCAAGCGTGTGTACAGGGGCATAAACGCAGCAGTGATAGGACTGGAGAGGTTCGGTGAGCAAATGAAGACCCTCTGAAGTCATATTGCATGGTACCCATTCCACCGGTCTCAAATCTCCAGGTTTAAGGTATTCTTCCTTCAGCTAAAATATGCATGTGGAACCCAGAGTATGATCAACGGTGTGATCGGGAGACGTGTTCCAATATGTGTCAGTTTTCGTCCCCTGGTACTCGGGTGCAACATTCCAGACGCTTTACTAACACTCTCCCGACTTGGAGAGTCAGTGCCTTTAACCTCCTGTTTGGCCCTGTTTGCAATTTCTGCGGAAGATGAACAGGAATAGGGAGAACCAATGACAGACTAGCTGGAGGTGTCTGGACGGGCAAATTTAACTCTCATTTCCCACCAGGAAAAGGAATTAACCAAAGTCTCAGCGTGCCGTGCCGGAACCAGATTAGGGCCTGAAGCCATCCTGCGGTGTTGCGGCCAGCTCACGAGAAAGCGAGTTGAAGAAAGGAGCTCAGGGGCACTGTAATTCACAAACCTGCAGAGTTATAAATGACAGCTATCGTCCAAAAATATACTGAAGTAAGGCTGCCAAGAGGACTTGAAAGCGGGGCAGAATTGCAGGAAACCGATTTCAGGAGGTAGACTGGAATTGCATTTAAAGCATAGGAAAAGAGGCAGAACGTCCACAATGATGCACTTGGCCAAAAAGGGCGTATGCGTTTTTTCCTGAATATATTCAGGAAAAAACGCATACGCCCTTTTTGGCCAACCAAGCAAGCTTGCAAAGGAAATCTGCACTACAATGAAGTCTCACTTCCCCCCGGTCAAAAGGGCCATCTGAAAAAAGTGTAAACTCCAGAAAGGCAGGACAGGCCATGGAGAACTGGGAGCCTTGTTATGCTGATGGGCGGGATGTAAATTGCCAACAGCCACTCGGGAGAAGTGTATGGTGTTTCCTGAAACATCTAAAAAACAAAGCAACAGAGCCTAGGGCACTTCCACTTATGGTCCTATAGCTTAGGGAAATTAAAATCAAAAAGACACAGCCACCCCAAAGGTTGGGACGGCTCTGTTTACAAGAACCTGGTTTATGGTACAAGTTCAATATCGCAGAAAGTGAAAAATGGATAAAGAAGTTGTGGTACTTACGTACAATGCAGTATCACTCAGCAATGAAATCTATGTCATCAGGCCCGTAGCAGCATAATGAGTGGATTCAGGTATGATGATTCTAACTGAAATAAGTCACACAGAAAAAGAAACATCATAAGATATCACTAATACACGGAATGTAAACTTGGCTACACAGGAACTGAATTCCAAAACAGAACAGTGTCTCAAATTTAGAAAACCAACTTATGCTTCCTTAAGGGGAAAGGTGAGTTGGGGTGCTACATAAAACCAGAGATTGAAATGAGCACAGATAAAGTTCCTTAAGCCAAATATGGAATAGACAAGAGCTACTCCTTGCTCAAGGAAATGGACTCAACACCCCATATTAAACGCCTAAGAATGTACCTGACTAGGAAGTATCTTAAAACCTATGGACTGCTATGTCTCCGAAAGAGAATCAAGCGTGTGTCCAGGGGCATAAACGCAGCAGTGATAGGACTGGAGAGGTTCGGTGAGCAAATGAAGACCCTTTGAAGTCATATTGCATGGTACCCATTCCACGGGTCTCAACTCTCCAGGTTTAAGGTATTCTTCCTTCAGCTAAAACATGCATGTGGAACCCAGAGTATGATCAACCATGTGATCGGGAGACGTGTTCAAATATGTCTCAGTTTTCGTCCCCTGGTACTCGGGTGCAATATTCCAGACGCTTTACTAACACTCTCCCGACTTGGAGAGTCAGTGCCTTTAACCTCCTGTTTGGCCCTGTTTGCAATTTCTGCGGAAGATGAACAGGAATAGGGAGAACCAATGACAGACTAGCTGGAGGTGTCTGGACGGGCAAATTTAACTCTCATTTCCCACCAGGAAGAGGAATTAACCAAAGGCTCAGCGTGCCGTGCCGGAACCAGATTAGGGCCTGAAGCCATCCTGTGGTGTTGCGGCCAGCTCACGAGAAAGCGAGTTGAAGAAAGGAGCTCAGGGGCACTGTAATTCACAAACCTGCAGAGTTATAAATGACAGCTATCGTCCAAAAATATACTGAAGTAAGGCTGCCAAGAGGACTTGAAAGCGGGGCAGAATTGCAGGAAACCGATTTCAGGAGGTAGACTGGAATTGCATTTAAAGCATAGGAAAAGAGGCAGAACGTCCACAATGATGCACTTGGCCAAAAAGGGCGTATGCGTTTTTTCCTGAATATATTCAGGAAAAAACGCATACGCCCTTTTTGGCCAACCAAGCAAGCTTGCAAAGGAAATCTGCACTACAATGAAGTCTCACTTCCCCCTGGTCAAAAGGGCCATCTGAAAAAAGTGTAAAATCCAGAAAGGCAGGACAGGCCATGGAGAACTGGGAGCCTTGTTATGCTGATAGGCGGGATGTAAATTGCCAACAGCCACTCGGGAGAAGTGTATGGTGTTTCCTGAAACATCTAAAAAACAAAGCAACAGAGCCTAGGGCACTTCCACTTATGGTCCTATAGATTAGGGAAATTAAAATCAAAAAGATAGAGCCACCCCAAAGGTTGGGACGGCTCTGTTTACAAGAACCTGGTTTACGGTACAAGTTCAATATCGCAGAAAGTGAAAAATGGATAAAGAAGTTGTGGTACTTACGTACAATGCAATATCACTCAGCAATGAAATCTATGTCATCAGGCCCGTAGCAGCATAATAAGTGGATTCAGGTACGATGATTCTAACTGAAATAAGTCTCACAGAAAAAGAAACATCATAAGATATCACTAATACCCGGAATGTAAACTTGGCTACATAGGAACTGAATTACAAGAGAACAGGGTCTCAAATTTAGAAACCCAACTTATGCTTGCTTAAGGGGAAAGGTGATTTGGGGTGCTACATAAAACCAGAGATTGAAATGAGCACAGATAAAGTTCTTTAAGCCAAATATGGAATAGACAAGAGCTACTCCTTGCTCAAGGAAATGGACTCAACACCACATATTAAACGCCTAAGAATGTACCTGACTAGGAAGTATCTTAAAACCTATGGACTGCTATGTCTCCGAAAGAGAATCAAGCGTGTGTACAGGGGCATAAACGCAGCAGTGATAGGACTGGAGAGGTTCGGTGAGCAAATGAAGACCCTTTGAAGTCATATTGCATGGTACCCATTCCATGGGTCTCAAATCTCCAGGTTTAAGGTATTCTTCCTTCAGCTAAAACATGCATGTGGAACCCAGAGTATGATCAACCGTGTGATCGGGAGTCGTGTTCCAATATGTGTCAGTCTTCGTCCCCTGGTACTCGGGTGCAACATTCCAGACGCTTTACTAACACTCTCCCGAGTTGGAGAGTCAGTGCCTTTAACCTCCTGTTTGGCCCAGTTTGCAATTTCTGCGGAAGATGAACAGGAATAGGGAGAACCAATGACAGACTAGCTGGAGGTGTCTGGACGGGCAAATTTAACTCTCATTTCCCACCAGGAAGAGGAAATAACCAAAGGCTCAGAGTGCCGTGCCGGAACCAGATTAGGGCCTGAAGCCATCCTGCGGTGTTGCGGCCAGCTCACGAGAAAGCGAGTTGAAGAAAGGAGCTCAGGGGCCCTGTAATTCACAAACCTACAGAGTTATAAATGACAGCTATCGTCCAAAAATATACTGAAGTAAGGCTGCCAAGAGGACTTGAAAGTGGGGCAGAATTGCAGGAAACCGATTTCAGGAGGTAGACTGGAATTGCATTTAAAGCATAGGAAAAGAGGCAGAACGTCCACAATGATGCACTTGGCCAAAAAGGGCGTATGCGTTTTTTCCTGAATATATTCAGGAAAAAACGCATACGCCCTTTTTGGCCAACCAAGCAAGCTTGCAAAGGAAATCTGCACTACAATGAAGTCTCACTTCCCCCAGGTCAAAAGGGCCATCTGAAAAAAGTGTAAAATCCAGAAAGGCAGGACAGGCCATGGAGAACTGGGAGCCTTGTTATGCTGATGGGCGGGATGTAAATTGCCAACAGCCACTCGGGAGAAGTGTATGGTGTTTCCTGAAACATCTAAAAAACAAAGCAACAGAGCCTAGGGCACTTCCACTTATGGTCCTATAGCTTAGGGAAATTAAAATCAAAAAGACACAGCCACCCCAAAGGTTGGGACGGCTCTGTTTACAAGAACCTGGTTTACGGTACAAGTTCAATATCGCAGAAAGTGAAAAATGGATAAAGAAGTTGTGGTACTTACGTACAATGCAATAACACTCAGCAAGGAAATCTATGTCATCAGGCCCGTAGCAGCATAATGAGTGGATTCAGGTATGATGATTCTAACTGAAATAAGTCACACAGAAAAAGAAACATCATAAGATATCACTAATACACGGAATGTAAACTTGGCTACACAGGAACTGAATTACAAAACAGAACAGGGTCTCAAATTTAGAAACCCAACTTATGCTTGCTTAAGGGGAAAGGTGAGTTGGGGTGCTGCATAAAACCAGAGATTGAAATGAGCACAGATAAAGTTCTTTAAGCCAAATATGGAATACACAAGAGCTACTCCTTGCTCAACGAAATGGACTCAACACCCCATATTAAACGCCTAAGAATGTACCTGACTAGGAAGTATCTTAAAACCTATGGACTGCTATGTCTCCGAAAGAGAATCAAGCATGTGTACAGGGGCATAAACGCAGCAGTGATAGGACTGGAAAGGTTCGGTGAGCAAATGAAGACCCTTTGAAGTCATATTGCATGGTACCCATTCCACGGGTCTCAACTCTCCAGGTTTAAGGTATTCTTCCTTCAGCTAAAACATGCATGTGGAACCCAGAGTATGATCAACCGTGTGATCGGGAGACGTGTTCCAATATGTGTCAGTTTTCGTCCCCTGGTACTCGGGTGCAACATTCCAGACGCTTTACTAACACTCTCCCGACTTGGAGAGTCAGTGCCTTTAACCTCCTGTTTGGCCCAGTTTGCAATTTCTGCGGAAGATGAACAGGAATAGGGAGAACCAATGACAGACTAGCTGGAGGTGTCTGGACGGGCAAATTTAACTCTCATTTCCCACCAGGAAAAGGAATTAACCAAAGTCTCAGCGTGCCGTGCCGGAACCAGATTAGGGCCTGAAGCCATCCTGCGGTGTTGCGGCCAGCTCACGAGAAAGCGAGTTGAAGAAAGGAGCTCAGGGGCACTGTAATTCACAAACCTGCAGAGTTATAAATGACAGCTATCGTCCAAAAATATACTGAAGTAAGGCTGCCAAGAGGACTTGAAAGCGGGGCAGAATTGCAGGAAACCGATTTCAGGAGGTAGACTGGAATTGCATTTAAAGCATAGGAAAAGTGGAAGAACGTCCACAATGATGCACTTGGCCAAAAAGGGCGTATGCGTTTTTTCCTGAATATATTCAGGAAAAAACGCATACGCCCTTTTTGGCCAACCAAGCAAGCTTGCAAAGGAAATCTGCACTACAATGAAGTCTCACTTCCCCCCGGTCAAAAGGGCTATCTGAAAAAAGTGTAAAATCCAGAAAGGCAGGACAGGCCATGGAGAAATGGGAGCCTTGTTATGCTGATGGGCGGGATGTAAATTGCCAACAGCCACTCGGGAGAAGTGTATGGTGTTTCCTGAAACATCTAAAAAACAAAGCAACAGAGCCTAGGGCACTTCCACTTATGGTCCTATAGCTTAGGGAAATTAAAATAAAAAAGACACAGCCACCCCAAAGGTTGGGACGGCTCTGTTTACAAGAACCTGGTTTACAGTACAAGTTCAATATCGCAGAAAGTGAAAAATGGATAAAGAAGTTGTGGTACTTACGTACAATGCAATATCACTCCGCAATGAAATCTATGTCATCAGGCCCGTAGCAGCATAATGAGTGGATTCAGGTATGATGATTCTAACTGAAATAAGTCACACAGAAAAAGAAACATCATAAGATATCACTAATACACGGAATGTAAACTTGGCTACACAGGAACTGAATTACAAAACAGAACAGGGTCTCAAATTTAGAAACCCAACTTATGCTTGCTTAAGGGGAAAGGTGAGTTGGGGTGCTGCATAAAACCAGAGATTGAAATGAGCACAGATAAAGTTCCTTAAGCCAAATATGGAATAGACAAGAGCTACTCCTTGCTCAACGAAATGGACTCAACACCCCATATTAAACGCCTAAGAATGTACCTGACTAGGAAGTATCTTAAAACCTATGGATTGCTATGTCTCCGAAAGAGAATCAAGCGTGTGTACAGGGGCATAAACGCAGCAGTGATAGGACTGGAGAGGTTTGGTGAGCAAATGAAGACCCTTTGAAGTCATATTGCATGGTACCCATTCCACGGGTCTCAACTCTCCAGGTTTAAGGTATTCTTCCTTCAGCTAAAACATGCATGTGGAACCCAGAGTATGATCAACCGTGTGATCGGGAGACGTGTTCCAATATGTGTCAGTTTTCGTCCCCTGGTACTCGGGTGCAACATTCCAGACGCTTTACTAACACTCTCCCGACTTGGAGAGTCAGTGCCTTTAACCTCCTGTTTGGCCCAGTTTGCAATTTCTGCGGAAGATGAACAGGAATAGGGAGAACCAATGACAGACTAGCTGGAGGTGTCTGGACGGGCAAATTTAACTCTCATTTCCCACCAGGAAGAGGAATTAACCAAAGGCTCAGCGTGCCGTGCCGGAACCAGATTAGGGCCTGAAGCCATCCTGCGGTGTTGCGGCCAGCTCACGAGAAAGCGAGTTGAAGAAAGGAGCTCAGGGGCACTGTAATTCACAAACCTGCAGAGTTATAAATGACAGCTATCGTCCAAAAATATACTGAAGTAAGGCTGCCAAGAGGACTTGATTGCGGGGCAGAATTGCAGGAAACCGATTTCAGGAGGTAGACTGGAATTGCATTGAAAGCATAGGAAAAGAGGCAGAAGGTCCACAATGATGCACTTGGCCAAAAAGGGCGTATGCGTTTTTTCCTGAATATATTCAGGAAAAAACGCATACGCCCTTTTTGGCCAACCAAGCAAGCTTGCAAAGGAAATCTGCACTACAATGAAGTCTCACTTCCCCCCGGTCAAAAGGGCCATCTGAAAAAAGTGTAAACTCCAGAAAGGCAGGACAGGCCATGGAGAACTGGGAGCCTTGTTATGCTGATGGGCGGGATGTCAATTGCCAACAGCCACTCGGGAGAAGTGTATGGTGTTTCCTGAAACATCTAAAAAACAAAGCAACAGAGCCTAGGGCACTTCCACTTATGGTCCTATAGCTTAGGGAAATTAAAATCAAAAAGACACAGCCACCCCAAAGGTTGGGACGGCTCTGTTTACAAGAACCTGGTTTACGGTACAAGTTCAATATCGCAGAAAGTGAAAAATGGATAAAGAAGTTGTGGTACTTACGTACAATGCAGTATCACTCAGCAATGAAATCTATGTCATCAGGCCCGTAGCAGCATAATGAGTGGATTCAGGTATGATGATTCTAACTGAAATAAGTCACACAGAAAAAGAAACATCATAAGATATCACTAATACACGGAATGTAAACTTGGCTACACAGGAACTGAATTCCAAAACAGAACAGGGTCTCAAATTTAGAAACCCGACTTATGCTTCCTTAAGGGGAAAGGTGAGTTGGGGTGCTACATAAAACCAGAGATTGAAATGAGCACAGATAAAGTTCCTTAAGCCAAATATGGAATAGACAAGAGCTACTCCTTGCTCAACGAAATGGACTCAACACCCCATATTAAACGCCTAAGAATGTACCTGACTAGGAAGTATCTTAAAACCTATGGACTGCTATGTCTCCGAAAGAGAATCAAGCGTGTGTCCAGGGGCATAAACGCAGCAGTGATAGGACTGGAGAGGTTCGGTGAGCAAATGAAGACCCTTTGAAGTCATATTGCATGGTACCCATTCCACGGGTCTCAACTCTCCAGGTTTAAGGTATTCTTCCTTCAGCTAAAACATGCATGTGGAACCCAGAGTATGATCAACCATGTGATCGGGAGACGTGTTCAAATATGTCTCAGTTTTCGTCCCCTGGTACTCGGGTGCAATATTCCAGACGCTTTACTAACACTCTCCCGACTTGGAGAGTCAGTGCCTTTAACCTCCTGTTTGGCCCAGTTTGCAATTTCTGCGGAAGATGAACAGGAATAGGGAGAACCAATGACAGACTAGCTGGAGGTGTCTGGACGGGCAAATTTAACTCTCATTTCCCACCAGGAAGAGGAATTAACCAAAGGCTCAGCGTGCCGTGCCGGAACCAGATTAGGGCCTGAAGCCATCCTGTGGTGTTGCGGCCAGCTCACGAGAAAGCGAGTTGAAGAAAGGAGCTCAGGGGCACTGTAATTCACAAACCTGCAGAGTTATAAATGACAGCTATGGTCCAAATTATACTGAAGTAAGGCTGCCAAGAGGACTTGAAAGCGGGGCAGAATTGCAGGAAACCGATTTCAGGAGGTAGACTGGAATTGCATTTAAAGCATAGGAAAAGAGGCAGAAGGTCCACAATGATGCACTTGGCCAAAAAGGGCGTATGCGTTTTTTCCTGAATATATTCAGGAAAAAACGCATACGCCCTTTTTGGCCAACCAAGCAAGCTTGCAAAGGAAATCTGCACTACAATGAAGTCTCACTTCCCCCCGGTCAAAAGGGCCATCTGAAAAAAGTGTAAAATCCAGAAAGGCAGGACAGGCCATGGAGAACTGGGAGCCTTGTTATGCTGATGGGCGGGATGTAAATTGCCAACAGCCACTCGGGAGAAGTATATGGTGTTTCCTGAAACATCTAAAAAACAAAGCAACAGAGCCTAGGGCACTTCCACTTATGGTCCTATAGCTTAGGGAAATTAAAATCAAAAAGACACAGCCACCCCAAAGGTTGGGACGGCTCTGTTTACAAGAACCTGGTTTACGGTACAAGTTCAATATCGCAGAAAGTGAAAAATGGATAAAGAAGTTGTGGTACTTACGTACAATGCAATAACACTCAGCAAGGAAATCTATGTCATCAGGCCTGTAGCAGCATAATGAGTGGATTCAGGTATGATGATTCTAACTGAAATAAGTCACACAGAAAAAGAAACATCATAAGATATCACTAATACACGGAATGTAAACTTGGCTACACAGGAACTGAATTACAAAACAGAACAGGGTCTCAAATTTAGAAACCCAACTTATGCTTGCTTAAGGGGAAAGGTGAGTTGGGGTGCTGCATAAAACCAGAGATTGAAATGAGCACAGATAAAGTTCCTTAAGCCAAATATGGAATAGACAAGAGCTACTCCTTGCTCAAGGAAATGGACCCAACACCCCATATTAAACGCCTAAGAATGTACCTGACTAGGAAGTATCTTAAAACCTATGGATTGCTATGTCTCCGAAAGAGAATCAAGCGTGTGTACAGGGGCATAAACGCAGCAGTGATAGGACTGGAGAGGTTCGGTGAGCAAATGAAGACCCTTTGAAGTCATATTGCATGGTACCCATTCCACGGGTCTCAACTCTCCAGGTTTAAGGGATTCTTCCTTCAGCTAAAACATGCATTAGGAACCCAGAGTATGATCAACCGTGAGATTGGAGACGTGTTCAAATATGTCTCAGTTTTCATCCCCTGGTACTCGGGTGCAACATGCCAGACGCTTTACTAACACTCTCCTGACTTGGAGAGTCAGTGCCTTTAACCTCCTGTTTGGCCCAGTTTGCAATTTCTGCGGAAGATGAACAGGAATAGGGAGAACCAATGACAGACTAGGTGGAGGTGTCTGGACGGGCAAATTTAACTCTCATTTCCCACCAGGAAGAGGAAATAACCAAAGGCTCAGCGTGCCGTGCCAGAACCAGATTAGGGCCTGAAGCCATCCTGCGGTGTTGCGGCCAGCTCACGAGAAAGCGAGTTGAAGAAAGGAGCTCAGGGGCACTGTAATTCACAAACCTGCAGAGTTATAAATGACAGCTATCGTCCAAAAATATACTGAAGTAAGGCTGCCAAGAGGACTTGATTGCGGGGCAGAATTGCAGGAAACCGATTTCAGGAGGTAGACTGGAATTGCATTTAAAGCATAGGAAAAGAGGCAGAACGTCAAGAATGATGCACTTGGCCAAAAAGGGCGTATGCGTTTTTTCCTGAATATATTCAGGAAAAAACGCATACGCCCTTTTTGGCCAACCAAGCAAGCTTGCAAAGGAAATCTGCACTACAATGAAGTCTCACTTCCCCCCGGTCAAAAGGGCCATCTGAAAAAAGTGTAAAATCCAGAAAGGCAGGACAGGCCATGGAGAACTGGGAGCCTTGTTATGCTGATGGGCGGGATGTAAATTGCCAACAGCCACTCGGGAGAAGTGTATGGTGTTTCCTGAAACATCTAAAAAACAAAGCAACAGAGCCTAGGGCACTTCCACTTATGGTCCTATAGCTTAGGGAAATTAAAATCAAAAAGACACAGCCACCCCAAAGGTTGGGACGGCTCTGTTTACAAGAACCTGGTTTATGGTACAAGTTCAATATCGCAGAAAGTGAAAAATGGATAAAGAAGTTGTGGTACTTACGTACAATGCAGTATCACTCAGCAATGAAATCTATGTCATCAGGCCTGTAGCAGCATAATGAGTGGATTCAGGTATGATGATTCTAACTGAAATAAGTCACACAGAAAAAGAAACATCATAAGATATCACTAATACACGGAATGTAAACTTGGCTACACAGGAACTGAATTCCAAAACAGAACAGGGTCTCAAATTTAGAAAACCAACTTATGCTTGCTTAAGGGGAAAGGTGAGTTGGGGTGCTGCATAAAACCAGAGATTGAAATGAGCACAGATAAAGTTCCTTAAGCCAAATATGGAATAGACAAGAGCTACTCCTTGCTCAACGAAATGGACTCAACACCCCATATTAAACGCCTAAGAATGTACCTGACTAGGAAGTATCTTAAAACCTATGGACTGCTATGTCTCCGAAAGAGAATCAAGCATGTGTACAGGGGCATAAACGCAGCAGTGATAGGATTGGAGAGGTTCGGTGAGCAAATGAAGACCCTTTGAAGTCATACTGCATGGTACCCATTCCACGGGTCTCAACTCTCCAGGTTTAAGGGATTCTTCCTTCAGCTAAAACATGCATGTGGAACCCAGAGTATGATGAACCGTGACATTGGAAGATGTGTTCATATATGTCTCAGTTTTCATCCTCTGGTACTCGGGTGCAACATTCCAGACGCTTTACTGACACTCTCCCGACTTGGAGAGTCAGTGCCTTTAACCTCCTGTTTGGCCCAGTTTGCAATTTCTGCAGAAGATGAACACGAATAGGGAGGACCAATGAGAGACTAGCTGGAGGTGTCTGGACGGGCAAATTTAACTCTCATTTCCCACCAGGAAGAGGAATTAACCAAAGGCTCAGCGTGCCGTGCCGGAACCAGATTAGGGCCTGAAGCCATCCTGCGGTGTTGCGGCCAGCTCACAAGAAAGCGAGTTGAAGAAAGGAGCTCAGGGGCACAGAAATTCACAAACCTGCAGAGTTATAAATGACAGATATCGTCCAACAATATACTGAAGTAAGGCTGACAATAGGACTTGAAAGCGGGGTAGAATTGCAGGAAACCGATTTCAGGAGGTAGACTGGAATTGCATTTAAAGCATAGGAAAAGAGGCAGAACGTCCACAATGATGCACTTGGCCAAAAAGGGCGTATGCGTTTTTTCCTGAATATATTCAGGAAAAAACGCATACGCAGTTTTTGGCCAACCAAGCAAGCTTGCAAAGGAAATCTGCAGTACAATGAAGTCTCACTTCCCCCTGGTCAAAAGGGCCATCTGAAAAAAGTGTAAAATGCAGAAAGGCAGGACAGGCCATGGAGAACTGGGAGCCTTGTTATGCTGATGGGCGGGATGTAAATTGCCAACAGCCACTCGGGAGAAGTGTATGGTGTTTCCTGAAGCATCTAAAAAACAAAGCAACAGAGCCTAGGGCACTTCCACTTATGGTCCTATAGCTTAGTTAATTTAAAATCAAAAAGACACAGCCACCCCAAAGGTTGGGACGGTTCTTTTTACTGGAATCTCTTCTACGGCACAAGTTAAATATCCCAGAGAGCAAATAATGGATAAAGAAGTTGCGGTACTTATGTACAACAGAATACCACTCAGCAATGAAATCTATGTCACCAGGCCCGTACCAGCATAATGAGTGGATTGAGGCACGATGATTCTAAGTGAAATAAATCACACAGAAATAGAAACATCATAAGTTATCACTAGTACACGGAATGTGAACTTGGCTACACATGAACTGAATTACAAAACAGAACAGGGTCTCAAGTTTAGAAAACTAACTTATGCTTGCTTAAGGGGGAAGGTGAGTTGGGGTGCTGCATTAAACCAGAGTTTGAAATTAGCACAGATACCGTTCCATAAGCCAAATATGGAATAGACAAGACCTACCCCTTGCTCAACGAAATGGATTCAACAATGAGGTATCACCTCACACCTGGTAGAATAGGCATCATAGAAAATCTACAAGCAAAAAATGCTGGAAAGGGTGTGGAGAAAAGGAACCCTCTTCCACTATTGTTGGGAATATAAATTGATACAGTCACTATGGAGAACAATATGGAATTTCTTAAGAAACTAACAATAGAATTACCATATGATACAGCAATCCCAGTACTGGACATATACCCAGACAAAACCATAAATCAAAAAGAGACATTCACCGCAATGTTCATTGCATCACTATTTACAATATCGAGGTAATGGAAGCAACCTAAATGCCCACAGACAGACGAATGCATAAAGCTGTGGTACATATATAAAATGGAATATTACTAAGCCATGAAAAGGAATGAAATTGGGTCATTTGTAGAGACGTCGATGCATCTAGAGACTGTCATACAGAGTGAAGTAAGTCAGAAAGAGAAAAACAAATCTTGTATATTCATGCATATATGTGGAACCTAGAAAACCTGTACAGATTAACCATTTTGCAAGGCATAAATAGAGCAACAGATGTAGACAACAAACGTATGGACAACAAGGGGGGAAAGCTGTTGGGGGTGGTGGTGGGAGGAGTTGAGAGACTGGGATTGGCATGTATACATTTATATGTATAAAATAGATAACCAATAAGAACCTGCTGTATAAAAATATAAAATAAAATTCAAAATTAAAAAGAAATAAAATTTAAACAATAGAAAAAACAATTATTCCCTTCACATACATGTATTTATATAAATAAATTATTTCCATGCTTATATCTGTAAATACAAAAAAGAGGAATAAAATCTACCTTGAACCCAAAACGAAAAAGAGAAAAAAAACACAGAACCCACCAGTTCCACAGAGGAAAACCGTATCAGGGCACTTGCTCCAGTTGTAAACAATTCTGAAGTTGGTCAGTGGTGGGGAATCGTCTCCCATTCAGCCAGCAGCCCCCACGCAACAAGCGTCCTCATTGCAAAGCTGGGGCACCGTGCCGAGGCATCTGTGAGTAAACGTGAGCTGAGCCCCAGGCCAGTTGCTGCTGAACTATTCCCACCCATCCCAGGTAAAACACCTGAATATATACAAGGACTTGAAAGCCTAGAGGGAGGGCCATAGAGCCACACGAGTGACAGCATGCCGGCCGACTTGGTGCCTGCAGGCCAGCCAGGATGGTCCTGGCCCTGGGTGCTCTTCTGGAAGATTTCCATTTCCCTGCCTGAGATACCCGTCCTGTCCCTGCCCCCACTGCTTTTTTCCTTCCTCACCTCTGCCCAGGGAGAAATTCCAGCAGCAGGTATGGGTGACACATCTTCTTCTTTAGCAGGTGGCAGCCTGGCAACTGCTGCAGAAAGTCCAGCAGAGCCCCACTCACACTGGGCCACCCACAAAGCCGTGGCCTCTCACTCCCTCCCACCAGCCCAGCCCCGAGACTGCTGACAGGGCAGAGAAAATGGCGTCAGGCACGGCTGCAGGGGCTCTTGCTGCCTGGAGTGGTATTTATAGTGATCTCAACCCAGGCACACCTGGGGAGGGCTGGCCGGCACGGTAAGGCTGCCCAGGTCAGCCAATCATCACCCCTCAGGGGCTCACAGTTGCAGAAAATGGAACTTGCTGAACCGGCCAGGTCCAAGGAACAGGTGTGGGCTCCTGAGAGTCAGGATAGACAAGGGGCTGCAGCTTTGGCTTGTTTTCTAATCATTTTATCTGGCCCATGAGTGGGAGACAACTTCAAGAAAACCCTCTCCTAATGAGAGGAACCCAGGAGTCAGGGAGAGGAGGGGTGGGTGGTGGTTGGAGACAGAGGCCTGGTGCCCCGGGTGCAGTGGAAGTCTCTGGAAGACCAGGTGGAGGGAGGCCTCACGGAGTGATGCCCAGGGTCACAGACCTGTCGCAGCTGCTGTTTGTTAGTTCAAGTCCTGCTCTGAGGTGCTCTGTGTCAGCTCTGAGCGACAGGTGAGCCGGGGGTGCTCTGCAATGAGGGCTATGTGCACGGTTCCTGTGTGCCCAGCCCTGCCACGGTACCTGCAAGGGTAGCTCTGTATCCTGGGAGGGGCCTGACCACGAGAGCCCTGTGGGCTGGGGTGGGGGTGGGGTACCTGCCCAGGTGAGCTCCATATTCTGGGATTGGTCTGACCACGAGAGCCCCATGGGCTGCTGGGGACCTGGTAAAGGATGTCAGGACAGTCAGTGAAGCCACCGAGGATATACCTCCAGTTGCTCCTAATTCCTACACCCTGCTGGTCATTCTACCAACCACCAGGACATGGTATTCTGTATTAGTCTTCAATGATGCCTTCTTTTGTATTCCATTAGTCCCAGAGTCACAAGAAATTTTGGCTTGTGAGTGGCAGGACTCAACATACAACTAAAACAATACTTCCGGGCCGTCTGGCCCCAAGGGTGCAAAAATTCCCACACCATCTTTGGGGAAAGCTTAGCTAAAGACCTAAAAGTTCTACCTCTGGAAAAGGAAACCCTCCTTCAATATGCAGACGACATTCTGATCGCCAGCCCTACTAAGGAGGCCTCTGAACTACCAAGCCAATAAAGGATAGAAGTTGTCCAAGAAAAAGCTCAAATATCACAGACTGCCGTGACCTGCCTGGGCTTCATTCTCACAGAAGGTTGGAGAAGTCCATCCCAGGAAAGGGAAGAAACCATTTTCAGCCTTACCCCTTTCTAAAACTAGAAGACAGCTTAGGGGTTCCTGGGGAGGCCAGGGTTTGCTGCTTCTGGATCCCTAACTACAGTCTACTAGCTGGGCCTCTATATGAAACACTGAAAGGAAAAGATGATGATCCTTTTGAATAGAATCCAGAAGTGGCCTTTCAAGAATGGAAAGAGCAGTCAATTCAGACCCTTGCCCTGGAACTCCCTAATTTAGCTAAACCCTTTGACCTTTACATTCCCGGTGAAAGGTGAATCGCCATTGGAGAATTAGTGCAAAACCTGGGACCACTTGAAATGGAACAATGCAAGAATGCCATCCAGGTAGGATAAACTATGGTCACCAAGGGGCTTGGCCCACTGCCACATCTGGCCAAGATACTGGCGGTATCTAAAACCCTGGAAATCAGCAGCCCAAAAGGCCACCTCCCTCCTAAGGGAAAAGGACCCCACGTGGTGATCCTAACCACCAACCATGCCCTGAAGTTGCAGGGTTCGCTCCGTGGGCACACCGACCTCGAGTGAGGAGGCCCTCCAACTCCAACATCCAGAGAGATAACCGGGGGCAACAGGGCACCATGACGACTCGTGTGAACATCACTTGACCTGGACTTTCTCTCATAAAACAACAAGAGTGTGTCCCAAAAGAGTAGACTACTGCTTGCAGGACTTACTGCACCCAGAGGGGAGCTAATAATCTTGGCGGGGGAACCGTATATCACACTGTCACCATAGAAAAGCCTACAGACACCGTGATGATGGTGGCCAGTAAGACCGGCTGGACTCTTGTTTACTTCAAAAGGCTGTTGACTCAGTGGCCATCATGGTCCTTGATCACCACTGACCCTGGACTGTCTGGGAGTTGAGCGGGCAGGGCTCTGACACCTGGTGCTGTTTGTACGTTAATTCAGGGGCCTAATTGAAGAAAGCGCAGACTACTGGTCAGAGCATCTAGGCTGGCAGAAACGGTCGGCCTAAGGTGGCCGAACAAATGTGGGGCGGGGTGAAACCGGCCCCCACAGCATCTCTGCACATCTCTTTCCTGGACCCTTAAAGGTCATTGGAATCTATAACACTTCCAATGCTGGTGCTCAGGTGGACGAGCAGGGAGGCAGGGGGCCTGGGGACAATCAACGTCACCTGGAGGCTGCTGGGGAGAAGCTCTGACCCTCGCCCCAGGGTATGAGGGCTCCCAACTCAGCACTCAGCAGTTACAGAAGAAGGGTCTGCACCCTCAGCACTCCAAGCATGAGGAACGGGACAAAAGGCAGAGGGGGGGTTTGTCCCCAGCAAAGCCCATTAAAAATCCCTTGGAGATAAAAATAGAATCTGGGCAATAAAGTCAAGTCTAACCTTTTTTATCCTTTGTGCTTTGTCTAATTTCACGTGCTCCTAGGGTCCCGCATGCAGAGGTTCCACACCCGGCACTTCAGACCAGATTTCCTAGTGCAGAATGGCTGGGTCGACACCTCAGCTCCTGGGCCCAGTGCAGACTCCGCGATATAGAGCCTGAGCTACAGCCAACCCGGCCCTCGAGAGCTCCGCCCCCTCCCTCCCACTGACTCTGACAGGATCTCTACACAGCAGCCCAGCCCACAGCCCACGGGGTAGTACATGCTCTCACCTCTCCATTCTCTGATCAAAATATAAAGTTTCCTTGGCTTGTGAACCAAACTCAGTCTCGATCTGTTGGCCCCAATGACACTGGGCAGGGGGACACTTGTTGGGGTCCACTCTGGAGGATCAGTAACAGAAATTGAGACTATTGTAACCTCAATGAACAGATGTGTGAGCCAAAGTGTAGTTAACATAGAACAGTGTATAAGGCTCGGGTAAAATAAGATGTTTCTAACACTTCCATTGGATATTTCCATCACTTTATTATAAGCAAGTTCAGTGAAAAGGTTTGTCTTATTTGTCAGCTCAATATTAGAGAAATGAAGTGATTTCTTTCCAAGGATGTACATCTAATAATCTTGGTTAAACCTTCAATCTTGTTTTAAATGCTTTTCCATTGAAAATGATACCTCTCTTTCAGCTCCCCCATTTCTGAGAAGTATAAAATCTTATAATTTATTATTACCAAAGGGGAAAGGTGGGAGGAGGGATAAATTAACAGTTTGGGATTAACACATACACACTGCTATGTATAAAATAGATCATCAACAAGGAACTACTGTATAGCACAGGGAACTACACTCAACATTTTGCAATAACCTATAAGGGGAAATAATCTGAAAAAGAATAGATATTTTTATTGACATCATCTATCAATGACAGTTAAAGTGTAACCTAAGGGAAGCTGGTGGTGAGTGCTTCTGACCCTGAAGACTTCAATCATCTAAAGTTTGGACTCTGCCTACTTCCCAAGGCCCTTAATGAACATATGTGTAGCCGTAGCTTAAAAAATTCCCCAGTTTGGGTTTCGGGGAGACACTGATTACGAAAAAGCCCTGGTGTTCTCCTTACATGAATGGGACTCTTCCTACTGCTAAAACATGTCTGTCACACCCAGAGGATGGTATACCGTCTGATCGGGAAGAGTTTGGAAAAGGCATCTCATCTCCTCATCTCCTGGTGCTCGGGTTCACCCCTCCAGCGTCTTTACTAACAGTCTCCCCACTTGGAGATGTCAGCACTGTCAACATCCTGTTGCGTACAGTTTGGAATTTGTCCAGAGGATGAAGCGGAAGGATGAGGAACAATGAGAGACAAGTCCTACGTGTTCAGACAGGCACATGTCACTCTAATTTCCAATCAGGAAGACGAATTGACCAAAGGCTAGGGTTGCCCATGGAAACAGTATAGGGCTTGAGGAAATCCCGCTGCTTTGTGGCCAGTTCCCATAAACACAAGTTGAACAATAGAACTCAGGGGCAGTAAAATTCACAAAACTGCAGAGTTGAAAATATCCATCACTGAAAAATGTCTTGAGGAAAGTCAGAGAAAAGGACTTGTAAGCAAGGGACAATGGCAGGAAAGGGATTTGAGGAGGTAGAAAGGACTCGCCGTTAAGCACAAGAAAAGGAGCTGAACATTGCCAACATTGCAGTTGGCCAAAAAGGGTGTATGCGTTTTTTTGTGTATATATTCAAGAAAAGAGCGTACACCTTTTTAGCCAACCAAACAGGTGGGCACTGGAAGTCAATACTACAAAAGACATCACTTCGCATCAGTCAGAAGAGCCATCCTCATAAAGCGTAAACAACAGAAATGCAGGACAGGGCAAGGAGAAGAGGGAGCCCTGTGAGACTTATAGTGGAAATGTATATTGCCAACGGCCATTCTGGAGAAGTGTATTGTGTTTACTAAAGCATCTAAACAATGAGCTACAGAGCATAGGGCACTTGCACTCATGGGCGTATATCTTGGGAAAAACAAAAATCGAGAGGACACAGGCACCCCAATGTTTACCCCCTCTCTGTTTAAAAGATCCTCGACTAGGATATAACTTAAATGTCTCTGGAGGGAAAAAATGGATAGAGATGTGGTACTTAGGTAGAGTGGAATATTATTCAGCCTGGAAATCAATGAAATATGGCCAGCTGTAACAACTCCGGAGGAGTTACGTATGATCATTCTAAGTGACAGAATTCAAAAAGAAGAAGACACATATCATAAGATATCACTTAAAGGTGGAATCCAAAATGGCTACACATGAAATAAATTACAAAACAAAAACATAGTCAAATGTGTAGAAAACACGCATAAGGCTGCTAAACGGGAAAGGTGGGGAGGGGTGAGGCATCATCCAGGAGGTTGAAATTAGCAAAGATACCATTCCAAATACCAAACTGATAATCAACAAGGCCTACACGGTAGCTAAAAGAACTGCACTCAGCACACTCAAGTCACCGGAAAAGAATATATACGACTGGTAAGAATCTGAAAAAGAATTTATTGATGTCTCTCTGTACGTGAATCAAGTGGATGTACAGCAGCAAGAAACAGAGCTTTGAAAATCAGCTGTAACCAATATAGTAATAAATTGAAAAAAATAAACGACAGAGAGACAGAGAAAACCTCTTACAACTTTTCCTCAGGGACGGTGATGCAACATGGATTGAACACATCTAGACCCACAGCAGGATGAGACATAAGGCTGGAAACTGTTTGCGCTAAGAGAAATGTGACGTTGGGTGAGGAAATGCACACCCTTTAAAGTAATACTACCTGGTACCCATTCAATGGGTCCCAAATCTGCAGGTTCAAGGGATCTTCCTACAGCTAAAACATGCATGGAAAACCCAGAGGACTGTACACCATGTGATCGGGAGATGTGTCTAAAATGCACCTCATTTATCCTCTCCTGGTGCTCCTGTTCACCATTCCAGCCACGTTACTTAGAAGCTCCCCACTTGGAGAATCAGCACATTTAAACTTCTGTTTCACACATTTTGCAAATTGTGAGGAGGATGAACGGGAAGAGGGGGAACCAATGAGAGAAGAGTTGTAGGGGTTTGGACGGGCACATATCACTCTAATTTCCCATTAAGAATAAGAATTAAAAAAAGGCTCAGCCTGCCTCGCCGGAGCCAAAATAGGGCCTGAAGCAATCCTGCGGGTTTGAGGCCAGCTCACAAAAGAGCAACTTAAAACATGGAGCTCAGGGTCACTGCAATTCACAAACCTGCAGAGTTATAAATGAAAACTAACGTCCAAAAATATGTTGAGGTAAGGCAAAGAAGAGGATCTGAATGCAAGACAGAATTGCAAGAAACAGATTTCAAGAGATAGATTGGACTCGTCTTTAACGCACATGAAAAGCGGCAGAATTTCGACAATGATGCAGTTGGCCCAAAAGGGCGTATGCGATTTTTCCTGATTATATCCAGGAAAAAACGCATACGCACTTTATGGGCAACGAAGCAAGCAAGCAATGCAAATGTGCACAACAAAGAAGTCTCATTTCCCACCGGTCAAAAGGGCCATCCTAAAAAATTGTAAAAAGCAGAAATGCAGGACAGGCCATGGAGAACAGGGAGCCTTTATACGCTGATGGGCAGTGTGTGAACTGCCGAGAGCCACTCTGGAGAAGTGTATGGTGGTTCCTAAATCATCTAAAAACAGAGCTACAGAGCATAGGACACTTCCAATCATGGGAGTATATCTAGGGAAGTCTAAAAATCAACAAGACACAAGCACACCACAGTTTAGGGCTACTCTGTTTACAAGAACCTCAACTTCAGTACACCTTAAATATCCCAGGAAAGAGAACAATGGATAAAGAAGATGTGGTACTTATGTACAATGGAATATCTCTTCACCATGAAATCAATGTAATAAGGCTAGTAGAAGGATAAAGAGTGGATTTAGGTCCGATAATACTACTTGAAATAAGTCAAACAGAAAAAGAAACATATCATAAGATATCACTTATAGAGGGAGGGTAAATATGCCTGCACAAGAAATGAATTACAGAACAGAACAGTGTCTCACATTTAGAAAACACACTTATGTCAGCTTAAGGGGAAAGGAGAGGTGGGGTGATGCATAAAACCAGAGTTTGAAATTAGCACAGATACCGTTCAAGAAACCAAATAGGTATTAGACAAGATCTACACCTTGCTCAATGAACTGGCCTCAACACACCCTATACACCGCAGAGAAATATATCTGAGTAATAAGAATCTTAAAACCCATGTATTGATATATCTCCATAAGGGAATCAAGTGTGTGCAGAGTGGCACAAACACAGCAGTGAAAATGAGCTAAACCCCATTATAGAAATAAATTTTAAAAACAAAACGCAGAAACAATGAAAGAGAGAAAAATTCTTACAAAATTCGCTCAGGGGCTGTGATGCAACCTGGATTGACCACATATAAACCCACAGCTGGATAAGACATAAGGCTGGACACTTGGGGCTGAGAGGATTGGTGAGCTTCGGTGAGCAACTGCCGAAAGTTTGATGCAATACTTCATGCTACTCATTCCAAGGGTCCCAACACTCCAGGTTGAAGGGAATCTTCCTACAGCTAAACCATGCTTGGGAAACCCAGCGACTGGTATACCATATGATCGGGAAAGGTTTCTAAAACGCACCACATTTTTCGTCTCCTGGGGCTCCGGATCGACATTCCAGCCGCTTTACTAACAACATCCCCACATGGAGAGTCAATGCCTTTAAGTTCTGGTATCGCACGGTCTTCAGTTAGTGCGGAGGATGAATGGGAATAGGGGGAACCAGTGAGAAACTAGCTGTAGCGGTTTCAACGGGCACATGTCACTCTAATTTCACATCAGTAAGAAGAATGAACCAAAGGCACAGCAAGGTGCCCCAGAAGAAGAATAGGGCTTCAAGGAATCCTGTGGTTATGGGGCAAGATCACAAAACTAAGAGCTGAAAAATGGAGCTAAGGGCCACTGCAATTCAAAACCCTGACTTGCCCAAAAAGGGCGTATGCGTTTTTTCCTGAATATATTCAGGAAAAAACGCATACGCCCTTTTTGGCCAACCAAGCAAGCTTGCAAAGGAAATCTGCACTACAATGAAGTCTCAATTCCCCCTGGTCAAAAGGGCCATCTGAAAAAAGTGTAAAATCCAGAAAGGCAGGACAGGCCATGGAGAACTGGGAGCCTTGTTATGCTGATGGGCGGGATGTAAATTGCCAATAGCCACTCTGGAGAAGTGTTTGGTGTTTCCTGAAACATCGAAAAAACAAAGCAACAGAGCCTAGGGCACTTCCACTTATGGTACTATAGTTTAGGGCAATTAAAATCAAAAAGACACAGCCACCCCAAAGTTTGGGATGACTGTTTACAAGAACCTCATATACGGTACAAGTTCAATATCGCAGAAAGTGAAAAATGGATAAAGAAGTTGTGGTACTTACGTACAATGCAATATCACTCAGCAATGAAATCTATGTCATCAGGCCCGTAGCAGCATAATGAGTGGACTAAGTACGATGAATCTAACTGAAATAAGTCACACAGAAAAAGAAACATCATAAGGTATCACTAATACACGGAATGTAACCTTGGCTACACAGGAACTGAATTACAAAACAGAACAGGGTCTCAAATTTAGAAACCCAACTTATGCTTGCTTAAGGGGAAAGGTGAGTTGGGGTGCTGCATAAAACCAGAGATTGAAATGAGCACAGATAAAGTTCCTTAAGCCAAATATGGAATAGACAAGAGCTACTCCTTGCTCAACGAAATGGACTCAACACCCCATATTCAACGCCTAGGAATATACCTGACTAGTAAGAATCATAAAACCTATGGATTTATATATCTCTGTAAGAGAATCAAGAGTGTGTACAGCGGCATTAAAGCAGTGAAAATCAGGTAAATCCCATAATAAAAATAAATTTCTTAAACAAAATACAATGACAGTGAAATAGAGAGAAATACTTAAGTAATTCATTCAAGGCTTCTGATGCAACCTGCATTTACCACATCTACACCCAGAGCTGGGTGACACATAAGGCTGGACACTTGGGGCTCATAAGATTGGTGAGGTTCGGTGAGCAAATGAAGACCTTTGAAGTCATATTGCATGGTACCCATTCCACGGGTCTCAACTCTCCAGGTTTAAGGGATTCATCCTTCAGCTAATACAGGCATGTAGAACCCAGAGTATGATCAACACTAACCCTTCCCCGAAGCCTTACCCTAAGCCATCCCCTAGTCCTAACCCGTACGCTAACACTAACCCGTGCCCTCACACGTATGCTCCCCCTAAACCGTTGTCGTCCCCTCACCTGGACCATAAACCGTCCCCATTCCCTAACCATAACCCTAGCCGGAACCCTAACCCTAACCCTTCCCCGAAGCCTGACCCTCACCCGTACCCTAATCCTAACTCGTACGCTAAGACTACCCCGCGCCCGCACAAGTACGCTCCCCTAAAGCGTTGTCGTACACTCACCTGGACCCTAAACCGTCCCCGTCCCCTAACCCTAACCCTAGCCAGAACATTAACCCTAACCCTTCCCCGAAGCCTGACCCTCACCCGTCCCCTAATCCTAACCCGTACGCTAACACTAACCCGCGCCCTCACACGTACGCTCCCCCTAAAACGTTGTCCTACCCTCACATGGACCCTAAACCGTCCGCGTCCCCTAACACTAACCCTAGCCCGAACCCTAACCCTACACCTTCCCCGAAGCCTGACCCGCAACCATCCCCTAATCCTAAACCGTACGCTAACACTAACCCGCGCCCTCACACGTACGCTCCCCCTAAAGTGTTGTCGTACCCTCACCTGTACCCTAAACCGTCCCCGTCCCCTAACCCTAACCCTAGTCCGAACCCTAACCCTAACCCTTCCCCGAAGCCTGACCCTCACCCGTCCCCTATTCCTAACCCGTACGCTAACACTAACCCGCGCCCTCTCACATACGCTTCCCCTAAAGCGTTGTCGTACCCTCACCTGAACCCTAAACCTTCCCCGTCCAATAACCCTAACCCTAGCCCGAACCCTAACACTAACCCTTCCCCGAAGCCTGACCCTCACCCGTCCCCTAATCCGAACCCGTACGCTAACATTAACCCACGCACTCACACGTACTCTTCCCCTAAAGCGTTGTCGTACCCTCACCTTTACCCTAAGCTGTCCCCGTCCCCTAACCCTAACCCTAGCCCGAACCCTAACCCTAACCCTTCCCCGAAGCCTGACCCTCACCCGTCCCCTAATCCTAACCCGTACGCTAACACTAATCCGTGCCCACACGTACGCTCCCCCTAAAGCGTTGTCGTACCCTCACCTAGACCCTAAACCGTCCCCGTCCCCTAACCCTAACCCTAGCCCTAACCCTAACCCTAACCCTTCCCCAAAGCCTGACCCTCACACGTCCCCTAATCCTAACCCGTACGCTAACACTAACCCGCGCCCTCACACATACGCTCCCCCTAAAGCGTTGTCGTACCCTCACCTGGACCCCAAACCGTCCCCGTCCCCTAACACTAAACCTAGCCCGAATCCTAGCCCTAACACTTCCCCGAAGCGTTCCCCTCACCCGTTCTGTAATCCTAACCCGTACGCTAACACTAACCAGTGCCGTCACGCGTACGCTCCCCTAAACCGTTGTCGTACCCTCACCTGGCCCCTAAACCGTCCCCGTCCCCTAACCCTAACCGTAGCCCGAACCATACCCCTAACCCTTCCCCGAAGCCTTCCCCTCACCCGTCCCCTAATCCTAAGCCGTACGCTAACACTAACCCGTTACCTCACACGTACGCTCCCCCTAAACTATTGTCGTACCCTCACCTGGAACCTAAACCGTCCCCATCGCCTAACCCTAACCCTAGCCCGAACCCTAACCCTAACACTTCCCCGAAGCCTTCCCCTCACACGTCCCCTAAATCAAACCCGTACGCTAACACTAACCTGTGCCCTCACATGTACTCTCCCCCTAAACCGTGGTTGTACCCTCAGCTGGACCCTAAATGTTCCCCGTCCCCTTACCCTAACCCTATCCCAAACCACAACCCTAACACTTCCTTGAAGCCTTCCCCTCTCCCGTCCCCTAATCCTAACCCGTACGCTAACAGTAACCCGTGCCCTCACACGTACGCTCACCCTAAACCGTTGTCGTACACTCACCTGGACCCTAAACCGTCCCCGTCCCCTAACCCTAACCCTAGCCCGAACCCTAACCCTAACCCTTCCCCGAAGCCTGACCCTCACCCGTCCCCTTATCCTAACCCGTACGCTAACACTAACCCATGCCCTCACACGTACGCTCCCTTTAAACCGCTGTCGTACCCTCACCTGGACCCTAAACCGTCCCCGTCCCCTAACACTAACCCTAGCCTGAACCCTAACCCTAACACTTCCCCGAAGCCTGACCCTCACCCGTCCCCTAATCCTAACCCATACGCTAAAACTAACTCGTGCCCTCACACGTAGGCTCCCCCTAAACCGTTGTTGTACACTCACCTGGACCCTAAACCATCCCCGTCCCCTAACCCTAACACTAGTCCGAACCCTATCCCTAACACTTCCCAGAAGCCTTCCCCTCACAAGTCCCCTAAAACTAACCCGCACGCTAACACTAACCCATGCCGTCACACGTACGGTCCCCCTAAACCGTTGTTGTGCCCTCACCTGGAACCTAAACTGTCCCTATCCCCTAACACTAACCCTAGCCCGAAACCTAACCCTCACCCTTTCCCGAAGCCTTCCCCTCACCCTTTCCCTAATCCTAATCCGTACGCTAACACTAACCCATACCCTCACAGTTAAGCGCCCCCTAAACTGTTGTCGTACAGTCACCTGGACCCTAAACCGGACCCGTCCCCTAACCCTAACCCTAGCTCGAACCCTAACGCAAACACTTCCCCGAATCCTGACACTTACACGTCCGCTAATCCTAACCCGTACGCTAACACTAACCCGTGCCCTCACAAGTACGCTCCCCGTAAACCATTGTCGTACCCTCACCTGGACCCTAAACCGTCCACGTCCCCTAACCCTAACCGTAGCCCGAACCTTAATCCTAACCCTTCCCCGAAGCCTGACCCTCACCAGTCCCATAATCCTAACCCGTACGCTAACACTAACCCGCGCCCTCACACATACGCTCCCCCTAAAACGTTGTCCTACCCTCACAAGGACCCTAAACCGTCCGCGTCCCCTAACACTAACCCTAGCCGGAACCCTAACCCTAAACCTTCCCCGAAGCCTGACCCGCAACCATCCCCTAATCCTAAACCGTACGCTAACACTAACCCGCGCCCTCACACGTACGCTCCCCCTAAAGTGTTGTCGTACCCTCACCTGTACCCTAAACCGTCCCCGTCCCCTAACCCTAACCCTAGTCCGAACCCTAACCCTAACCCTTCCCCGAAACCTGACCCTCACCCGTCCCCTAATCCTAACCCGTACGCTAACACTAACCCCTGCCCTCACACATACGCTCCCCCTAAAGAGTTTTTGTACACTCACCTGGACCCTAAACCGTCAACGTCCCCTAACCCTAACCCTAGCCCTAACCCTAACCCTAACCCTTCCCCGAAGCCTGACCCTCACACGTCCCCTAATCCTAACCTGTACGCTAACACTAACCCGCGCCCTCACACGTACGCTCCCCCTAAAGCGTTGTCGTACCCTCACCTGGACCCCAAACCGTCCCCGTCCCCTAACACTAAACCTAGCCCGAACCCTAACCCTAACCCTTCCCCGAAGCCTGACCCTCACCCGTCCCCTAATCCTAACCCGTACGCTAACACTAACTCGCACCCTGACACTTACGCTCCCCCTAAAGCATTGTCGTACCCTCACCTGGACCCTAAACCGTCCCCGTCCCCTAACACTAAACCTAGCCCGAACCCTAACCCTAACCCTTCCCCGAAGCCTGACCCTCACCCGTCCCCTAATCCTAACCCGTACGCTAACACTAACCCGCACCCTGACACTTACGCTCCCCCTAAAGCATTGTCGTACCCTCACCTGGACCCTAAACCGTCCCCGTCCCCTAACCCTAACCCTAGCCCGAACCCTAACCCTAACACTTTCCCGAAGCCTGACCCTCACCCGTCCCCTAATCCTAATCCGTACGCTAACACTAACCCGCGCCCTCAAACGTACGCTCCCCCTAAAGCGTTGTCGTACACTCATTTAGACCCTAAACCGTCCCCGTCCCCTAACCCTAACCCTAGCCCGAACACTAACCCTAACCCTTCCCCGAAGCGTTCCCCTCACCCGTTCTGTAATCCTAACCCGTACGCTAACACTAACCAGTGCCGTCACGCGTACGCTCCCCTAAACCGTTGTCGTACCCTCACCTGGCCCCTAAACCGTCCCCGTCCCCTAACCCTAACCGTAGCCCGAACCATATCCCTAACCCTTCCCCGAAGCCTTCCCCTCACCCGTCCCCTAATCCTAAGCCGTACGCTAACACTAACCCGTTACCTCACACGTACGCTCCCCCTAAACTGTTGTCGTACCCTCACCTGGAACCTAAACCGTCCGCATCCCCTAACCCTAACCCTAGCCCGAACCCTAACCCTAACACTTCCCCGAAGCCTTCCCCTCACACGTCCCCTAAATCAAACCCGTACGCTAACACTAACCTGTGCCCTCACATGTACTCTCCCCCTAAACCGTGGTTGTACACTCAGCTGGACCCTAAATGTTCCCCGTCCCCTTACCCTAACCCTATCCCGAACCACAACCCTAACCCTTCCTTGAAGCCTTCCCCTCTCCCGTCCCCTAATCCTAACCCGTACGCTAACAGTAACCCGTGCCCTCACACGTACGCTCTCCCTAAACCGTTGTCGTACCCTCACCTGGACCCTAAACCGTCCCCGTCCCCTAACCCTAACCCTAGCCCGAACCCTAACCCTAACCCTTCCCCGAAGCCTACCCTCACTCGTCCCCTTATCCTAACCCGTACGCTAACACTAACCCATGCCCTCACACGTACGCTCCCTTTAAACCGCTGTCGTACCCTCACCTGGACCCTAAACCGTCCCCGTCCCCTAACACTAACCCTAGCCTGAACCCTAACCCTAACACTTCCCCGAAGCCTGACCCTCACCCGTCCCCTAATCCTAACCCGTACGCTAAAACTAACTCGTGCCCTCACACGTAGGCTCCCCCTAAACCGTTGTTGTACACTCACCTGGACCCTAAACCATCCCCGTCCCCTAACCCTAACACTAGTCCGAACCCTATCCCTAACACTTCCCCGAAGCCTTCCCCTCACAAGTCCCCTAAAACTAACCCGCACGCTAACACTAACCCATGCCGTCACACGTACGGTCCCCCTAAACCGTTGTTGTGCCCTCACCTGCAACCTAAACTGTCCCTATCCCCTAAAACTAACCCTAGCCCGAACCCTAACCCTAACCCTTTCCCGAAGACTTCCCCTCACCCTTTCCCTAATCCTAATCCGTACGCTAACACTAACCCATACCCTCACAGTTACGCTCCCCCTAAACTGTTGTCGTACAGTCACCTGGACCCTAAACCGGCCCCGTCCCATAACCCTAACCCTAGCTCCAACCCTAACGCAAACACTTCCCCGAATCCTGACCCTTACACGTCCGCTAATCCTAACCCGTACGCTAACACTAACCCGTGCCCTCACAAGTACGCTCCCCGTAAACCATTGTCGTACCCTCACCTTGACCCTAAACCGTCCCCGTCCCCTAACCCTAACTGTAGCCCGAACCCTAATCCTAACCCTTCCCCGAAGCCTGACCCTCACCAGTCCCATAATCCTAACCCGTACGCTAACACTAACCCACCCCCTCATACGTACGCTCCCCCTAAACTGTTGTCTTACCCTCACCTGGACATTAAACTGTCCCCGTCCCCTAACCCTAACCCTAGCCCGAACCCTAATCCTAACCCTTCCCCGAAGCCTGACACTCAACCGTCCCCTAATCCTAAACCGTACGCTAACACTAACCCACGCCCTCACACGCACGCTCCCCCTAAAGCGTTTTTGGACCGTCACCTGGATCCTAAACCTTCCCTGTCCCCTAACCCTAACCCTAGTCCGAACCCTAACCCTAACCCTTCCCCGAAGCCTGACCCTCACCCGTCCCCTATTCCTAACCCGTACACTAACACTAAACCGCGCCCTCTCACGTACGCTTCCCCTAAAGCGTTGTCGTACCCTCACCTGGACCCTAAACCGTCCCCGTCCAATAACCCTAAACCTAGCCCGAACCCTAACACTAACCCTTCCCCGAAGCCTGACCCTCACCCGTCCCCTAATCCTAACCCGTACGCTAACACTAACCCACGCACTCACACGTACTCTCCCCCTAAAGCGTTGTCGTACCCTCACCTTTACCCTAAGCTGTTCCCGTCCCCTAACCCTAACCCTAGCCTGAACCCTAACCCTAACCCTTCCCCGAAGCCTTCCCCTCACCCGTCCCCTAATCCTAACCCGTACGCTAACACTAATCCGTGCCCACACGTACGCTCCCCCTAAAGCGTTGTCGTACCCTCACCTGGACCCTAAACCGTCCCCGTCCCCTAACCCTAACCCTAGCCCGAACCCTAACCCTAACCCTTCCCCGAAGCCTGACCCTCACACGTCCCCTAATCCTAACCCGTACGCTAACACTAACCCGCGCCCTCACACGTACGCTCCCCCTGAAGCGTTGTCGTACCCTCACCTGGACCCCAAACCGTCCCTGTCCCCTAACACTAAACCTAGCCCGAACCATAACCCTAACGCTTCCCCGAAGCCTGACCCTCACCCGTCCCCTAATCCTAATCCGTACGCTAACACTAACCCGCACCCTGACACTTATGCTCCCCCTAAAGCATTGTCGTACCCTCACCTGGACCCTAAACCGTCCCCGTCCCCTAACCCTAATCCTAGTCCGAACCCTAACCCTAACCCTTCCCCGAAGCGTTCCCCTCACCCGTTCTGTAATCCTAACCCATACGCTAACACTAACCTGTGCCGTCATGCGTACGCTCCCCTAAACCGTTGTCGTACCCTCACCTGGCCCCTAAACCGTCCCCGTCCCCTAACCCTAACCGTAGTCCAAACCATATCCCTAACCCTTCCCCGAAGCCTTCCCCTCACCCGTCCCCTAATCCTAAGCCGTACGCTAACACTAACCCGTTACCTCACACGTACGCTCCCCCTAAACTGTTGTCGTACACTCACCTGAAACCTAAACCGTCCCCATCCCCTAACCCTAACCCTAGCCCGAACCCTAATCCTAACACTTCCCCGAAGCCTTCCCCTCACACGTCCCGTAAATCAAACCCGTACGCTAACACTAACCTGTGCCCTCACATGTACTCTCCCCCTAAACCGTGGTTGTACCCTCAGCTGGACCCTAAATGTTCCCCGTCCCCTTACCCTAACCCTATCCCGAACCACAACCCTAACCCTTCCTTGAAGCCTTCCCCTCTCCCGTCCCCTAATCCTAACCCGTACGCTAACAGTAACCCGTGCCCTCACACGTACGCTCACCCTAAACCGTTGTCGTACCCTCACCTGGACCCTAAACCGTCCCCGTCCCCGTCCCCTAACCCTAGCCCGAACCCTAACCCTAACCCTTCCCCGAAGCCTGACCCTCACCCGTCCCCTTATCCTAACCCGTACGCTAACACTAACCCATGCCCTCACACGTACGCTCCCTTTAAACCGCTGTCGTACCCTCACCTGGACCCTAAACCGTCCCCGTCCCCTAACACTAACCCTAGCCTGAACCCTAACCCTAACCCTTCCCCGAAGCCTGACCCTCACCCGTCCCCTAATCCTAACCCGTACGCTAAAACTAACTCGTGCCCTCACACGTAGGCTCCCCCTAAACCGTTGTTGTACACTCACCTGGACCCTAAACCATACCCGTCCCCTAACCCTAACACTAGTCCGAACCCTATCCCTAACACTTCCCCGAAGTCTTCCCCTCACAAGTCCCCTAAAACTAACCCGCACGCTAACACTAACCCATGCCGTCACATGTACGGTCCCCCTAAACAGTTGTTGTGCCCTCACCTGGAACCTAAACTGTCCCTATCTCCTAACCCTAACCCTAGCCCGAACCCTAACCCTAACCATTTCCCGACGCCTTCCCCTCACCCTTTCCCTATCCTAATCCGTACGCTAACACTAACCCGTACCCTCACAGTTACGCTCACCCTAAACTGTTGTCGTACAGTCACCTGGACCCTAAACCGGCCCCGTCCCCTAACAGTAAACCTAGCTCAAACCCTAACGCAAACCCTTCCCCGAATCCTGACCCTTACACGTCCGCTAATCCTAACCCGTACGCTAACACTAACCCGTGCCCTCACACGTACGCTCCCCCTAAAGCGTTGTCGTACCCACACCTGGACCCTAAACCGTCCCCGTGCCCTAACCCTAACCCTAGCCCGAACCATAATCCTAACCCTTCCCCGAAGCCTGACCCTCACCAGTCCCATAATGCTAACCCGTACGCTAACACTAACCCACACCCTCATACGTACGCTCCCCCTAAAGTGTTGTCTTACCCTAACCTGGACCCTAAACCGTCGCCGTCCCCTAACCCTAACACTAGCCCGAACCCTAATCCTAACCCTTCCCCAAAGCCTGACCCTCAACCGTCCCCTAATCCTAAACCGTACGCTAACACTAACCCACGCCCTCACACGTACGCTACCCCAAAGCGTTGTCGGACCCTCACCTGGACCCTAAACCGTCCCCGGCCCCTAAACCTAACCCTAACCCGAACCCTAACCCTAACCCTACCCCAAAGCCTGACCTTCAACAGTCCCCTAATCCTAACCCGTACGCTAACACTAACCCGCACCCCCACACGTACCCTCCCCCTAAAGCGTTGTCGTATCCTCACCTGGACCCTAAACCGTCCCCGTCCCCTAACCCTAACCCTAGCCGGAACCCTAGCCCTAACCCTTCCCCGAAGCCTTACACTCACCCGTCCCCTAATCCTAACCCGTACGCTAACACTAACCCGTGCCCTCACACGTACGCTCCCCCTAAAGCGTTGCCGTACCCACACCTGGACCCTAAACCGTCCCCGTCCCCTAACCCTAACCCTAGCCCGAACCCTATCCCTAACCTTTCCCTGAAGCCTGACCGTCACCTGTCCCCTAATCCTAACCCGTACGCTAACACTAACCCATGCCCTCAGACGTACGCTCCCCCTAAAGCGTTGTAGTACCCTCACCTGGACCCTAAACCGTCCCCGTCCCCTAACCCTAACCCTAGCCCGAACCCTAACCCTAACCCTTCCCCGAAGCCTGACCCTCACCCGTCCCCTATTCCTAACCCGTACGCTAACACTAACCCTCGCCCTCACACGTACGCTCCCCCTAAAGAGTTGTCGTACCCTCACCTGGACCCTAAACCGTCCCCGTCCAATAACCCTAACCCTAGCCTGAACCCTAACACTAACACTTCCCCGAAGCCTGACACTCACCCGTCCCCTAATCCTAACCCATACGCTAACACTAACCCACGCACTCACACGTACTCTCCCCCTAAAGCGTTGTCGTACCCTCACTTTTACCCTAAGCTGTCCCCGTCCCCTAACCCTAACCTTAGCCCGAACCCTAACCCTAACCCATCCCCAAAACCTGACCCTCACCCGTCCTGTAATCCTAACCCGTACGCTAACACTAACTCGCGCCCTCACATGTACACTCCCCTAAAGCATTGTCGTACCCTCACCTGGACCCTAAACCGTCCCCGTCCCTTAACCCTAACCCTACCCAAACCCTAAACCTAACACTTCCCCGAAGCCTGACCCTCACCAGTCCCCTAATCCTAACCCGTACGTTAACAGTAACCCACGGCCTCACACGTATGTTCCCCCTAAAGCGTTGTCGTACCCTCACCTGGAACCTAAACCGTCCCCGTCCCATTACCCTAACCCTAGACGGAACCCTAACCCTAAACCTTCCCCGAAGCCTGACCCTCACCCGTCCCCTAATCCTAGCCTGTACGTTGAAACTAACCCACGCCCTCACACGTACGCTCCCCCTAAAGCGTTGTCGTACCCTCACCTGGACCCTAAACCGTCCCCGTCCCCTAACCCTAACCATAGCCCGAACCCTAACAGTTACCCTTCCCCGATACCTTACCCTCAACCGTCCCCTAATCCTAACCCGTACCCTAACACTAACCCGCGCCCTCACACGTACACTCCCCCTAAAGCATTGTCATACCCTCACCTGGACCCTAAAACGTCCCCGACCCCTGGCCCTAACCCTAGCCCAAACGCTAAAGCTAACCCTTCCCCGAAGCCTGACCCTCACCCGTCCCCTAATCCTAACCCGTAGGCTAACACTAACCCACGCCCTAACACGTACGCTCCACCTAAAGCATTGTCGTATCCTCACCTGGACCCTAAACCGTCCCCGGCCCCTAACCCTAACCCTAGCCCGAAACCTAGCCCTAACCCTTCCCCGAAGCCTTACACTCACCCGTCCCCTAATCCTAACCCGTACGCTAACACTAACCCGCGCCCTCACACGTACGCTCCCCCTAAAGCGTTGTCGTACCCTCACCTGGACCCTAAACCGTCCCCGTCCCCTAACCCTAACCCTAGCCCGAACCCTAACCCTAACCGTTCCCCGAAGCCTGACCCTCACCTGTCCCCTAATCCTAACCCGTACGCTAACACTAACCCATGCCCTCACAAGTACTCTCACCCTAAAGCATTGTCGTACCCTCACCTGGACCATAAACCGTCCCCGTTCCCTAACCATAACCCTAGCCCGAACCCTAACCCTAACCCTTCCCCGAAGCCTGACCCTCACCCGTCCCCTAATCCTAACTCGTACGCTAAGACTACCCCGCTCCCTCACAAGTACGCTGCCCCTAAAGCGTTGTCGTACACTGACCTGGACCCTAAACCGTCCCCGTCCCCTAACCCTAACCCTAGCCCGAACACTAACCCTAACCATTCCCCGAAGCCTGACCCTCACCCGTCCCCTAATCCTAACCCGTACGCTAACACTAGCCGCGCCCTCACACGTACGCTCCCCCTAAAGTGTTGTCGTACCCTCACCTGTACCCTAAACCGTCCCCGTCCCCTAACCCTAACCCTAGTCCGAACCCTAACACTAATCCTTCCCCGAAGCCTGACCCTCACCCGTCCCCTAATCCTAACCCATACGATAACACTAACCCCTGCCCTCACACGTACGCTCCCCCTAAAGCGTTGTCGTACCCTCACCTGGACCCCAAACCGTCCCCGTCCCCTAACACTAAACCTAGCCCGAACCCTAACCCTAACCCTTCCCCGAAGCCTGACCCTCACCCGTCCCCTAATCTTAACCCGTACGCAAACACTAACCCACACCCTGACAATTACGCTCCCCCTAAAGCATTGTCGTACCCTCACCTGGACCCTAAACCGTCCCCGTCCCCTAACCCTAACCCTAGTCCGAACCCTAACCCTAACACTTTCCCGAAGCCTGACCCTCACCCGTCCCCTAATCCTAATCCGTACGCTAGCACTAACCCGCGCCCTCAAACGTACGCTCCCCCTAATGCGTTGTCGTACCCTCACCTGGACCCTAAACCGTCCCCGTCCCCTAAGCCTAACCCTAGCCCGAACCATAACCCTAACCCTTCCCCGAAGCGTTCCCCTCACCCGTTCTGTAATCCTAACCCATACGCTAACACTAGCCTGTGCCGTCACGCGTACGCTCCCCTAAACCGTTGTCGTACCCTCACCTGGCCCCTAAACCGTCCCCATCCCCTAACCCTAACCGTAGCCCGAACCATATCCCTAATCCTTCCCCGAATCCTTCCCCTCACCCGTCCCCTAATCCTAAGCCGTACGCTAACACTAACCCGTTACCTCACATGTACGCTCCCCCTAAACTGTTGTCGTACCCTCACCTGAAACCTAAACCGTCCCCATCCCCTAACCCTAACCCTAGCACGAACCCTAACCCTAACACTTCCCCGAAGCCTTACCCTCACACGTCCCCTAAATCAAACCCGTACGCTAACACTAACCTGTGCCCTCACATGTACTCTCCCCCTAAACCGTGGTTGTACCCTCAGCTGGACCCTAAATGTTCCCCGTCCCCTTACCCTAACCCTATCCCGAACCACAACCCTAACCCTTCCTTGAAGCCTTCCCCTCTCCCGTCCCCTAATCCTAACCCGTACGCTAACAGTAACCCGTGCCCTCACACGTACGCTCACCCTAAACCGTTGTCGTACCCTCACCTGGACCCTAAACCGTCCCCGTCCCCTAACCCTAACCCTAGCCCGAACCCTAACCCTAACCCTTCCCCGAAGCCTTCCCCTCACCCGTCCCATTATCCTAACCCGTACGCTAACACTAACCCATGCCCTCACACGTACGCTCCCTTTCAACCGCTGTCGTACCCTCACCTGGACCCTAAACCGTTCCCGTCCCCTAACACTAACCCTAGCCTGAACCCTAACCCTAACACTTCCCCGAAGCCTGACCCTCACCCGTCCCCTAATCCTAACCCGTACGCTAAAACTAACTCGTGCCCTCACACGTAGGCTCCCCCTAAAACGTTGTTGTACACTCACCTGGACCCTAAACCATCCCCGATCCCTAACCCTAACACTAGTCCGAACCCTATCCCTAACACTTCCCCGAAGCCTTCCCTTCACAAGTCCCCTAAAACTAACCCGCACGCTAACACTAACCCATGCCGTCACATGTACGGTCCCCCTAAACAGTTGTTGTGCCCTCACCTGGAACCTAAACTGTCCCTATCACCTAACACTAACCCTAGCCCGAACCCTAACCCTAACCATTTCCCGAAGCCTTCCCCTCACACTTTCCCTAATCCTAATCCGTACGCTAACACTAACCCGTACCCTCACAGTTACGCTCCCCCTAAACTGTTGTCATACAGTCACCTGGACCCTAAACCGTCCCCGTCCCCTAACCATAACCTTAGCTCGAACCCTAACGCAAACCCTTCCCCGAATCCTGACCCTTACACGTCCGCTAATCCTAACCCGTACGCTAACACTAACCCGTGCCCTCACACGTACGCTCCCCCTAAAGCGTTGTCGTACCCACACCTGGACCCTAAACCGTCCCCGTGCCCTAACCCTAACCCTAGCCCGAACCCTAACCCTAACCTTTCCCTGAAGCCTGACAGTCACCTGTCCCCTATTCCTAACCCGTACGCTAACAGTAACCCATGCCCTCACACGTACGCTCCCCCTAAAGCGTTGTAGTACCCTCACCTGGACCCTAAACCGTCCCCGTCCCCTAACCCTAACCCTAGCCCGAACCCTAACCCTAACCCTTCCCCGAAGCCTGACCCTCACCCGTCCCCTATTCCTAACCCGTACACTAACACTAACCCGCGCCCTCACACGTACGCTTCCCCTAAAGCGTTGTCGTACCCTCACCTGGACCCTAAACCGTCCCCGTCCAATAACCCTAACCCTAGCCCGAACCCTAACACTAACACTTCCCCGAAGCCTGACCCTCACCCGTCCCCTAATCCTAACCCATACGCTAACACTAACCCACGCACTCACACGTACTCTCCTCCTAAAGCGTTGTCGTACCCTCACCTTTACCTTAAGCTGTCCCCGTCCCCTAACCCTAACCCTAGCCCGAACCCTAACCCTAACCCTTCCCCGAAGCCTGACCCTCACCCGTCCCCTAATCCTAACCCGTACGCTAAGACTAACCCGCGCCCTCACACATACGCTCCACCTAAAGCGTTGTCGTACCCTCACCTGGACCCTAAACCGTCCCCGTCCCCTAACCCTAACCATAGCCCGAAACCTAAGCCTAACACTTCCCAAAAGCCTGATCCTCAGCCGTCCCCTAATCCTAACTCGAACGCTAACACTAACCCACGCCATCACACGTACTCTCCCCCTAAAGCGTTGTCGTACCCTCACCTGGAGCCTAAACCGTTCCCGTCCCCTAACCCTAACCCTAGCCCAAACCCTAAAGCTAACGCTTCCCCTCAGCCTGGCCCTCACCCGTCCCCTAATCCTATCCCGTACGCTAACACTAGCCCTCGCCCTCACACGTACGCTCCCCCTAAATCATTGTCGTACCCTCACCTGAACCCTAAACCGTCCCCGTCCCCTAACCTTAAACCTAGCCCGAACCGTAACCCTAACCCTTCCTTGAAGCCTGACCCTTACCGGTCCCGTAATCCTAACACTTACGCTAACACTAACCCACGCCCTCACACGTATGCTCCCCCTAAAGCGTTGTCGTACCCTCACCTGCACCCTAAACCGTCCCCGTCCCCTATCCCTAACCCTAGCCCGAACCCTAAGCCTAACCCTTCCCCGAAGCCTGACACTCACACGTACCCTAATCCTAAACCATACGCTAACACTAACCCGCGCCCTCTCACGTACGCTCCCCCTAAAGCATTGTCGTACCCTCACCTGGACCCTAAACCGTCCCTGTCCCCTAACCCTAACCCTAGCCCGAACCCTAACACTAACCCTTACCCGAAGCCTGACACTCAACCGTCCCCTAATCCTAAACCTTATGCTAAGACTAACCCACACTCTCACACGTACGCTCACCCTAAAGCGTTGTCGTAACCTCCCCTGGACCCTAAACCGTCCCCGTCCCCTAACCCTAACCCTAGCCCGAACCCTAACCCTAAACCATCCCCGAAGCCTGACCCTCACCAGTCCCCTAATCCTAAACCGTACGCTAACATTAACCCGTGGCCTAACACGTACGCTCCCCTTAAAGCGTTGTCGTACCCTCACCTGGACCCTAAACCGTCCCCGTCCCCTAACCCTAACCCTAGACCGAACCCTAACCCTAACCCTTCCCCGAAGCCTGACACTTACTCGTCGCCTTACCCTAAACCGTACGCTAACACTAACCCGCGCCCTCTCACGTACGCTCCCCCTAAAGCTTTGTCCTACCCTCACCTGGACCCTAAACCGTCCCCGTCCCCTAACCCTAACCTTAGCCCGAACCCTAACCCTAACCCATCCCCAAAACCTGACCCTCACCCGTCCTGTAATCCTAACCCGTACGCTAACACTAACTCGCGCCCTCACATGTACACTCCCCTAAAGCATTGTCGTACCCTCACCTGGACCCTAAACCGTCCCCGTCCCCTAACCCTAACCCTACCCAAACCCTAAACCTAACACTTCCCCGAAGCCTGACCCTCACCCGTCCCCTAATCCTAACCCGTACGTTAACAGTAATCCACGGCCTCACACGTACGCTCCCCCTAAAGCGTTGTCGTACCCTCACCTGGAACCTAAACCGTCCCCGTCCCATTACCCTAACCCTAGACCGAACCCTAACCCTAAACCTTCCCCGAAGCCTGACCCTCACCCGTCCCCTAATCCTAGCCTGTACGTTGAAACTAACCCACGCCCTCACACGTACGCTCCCCCTAAAGCGTTGTCGTACCCTCACCTGGACCCTAAACCGTCCCCGTCCCCTAACCCTAACCCTAGCACGAACCCTAACCCTAACCCTTCCCCAAACCTGACCCTCACACATCACCTATTCCTAGCCCGTACGCTAACTCTAACCCGCGCCCTCACACGTACGCTCCCCCTAAAGCGTTGTCGTACCCTCACCTGGACCCTAAACCTTCCCCGTCCCCTAACCCTAACCCTAGCCCAAACCCTAACCCTAAGCCATCCCCGAAGCCTGACCCTCACCCGTCCCGTAATCCTAACCCGTACCCTAAAACTAACCTTTGCCCTCACACGTTCACTCCCCCTAAAGCATTGTCCTACCCTCACATGGACCCTAAACCGTCCCCGTCCCCTGGCCCTAACCCTAGCCCAAACCCTAAAGCTAACCCTTCCCCGAAGCCTGACCCTCACCCGTCCCCTAATCCTAAACCGTACGCTAACACTAACCCGCGGACTCACACGTACGCTCCCCCTAAAGCGTTGACGTACACTCACCTGGACCCAAAACCGTCCCCTAAACCTAACCCTAACCCTAGCCCGAACCCTAATCCTAACCCTTCCTCGAAGCCTGACCCTCTCCCGTCCCCTAATCCTAACCCGTACGCTAACACTAATCCGCGCCCTCACACGTACGCTCCCCCAAATCGTTGTCGTACCCTCACCTGGACCCTAAACCGTCCCGGGCCCCTAACCCTAACCCTAGCCCCAACCCTAATCCTAACCCTTCCTCGAAGCCTGACCCTCACCCGTCCCCTAATCCTAACCCTTACGCTAACACTAACCCGCGCCCTCACACGTACGCTCCCCCAAATCATTGTCGTACCCTCACCTGGACCCTAAACCGTCCCCGTCCCCTAACCCTAACCCTAGCCCAAACCCTAAAGCTAACCCTTCCCCGAAGCCTGACCCTCACCCGTCCCCTAATCCTAATCCGTACGCTAACAGTAACCCGCGGCCTCACACGTACGCTCCCCCTAAAGCGTTGTCGTACCCTCACCTGGACCCAAAACCGTCCCCGTCCCCTAACCCTAACCCTAGCCCGAACCCTAAACCTTAGGCTTCCCCGAAACCTGACCCTCACACGTCCCCTAATCCTAACCCGTACGCTAACACTAACCCGCGCCATAACATGTACACTCCCCCTAAAGCATTGTCATACCCTCACCTGAACCCTAAACCGTCACCGTCCCCTATCGCTAACCCTATACCGAACCCTAAACCTATCCGCTCCCCGAAGCCTGACACTCACCCGTCCCCTAATCCCAACCCGTACGCTAACACTAACCCGCGACCTCACACGTACGCTCCCCCTAAAGCGTTGTCGTACCCTCACCTGGACCCTAAACCGTCCCCGTCCCCTAACCCTAACTCTAGCCCGAAACCTAACCCTAATCCTTCCTCGAAGCCTGACCCTCACACGTCCCCTAATCCTAACACGTACGCTAACACTAACACGCGCCCTCACACGTATGCTCCCTCTAAAGCGTTGTCGTACCCTCACCTAGACCCTAACCCGTCCCCGTCCCCTAACCCTAATCCTAGCCCGAACCCTAACCCTAACACTTCCCCGAAGCCTGACCCTCACCAGTCCCATAATCCTAGCCCGTACGTTAAAACTAACCCGCGCCCTCACACGTACGCTCCCCCTAAAGCGTTGTCGTACCCTCACCTGGACCCTAAACCGTCCCCGTCCCCTAACCCTAACCCTAGACCGAACCCTAAACCTAACACTTCCCCGAAGCCTGACCCTCACCCGTCCCGTAATACTAACCCGTACGCTAACACTAACCGGCAACCTCACACGTACGCTCCCCCTAAAGCGTTGTCGTACCCTCACATGGACCCTAAACCGTCCCCGTCCCATAACCGTAACCCTAGCCCGAACCATAACCCTAACCCTTCCTCAAAGCCTGACCCTCACCCGTCCCCTAATCCTAACACGTACGCTAACACTAATCTGCGCCCTCACACGTACGCTCCCCCTAAAGTGTTGTCGTACCCTCACCTGGACCCTAAACCTTCCCCGTCCCCTTACCCTAACCCTAGCCCGAACCCTAACCCTAACCCTACCCGGAAACCTGACCCTCACACATCCTCTATTCGTAGCCCGTACGCTAACTCTAACCCGCGCCCTCACAATTACGCTCCCCCTAAAGCATTGTAGTACCCTCACCTGGACCCTACACCGTCCCTGTACCCTAAACCTAACCCTAGCCCAAACCCTAACACTAACCCATCCCCGAAGCCTGACCCACACCCTTCCCGTAATCCTAACCCGTACCCTAACACTAACCCGTGCCCTCATACGTACACTCCCCCTAAAGCATTGTCATACCCTCACCTGGACCCTAAAACGTCCCCGACCCCTGGCCCTAACCCTAGCCCAAACGCTAAAGCTAACCCTTCCCCGAAGCCTGACCCTCACCCGTCCCCTAATCCTAACCCGTACGCTAACAGTAACCCACGGCCTCACACGTACGCTCCCCCTAAAGCTTTGTCGTACCCTCACCTGGACACAAAACCGTCCCCGTCCCCTAACCCTAACCCTAGCCCGAACCCTAAACCTTAGGCTTCCCCGAAACCAGACCCTCACACGTCCCCTAATCCTAACCCGTACGCTAACACTATCCCACACCATAACATGTACACTCCCCCTAAAGCATTGTCATACCATCACCTGAACCCTAAACCGTCACCGTCCCCTATCGCTAACCCTATACCGAACCCTAACCCTAACCCCTCCCCGAAGCCTGACACTCACCCGTCCCCAATTCCCAACCCGTACGCTAACACTAACCCGCGACCTCACACGTACGCTCCCCCTAAAGCGTTGTCGTACCCTCACCTGGACCCTAAACCGTCCCTGTCCCCTAACCCTAACCCTAGACCGAACCCTAAACCTAACACTTCCCCGAAGCCTGACTCTCACCCGTCCCGTAATCCTAACCCGTACGCTAACACTAACCGGCACCCTCACACGTACGCTCCCCCTAAAGCGTTGTCGTACCCTCACCTGGACCCTAAACCGTCCCCGTCCCCTAACCCTAACCCTAGCCCAAACCCTAACCCTAACACTTCTCCGAAGCCTGACACTCACACGTCCCCTAATCCTAACCCGTACGCTAACACTAACCCGCGCCCTCACACGTACGCTCCCCCTAAAGCGTTGTCGTACCCTCACCTGGACCCTAAACCGTTCCCGTCCCCTAACCCTAACCCTAGCCCGAACCCTAACCATAACCCTTCCTCGAAGCCTGACCCTCACCCGTCCCCTAATCCTAGCCTGTACGTTGAAAGTATCCCGCGCCCTCACACGTAAGTGCCCCCTAAAGCGTTGTCGTACCCTCACCTGCACCCTAAACAGTCCCCGTCCCCTCACCCTAACCCTAGCCTGAACCCTAACCCTAACCCTTCCCGGAAACCTGACCCTCACACATCCCCTATTCCTAGCCCGTATGCTAACTCTAACCTGCGCCCTCACACATACGCTCCCCCTAAAGCGTTGTCGTACCCTCACCTGGACCCTAAACCGTCCCCGTCCCCTAAACCTAACCCTAGCCCGAACCCTAACCCTAACCCATCCCCGAAGCCTGACCCTCACCCGTCCCCTAATCCTAACCCTTATGCTAACTCTAAACCGCGCCCTCAAACATACGCTCCCCCTAATGTGTTGTTGTACCCTCACCTGGACCCTAAACCGTCCCCGTCCCCTATCGCTAACCCTATACCGAACCCTAACCCTAACCCCTCTCCGAAGCCTGACACTCACCTGTCCCCTAATCCCAACCCGTACGCTAACACTAAGCAGCGCCCTAACACGTACACTCCCCCTTAAACGTTGTCGTACACTCACCTGGACCCTAAACCGTTCCCGTCCCTTAACCCTAACCCTAGCCCGATCCCTAAACCTAACACTGCCCCGAAGCCTGACCCTCACCCGTCCCCTAATCCTAAACTTTATGCTAACTCTAACACGCACCCTCACACATACGCTCCCCCTAAAGCGTTGTTGCACCCTCACCTGGACCCTAAAACGTCCCCGTCCCCTAACCCTAACCCTAGCCCGAACCCTAACAGTTACCCTTCCCCGAAACCTTACCCTCAACCGTCCCCTAATCCTAACACGTACACTAACACTAACCCGCGCCCTCACACGTATGCTCCCCCTAAATCGTTGTCGTACCCTCACCTGGACCCTAAACCGTCCACGTCCCCTAACCCTAAACCTAGCCCGAACCCTAACCCTAACCCTTCCCCGAAGCCTGATCCTCACCCATCCCCTTATCCTAAACCGTACGCTAACACTAACCTGTGCCCTCACACGTACGCTCCCCCTAAAGCGTTGTCGTACCATCACCTGGACCCTAAACCGTCCCCTAAGCCTAACCCTAACCGTATCCCGAAACCTAATCCTAACACTTCCCCGAAGTCTGACCCTCTCCCGTTTCCTAATCCTAAACCGTACGCTAACACTAACCCGCGCCCTCACACGTACGCTCCCACTACAACGTTGTCATACCCTCACCTGGACCCTAAACCGTCCCCGGCCCCTAACCATAACCCTGGCCCGAACCCTAGCCCTAACCCTTCCCCGAAGCCTTACACTCACCTGTCCCCTAATCCTACCCGAACGCTAACACTAACCCGCGCCCTCACACGTACACTCCCCCTAAATCATAGTCGTACCCTCACCTGGACCCTAAACCATCCCCGTCCCCTAACCCTAACCCTAGCCCGAACCCTAACCCTAACCCTTCCCCGAAGCGTGACCCTGAAACCTCCCCTAATCCTATCCCGTACGCTAACTCTAATCGGCGTCCTTACATGTACACTCCCCCTAAATCGTAGTCGTTCCCTCACCTGGACCCTAAACCGTTCCCGTCCCCTAACCCTAACCCTAGCCCAAAACCTAACCCTAATCCTTCCCTGAAGCCTTCCCCTCACCCGTCCCCTAATCCTAACCAGTACGCTAACACTAAATCGCGCCCTCACACATACGCTCCCCCTAAAGCGTTGACATACCCTCACCTGGTCCCTGAACCGTCCCCGTCCCCTAACCCTAACCCTAGCCCGCACCCTAACCCTAAACCTTCCTGGAAACCTGACCACACCCGTCCCCTAATCCTGACCCGTACGCTAACACTAACCCACGCCCTCACACGAATGCTCCCTCTAAAGCGTTGTCGTACCCTCATCTGGACCCTAAACCGTCCCCGTCCCCTAACCCTAACCCTAGCCCGAACCCTAACCCTAACCCTTCCCCGAAGCCTGACCCTAATCTGTGCCCTAATCCTAACCCGTACACTAACACTAACCCATGCCCTCACTCGTATGCTCCCCGTAAACCGTTGTCGTACACTCACCTGGAACCTAAACCGTCCCCATCCCCTTACCCTCACCCTAGTCCGAACCCTAGCCCTAACCATTTCCCGAAACCTGACTCTCACCCGTCCCCGAATCCTAATCCGTACGCTAACACTAACACACGCCCTCACACGTACGGTCCCCCTAAAGCGCTGTCGTACCCTCACCTGGACCCTAAACTGTCCCCATCCCCTAACCCTAAACCTAGCCCGAACCCTAAACCTAACACTTCCCCGAAGCCTGACCCTCACCCGTCCCAGAATCCTAACCCGTACGCTAACACTAACACACGCCCTCACACGTATGCTCCCCCTAAAGCGTTGTCGTACCCTCACCTGGACCCTAAACCGTCCCCGTCCCCTAACCCTAACCCTAGACCGAACCCTAACCCTAAACCTTCCCCGAAGCGTGACCCTCACGCGTCCCCGAATCCTAACACGTACGCTAATGCTAACATGCAACTTCACACGTACGCTCCCCCTAAAGCGTTGTCGTACCGTCACCTGGACCCTAAATCGTCCCCGTCCTCTAACCCTAACCCTAGCCCGAACACTAACCCTAACTCTTCACCGAAGCCTGACCCTCAGCCGTCCCATAATCCTAGCCGGTACGCTAACACTAACCTGCGCCTCACACGTACGCTCCCCCTAAAGCGTTGTCGTAGTCTCACCTGGACCCTAAACCGTCCCCGTCCCCTAAACCTAATCCTAGTCCGAACCCTAACCCTAACCCTTCCCCGAAGCCTGACCCTCACTCGTCCCCTAATACAAGCCCGTACGCTAAAACTAACCAGCGCCCTCACACGTACGCTCCCACTAAAGCGTTGTCGTACCCTCACCTGGACCCTAAACCGTCCCCGTCCTCTAACCCTAACGCTAGCCCGAACCCTAACCCTATCCCTTCCCCGAAGCCTGACCCTCACCCGTCCCATAATCCTAACCCGTAACCTTACACTAACCCGCGCCTTCACACGTACGCTCCCCCTAAAGCATTGTCGTACCCTCACCTGGACCCTAAACCGTCCCCGTCCCCTAACCCTAAACTTAGCCCAAACCCTATCCCTTACCCTTCCCCGAAGGTTCCCCTCACCTGTCCCCAAATCCTAACCGGTACGCTAACACTAACACGTGCCCTCACAGGTACCCTCCCCGTAAACCGCTGTCGACCCTCACCTGGACCCTAAACCGTCCTGGTCCCGTAACACTAACCCTAGCCAGAACCCTAAACCTAACCCTTCCCCGAAGCCTTCCCGTCACCAGTCCCCTAATCCTAACCCGTACGCTAACACTAACTGTGCCCTCACACGTACACTCCCCCTAAACCATGTGGTACCATCACCTGGATCCTATACCGTCCCCGTCCCCTAACCCTCACCCTAGACCGAACCCTAGCCCTAACCATTCCCCGAAGCCTGACCCTCACCCGTCAACTAATCCTATCCCGTACGCTAACTCTAACCGGCGCCCGTACACTTACGCTCCCCCTAAATCGTTGTCGTACCCTCACCTGGACCCTAAACCGTCCCAGTCCCCTAACCCTAACACTAGCCCGAACCCAAACCGTAACCCTTCCCTGAAGTCTGACTCTCACCCGTCCCGAATCCTAACCAGTACGCTAACACTAACTCACGCCCTCACACGTACGCTCCCCCTAAAGCGTTGTCGTACCCTCACCTGGACCCTAAACCGTCCACGTCCCATTACCCTAACCCTAGACCGAACCCTAACCCTAAACCTTCCCCGAAGCCTGACCCTCACCCGTCCCCTAATCCTAACCCGTACGCTAACACTAACCCGCGCCCTCACACGTACGCTCCCCCTAAAGCATTGTCGTACACTCACCTGGACCCTAAACCGTCCCCATCCCCAACACTAAACCTAGCCCGATACCTAAACCTAACCCTTCCCAGAAACCTGACCCTCACACGTCCCCTAATCCTAACCCGTACGCTAACACTAACCCGCACCCTCACACGTAAGCTCCCCTTAAAGCGTTGTCGTACCCTAACCTGGACCCTAAACCATCCCCGTCCCCTAACCCTAACCCTAGCCCGAATCGTAACCCTAACCCTTCCCCGAAGCCTGACCCTCACATGTCCCATAATCCTAACCCGCACGCTAACACTAACCCGCGCCCTCACACGTACGCTCCCCCTAAAGTGTTGTCATACCCTCACCTTTAACCTAAAACGTCCCCGTCCCCTAACCCTAACCCTAGCACAAACCCTAACCCTAACCCTTCCCCGAAACCTGACGCTCACCCGTCCCCTAATCCTAAACCGTACGCTAACACTAACACGCTCCTGCACACGTACGCTCCACCTGAAGCGTTGTCGTACCCTCACCTGGACCCTAAGCCGTCCCCGTCCCCTAACACTAACCCTAGCACGAACCCTAACCCTAACCGTTCCCCGAAGCCTGAACCTCACCCGTCCCCTAATCCTAACCCGTACGTTAACACTAACCCGCGCCCTCACACGTACGCTCCCCCTAAAGCATTGTCGTACCCTCACCTGGACCCTAAGCCGTCCCCGTCCCCTAACCCTAACCCTAGCCAGAACCCTAACCCTAACCCTTCCCCGAAGCCTGACCCTCAACCCTCCCCTAATCCTAACCCTTACGCTAACACTAACCACACCCTCACACGTATGCTCCCCCTAAAGCGTTGTCGTACCCTCACCTGGACCCTAAACTGTCCCCGTCTCCTAACGCTTACCCTAGCCCGAACCCTAACCCTAAATCTTCCCCGAAGCCTGACCCTCACCCGTCCCCTAATCCTAACCCGTACGCTAACTCTAACCCGCGCCCTCACACGTACTCTCCCCCTAAAGCGTTGTCGTACCCTCACCTGGACCCTAAACCGTCCCCGTCCCCTAAACCTAACCCTAGCCCGAACCCTAACCCTAACCCTTCCCCGAAGCCTGACCCTCACCTGTCCCCTAATCCTAACCCGTAGGCTAACACTAACCCGCGCCCTCACACGTACGCTCCCCCTAAAGTGGTGTCGTAACCTCACCTCGACCCTAAACCGTCCCCGTCCCCTAACCCTAACCCTAGCCTGAACCCTAAACTTAACACTTCCCCGTAGCCTGACACTAACCCGTCCCCTAATCCTAACCCGTACGCTAACACTAACCCGCGCCCTCACACGTACGCTGCCCCTAAAGCGTTGTCGTATTCTCACCTGGACCCTTTACGGCCCCCGTCCCGTAACCCTAACCCTAGCCAGAAACCTAACACTAACACTTCCCCGAAGCCTGTCCCTCAACAGACTCATAATCCTTAACCGTACGCTAACACTAACCCACGCCCTCACACGTACACTGCCCCTAAAGCGTTGTCGTACCCTCACCTGGACCCTAAACCGTCCCCGTCCCCTAACCCTAACCCTAGCCCGAACCCTAACCCTAACCCTTCCCCGAAGCCTGACCCTCACCCGTCCCCTGATCCTAACCCGTACGCTAAAACTAACCCGTGCCCTCACACGTACACTCCCCGTAAAGCGTATTCGTACCCTCACCTGGACCCTAAACCGTCCCCATCCAATAACCCTAACCTTAGCCCGAACCCTAACCCTAACCCTTCCCCGAAGCCTGACCCTCACCCGGCCCATAATCCTATCCCGTACGCTAACACTAAACTTCGGCCTCACACGTACGCGCCCACTAAAGCGTTGTCATACACTCACCTGGACCCTAAACCGTCCCCTTCCCCTAACCCTAACCCTAGCCCAAACCCTAACCCTAACTTTTCCCCGAAGCCTGACACTCACCCGTCCCCTAATCCTAACCCGTACGCTAACACTAACCTGCGCCCTCACACGTACGCTCCCACTAAAGTGTTGTCGTACCCTCACCTGGACCCTAAACCTTCCCCGTCCCATAACCATAACCCTAGCCCAAACCCTAACCCTAACACTTCCCCGAAGCCTGACCCTCACCAGTCCCCTAATCCTAAGCCGTACGTTAACACTAACCCGCGCCCTCACAGTACGCTCCCCTTAAAGCGTTGTCGTACCCTCACATGGACCCTAAACCGTCCCCGTCCCATAACCGTAACCGTAGCCCTAACCCTAACCCTAACCCTTCCCCGAAGCCTGTCCCTCACCTGTCCCCTAATCCTAACCCGTACGCTAACACTAACATGCGCCCTCACACGTACGCTCCCCCTAAAGTGTTGTCGTACCCTCACCTGGACCCTAAACCTTCCCCGTCCCCTTACCCTAACCCTAGCCCGAACCCTAACCCTAACCCTACCCGGAAACCTGACCCTCACAAATCCTCTATTCGTAGCCCGTACGCTAACTCTAACCCGCGCCCTCACAATTACGCTCCCCCTAAAGCGTTGTAGTACCCTCACCTGGACCCTAAACCGTCCCTGTCCCCTAAACCTAACCCTAGCCCAAACCCTAACACTATCCCATCCCCGAAGCCTGACCCACACCCGTCCCGTAATCCTAACCCGTACCCTAACACTAACCCGTGCCCTCACATGTACACTCCCCCTAAAGCATTGTCATACCCTCACCTGGACCCTAAAACGTCCCCGACCCCTGGCCCTAACCCTAGCCCAAACGCTAAAGCTAACCCTTCCCCGAAGCCTGACCCTCACCCGTCCCCTAATCCTAACCCGTACGCTAACAGTAACCCACGGCCTCACACGTACGCTCCCCCTAAAGCTTTGTCGTACCCTCACCTGGACCCAAAACCGTCCCCGTCCCCTAACCCTAACCCTAGCCCGAACCCTAAACCTTAGGCTTCCCCAAACCTGACCCTCACACGTCCCCTAATCCTAACCCGTACGCTAACACTATCCCGCGCCATAACATGTACACTCCCCCTAAAGCATTGTCATACCCTCACCTGAACCCTAAACCGTCACCGTCCCCTATCGCTAACCCTATACCGAACCCTAACCCTAACCCCTCCCCGAAGCCTGACACTCACCCGTCCCCTAATCCCAACCCGTACGCTAACACTAACCCGCGAACTCACACGTACGCTCCCCCTAAAGCGTTGTCGTACCCTCACCTGGACCCTAAACCGTCCCCGTCCCCTAACCCTAACCCTAGACCGAACCCTAAACCTAACACTTCCCCGAAGCCTGACCCTCACCCGTCCCGTAATCCTAACCCGTACGCTAACACTAACCGGCACCCTCACACGTACGCTCCCCCTAAAGCGTTGTCGTACCCTCACCTGGACCCTAAACCGTCCCCGTCCCCTAACCCTAACCCTAGTCCGAACCCTAACCCTAACACTTCCCCGAAGCCTGACACTCACACGTCCCCTAATCCTAACCCGTACGCTAACACTAACCCGCGCGCTCACACGTACGCTCCCCCTAAAGCGTTGTCGTACCCTCACCTGGACCCTAAACCGTCCCCGTCCCCTAACACTAACCATAGCCCGAACCCTAACCATAACCCTTCCCCGAAGCCTGACCCTCACCCGTCCCCTAATCCTAGCCTGTACGTTGAAAGTATCCCGCGCCCTCACACGTACGCGCCCCCTAAAGCGTTGTCGTACCCTCACCTGCACCCTAATCCGTCCCCGTCCCCTCACCCAAACCCTAGCCTGAACCCTAACCCTAACCCTTCCCGGAAACCTGACCCTCACACATCCCCTATTCCTAGCCCGTATGCTAACTCTAACCCGCGCCCTCACACATACGCTCCCCCTAAAGCGTTGTCGTACCCTCACCTGGACCCTAAACCGTCCCCTTCCCCTAAACCTAACCCTAGCCCGAACCCTAACCCTAACCCTTCCCCGAAGCCTGACCCTCACCCGTCCCCTAATCCTAACCCGTACGCTAACACTAACCTGCGCCCTCACACGTACGCTCCCCCTAAAGCATTGTCGTACACTCACCTGGACACTAAACCGTCCCCATCCCCAACCCTAACCTAGCCCGATACCTAACCCTAACCTTTCCCCGAAACCTGACCCTCACCCGTCCCCTAATCCTAACCCGTACGCTAACACTAACCCGTGCCCTCACACGTAAGCTCCCCTTAAAGCGTTGTCGTACCCTCACCTGGACCCAAACCGTCCCCATCCCGTAACCGTAACCGTAGCCCTAACCCTAACCCTAACCCTTCTCCGAAGCCTTCCCGTCACTACTCCACTAATCCTAACCCGTACGCTAACACTAACTGTGCCCTCACACGTACACTCCCCCTAAACCATGTGGTACACTCAACTGGACCCTAAACCGTCCCCGTCCCCTAACACTCACCCTAGCCCGAACCCTAGCCCTAACACTTCCCCGAAGCCTGACCCTCACCCGTCCCCTAATCCTAAGCCGTACGCTAACACTAACCCGCGCCCTCACACGTACACTCCCCTTAAAGCGTTGTCGTACCCTCACTTCGACCCTAAACCGTCCCCGTCCAGTAACCCTAACCCTAGCCCAAACCCTAACCCTAACCCTTCCCCGAAGCCTGACCCTCACCCGTCCCCTAATCCTAACCCGTACGCTAACACTAACCCACGCCCTCACACCTTCGCTCCCCCTAAAGCATTGTGGTACACTCACCTGGACCCTAAATCATCCCCATCCCCTAACACTAACCCTAGGCTGAACCCTAACCCTAACCCTTCCCCGAAGCCTGACCCTCACCCCTCCCCTAATCCTAACCGTTACGCTAACACTAACCCACACCCTCACATGTACGCTCCCCCTAAAGCGTTGTCGTACCCTCACCTGGACCCTAAACCGTCCCCGTCCCCTAAATTTTACCCTAGCCCGAACCCTAACCCTAACCCTTCCCCGAAGCCTGACACTCACCCGTCCCCTAATCCTAAACCGTACGCTAACACTAACCCACGCTCTCACACGTACTCTCCCCCTAAAGCGTTGTCGTACCCTCACCTGGACCCTAAACCGTCCCCGTCCCCTAAACCTAACCCTAGCCCGAACCCTAACCCTAACCCTTCCCCGAAGCCTGACCCTCACCTGTCCCCTAATCCTAACCCGTAGGCTAACACTAACCCGCGCCCTCACACGTACGCTCCCCCTAAAGTGGTGTCGTAACCTCACCTCGACCCTAAACCGTCCCCGTCCCCTAACCCTAACCCTAGCCTGAACCCTAAACTTAACACTTCCCCGTAGCCTGACACTAACCCGTCCCCTAATCCTAACCCGTACGCTAACACTAACCCGCGCCCTCACACGTACGCTGCCCCTAAAGCGTTGTCGTATTCTCACCTGGACCCTTTACGGCCCCCGTCCCGTAACCCTAACCCTAGCCAGAAACCTAACACTAACACTTCCCCGAAGCCTGTCCCTCAACAGACTCATAATCCTTAACCGTACGCTAACACTAACCCACGCCCTCACACGTACACTGCCCCTAAAGCGTTGTCGTACCCTCACCTGGACCCTAAACCGTCCCCGTCCCCTAACCCTAACCCTAGCCCGAACCCTAACCCTAACCCTTCCCCGAAGCCTGACCCTCACCCGTCCCCTGATCCTAACCCGTACGCTAAAACTAACCCGTGCCCTCACACGTACACTCCCCGTAAAGCGTATTCGTACCCTCACCTGGACCCTAAACCGTCCCCATCCAATAACCCTAACCTTAGCCCGAACCCTAACCCTAACCCTTCCCCGAAGCCTGACCCTCACCCGGCCCATAATCCTATCCCGTACGCTAACACTAAACTTCGGCCTCACACGTACGCGCCCACTAAAGCGTTGTCATACACTCACCTGGACCCTAAACCGTCCCCTTCCCCTAACCCTAACCCTAGCCCAAACCCTAACCCTAACTTTTCCCCGAAGCCTGACACTCACCCGTCCCCTAATCCTAACCCGTACGCTAACACTAACCTGCGCCCTCACACGTACGCTCCCACTAAAGTGTTGTCGTACCCTCACCTGGACCCTAAACCTTCCCCGTCCCATAACCATAACCCTAGCCCAAACCCTAACCCTAACACTTCCCCGAAGCCTGACCCTCACCAGTCCCCTAATCCTAAGCCGTACGTTAACACTAACCCGCGCCCTCACAGTACGCTCCCCTTAAAGCGTTGTCGTACCCTCACATGGACCCTAAACCGTCCCCGTCCCATAACCGTAACCGTAGCCCTAACCCTAACCCTAACCCTTCCCCGAAGCCTGTCCCTCACCTGTCCCCTAATCCTAACCCGTACGCTAACACTAACATGCGCCCTCACACGTACGCTCCCCCTAAAGTGTTGTCGTACCCTCACCTGGACCCTAAACCTTCCCCGTCCCCTTACCCTAACCCTAGCCCGAACCCTAACCCTAACCCTACCCGGAAACCTGACACTCACAAATCCTCTATTCGTAGCCCGTACGCTAACTCTAACCCGCGCCCTCACAATTACGCTCCCCCTAAAGCGTTGTAGTACCCTCACCTGGACCCTAAACCGTCCCTGTCCCCTAAACCTAACCCTAGCCCAAACCCTAACACTATCCCAACCCCGAAGCCTGACCCACACCCGTCCCGTAATCCTAACCCGTACCCTAACACTAACCCGTGCCCTCACATGTACACTCCCCCTAAAGCATTGTCATACCCTCACCTGGACCCTAAAACGTCCCCGACCCCTGGCCCTAACCCTAGCCCAAACGCTAAAGCTAACCCTTCCCCGAAGCCTGACCCTCACCCGTCCCCTAATCCTAACCCGTACGCTAACAGTAACCCACGGCCTCACACGTACGCTCCCCCTAAAGCTTTGTCGTACCCTCACCTGGACCCAAAACCGTCCCCGTCCCCTAACCCTAACCCTAGCCCGAACCCTAAACCTTAGGCTTCCCCAAACCTGACCCTCACACGTCCCCTAATCCTAACCCGTACGCTAACACTATCCCGCGCCATAACATGTACACTCCCCCTAAAGCATTGTCATACCCTCACCTGAACCCTAAACCGTCACCGTCCCCTATCGCTAACCCTATACCGAACCCTAACCCTAACCCCTCCCCGAAGCCTGACACTCACCCGTCCCCTAATCCCAACCCGTACGCTAACACTAACCCGCGAACTCACACGTACGCTCCCCCTAAAGCGTTGTCGTACCCTCACCTGGACCCTAAACCGTCCCCGTCCCCTAACCCTAACCCTAGACCGAACCCTAAACCTAACACTTCCCCGAAGCCTGACCCTCACCCGTCCCGTAATCCTAACCCGTACGCTAACACTAACCGGCACCCTCACACGTACGCTCCCCCTAAAGCGTTGTCGTACCCTCACCTGGACCCTAAACCGTCCCCGTCCCCTAACCCTAACCCTAGTCCGAACCCTAACCCTAACACTTCCCCGAAGCCTGACACTCACACGTCCCCTAATCCTAACCCGTACGCTAACACTAACCCGCGCGCTCACACGTACGCTCCCCCTAAAGCGTTGTCGTACCCTCACCTGGACCCTAAACCGTCCCCGTCCCCTAACACTAACCATAGCCCGAACCCTAACCATAACCCTTCCCCGAAGCCTGACCCTCACCCGTCCCCTAATCCTAGCCTGTACGTTGAAAGTATCCCGCGCCCTCACACGTACGCGCCCCCTAAAGCGTTGTCGTACCCTCACCTGCACCCTAATCCGTCCCCGTCCCCTCACCCAAACCCTAGCCTGAACCATAACCCTAACCCTTCCCGGAAACCTGACCCTCACACATCCCCTATTCCTAGCCCGTATGCTAACTCTAACCCGCGCCCTCACACATACGCTCCCCCTAAAGCGTTGTCGTACCCTCACCTGGACCCTAAACCGTCCCCTTCCCCTAAACCTAACCCTAGCCCGAACCCTAACCCTAACCCTTCCCCGAAGCCTGACCCTCACCCGTCCCCTAATCCTAACCCGTACGCTAACACTAACCTGCGCCCTCACACGTACGCTCCCCCTAAAGCATTGTCGTACACTCACCTGGACACTAAACCGTCCCCATCCCCAACCCTAACCTAGCCCGATACCTAACCCTAACCTTTCCCCGAAACCTGACCCTCACCCGTCCCCTAATCCTAACCCGTACGCTAACACTAACCCGTGCCCTCACACGTAAGCTCCCCTTAAAGCGTTGTCGTACCCTCACCTGGACCCAAACCGTCCCCATCCCCTAACCGTAACCGTAGCCCTAACCCTAACCCTAACCCTTCTCCGAAGCCTTCCCGTCACTACTCCACTAATCCTAACCCGTACGCTAACACTAACTGTGCCCTCACACGTACACTCCCCCTAAACCATGTGGTACACTCAACTGGACCCTAAACCGTCCCCGTCCCCTAACACTCACCCTAGCCCGAACCCTAGCCCTAACACTTCCCCGAAGCCTGACCCTCACCAGTCCCCTAATCCTAAGCCGTACGCTAACACTAACCCGCGCCCTCACACGTACACTCCCCTTAAAGCGTTGTCGTACCCTCACTTCGACCCTAAACCGTCCCCGTCCCCTAAACCTAACCCTAGCCCAAACCCTAACCCTAACCCTTCCCCGAAGCCTGACTCTCACCCGTCCCCTAATCCTAACCCGTACGCTAACACTAACCCACGCCCTCACACCTTCGCTCCCCCTAAAGCATTGTGGTACACTCACCTGGACCCTAAATCATCCCCATCCCCTAACACTAACCCTAGGCTGAACCCTAACCCTAACCCTTCCCCGAAGCCTGACCCTCACCCCTCCCCTAATCCTAACCGTTACGCTAACACTAACCCACACCCTCACATGTACGCTCCCCCTAAAGCGTTGTCGTACCCTCACCTGGACCCTAAACCGTCCCCGTCCCCTAAATTTTACCCTAGCCCGAACCCTAACCCTAACCCTTCCCCGAAGCCTGACACTCACCCGTCCCCTAATCCTAAACCGTACGCTAACACTAACCCACGCTCTCACACGTACTCTCCCCCTAAAGCGTTGTCGTACCCTCACCTGGACCCTAAACCGTCCCCGTCCCCTAAACCTAACCCTAGCCCGAACCCTAAACCTAAGCCTTCCCCGAAGCCTGACCCTCACCCGTCCCCTAATCCTAACCCGTACGCTAACACTAATCCGCGCCCTCACACGTACGCTCCCCCTAAAGCGGTGTCATAACCTCAACTCGACCGTAAACCATCCCCGTCCCCTAACCGTAATCGTAGCCCTAACCATAACCCTAACCCTTCCCCGAAGCCTGACCCTCACGCGTCCCATAATCTTAACAGGTACACTAACACTAACCCGCGCCCTTACACATACGCTCCAACTAAAGCTTTGTCGTACCCTCACCTGGACCCTAAATCGTCCCCGTCCCCTAACCCTAACCCTAGCGCGAACCCTAACCCTAACACTTACCCGTAGCCTGACACTCACCCGTCCCCTAATCCTAACCCGTACGCTAACACTAACCCACGCGCTCACACGCACGCTCCCACTAAAGCGGTGTCGTACCCTCACCTGGACCCTAAACCGTCCCCGTCCCCTAACCGTAACCGTAGCCCTAACCATAACCCTAACCCTTCCCCGAAGTTTCCCCTCACCTGTCCCCTAATCCTAACCTGTACGCTAACAGTAACACGTGCCCTCACACGTACACTCCCCGTAAAATGCTGTCGACCCTCACCTGGACCCTAAACCGTTCTGGTCCCGTAACACTAACCCTAGCCAGAACTCTAACCCTAACCCTTCCCCGAAGCCTTCCCGTCACCAGTCCCCTAATCCTAACCCGTACGCTAACACTAACTGTGCCCTCACAAGTACACTCCCCCTAAACCATGTGGTACACTCACCTGGACCCTAAACCGTCCCCGTCCCCAAACACTCACCCTAGCCCAAACCCTAGCCCTAACACTTCCCCGAAACCTGACCCTCACCAGTCCCCTAATCCTAAGCCGTACGCTAACACTAACCCGCGCCCTCACACGTACGCTCCCCTTAAAGCGTTGTCGTACCCTCACTTGGACTCTAAACCGTCCCCGTCCCCTAACCCTAACCCTAGCCCAAACCCTAACCCTAACCCTTCCCCGAAGCCTGACCCTCAACATTCCCCTAATCCTAACCCGTACGCTAACACTATACTGCGCCCTCACACGTACGCTCCCCCTAAAGCATTGTCGTACACTCACCTGGACCCTAAACCGTCGCCATCCCCAACCCTAAACCTAGCCCGATACCTAACCCTAACCCTTCCCCGAAGCCTGACCCTCACCCGTCCCATAATTCTAACCCGAACGCTAACACTAACTCGCGCCCTCACACGTACGCTCCCCCTAAAGCGTTGTCGTACCCTCACGTTTAACATAAAACGTCCCCGTCCCCTAACCCTAACCCTAGCACGAACCCTAACCCTAAGACTTCCCCGAAGCCTGACCGTCACCCGTACCATAATCCTAACCCGTAGGCTAACACTAACCCGCGCCCTCACACGTACGATTCCCCTAAAGCGTTGTCGTATCCTCACCTTTACCATAAAACGTCCCGGTCCCCTAACCCTAACCCTGGCACGAACGCTAACCTTAACCGTTCTCCGAAGCCTGACCCTCACCCGTCCCGTAATCCTACCCCGTATGCTAACACTAACCCGCGCCCTCACACGTACGCTCCCCCTAAAGCGTTGTCGTACCCTCACCTGGTCCCTAAACCGTCCCAGTCCAATAACCCTAACCCTAGCCCGAACCCTAACCCTAACACTTCCCCGAAGCCTGACACTCACCCGTCCCCTAATCCTAACCCGTACGCTAACACTAATCCGCGCCCTCACAGGTACGCTCCCCCTAAAGCGTTGTCGTACCCTCACCTGGACCCTAAACCGTCCTCATCCCCTAACCCTAAGCCTAGCCCGAACCTTAACCCTAACCCTTCCCCGAAGCCTGACCCTCACATGTCCCCTAATCCTAACCCGCACGCTAACATTAACCCGCGCCCTCACACGTACGCTCCCCCTAAAGCGTTGTCGTACCCTCACCTGGACCCTAAACCGTCCCCGTCCCCTAACCGTAACCGTAGCCCTAACCCTAACCCTAACCCTTCCCCAAGCCTGAACCTCACCTGTCCCCAAATCCTAACCCATACGCTAACTCTAACCCACGCCCTCACACGTACCCTCCCCCTAAAGCATTGTTGTACCCTCACCTGGACCCTAAGCCGTCCCCGTCCCCTAACCCTAACCCTAGCCCGAACCCTAACCCTAAGACTTCCCCGAAGCCTGAAACTCAACCGTCCCCTAATCCTCACCCGTACGCTAACACTAAACCGCGCCCTCACACGTACGCTCCCCCTAAAGCGTTGTCGGACCCTCACCTGGACCCTAAACCGTCCCCGTCCCCTAACACTAACCCTAGCCCGAACCCTAACCCTAACCCTTCCCCGAAGCCTGACACTCACCCGTCCCCTAATCCTAAGGCGTACGCTAACACTAACTTGCGCCCTCACACGTACGTTCCCCCTAAAGCATTGTCGTACACTCACCTGGACCCTAAATCGTTCCCATCCCCTAACCCTAACCCTAGCCCGAACCCTAACCCTAACACTTTCCCGAAACCTGAACCTCACACGTCCCCTAATCTTAACCCGTACCGTAACTCTACCCGCACCCTCACACGTACGCTACCCCTAAATCGTTGTCGTACACTCAATTTACCCTAAACCGTCCCCGTCCCCTAACCCTAACCCTAGCACGAACCCTAAACCTAATCCTTCCCCGAAGCCTGACCCTCACCCGTCCCCTAATCCTAACCCGTAGGCTCACACTAACCCGCGCCCTCACATGCACGCTCCCCCTAAAGCGTTGTCGGACCCTCACCTGGACACTAAACCGTCCCTGTCCCCTAACCCTAACCCTAGCCCGAACCCTAACCCTAACCCTTCCCCGAAGCCTGACCCTCACCCGTCCCCTAATCCTAACCCGTACGCTAACACTAACCCGCGCCCTCACACGCAGGCTCCCCCTAAAGCGTTGTCGGATCCTCACCTGGACCCTAAACTGTCCCCATCGCCTAACCCTAACCCTAGCCCGAACCCTAACCCTAACCCTTCCCCAAAGCCTGACCCTCACCCGTCCCCTAATCCTAACCCGTAGGCTCACACTAACCCGCGCCCTCACATGCCCGCACCCCCTAAAGGGTTGTCGGACCCTCACCTGGACCCTAAACCGTCCCCGTCCCCTAACCCTAACCCTAGCCCGAACCCTAACCCTAACACTTCCCCGAAGCCTGAACCTCAACCGTCCCCTAATCCTAACCCGTACGCTCACACTAACACGCGCCCTCACATGCACGCTCCCCCTAAAGCGTTGTCGGACCCTCACCTGGACCCTAAACCGTCCCCGTCCGCTAACCCTAACCCTACCCCGAACCCTAACCATAACACTTCCCCGAAGCCTGACCCTCACCCGTCCCCTAATCCTAAGCCGTACGCTAACACGAACTCGCGCCCTCACACGCACGCTCCCCCTAAAGCGTTGTCAGACCCTCACCTGGACCCTAAACCGTCCCCGTCCCCTAACCCTAACCCTAGCCCGAACCCTAACCCTAACTCTTCCCCGAAGCCAGACACTCACCTGTCCCCTAATCCTACACCGTAGGCTCACACTAACCCGCGCCCTCACACGCACGCTTCCCCTAAAGCGTTGTTGGACCCTCACTTGGACCCTAAACCGTCCCAGTCCCCTAACCCTAACCCTGGCCCGAAACCTAACCCTAACCCTTCCCCGAAGCCTGACCCTCACCTGTCCCCTAATACTTACCCGTACGGTCACACTAACCCGCGCCCTCACACGCACGCTCCCCCTAAAGCATTGTCGGACACTCACCTGGAACCTAAACCCTCCCCTAACCCTAACCCTAACCCTAGCCCGAACCCTAACCCTAACCCTTCCCCGAAGCCTGACCCTCACCCGTCCCCTAATCCTAACACGTAGGCTCACACTAACGCGCGCCGTCACACGCACGCTCCCCCTAAAGCGTTGTCGGACACTCACCTGGACCCTAAACCGTCCCCGTACCCTAACCCTAACCCTAGCCCGAACCCTAACCCTAACCCTTCCCCGAAGCCTGACCCTCACCCGTCCCCTAATCCTAAACCGTACGCTAACACTAACCCTCGCCCTCACACGCACGCTCCCCCTAAAGCCTTGTCGGATCCTCACCTGGACCCTAAACCGTCCCCGTCCCCTAACCCTAACCCTAGCCCGAACCCTAACCCTAACCCTTCCCCGAAGCCTGACACTCACACGTCCCCTAATCGTAAACCGTAGGCTCACACTAAGCCGCGCCCTCACACGCACGCTCCCCCAAAAGCGTTGTCGGACCCTCACCTGGACCCTAAACCGTCCCCGTCCCCTAACCCTAACCCTAGCCCGAACCCTAACCCTAACACTTCCCCGAAGCCTGACACTCACCCGTCACCTAATCCTAACCCGTACGCTCACACTAACCTGCGCCCTCACACGCACGCTCCCCCTAAAGCGTTGTCGGACCCTCACCTGGACCCTAAACCGTCCACGTCCCATTACCCTAACCCTAGACCGAACCCTAACCCTAAACCTTCCCCGAAGCCTGACCCTCACCCGTCCCCTAATCCTAACCCGTACGCTAACACTAACCCGCGCCCTCACACGTACGCTCCCCCTAAAGCATTGTCGTACACTCACCTGGACCCTAAACCGTCCCCATCCCCAACCCTAAACCTAGCCCGATACCTAAACCTAACCCTTCCCCGAAACCTGACCCTCACACGTCCCCTAATCCTAACCCGTACGCTAACACTAACCCGCACCCTCACACGTAAGCTCCCCTTAAAGCGTTGTCGTACCCTAACCTGGACCCTAAACCATCCCCGTCCCCTAACCCTAACCCTAGCCCGAATCGTAACCCTAACCCTTCCCCGAAGCCTGACCCTCACATGTCCCATAATCCTAACCCGCACGCTAACACTAACCCGCGCCCTCACACGTACGCTCCCCCTAAAGCGTTGTCATACCCTCACCTTTAACCTAAAACGTCCCCGTCCCCTAACCCTAACCCTAGCACAAACCCTAACCCTAACCCTTCCCCGAAACCTGACGCTCACCCGTCCCCTAATCCTAAACCGTACGCTAACACTAACACGCTCCTGCACACGTACGCTCCACCTGAAGCGTTGTCGTACCCTCACCTGGACCCTAAGCCGTCCCCGTCCCCTAACACTAACCCTAGCACGAACCCTAACCCTAACCGTTCCCCGAAGCCTGAACCTCACCCGTCCCCTAATCCTAACCCGTACGTTAACACTAACCCGCGCCCTCACACGTACGCTCCCCCTAAAGCATTGTCGTACCCTCACCTGGACCCTAAGCCGTCCCCGTCCCCTAACCCTAACCCTAGCCAGAACCCTAACCCTAACCCTTCCCCGAAGCCTGACCCTCAACCCTCCCCTAATCCTAACCCTTACGCTAACACTAACCACACCCTCACACGTATGCTCCCCCTAAAGCGTTGTCGTACCCTCACCTGGACCCTAAACTGTCCCCGTCTCCTAACGCTTACCCTAGCCCGAACCCTAACCCTAAATCTTCCCCGAAGCCTGACCCTCACCCGTCCCCTAATCCTAACCCGTACGCTAACTCTAACCCGCGCCCTCACACGTACTCTCCCCCTAAAGCGTTGTCGTACACTCACCTGGACCCTAAACCGTCCCCGTCCCCTAAACCTAACCCTAGCCCGAACCCTAACCCTAACCCTTCCCCGAAGCCTGACCCTCACCTGTCCCCTAATCCTAACCCGTAGGCTAACACTAACCCGCGCCCTCACACGTACGCTCCCCCTAAAGTGGTGTCGTAACCTCAACTCGACCCTAAACCGTCCCCGTCCCCTAACCCTAACCCTAGCCTGAACCCTAACCCTAACACTTCCCCGTAGCCTGACACTAACCCGTCCCCTAATCCTAACCCGTACGCTAACACTAACCCGCGCCCTCACACGTACGCTGCCCCTAAAGCGTTGTCGTATTCTCACCTGGACCCTTTACGGCCCCCGTCCCGTAACCCTAACCCTAGCCAGAAACCTAACACTAACACTTCCCCGAAGTCTGTCCCTCAACAGACTCATAATCCTTAACCGTACGCTAACACTAACCCACGCCCTCACACGTACACTGCCCCTAAAGCGTTGTCGTACCCTCACCTGGACCCTAAACCGTCCCCGTCCCCTAACCCTAACCCTAGCCCGAACCCTAACCCTAACCCTTCCCCGAAGCCTGACCCTCACCCGTCCCCTGATCCTAACCCGTACGCTAAAACTAACCCGTGCCCTCACACGTACACTCCCCGTAAAGCGTATTCGTACCCTCACCTGGACCCTAAACCGTCCCCATCCAATAACCCTAACCTTAGCCCGAACCCTAACCCTAACCCTTCCCCGAAGCCTGACCCTCACCCGGCCCATAATCCTATCCCGTACGCTAACACTAAACTTCGGCCTCACACGTACGCGCCCACTAAAGCGTTGTCATACACTCACCTGGACCCTAAACCGTCCCCTTCCCCTAACCCTAACCCTAGCCCAAACCCTAACCCTAACTTTTCCCCGAAGCCTGACACTCACCCGTCCCCTAATCCTAACCCGTACGCTAACACTAACCCGCGCCCTCACACGTACGCTCCCACTAAAGTGTTGTCGTACCCTCACCTGGACCCTAAACCTTCCCCGTCCCATAACCATAACCCTAGCCCAAACCCTAACCCTAACACTTCCCCGAAGCCTGACCCTCACCAGTCCCCTAATCCTAAGCCGTACGTTAACACTAACCCGCGCCCTCACAGTACGCTCCCCTTAAAGCGTTGTCGTACCCTCACATGGACCCTATCCGTCCCCGTCCCATAACCGTAACCGTAGCCCTAACCCTAACCCTAACCCTTCCCCGAAGCCTGTCCCTCACCTGTCCCCTAATCCTAACCCGTACGCTAACACTAACATGCGCCCTCACACGTACGCTCCCCCTAAAGTGTTGTCGTACCCTCACCTGGACCCTAAACCTTCCCCGTCCCCTTACCCTAACCCTAGCCCGAACCCTAACCCTAACCCTACCCGGAAACCTGACCCTCACACATCCTCTATTCGTAGCCCGTACGCTAACTCTAACCCGCGCCCTCACAATTACGCTCCCCCTAAAGCGTTGTAGTACCCTCACCTGGACCTTAAACCGTCCCTGTCCCCTAAACCTAACCCTAGCCCAAACCCTAACACTATCCCATCCCCGAAGCCTGACCCACACCCGTCCCGTAATCCTAACCCGTACCCTAACACTAACCCGTGCCCTCACATGTACACTCCCCCTAAAGCATTGTCATACCCTCACCTGGACCCTAAAACGTCCCCGACCCCTGGCCCTAACCCTAGCCCAAACGCTAAAGCTAACCCTTCCCCGAAGCCTGACCCTCACCCGTCCCCTAATCCTAACCCGTACGCTAACAGTAACCCACGGCCTCACACGTACGCTCCCCCTAAAGCTTTGTCGTACCCTCACCTGGACCCAAAACCGTCCCCGTCCCCTAACCCTAACCCTAGCCCGAACCCTAAACCTTAGGCTTCCCCAAACCTGACCCTCACACGTCCCCTAATCCTAACCCGTACGCTAACACTATCCCGCGCCATAACATGTACACTCCCCCTAAAGCATTGTCATACCCTCACCTGAACCCTAAACCGTCACCGTCCCCTATCGCTAACCCTATACCGAACCCTAACCCTAACCCCTCCCCGAAGCCTGACACTCACCCGTCCCCTAATCCCAACCCGTACGCTAACACCAACCCGCGAACTCACACGTACGCTCCCCCTAAAGCGTTGTCGTACCCTCACCTGGACCCTAAACCGTCCCCGTCCCCTAACCCTAACCCTAGACCGAACCCTAAACCTAACACTTCCCCGAAGCCTGACCCTCACCCGTCCCGTAATCCTAACCCGTACGCTAACACTAACCGGCACCCTCACACGTACGCTCCCCCTAAAGCGTTGTCGTACCCTCACCTGACCCTAAACCGTCCCCGTCCCCTCACCCAAACCCTAGCCTGAACCCTAACCCTAACCCTTCCCGGAAACCTGACCCTCACACATCCCCTATTCCTAGCCCGTATGCTAACTCTAACCCGCGCCCTCACACATACGCTCCCCCTAAAGCGTTGTCGTACCCTCACCTGGACCCTAAACCGTCCCCGTCCCCTAAACCTAACCCTAGCCCGAACCCTAACCCTAACCCTTCCCCGAAGCCTGACCCTCACCCGTCCCCTAATCCTAACCCGTACGCTAACACTAACCTGCGCCCTCACACGTACGCTCCCCCTAAAGCGTTGTCGGACCCTCACCTGGACACTAAACCGTCCCCATCCCCAACCCTAACCTAGCCCGATACCTAACCCTAACCTTTCCCCGAAACCTGACCCTCACCCGTCCCCTAATCCTAACCCGTACGCTAACACTAACCCGTGCCCTCACACGTAAGCTCCCCTTAAAGCGTTGTCGTACCCTCACCTGGACCCAAACCGTCCCCATCCCCTAACCGTAACCGTAGCCCTAACCCTAACCCTAACCCTTCTCCGAAGCCTTCCCGTCACTACTCCACTAATCCTAACCCGTACGCTAACACTAACTGTGCCCTCACACGTACACTCCCCCTAAACCATGTGGTACACTCAACTGGACCCTAAACCGTCCCCGTCCCCTAACACTCACCCTAGCCCGAACCCTAGCCCTAACACTTCCCCGAAGCCTGACCCTCACCAGTCCCCTAATCCTAAGCCGTACGCTAACACTAACCCGCGCCCTCACACGTACACTCCCCTTAAAGCGTTGTCGTACCCTCACTTCGACCCTAAACCGTCCCCGTCCCCTAACCCTAACCCTAGCCCAAACCCTAACCCTAACACTTCCCCGAAGCCTGACCCTCACCAGTCCCATAATCCTAAGCCGTACGCTAACACTAACCCGCGCCCTCACACGTACGCTCCCCTTAAAGCGTTGTCGTACCCTCACTTCGACCCTAAACCGTCCCCGTCCAGTAACCCTAACCCTAGCCCAAACCCTAACCCTAACCCTTCCCCGAAGCCTGACCCTCACCCGTCCCCTAATCCTAACCCGTACGCTAACACTAACCCACGCCCTCACACCTTCGCTCCACCTAAAGCATTGTGGTACACTCACCTGGACCCTAAATCATCCCCATCCCCTAACACTAACCCTAGGCTGAACCCTAACCCTAACCCTTCCCCGAAGCCTGACCCTCACCCCTCCCCTAATCCTAACCGTTACGCTAACACTAACCCACACCCTCACATGTACGCTCCCCCTAAAGCGTTGTCGTACCCTCACCTGGACCCTAAACCGTCCCCGTCCCCTAAATTTTACCCTAGCCCGAACCCTAACCCTAACCCTTCCCCGAAGCCTGACACTCACCCGTCCCCTAATCCTAAACCGTACGCTAACACTAACCCACGCTCTCACACGTACTCTCCCCCTAAAGCGTTGTCGTACCCTCACCTGGACCCTAAACCGTCCCCGTCCCCTAAACCTAACCCTAGCCCGAACCCTAAACCTAAGCCTTCCCCGAAGCCTGACCCTCACCCGTCCCCTAATCCTAACCCGTACGCTAACACTAATCCGCGCCCTCACACGTACGCTCCCCCTAAAGCGGTGTCATAACCTCAACTCGACCGTAAACCATCCCCGTCCCCTAACCGTAATCGTAGCCCTAACCATAACCCTAACCCTTCCCCGAAGCCTGACCCTCACGAGTCCCATAATCTTAACAGGTACACTAACACTAACCCGCGCCCTTACACATACGCTCCAACTAAAGCTTTGTCGTACCCTCACCTGGACCCTAAATCGTCCCCGTCCCCTAACCCTAACCCTAGCGCGAACCCTAACCCTAACACTTCCCCGTAGCCTGACACTCACCCGTCCCCTAATCCTAACCCGTACGCTAACACTAACCCACGCGCTCACACGTACGCTCCCACTAAAGCGGTGTCGTACCCTCACCTGGACCCTAAACCGTCCCCGTCCCCTAACCGTAACCGTAGCCCTAACCATAACCCTAACCCTTCCCCGAAGTTTCCCCTCACCTGTCCCCTAATCCTAACCTGTACGCTAACAGTAACACGTGCCCTCACACGTACACTCCCCGTAAAACGCTGTCGACCCTCACCTGGACCCTAAAACGTTCTGGTCCCGTAACACTAACCCTAGCCAGAACTCTAACCCTAACCCTTCCCCGAAGCCTTCCCGTCACCAGTCCCCTAATCCTAACCCGTACGCTAACACTAACTGTGCCCTCACAAGTACACTCCCCCTAAACCATGTGGTACACTCACCTGGACCCTAAACCGTCCCCGTCCCCAAACACTCACCCTAGCCCAAACCCTAGCCCTAACACTTCCCCGAAACCTGACCCTCACCAGTCCCCTAATCCTAAGCCGTACGCTAACACTAACCCGCGCCCTCACACGTACGCTCCCCTTAAAGCGTTGTCGTACCCTCACTTGGACTCTAAACCGTCCCCGTCCCCTAACCCTAACCCTAGCCCAAACCCTAACCCTAACCCTTCCCCGAAGCCTGACCCTCACCATTCCCCTAATCCTAACCCGTACGCTAACACTATACTGCGCCCTCACACGTACGCTCCCCCTAAAGCATTGTCGTACACTCACCTGGACCCTAAACCGTCGCCATCCCCAACCCTAAACCTAGCCCGATACCTAACCCTAACCCTTCCCCGAAGCCTGACCCTCACCCGTCCCATAATTCTAACCCGAACGCTAACACTAACTCGCGCCCTCACACGTACGCTCCCCCTAAAGCGTTGTCGTACCCTCACGTTTAACATAAAACGTCCCCGTCCCCTAACCCTAACCCTAGCACGAACCCTAACCCTAAGACTTCCCCGAAGCCTGACCGTCACCCGTACCATAATCCTAACCCGTAGGCTAACACTAACCCGCGCCCTCACACGTACGATTCCCCTAAAGCGTTGTCGTATCCTCACCTTTACCATAAAACGTCCCGGTCCCCTAACCCTAACCCTGGCACGAACGCTAACCTTAACCGTTCCCCGAAGCCTGACCCTCACCCGTCCCGTAATCCTACCCCGTATGCTAACACTAACCCGCGCCCTCACACGTACGCTCCCCCTAAAGCATTGTCGGACACTCACCTGGACCCTAAACCCTCCCCTAACCCTAACCCTAACCCTAGCCCGAACCCTAACCCTAACCCTTCCCCGAAGCCTGACCCTCACCCGTCCCCTAATCCTAACCCGTAGGCTCACACTAACCCGCGCCCTCACACGCACGCTCCCCCTAAAGCGTTGTCGGACCCTCACCTGGACCCTAAACCGTCCCCGTCCCCTAACCCTAACCCTAGCCCGAACCCTAACCCTAACCCTTCCCCGAAGCCTGACCCTCACCCGTCCCCTAATCCTAACCCGTACGCTAACACTAACCCGCGCCCTCACACGCACCCACCCCCTAAAGCGTTGTCAGACCCTCACCTGGACCCTAAACCGTCCCCGTCCCCTAACCCTAACCCTAGCCCAAACCATAACCCTAACCCTTCCCCGAAGCCTGACACTCACCCGTCCCCTAATCCTAACCCGTACGCTAACACTAACCCGCGCCCTCACACGCATGCTCCCCCTAAAGTGTTGTCGGATCCTCACCTGGACCCTAAACCGTCCCCGTCCCCTAACCCTACCCCTAGCCCGAACCCTAACCCTAACCCTTCCCCGAAGCCTGACCCTCACCCGTCACCTAATCCTAACCCGTAGGATCACACTAACCCGCGCCCTCACACGCACGCTCCCCCTAAAGCGTTGTCGGACCCTCACCTGCACCCTAAACCGTCCCCGTCCCCTAACCCTAACCCTAGCCCGAACCCTAACCCTAACCCTTCCCCGAAGCCTGACCCTCACACGTCCCCTAATCCTAAACCGTAGGCTCACACTAGCCTGCGCCCTCACACGCACGCTCCCCCTAAAGTGTTGTCGGACCCTCACCTGGACCCTAAACCGTCCCAGTCCCCTAACCCTAACCCTAGCCCGAACCCTAACCCTAACACTTCCACGAAGCCTGACCCTCACCCGTCCCCTAATCCTAACCCGTACGCTCACACTAACCCGCGCCCTCACATGCATGCTCCCCCTAAAGCGTTGTCGGACCCTCACCTGGACCCTAAATCATCCCCGTCCCCTAACCCTAACCCTAGCCCGAACCCTAAACCTATCCCTTCCCCGAAGCCTGACCCTCACCCGTCCCCTAATCCTAACCCGTACGCTAACACTAACCCGTACCCTCACACGCACGCTCCCGCTAAATCATTGTCGGACACTCACCTGGACCCTAAACCCTCCCCTAACCCTAATCCTAACCCTAGCCCGAACCCTAACCCTAACCCTTCCCCGAAGCCTGACCCTCACCCGTCCCCTATTCCTAACCCGTAGGCTCACACTAACCCGCGACCTCACACGCACGCTCCCCCTAAAGCGTTGTCGGACCCTCACCTGGACCCTAAACCGTCCCCGGCCCCTAACCCTAACCCTAGCCCGAACCCTAACCCTAAGCCTTCCCCGAAGCCTGACCCTCACCCGTCCCCTAATCCTAACCCGTACGCTAACACTAACCCGCGCCCTCACAAGCACGCTCCCCCTAAAGCGTTGTCGGACCCTCACCTGGACCCTAAACCGTCCCCGTCCCCTAACCCTAACCCTAGCCCGAACCCTAACCCTAACCCTTCCCCGAAGCCTGACCCTCACCCGTCCCCTAATCCTAACCCGTACGCTAACACTAACCTGCGCCCTCACACCCACGCTCCCCCTAAAGCGTTGTCGGACCCTCACCTGGACCCTAAACCGTCCCCGTCCCCTAACCCTAACCCTAGCCCGAACCCTAACCCTTACACTTCCCCGAAGCCTGACCCTCACCCGTCCCCTAATCCTAACCCGTAGGCTCACACTAACCCGCGCCCTCACACGCACGCTTCCCCTAAAGCGTTGTTGGACCCTCACTTGGACCCTAAACCGTCCCACTCCCCTAACCCTAACCCTGGCCCGAACCCTAACCCTAACCCTTCCCCGAAGCCTGACCCTCACCTGTCCCCTAATCCTAACCCGTACGGTCACACTAACCCGCGCCCTCACACGCACGCTCCCCCTGAAGCATTGTCGGACACTCACCTGGACCCTAAACCCTCCTCTAACACTAACCCTAACCCTAGCCCGAACCCTAACCCTAACCCTTTCCCGAAGCCTGACCCTCACCCGTCCCCTAATCCTAACCCGTAGGCTCACACTAACCCGCGCCGTCACACGCACGCTCCCCCTAAAGCGTTGTCGGACCCTCACCTGGACCCTAAACCGTCCCCGTCCCCTAACCCTAACCCTAGCCCGAACCCTAACCCTAACCCTTCCCCGAAGCCTGACCCTCACCCGTCCCCTAATCCTAAATCGTACGCTAACACTAACCCGCGCCCTCACACGCACGCTCCCCCTAAAGCCTTGTCGGACACTCACCTGGACCCTAAACCGTCCCCGTCCCCTAACCCTAACCCTAGCCCGAACCCTAGCCCTAACACTTCCCCGAAGCCTGACCCTCACCCGTCCCCTAATCCTAACCCGTACGCTAACACTAACCCGCGCCCTCACATGCACGCTCCCCCTAAAGCGTTGTCGGACCCTCACCTGGAACCTAAACCGTCCCCGTCCCATAACCCTAACCCTAGCCCGAACCCTAACCCTAACACTTCCCCGAAGCCTGACCCTCACCCGTCCCCTAATCCTAACCCGTACGCTAACACTAACCCGCGCCCTCACACGCACGCTCCCCCTAAAGCGTTGTCGGACCCTCACCTGGACCCTAAACCGTCCCCGTCCCCTAACCCTAACCCTAGCCCGAACCCTAACCCTATCCCTTCCCCGAAGCCTGACCCTCACCCGTCCCCTAATCCTAACCCGTACGTTCACACTAACCCGCGCCCTCACACGCACGCTCCCCCTAAAGCGTTGTCGGACCCTCACCTGGATCCTAAACCGTCCCCGTCCCCTAACCCTAACCCTAGCCCGAACCCTAACCCTAACACTTCCCGAAAGCCTGACCCTCACCCGTCCCCTAATCCTAACCCGTACGTTCACACTAACCCGCGCCCTCACACTTACGCTCCCCCTAAAGCGTTGTCGGACCCTCACCTGGACCCTAAACCGTCCCCGTCCCCTAACCCTAACCCTAGCCCGAAAACTAACCCTAAACCTTCCCCGAAACCTGACACTCACCCGTCCCCTAATTCTAACCCGTACGCTAACACTAACCCGCGCCCTCACACGCACGCTCCCCTTAAAGCGTTGTCGGACCCTCACCTGGACCCTAAACCGACACCGTCCCCTAAACCTAACCCTAGCCGGAACCCTAACCCTAACCCTTCCCCGAAGCCTGACCCTCACCCGTCCCCTAATCCTAACACGTATGCTAACTCTAACCCGCGCCCTCACACGCACGCTCCCCCTAAAGCGTTGTCGGACCCTCACCTGGACCCTAAACCGTCCCCGTCCCCTAACCCTAACCCTAGCCTGAACCCTAAACCTAACCCTTCCCCGAAGCCTGACCCTCACCCGTCCCCTAATCCTAACACGTACGCTAACACTAACCCGCGCCCTCACACACACGCTCCCCCTAAAGCGTTGTCGGACCCTCACCTGGACCCTAAACCGTCCCCGTCCCCTAACCCTAACCCTAGCCCGAACCCTAACCCTAACACTTCCCCGAAGCCTGACCCTCACCCGTCCCCTAATCCTAACCCGTACGCTAACACTAACCCGTGCCCTCACACGCACGCTCCCCCTAAAGCATTGTCGGACACTCACCTGGACCCTAAACCCTACCCTAACCCTAACCCTAACCCTAGCCCGAACCCTAACCCTAACCCTTCCCCGAAGCCTGACCCTCACCCGTCCCCTAATCCTAACCCGTAGGCTCACACTAACCCGCGCCCTCACACACATGCTCCCCCTAAAGCGTTGTCGGACCCTCACCTGGACCCTAAACCGTCCCCGTCCCCTAACCCTAACCCTAGCCCGAACCCTAACCCTAACCCTTCCCCGAAGCCTGACCCTCACCCGTCCCCTAATCCTAACCCGTAGGCTAACACTAATCCGCGCCCTCACACGCACGCTCCCCCTAAAGCGTTGTCAGACCCTCACCTGGACCCTAAACCGTCCCCGTCCCCTAACCCTAACCCTAGCCCAAACCATAACCCTAACCCTTCCCCGAAGCCTGACACTCACCCGTCCCCTAATCCTAACCCGTACGCTAACACTAACCCGCTCCCTCACACGCACGCTCCCCCTAAAGTGTTGTCGGATCCTCACCTGGACCCTAAACCGTCCCCGTCCCCTAACCCTACCCCTAGCCCGAACCCTAACCCTAACCCTTCCCCGAAGCCTGACCCTCACCCGTCACCTAATCCTAAATCGTAGGCTCACACTAACCCGCGCCCTCACTCGCACGCTCCCCCTAAAGCGTTGTCGGACCCTCATCTGCACCCTAAACCGTCCCCGTCCCCTAACACTAACCCTAGCCCGAACCCTAACCCTAACCCTTCGCCGAAGCCTGACCCTCACCCGTCCCCTAATCGTAAACCGTAGGCTCACACTAGCCTGCGCCCTCACACGCAAGCTCCCCCTAAAGTGTTGTCGGACCCTCACCTGGACCCTAAACCGTCCCCGTCCCCTAACCCTAACCCTAGCCCGGACCCTAACCCTAACACTTCCCCGAAGCCTGACCCTCACCCGTCCCCTAATCCTAACCCGTACGGTCACACTAACCCGCGCCCTCACACGCATGCTCCCCCTAAAGCGTTGTCGGACCCTCACCTGGACCCTAAATCGTCCCCGTCCCCTAACCCTAACCCTAGCCCGAACCCTAAACCTAACACTTCCCCGAAGCCTGACTCTCACCCGTCCCATAATCCTAACCCGTACGCTAACACTAACCCGTGCCCTCACACGCACGCTCCCCCTAAATCATTGTCGGACACTCACCTGGACCCTAAAACCTCCCCTAACCCTAACCCTAACCCTAGCCCGAACCCTAACCGTAACCCTTCCCCGAAGCCTGACCCTCACCCGTCCCCTAATCCTAACCCGTAGGCTCACACTAACCCGTGCCCTCACACGCACGCTCCCCCTAAAGCGTTGTCGGACCCTCACCTGGACCCTAAACCGTCCCCGTCCCCTAACCCTAACCCTAGCCCGAACCCTAACCCTAACCCTTCCCCGAAGCCTGACCCTCACACGTCCCCTAATCCTAACCCGTACGCTCACACTAACCCGCGCCCTCACACGCACGATCCCCCTAAATCGTTGTCGGACCCTCACCTGGATCCTAAACCGTCCCCGTCCCCTAACCCTAACCCTAGCCCGAACCCTAACCCTAACCCTTCCCCGAAGCCTAACCCTCACCCGTCCCTTAATCCTAACCCGTAGGCTCACACTAACCCGCGCCCTCACATGCACGCTCCCCCTAAAGCATTGTTCGACCCTCACCTAGACCCTAAACCGTCCGCGTCCCCTAACCCTAACCCTAGCCCGAACCCTAACCCTAACACTTCCCGAAGCCTGACACTCACCCGTCCCATAATCCTCACCCGTAGGCTCACACTAACCCGCGCCCTCACACGCACGCTCCCCCTAAAGCGTTGTCGGACCCTCACCTGGACCCTAAACCGTCCCCGTCCCCTAACCCTAACCCTAGCCCGAACCCTAACCCTAACCCTTCCCCGAACCCTGACCCTCACCCGTCCCCTAATCCTAAACCGTAGGCTCACAATAAGCCGCTCCCTCACACGCACGCTCCCCCTAAAGAGTTGTCGGACCCTCACCTGGACCCTAAACCGTCCCCGTCCTCTAACCCTAACCCTAGCCCGAACCCTAACCCTAACCCTTCCCCGAAGCCTGACCCTCACCCGTCACCTAATCCTAACCCGTACGCTAACACTAACCCGCGCCCTCACACGCACGCTCCCCCTAAAGCGTTGTCGGAACCTCACCTGGACCCTAAACGGTCCCCGTCACCTACCCTAACCCTAGCCCGAACCCTAATCCTAACCCTTCCCCGAAGCCTGACCCTCACCCGTCCCCTAATCCTAAGCCGTACGCTAACACTAACCCGCGCCCTCACACGCTCGCTCCCCCTAAAGCATTTTCGGACTCTCACCCGGAACCTAAACCGTCCCCGTCCCCTAACCCTAACCGTAGCCCGAACCCTAACCCTAACCCTTCCCCGAAGCCTGACCCTCACCCGTCCCCTAATCCTAACCCGTACGCTAACATTAACCCGCGCCCTCACACGCACGCTACCCCTAAAGCATTGTCGGACCCTCACCTGGACCCTAAACCGTTCCCGTCCCCTAACCCTAACCCTAGCCCGAACCCTAACCCTAACCCTTCCCCGAAGCCTGACCCTCACCCGTCCCCTAATCCTAACCCGTAGGCTCACACTAACCCGCGCCCTCACACGCACGCTCCCCCTAAAGCGTTGTCGGACCCTCACCTGGACCCTAAACCGTCCCTGTCCCCTAACCCTAACCCTAGCCCGAACCCTAACCCTAACCCTTCCCCGAAACCTGACCCTCACCCGTCCCCTAATCCTAAGCCGTACGCTAACACTAAACCGCGCCCTACACGCACCCTCCCCCTAAAGCGTTGTCGGACCCTCACCTGGACCCTAAACCGTCCCCGTCCCCTAACCCTAACCCTAGCCCGAACCCTATCCCTAACCCTTCCCCGAAACCTGACCCTCACCCGTCCGATAATCCTAACCCGTAAGCTCACACTAACCCGCGCCCTCACACGCACGCTCCCCCTAAAGCGTTGTCGGACCCTCACCTGGACCCTAAACCGTCCCCGTCCCCTAACCCTAACCCTAGCCCGAACCCTAACCCTAACCCTTCCCCGAAGCCTGACCCTCACACGTCCCCTAATCCTAACCCGTAGGCTAACACTAACCCGCGCCCTCACACGCACGCTCCCCCTAAAGCGTTGTCGGACCCTCACATGGATCCTAAACCGTCCCCGTCCCCTAACCCTAACCCTAGCCCGAACCCTAACCCTAACCCTTCCCCGAAGCCTAATACTCACCCGTCCCCTAATCCTAACCCGTAGGCTCACACTAACCCGCGCCCTCACATGCACGCTCCCCCTAAAGCATTGTCGGACCCTCACCTGGACCCTAAACCGTCCGCGTCCCCTAAACCTAACCCTAGCCCGAACCCTAACCCTAACACTTCCCGAAGCCTGACACCCACCCGTCCCATAATCCTAACCCGTAGGCTCACACTAACCCGCGCCCTCACACGCACGCTCCTCCTAAAGCGTTGTCGGACCCTCACCTGGACCGTAAACCGTCCCTGTCCCCTAACCCTAACCCTAGCCCGAACCCTAACCCTAACCCTTCCCCGAAGCCTGACCCTCACCCGTCCCCTAATCCTAACCCGTACGCTAACACTAACCCGCGCCCTCACACGCATGCTCCCCCTAAAGCGTTGTCGGACCCTCACCTGTACCCTAAACCGTCCCCGTTCCCTAACCCTAACCCTAGCCCGAAACCTAACCCTAACACTTCCCCAAAGCCTGACCCTCACCCGTCCCCTAATCCTAACCCGTAGGCTAACACTAACCCGCGCCCTCACACGCACGCTCCCCCTAAAGCGTTGTCGGACCCTCACATGGATCCTAAACCGTCCCCGTCCCCTAACCCTAACCCTAGCCCGAACCCTAACCCTAACCCTTCCCCGAAGCCTAATACTCACCCGTCCCCTAATCCTAACCCGTAGGCTCACACTAACCCGCGCCCTCACATGCACGCTCCCCCTAAAGCATTGTCGGACCCTCACCTGGACCCTAAACCGTCCGCGTCCCCTAAACCTAACCCTAGCCCGAACCCTAACCCTAACACTTCCCGAAGCCTGACACCCACCCGTCCCATAATCCTAACCCGTAGGCTCACACTAACCCGCGCCCTCACACGCACGCTCCTCCTAAAGCGTTGTCGGACCCTCACCTGGACCGTAAACCGTCCCTGTCCCCTAACCCTAACCCTAGCCCGAACCCTAACCCTAACCTTTCCCCGAAGCCTGACCCTCACCCGTCCCCTAATCCTAACCCGTACGCTAACACTAACCCGCGCCCTCACACGCACGCTCCCCCTAAAGCGTTGTCGGACCCTCACCTGGACCCTAAACCGTCCCCGTCCCCTAACCCTAACCCTAGCCCGAACCCTAACCCTAACCCTTCCCCGAAGCCTGACCCTCACCCGTCCCCTAATCCTAACCCGTAGGCTCACACTAACCCGCGCCCTCACACGCACGCTCCCCCTAAAGCGTTGTCGGACCCTCACCTGGACCCTAAACCGTCCCCGTCCCCTAACCCTAACCCTAGCCCGAACCCTAACCCTAACACTTCCCCGAACCCTGACCCTCACCCGTCCCCTAATCCTAAACCGTAGGCTCACACTAAGCCGCTCCCTCACACGCACGCTCCCCCTAAAGAGTTGTCGGACCCTCACCTGGACCCTAAACCGTCCCCGTCCCCTAACCCTAACCCTAGCCCGAACCCTAACCCTAACCCTTCCCGGAAGCCTGACCCTCACCCGTCCCCTAATCCTAACCCGTACGCTAACACTAACCCGCGCCCTCACACGCACGCTCCCCCTAAAGCGTTGTCGGAACCTCACCTGGACCCTAAACGGTCCCCGTCACCTACCCTAACCCTAGCCCGAACCCTAATCCTAACACTTCCCCGAAGCCTGACACTCACCCGTCCCCTAATCCTAACCCGTACGCTAACACTAACCCGCGCCCTCACACGCACGCTCCCCCTAAAGCGTTGTCGGACCCTCACCTGGACCCTAAACCGTCCCCGTCCCCTAACCCTAACCCTAGCCCGAACCCTAATCCTAACCCTTCCCCGAAGCCTGACCCTCACCCGTCCCCTAATCCTAACTCGTAGGCTCACACTAACCCGCGCCCTCACATGCACGCTCCCCCTAAAGCATTGTCGGACCCTCACCTGGACCCTAAACCGTCCGCGTCCCCTAACCCTAACCCTAGCCCGAACCCTAAACCTAACCCTTCCCCGAACCCTGACCCACACCCGTCCCCTAATCCTAAACCGTAGGCTCACACTAAGCCGCGCCCTCACACGCACGCTCCCCCTAAAGAGTTGTCGGACACTCACCTGGACCCTAAACCGTCCCCGTTCCCTAACCCTAACCCTAGCCCGAACCCTAACCCTAACCCTTCCCCGAAGCCTGACCCTCACCCGTCGCCTAATCCTAACCTGTACGCTAACACTAACCCGCGCCCTCACACGCACGCTCCCCCTAAAGCGTTGTCGGACCCTCACCTGAACCCTAAACCGTCCCCGTCACCTAACCCTAGCCCGAACCCTAACCCTAACCGTTCCCCGAAGCCTGACCCTCACCCGTCCCCTAATCCTAACCCGTAGGCTCACACTAACCCGCGACCTCACACGCACGCTCCCCCTAAAGCGTTGTCGGGACCCTCATCTGGACCCTAAACCGTTCCCGTCCCCTAACCCTAACCCTAGCCCGAACCCTAACCCTAACCCTTCCCCGAAGCCTGACCCTCACCCGTCCCCTAATCCTAACCCGTAGGCTCACACTAACCCGCGCCCTCACACGCACGCTCCCCCTAAAGCGTTGTCGGACCCTCACCTGGACCCTAAACCGTCCCTGTCCCCTAACCCTAACCCTAGCCCGAACCCTAACCCTAACCCTTCCCCGAAACCTGACCCTCACCCGTCCCCTAATCCTAAGCCGTACGCTAACACTAACCCGCGCCCTACACGCACGCTCCCCCTAAAGCGTTGTCGGACCCTCACCTGGACCCTAAACCGTCCCCGTCCCCTAACCCTAACCCTAGCCCGAACCCTAACCCTAAACCTTCCCCGAAGCCTGACACTCACCCGTCCGATAATCCTAACCCGTAAGCTCACACTAACCCGCGCCCTCACACGCACGCTCCCCCTAAAGCGTTGTCGGACCCTCACCTGGACCCTAAACAGTCCCCGTCCCCTAACCCTAACCATAGCCCGAACCCTAACCCTAACCCTTCCCCGAAGCCTGACCCTCACCCGTCCCATAATCCTAACCCGTACACTCACACTAACCCGCACCCTCACACGCATGCTCCCCCTAAAGCGTTGTCGGACCCTCACCTGTACCCTAAACCGTCCCCGTTCCCTAACCGTAACCCTAGCCCGAACCCTAACCCTAACACTTCCCCAAAGCCTGACCCTCACCCGTCCCCTAATCCTAACCCGTAGGCTAACACTAACCCGCGCCCTCACACGCACGCTCCCCCTAAAGCGTTGTCTGACACTCACCTGGATCCTAAACCGTCCCCGTCCCCTAACCCTAACCCTAGCCCGAACCCTAACCCTAACCCTTCCCCGAAGCCTGACCCTCACCCGTCCCCTAATCCTAACCCGTACGCTAACACTAACCCGCGCCCTCACACGCACGCTCCCCCTAAAGCGTTGTCGGACCCTCACCTGGACCCTAAACCGTCCCCGTCCCCTAACCCTAACCCTAGCCCGAACCCTAACCCTAACCCTTCCCCGAAGCCTGACCCTCACCCGTCCCCTAATCCTAACCCGTAGGCTCACACTAACCCGCGCCCTCACACGCACGCTCCCCCTAAAGCGTTGTCGGACCCTCACCTGGACCCTAAACCGTCCCTGTCCCCTAACCCTAACCCTAGCCCGAACCCTAAACCTAACCCTTCCCCGAACCCTGACCCACACCCGTCCCCTAATCCTAAACCGTAGGCTCACACTAAGCCGCGCCCTCACACGCACGCTCCCCCTAAAGAGTTGTCGGACACTCACCTGGACCCTAAACCGTCCCCGTTCCCTAACCCTAACCCTAGCCCGAACCCTAACCCTAACCCTTCCCCGAAGCCTGACCCTCACCCGTCGCCTAATCCTAACCTGTACGCTAACACTAACCCGCGCCCTCACACGCACGCTCCCCCTAAAGCGTTGTCGGACCCTCACCTGAACCCTAAACCGTCCCCGTCACCTAACCCTAGCCCGAACCCTAACGCTAACCGTTCCCCGAAGCCTGACCCTCACCCGTCCCCTAATCCTAACCCGTAGGCTCACACTAACCCGCGACCTCACACGCACGCTCCCCCTAAAGCGTTGTCGGACCCTCACTTGGATCCTTAACCGTACCCGTCCCCTAACCCTAACCCTAGGCCGAACCCTAACCCTAACACTTCCCCGAAGCCTGACCCTCACCCGTCCCCTAATCCTAACCCGTAGGCTCACACTAACCCGCGCCCTCACACGCACGCTCCCCCTAAAGCGTTGTCGGACCCTCACCTGGACCCTAAACCGTCCCCGTCCCCTAACCCTAACCCTAGCCCGAACCCTAACCCTAACCCTTCCCCGAAGCCTGACCCTCACCCGTCCCCTAATCCTAACCCGTACGCTAACAGTAACCCGCGCCCTCACACGCACGCTCCCCCTAAAGCGTTGTCGGACCCTCACCTGGACCCTAAACCGTCCCTGTCCCCTAACCCTACCCCTAGACCGAACCCTAACCCTAACCCTTCCCCGAAGCCTGACCCTCACCCGCCCCTAATCCTAACCCGTAGGCTCACACTAACAGGCGCCCTCACACGCACGCTTCCCCTAAAGCGTTGTCGGACCCTCACCTGGACCCTAAACCATCCCCGTCCCCTAACCCTAACCCTAGCCCGAACCCTAACCCTAACCCTTCCCCGAAGCCTGACCCTCACCCGTCCCCTAATCCTAAACCGTAGGCTCACACTAACCCGCGCCCTCACACGCACACTCCCCCTAAAGCGTTGTCGGACACTCACCTGGACCCTAAACCGTCCCCGTCCCCTAACCCTAACCATAGCCCGAACCCTAACCCTAACACTTCCCCGAAGTCTGACCCTCACCCGTCCCCTAATCCTAACCCGTACGCTCACACTAAACCGCGCCCTCACACGCACGCTCCCCCTAAATCGTTGTCAGACCCTCACCTGAATCCTAAACCGTACCCGTCCCCTAACCCTAAACCTAGCCCGAACCCTAACCCTGACCCTTCCCCGAACCCTGACCCTCACCCGTCACCTAATCCTAAGCCGTAGGCTCACGCTAACCCGCGCCCTCACATGCACGCTCCCCCTAAAGCGTTGTCGGACCCTCACCTGGACCCTAAACCGTCCCCGTCCCCTAACCCTAACCCTAGCCCGAACCCTAACCTTAACCCTTCCCCGAAGCCTGACCCTCAACCGTCCCCTAATCCTAACCCGTACGCTAACACTAACCCGCGCCCTCACACGCACGCTCCCCCTAAAGCGTTGTCAGACCCTCACCTGGAACCTAAACCGTCCCCGTCCCCTAAACCTAACCCTAGCCCGAACCCTAACCGTAACCCTTCCCCGAAGCCTGACCCTCAACCGTCCCCTAATCCTAACCCGTACGCTAACACTAACCCGTGCCCTCACACGCACGCTCCCCCTAAAGCATTGTTGGACACTCACCTGGACCCTAAACCCTCCCCTAACCCTAATCCTAACCCTAGCCCGAACCCTAACCCTAACCCTTCCCCGAAGCCTGACCCTCACCCGTCCCCTATTCCTAACCCGTAGGCTCACACTAACCCGCGCCCTCACACGCACGCTCCCCATAAAGCGTTGTCGGACCCTCACCTGGACCCTAAACCGTCCCCGGCCCCTAACCCTAACCCTAGCCCGAACCCTAACCCTAAGCCTTCCCCGAAGCCTGACCCTCACCCGTCCCCTAATCCTAACCCGTACGCTAACACTAACCCGCGCCCTCACAAGCACGCTCCCCCTAAAGCGTTGTCGGACCCTCACCTGGACCCTAAACCGTCCCCGTCCCCTAACCCTAACCCTAGCCCGAACCCTAACCCTAACACTTCCCCGAAGCCTGACCCTCACCCGTCCCCTAATCCTAACCCGTACGCTAACACTAACCTGCGCCCTCACACCCACGCTCCCCCTAAAGCGTTGTCGGACCCTCACCTGGACCCTAAACCGTCCCCGTCCCCTAACCCTAACCCTAGCCCGAACCCTAACCCTAACACTTCCCCGAAGCCTGACCCTCACCCGTCCCCTAATCCTAACCCGTAGGCTCACACTAACCCGCGCCCTCACACGCACGCTTCCCCTAAAGCGTTGTTGGACCCTCACTTGGACCCTAAACCGTCCCACTCCCCTAACCCTAACCCTGGCCCGAACCCTAACACTAACCCTTCCCCGAAGCCTGACCCTCACCTGTCCCCTAATCCTAAATCGTACGGTCACACTAACCCGCGCCCTCACACGCACGCTCCCCCTGAAGCATTGTCGGACACTCACCTGGACCCTAAACCCTCCTCTAACACTAACCCTAACCCTAGCCCGAACCCTAACCCTAACCCTTTCCCGAAGCCTGACCCTCACCCGTCCCCTAATCCTAACCCGTAGGCTCACACTAACCCGCGCCGTCACACGCACGCTCCCCCTAAAGCGTTGTCGGAACCTCACCTGGACCCTAAACCGTCCCCGTCCCCTAACCCTAACCCTAGCCCGAACCCTAACCCTAACCCTTCCCCGAAGCCTGACCCTCACCCGTCCCCTAATCCTAAATCGTACGCTAACACTAACCCGCGCCCTCACACGCACGCTCCCCCTAAAGCCTTGTCGGACCCTCACCTGGACCCTAAACCGTCCCCGTCCCCTAACCCTAGCCCGAACCCTAGCCCTAACCCTTCCCCGAAGCCTGACCCTCACCCGTCCCCTAATCCTAACCCGTACGCTAACACTAACCCGCGCCCTCACACGCACGCTCCCCCTAAAGCGTTGTCGGACCCTCACCTGGACCCTAAACCGTCCCCGTTCCATAACCCTAACCCTAGCCCGAACCCTAACCCTATCCCTTACCCGAAGCCTGACCCTCACCCGTCCCCTAATCCTAACCCGTACGTTCACACTAACCCGCGCCCTCACACGCACGCTCCCCCTAAAGCGTTGTCGGACCCTCACCTGGATCCTAAACCGTCCCCGTCCCCTAACCCTAACCCTAGCCCGAACCCTAACCCTAACACTTCCCCAAAGCCTGACACTCACCCGTCCCCTAATCCTAACCCGTAGGCTCACACTAACCCGCGCCCTCACACTTACGCTCCCCCTAAAGCGTTGTCGGACCCTCACCTGGACCCTAAACCGTCCCCGTCCCCTAACCCTAACCCTAGCCCGAACACTAACCCTAAACCTTCCCCGAAACCTGACACTCACCCGTCCCCTAATTCTAACCCGTACGCTAACACTAACCCGCGCCCTCACACGCACGCTCCCCCTAAAGCGTTGTCGGACCCTCACCTGGACCCTAAACCGACACCATCCCCTAAACCTAACCCTAGCCGGAACCCTAACCCTAACCCTTCCCCGAAGCCTGACCCTCACCCGTCCCCTAATCCTAACACGTATGCTAACTCTAACCCGAGCCCTCACACGCACGCTCCCCCTAAAGCGTTGTCGGACCCTCACCTGGACCCTAAACCGTCCCCGTCCCCTAACCCTAACCCTAGCCTGAACCCTAAACCTGACCCTTCCCCGAAGCCTGACCCTCACCCGTCCCCTAATCCTAACACGTACGCTAACACTAACCCGCGCCCTCACACACACGCTCCCCCTAAAGCGTTGTCGGACCCTCACCTGGACCCTAATCCGTCCCGGTCCCCTAACCCTAACCCTAGCCCGAACCCTAACCCTAACCCTTCCCCGAAGCCTAACCCTCACCCGTCCCCTAATCCTAACCCGTAGGCTAACACTAATCCGCGCCCTCACACGCACGCTCCCCCTAAAGCGTTGTCAGACCCTCACCTGGACCCTAAACCGTCCCCGTCCCCTAACCCTAAAACTAGCCCAAACCATAACCCTAACCCTTCCCCGAAGCCTGACCCTCACCCGTCCCCTAATCGTAAACCGTAGGCTCACACTAGCCTGCGCCCTCACACGCACGCTCCCCCTAAAGTGTTGTCGGACCCTCACCTGGACCCTAAACCGTCCCCGTCCCCTAACCCTAACCCTAGCCCGGACCCTAACCCTAACACTTCCCCGAAGCCTGACCCTCACCCGTCCCCTAATCGTAACCCGTACGGTCACACTAACCCGCGCCCTCACACGCATGCTCCCCCTAAAGCGTTGTCGGACCCTCACCTGGACCCTAAATCGTCCCCGTCCCCTAACCCTAACCCTAGCCCGAACCCTAAACCTAACACTTCCCCGAAGCCTGACTCTCACCCGTCCCCTAATCCTAACCCGTACGCTAACACTAACCCGAGCCCTCACACGCACGCTCCCCCTAAATCATTGTCGGACACTCACCTGGACCCTAAAACCTCCCCTAAACCTAACCCTAACCCTAGCCCGAACCCTAACCGTAACCCTTCCCCGAAGCCTGACCCTCACCCGTCCCCTAATCCTAACCCGTAGGCTCACACTAACCCGCGCCCTCACACGCACACTCCCCCTAAAGCGTTGTCGGACACTCACCTGGACCCTAAACCGTCCCCGTCCCCTAACCCTAACCCTAGCCCGAACCCTAACCCTAACCCTTCCCCGAAGCCTGACCCTCACACGTCCCCTAATCGTAACCCGTACGCTCACACTAACCCGCGCCCTCACACGCACGATCCCCCTAAATCGTTGTCGGACCCTCACCTGGATCCTAAACCGTCCCCGTCCCCTAACCCTAACCCTAGCCCGAAACCTAACCCTAACCCTTCCCCGAAGCCTAACCCTCACCCGTCCCCTAATCCTAACCCGTAGGCTCACACTAACCCACGCCCTCACATGCACGCTCCCCCTAAAGCATTGTCGGACCCTCACCTAGACCCTAAACCGTCCGCGTCCCCTAACCCTAACCCTAGCCCGAACCCTAACCCTAACACTTCCCGAAGCCTGACACTCACCCGTCCCATAATCCTAACCCGTAGGCTCACACTAACCCGCGCCCTCACACGCACGCTCCTCCTAAAGCGTTGTCGGACCCTCACCTGGACCCTAAACCGTCCCTGTCCCCTAACCCTAACCCTAGCCCGAACCCTAACCCTAACCTTTCCCCGAAGCCTGACCCTCACCCGTCCCCTAATCCTAACCCGTACGCTAACACTAACCCGCGCCCTCACACGCACGCTCCCCCTAAAGCGTTGTCGGAACCTCACCTGGACCCTAAACGGTCCCCGTCACATACCCTAACCCTAGCCCGAACCCTAATCCTAACCCTTCCCCGAAGCCTGACCCTCACCCGTCCCCTAATCCTAAGCCGTACGCTAACACTAACCCGCGCCCTCACACGCACCCTCCCCCTAAAGCATTTTCGGACTCTCACCCGGAACCTAAACCGTCCCCGTCCCCTAACCCTAACCGTAGCCCGAACCCTAACCCTAACCCTTCCCCGAAGCCTGACCCTCACCCGTCCCCTAATCCTAACCCGTACGCTAACATTAACCCGCGCCCTCACACGCACGCTACCCCTAAAGCATTGTCGGACCCTCACCTGGACCCTAAACCGTTCCCGTCCCCTAACCCTAACCCTAGCCCGAACCCTAACCCTAACCCTTCCCCGAAGCCTGACCCTCACCCGTCCCCTAATCCTAACCCGTAGGCTCACACTAACCCGCGCCCTCACACGCACGCTCCACCTAAAGCGTTGTCGGACCCTCACCTGGACCCTAAACCGTCCCTGTCCCCTAACCCTAACCCTAGCCCGAACCCTAACCCTAACCCTTCCCCGAAACCTGACCCTCACCCGTCCCCTAATCCTAAGCCGTACGCTAACACTAAACCGCGCCCTACACGCACCCTCCCCCTAAAGCGTTGTCGGACCCTCACCTGGACCCTAAACCGTCCCCGTCCCCTAACCCTAACCCTAGCCCGAACCCTAACCCTAACCCTTCCCCGAAGCCTGACCCTCACCCGTCCGATAATCCTGACCCGTAAGCTCACACTAACCCGCGCCCTCACACGCACGCTCCCCCTAAAGCGTTGTCGGACCCTCACCTGGACCCTAAACCGTCCCCGTCCCCTAACCCTAACCCTAGCCCGAACCCTAACCCTAACCCTTCCCCGAAGCCTGACCCTCACACGTCCCCTAATCCTAACCCGTACGCTCACACTAACCCGCGCCCTCACACCCACGATCCCCCTAAAGCGTTGTCGGACCCTCACCTGGACGCTAAACCGTCCACGTCCCCTAACCCTAACCATAGCCCGAACCCTAACCCTAACCCTTCCCCGAAGCCTGACCCTCACCCGTCCCCTAATCCTAACCCGTACGCTCACACTAACCCGCACCCTCACACGCATGCTCCCCCTAAAGCGTTGTCGGACCCTCACCTGTACCCTAAACCGTCCCCGTTCCCTAACCCTAACCCTAGCCCGAAACCTAACCCTAACACTTCCCCAAACCCTGACCCTCACCCGTCCCCTAATCCTAACCCGTAGGCTAACACTAACCCGCGCCCTCACACGCACGCTCCCCCTAAAGCGTTGTCGGACCCTCACCTGGATCCTAAACCGTCCCCGTCCCCTAACCCTAACCCTAGCCCGAACCCTAACCCTAACCCTTACCCGAAGCCTAATACTCACCCGTCCCCTAATCCTAACCCGTAGGCTCACACTAACCCGCGCCCTCACATGCACGCTCCCCCTAAAGCATTGTCGGACCCTCACCTGGACCCTAAACCGTCCGCGTCCCCTAACCCTAACCCTAGCCCGAACCCTAACCCTAACACTTCCCGAAGCCTGACACTCACCCGTCCCATAATCCTAACCCGTAGGCTCACACTAACCCGCGCCCTCACACGCACGCTCCTCCTAAAGCGTTGTCGGACCCTCACCTGGACCGTAAACCGTCCCTGTCCCCTAACCCTAACCCTAGCCCGAACCCTAACCCTAACCTTTCCCCGAAGCCTGACCCTCAACCGTCCCCTAATCCTAACCCGTACGCTAACACTAACCCGTGCCCTCACACGCACGCTCCCCCTAAAGCGTTGTCGGACCCTCACCTGGACCCTAAACCGTCCCCGTCCCCTAACCCTAACCCTAGCCCGAACCCTAACCCTAACCCTTCCCCGAAGCCTGACCCTCACCCGTCCCCTAATCCTAAACCGTAGGCTCACACTAACCCGCGCCCTCACACTCACGCTCCCCCTAAAGCGTTGTCGGACCCTCACCTGGACCCTAAACCGTCCGCGTCCCCTAACCCTAACCCTAGCCCGAACCCTAACCCTAACCCTTCCCCGAACCCTGACCCTCACCCGTCCCCTAATCCTAAACCGTAGGCTCACACTAAGCCGCTCCCTCACACGCACGCTCCCCCTAAAGAGTTGTCGGACCCTCACCTGGACCCTAAACCGTCCCCGTCCCCTAACCCTAACCCTAGCCCGAACCCTAACCCTAACCCTTCCCGGAAGCCTGACCCTCACCCGTCCCCTAATCCTAACCCGTACGCTAACACTAACCCGCGCCCTCACACGCACGCTCCCCCTAAAGCGTTGTCGGAACCTCACCTGGACCCTAAACGGTCCCCGTCACCTACCCTAACCCTAGCCCGAACCCTAATCCTAACACTTCCCCGAAGCCTGACCCTCACCCGTCCCCTAATCCTAACCCGTACGCTAACACTAACCCGCGCCCTCACACGCACGCTCCCCCTAAAGCGTTGTCGGACCCTCACCTGGACCCTAAACCGTCCCCGTCCCCTAACCCTAACCCTAGCCCGAACCCTAATCCTAACCCTTCCCCGAAGCCTGACCCTCACCCGTCCCCTAATCCTAACTCGTAGGCTCACACTAACCCGCGCCCTCACATGCACGCTCCCCCTAAAGCATTGTCGGACCCTCACCTGGACCCTAAACCGTCCGCGTCCCCTAACCCTAACCCTAGCCCGAACCCTAAACCTAACCCTTCCCCGAACCCTGACCCACACCCGTCCCCTAATCCTAAACCGTAGGCTCACACTAAGCCGCGCCCTCACACGCACGCTCCCCCTAAAGAGTTGTCGGACACTCACCTGGACCCTAAACCGTCCCCGTTCCCTAACCCTAACCCTAGCCCGAACCCTAACCCTAACCCTTCCCCGAAGCCTGACCCTCACCCGTCGCCTAATCCTAACCTGTACGCTAACACTAACCCGCGCCCTCACACGCACGCTCCCCCTAAAGCGTTGTCGGACCCTCACCTGAACCCTAAACCGTCCCCGTCACCTAACCCTAGCCCGAACCCTAACCCTAACCGTTCCCCGAAGCCTGACCCTCACCCGTCCCCTAATCCTAACCCGTAGGCTCACACTAACCCGCGACCTCACACGCACGCTCCCCCTAAAGCGTTGTCGGGACCCTCATCTGGACCCTAAACCGTTCCCGTCCCCTAACCCTAACCCTAGCCCGAACCCTAACCCTAACCCTTCCCCGAAGCCTGACCCTCACCCGTCCCCTATTCCTAACCCGTAGGCTCACACTAACCCGCGCCCTCACACGCACGCTCCCCATAAAGCGTTGTCGGACCCTCACCTGGACCCTAAACCATCCCCGGCCCCTAACCCTAACCCTAGCCCGAACCCTAACCCTAAGCCTTCCCCGAAGCCTGACCCTCACCCGTCCCCTAATCCTAACCCGTACGCTAACACTAACCCGCGCCCTCACAAGCACGCTCCCCCTAAAGCGTTGTCGGACCCTCACCTGGACCCTAAACCGTCCCCGTCCCCTAACCCTAACCCTAGCCCGAACCCTAACCCTAACACTTCCCCGAAGCCTGACCCTCACCCGTCCCCTAATCCTAACCCGTACGCTAACACTAACCTGCGCCCTCACACCCAGGCTCCCCCTAAAGCGTTGTCGGACCCTCACCTGGACCCTAAACCGTCCCCGTCCCCTAACCCTAACCCTAGCCCGAACCCTAACCCTAACACTTCCCCGAAGCCTGACCCTCACCCGTCCCCTAATCCTAACCCGTAGGCTCACACTAACCCGCGCCCTCACACGCACGCTTCCCCTAAAGCGTTGTTGGACCCTCACTTGGACCCTAAACCGTCCCACTCCCCTAACCCTAACCCTGGCCCGAACCCTAACACTAACCCTTCCCCGAAGCCTGACCCTCACCTGTCCCCTAATCCTAAACCGTACGGTCACACTAACCCGCGCCCTCACACGCACGCTCCCCCTGAAGCATTGTCGGACACTCACCTGGACCCTAAACCCTCCTCTAACACTAACCCTAACCCTAGCCCGAACCCTAACCCTAACCCTTTCCCGAAGCCTGACCCTCACCCGTCCCCTAATCCTAACCCGTAGGCTCACACTAACCCGCGCCCTCACACTTACGCTCCCCCTAAAGCGTTGTCGGACCCTCACCTGGACCCTAAACCGTCCCCGTCCCCTAACCCTAACCCTAGCCCGAACACTAACCCTAAACCTTCCCCGAAACCTGACACTCACCCGTCCCCTAATTCTAACCCGTACGCTAACACTAACCCGCGCCCTCACACGCACGCTCCCCCTAAAGCGTTGTCGGACCCTCACCTGGACCCTAAACCGACACCGTCCCCTAAACCTAACCCTAGCCGGAACCCTAACCCTAACCCTTCCCCGAAGCCTGACCCTCACCCGTCCCCTAATCCTAACACGTATGCTAACTCTAACCCGAGCCCTCACACGCACGCTCCCCCTAAAGCGTTGTCGGACCCTCACCTGGACCCTAAACCGTCCCCGTCCCCTAACCCTAACCCTAGCCTGAACCCTAAACCTAACCCTTCCCCGAAGCCTGACACTCACCCGTCCCCTAATCCTAACACGTACGCTAACACTAACCCGCGCCCTCACACACACGCTCCCCCTAAAGCGTTGTCGGACCCTCACCTGGACCCTAATCCGTCCCGGTCCCCTAACCCTAACCCTAGCCCGAACCCTAACCCTAACCCTTCCCCGAAGCCTGACCCTCACCCGTCCCCTAATCCTAACCCGTAGGCTAACACTAATCCGCGCCCTCACACGCACGCTCCCCCTAAAGCGTTGTCAGACCCTCACCTGGACCCTAAACCGTCCCCGTCCCCTAACCCTAACCCTAGCCCAAACCATAACCCTAACCCTTCCCCGAAGCCTGACACTCACCCGTCCCCTAATCCTAACCCGTACGCTAACACTAACCCGCTCCCTCACACGCACGCTCCCCCTAAAGTGTTGTCGGATCCTCACCTGGACCCTAAAACGTCCCCGTCCCCTAAACCATCCCCGTCCCCTAACCCTACCCTTAGCCCGAACCCTAACCCTAACCCTTCCCCGAAGCCTGACCCTCACCCGTCACCTAATCCTAAATCGTAGGCTCACACTAACCCGCGCCCTCACTCGCACGCTCCCCCTAAAGCGTTGTCGGACCCTCACCTGCACCCTAAACCGTCCCCGTCCCCTAACACTAACCCTAGCCCGAACCCTAACCCTAACCCTTCCCCGAAGCCTGACCCTCACCCGTCCCCTAATCGTAAACCGTAGGCTCACACTAGCCTGCGCCCTCACACGCACGCTCCCCCTAAAGTGTTGTCGGACCCTCACCTGGACCCTAAACCGTCCCCGTCCCCTAACCCTAACCCTAGCCCGGACCCTAACCCTAACACTTCCCCGAAGCCTGACCCTCACCCGTCCCCTAATCCTAACCCGTACGGTCACACTAACCCGCGCCCTCACACGCATGCTCCCCCTAAAGCGTTGTCGGACCCTCACCTGGACCCTAAATCGTCCCCGTCCCCTAACCCTAACCCTAGCCCGAACCCTAAACCTAACACTTCCCCGAAGCCTGACTCTCACCCGTCCCCTAATCCTAACCCGTACGCTAACACTAACCCGTGCCCTCACACGCACGCTCCCCCTAAATCATTGTCGGACACTCACCTGGACCCTAAAACCTCCCCTAAACCTAACCCTAACCCTAGCCCGAACCCTAACCGTAACCCTTCCCCGAAGCCTGACCCTCACCCGTCCCCTAATCCTAACCCGTAGGCTCACACTAACCCGCGCCCTCACACGCACACTCCCCCTAAAGCGTTGTCGGACACTCACCTGGACCCTAAACCGTCCCCGTCCCCTAACCCTAACCCTAGCCCGAACCCTAACCCTAACCCTTCCCCGAAGCCTGACCCTCACACGTCCCCTAATCGTAACCCGTACGCTCACACTAACCCGCGCCCTCACGCGCACGATCCCCCTAAATCGTTGTCGGACCCTCACCTGGATCCTAAACCGTCCCCGTCCCCTAACCCTAACCCTAGCCCGAAACCTAACCCTAACCCTTCCCCGAAGCCTAACCCTCACCCGTCCCCTAATCCTAACCCGTAGGCTCACACTAACCCGCGCCCTCACATGCACGCTCCCCCTAAAGCATTGTCGGACCCTCACCTAGACCCTAAACCGTCCGCGTCCCCTAACCCTAACCCTAGCCCGAACCCTAACCCTAACACTTCCCGAAGCCTGACACTCACCCGTCCCATAATCCTAACCCGTAGGCTCACACTAACCCGCGCCCTCACACGCACGCTCCTCCTAAAGCGTTGTCGGACCCTCACCTGGACCCTAAACCGTCCCTGTCCCCTAACCCTAACCCTAGCCCGAACCCTAACCCTAACCTTTCCCCGAAGCCTGACCCTCACCCGTCCCCTAATCCTAACCCGTACGCTAACACTAACCCGCGCCCTCACACGCACGCTCCCCCTAAAGCGTTGTCGGACCCTCACCTGGACCCTAAACCGTCCCCGTCCCCTAACCCTAACCCTAGCCCGAACCCTAACCCTAACCCTTCCCCAAGCCTGACCCTCACCCGTCCCCTAATCCTAACCCGTAGTCTGACACTAACCCGCGCCCTCACACGCACGCTCCCCCTAAAGCGTTGTCGGACCCTCACCTGGACCCTAAACCGTCCCCTTCCCCTAACCCTAACCCTAGCCCGAACCCTAACCCGAACCCTTTCCCGAACCCTGACCCTCACCCGTCCCCTAATCCTAAACCGTAGGCTCACAATAAGCCGCTCCCTCACACGCACGCTCCCCCTAAAGAGTTGTCGGACCCTCACCTGGACCCTAAACCGTCCCCGTCCTCTAACCCTAACCCTAGCCCGAACCCTAACCCTAACCCTTCCCCGAAGCCTGACCCTCACCCGTCCCCTAATCCTAACCCGTACGCTAACACTAACCCGCGCCCTCACACGCACGCTCCCCCTAAAGCGTTGTCGGAACCTCACCTGGACCCTAAACGGTCCCCGTCACATACCCTAACCCTAGCCCGAACCCTAATCCTAACCCTTCCCCGAAGCCTGACCCTCACCCGTCCCCTAATCCTAAGCCGTACGCTAACACTAACCCGCGCCCTCACACGCACCCTCCCCCTAAAGCATTTTCGGACTCTCACCCGGAACCTAAACCGTCCCCGTCCCCTAACCCTAACCGTAGCCCGAACCCTAACCCTAACCCTTCCCCGAAGCCTGACCCTCACCCGTCCCCTAATCCTAACCCGTACGCTAACATTAACCCGCGCCCTCACACGCACGCTACCCCTAAAGCATTGTCGGACCCTCACCTGGACCGTAAACCGTTCCCGTCCCCTAACCCTAACCCTAGCCCGAACCCTAACCCTAACCCTTCCCCAAAGCCTGACCCTCACCCGTCCCCTAATCCTAACCCGTAGGCTCACACTAACCCGCGCCCTCACACGCACGCTCCCCCTAAAGCGTTGTCGGACCCTCACCTGGACCCTAAACCGTCCCTGTCCCCTAACCCTAACCCTAGCCCGAACCCTAACCCTAACCCTTCCCCGAAACCTGACCCTCACCCGTCCGCTAATCCTAAGCCGTACGCTAACACTAAACCGCGCCCTACACGCACCCTCCCCCTAAAGCGTTGTCGGACCCTCACCTGGACCCTAAACCGTCCCCGTCCCCTAACCCTAACCCTAGCCCGAACCCTAACCCTAACCCTTCCCCGAAGCCTGACCCTCACCCGTCCGATAATCCTGACCGTAAGCTCACACTAACCCGCGCCCTCACACGCACGCTCCCCCTAAAGCGTTGTCGGACCCTCACCTGGACCCTAAACCGTCCCCGTCCCCTAACCCTAACCCTAGCCCGAACCCTAACCCTAACCCTTCCCCGAAGCCTGACCCTCACACGTCCCCTAATCCTAACCCGTACGCTCACACTAACCCGCGCCCTCACACCCACGATCCCCCTAAAGCGTTGTCGGACCCTCACCTGGACGCTAAACCGTCCACGTCCCCTAACCCTAACCATAGCCCGAACCCTAACCCTAACCCTTCCCCGAAGCCTGACCCTCACCCGTCCCCTAATCCTAACCCGTACGCTCACACTAACCCGCACCCTCACACGCATGCTCCCCCTAAAGCGTTGTCGGACCCTCACCTGTACCCTAAACCGTCCCCGTTCCCTAACCCTAACCCTAGCCCGAAACCTAACCCTAACACTTCCCCAAAGCCTGACCCTCACCCGTCCCCTAATCCTAACCCGTAGGCTAACACTAACCCGCGCCCTCACACGCACGCTCCCCCTAAAGCGTTGTCGGACCCTCACCTGGATCCTAAACCGTCCCCGTCCCCTAACCCTAACCCTAGCCCGAACCCTAACCCTAACCCTTCCCCGAAGCCTGACCCTCACCCGTCCCCTAATCCCAACCCGTAGGCTCACACTAACCCGCGCCCTCACACGCACGCTCCCCCTAAAGCGTTGTCGGACCCTCACCTGGACCCTAAACCGTCCGCGTCCCCTAACCCTAACCCTAGCCCGAACCCTAACCCTAACCCTTCCCCGAACCCTGACCCTCACCCGTCCCCTAATCCTAAACCGTAGGCTCACACTAAGCCGCTCCCTCACACGCACGCTCCCCCTAAAGAGTTGTCGGACCCTCACCTGGACCCTAAACCGTCCCCGTCCCCTAACCCTAACCCTAGCCCGAACCCTAACCCTAACCCTTCCCGGAAGCCTGACCCTCACCCGTCCCCTAATCCTAACCCGTACGCTAACACTAACCCGCGCCCTCACACGCACGCTCCCCCTAAAGCGTTGTCGGAACCTCACCTGGACCCTAAACGGTCCCCGTCACCTACCCTAACCCTAGCCCGAACCCTAATCCTAACCCTTCCCCGAAGCCTGACCCTCACCCGTCCCCTAATCCTAACCCGTACGCTAACACTAACCCGCGCCCTCACACGCACGCTCCCCCTAAAGCGTTGTCGGACCCTCACCTGGACCCTAAACCGTCCCCGTCCCCTAACCCTAACCCTAGCCCGAACCCTAACCCTAACCCTTCCCCGAAGCCTGACCCTCACCCGTCCCCTAATCCTAACTCGTAGGCTCACACTAACCCGCGCCCTCACATGCACGCTCCCCCTAAAGCATTGTCGGACCCTCACCTGGACCCTAAACCGTCCGCGTCCCCTAACCCTAACCCTACCCCGAACCCTAAACCTAACCCTTCCCCGAACCCTGACCCTCACCCGTCCCCTAATCCTAAACCGTAGGCTCACACTAAGCCGCGCCCTCACACGCACACTCCCCCTAAAGAGTTGTCGGACACTCACCTGGACCCTAAACCGTCCCCGTTCCCTAACCCTAACCCTAGCCCGAACCCTAACCCTAACCCTTCCCCGAAGCCTGACCCTCACCCGTCGCCTAATCCTAACCTGTACGCTAACACTAACCCGCGCCCTCACACGCACGCTCCCCCTAAAGCGTTGTCAGACCCTCACCTGAACCCTAAACCGTCCCCGTCACCTAACCCTAGCCCGAACCCTAACCCTAACCCTTCCCCGAAGCCTGACCCTCACCCGTCCCCTAATCCTAACCCGTAGGCTCACACTAACCCGCGCCCTCACACGCACGCTCCCCCTAAAGCGTTGTCGGACCCTCACCTGGACCCTAAACCGTCCCTGTCCCCTAACCCTAACCCTAGCCCGAACCCTAACCCTAACACTTCCCCGAAACCTGACCCTCACCCGTCCCCTAATCCTAAGCCGTACGCTAACACTAACCCGCGCCCTACACGCACGCTCCCCCTAAAGCGTTGTCGGACCCTCACCTGGACCCTAAACCGTCCCCGTCCCCTAACCCTAACCCTAGCCCGAACCCTAACCCTAAACCTTCCCCGAAGCCTGACACTCACCCGTCCGATAATCCTAACCCGTAAGCTCACACTAACCCGCGCCCTCACACGCACGCTCCCCCTAAAGCGTTGTCGGACCCTCACCTGGACCCTAAACCGTCCCCGTCCCCTAACCCTAACCATAGCCCGAACCCTAACCCTAACCCTTCCCCGAAGCCTGACCCTCACCCGTCCCATAATCCTAACCCGTACACTCACACTAACCCGCACCCTCACACGCATGCTCCCCCTAAAGCGTTGTCGGACCCTCACCTGTACCCTAAACCGTCCCCGTTCCCTAACCGTAACCCTAGCCCGAAACCTAACCCTACCACTTCCCCAAAGCCTGACCCTCACCCGTCCCCTAATCCTAACCCGTAGGCTAACACTAACCCGCGCCCTCACACGCACGCTCCCCCTAAAGCGTTGTCGGACCCTCACCTGGATCCTAAACCGTCCCCGTCCCCTAACCCTAACCCTAGCCCGAACCCTAACCCTAACCCTTCCCCGAAGCCTGACCCTCACCCGTCCCCTAATCCTAACCCGTACGCTAACACTAACCCGCGCCCTCACACGCACGCTCCCCCTAAAGCGTTGTCGGACCCTCACCTGGACCCTAAACCGTCCCCGTCCCCTAACCCTAACCCTAGCCCGAACCCTAACCCTAACCCTTCCCCGAAGCCTGACCCTCACCCGTCCCCTAATCCTAACCCGTAGGCTCACACTAACCCGCGCCCTCACACGCACGCTCCCCCTAAAGCGTTGTCGGACCCTCACCTGGACCCTAAACCGTCCCCGTCCCCTAACCCTAACCATAGCCCGAACCCTAAACCTAACCCTTCCCCGAACCCTGACCCACACCCGTCCCCTAATCCTAAACCGTAGGCTCACACTAAGCCGCTCCCTCACACGCACGCTCCCCCTAAAGAGTTGTCGGACCCTCACCTGGATCCTAAACCGTCCCCGTCCCCTAACCCTAACCCTAGCCCGAACCCTAACCCTAAACCTTCCCCGAAGCCTGACACTCACCCGTCACCTAATCCTAACCCGTAGGCTCACAATAAGCCGCGCAGTCACACGCACGCTCCCCATAAAGCGTTGTCGGACAATCACCTGGACCCTAAACCGTCCCCGTCCCCTAACCCTAACCCTAGCCCGAACCCTAACCCTAAACCTTCCCCGAAGCCTGACCCTCACCCGTCCCCTAATCCTAACCCGTAGGCTCACACTAACCCTCGCCCTCACACGCACGCTCCCCCTAAAGCGTTTTCGGACCCTCACCTGGACCCTAAACCGTCCCCGTCCCCTAACCCTAACCCTAGCCCGAACCCTAACCCTAACCCTTCCCCGAAGCCTGACACTCACCCGTCCCCTAATCCTAACCCGTGGCCTCACACTAACCCGCGCCCTCACACGCACGTTCCCCCTAAAGCGTTGTCGAACCCTCACCTGGACCCTAAACCGTCCCCGTACCCTAACCCTAACCCTAGCCCGAACCCTAACCCTAACCCTTCCCCGAAGCCTGACCCTCACCCGTCCCCTAATCCTAACCCGTACGCTAACGCTAACCCGCGCCCTCACACGTACGATCCCCCTAAAGCGTTGTTGGACCCTCACCTGGACCCTAAACCGTCCCCGTCCCCTAACCCTAACCCTAGCCCGAACCCTAACCCTAACACTTCCCTGAAGCCTGACCCTCACCCGTCCCCTAATCCTAACCCGTACGCAAACACTAACCCGCGCCCTCACACGCACGCTCCCCCTAAAGCGTTTTCGGACCCTCACCTGGACCCTAAACCGTCCCCGTCCCCTAACCCTAACCCTAGCCCGAACCCTAACCCTAACCCTTCCCCGAAGCCTGACCCTCACCCGTCCCCTAATCCTAACCCGTACGCTCACACTAACCCGCGCCCTCACACGCACGCTCCCCCTAAATCGTTGTCGGACCCTCACCTGTACCCTAAACCGTCCCCGTCCCCTAACCCTAACCCTAGCCCGAACCCTAACCCTAACCCTTCCCCGAACCCTGACCCTCACCCGTCCCCTAATCCTAACCCGTACGCTCACACTAACCCGCGCCCTCACACGCACGCTCCCCCTAAAGCGTTGTCGGACCCTCACCTGGACCCTAAACCGTCCCCGTCCCCTAACCCTAACCCTAGCCCGAACCCTAACCCTAACCCTTCCCCGAAGCCTGACCCTCACCCGTCCCCTAATCCTAACCCGTAGGCTCACAATAAGCCGCGCCCTCACACGCACGCTCCCCCTAAAGCGTTGTCGGACCCTCACCTGGACCCTAAACCGTCCGCGTCCCCTAACCCTAACCCTAGCCCGAACCCTAACCTAACACTTCCCCGAAGCCTGACCCTCACCCGTCCCCTAATCCTAACCCGTAGGCTCACACTAACACGCGCCCTCACACGCACGCTCCCCTTGAAGCGTTGTCGGACCCTCACCTGGACCCTAAACCGTCCCAGTCCCCTAACCCTAGCCGGAACCCTAACCCTAACACTTCCCCGAAGCCTGACCCTCACCCGTCCCCTAATCCTAACGCGTAGGCTCACACTAAGCCACGCCCTCACATGCACGCTCCACCTAAAGCGTTGTCGAACCCTCACCTGGACCTTAAACCTTCCCCGTCCCCTAACCCTAACCCTCGCCCGAACCCTAACCCTAACCCTTCCCCGAAGCCTGACCCTCACCTGTCCCCTAATCCTAACCCGTAGGCTCACACTAACCTGCGCCCTCACACGCACGCTCCCCCTAAAGCGTTGTCGGACCCTCACCTGGACCCTAAACCGTCCCTGTCCCCTAACCCTATCCCTAGCCTGAACCCTAACCCTAACACTTCCCCGAAGCCTGACCCTCACCCGTCCCCTAATCCTAAGCCGTACGTTAACACTAACCCGTGCCCTCACACGCACGCTCCCCCTAAAGCGTTGTCGGACCCTCACCTGGACCCTAAACCGTCCCCGTCCCCTAACCCTAACCCTAGCCCGAACCCTAACCCTAAATCTTCCCCGAAGCCTGACCCTCACCCGTCCCCTAATCCTAACCCGTAGGCTCACACTAACCCGCGCCCTCACACGCACGCTCCCCCTAAAGTGTTGTCGGAACCTCACCTGGACCCTAAACCGTCCCCGTCCCCTAACCCTAACCCTAGCCCGAACCCTAACCCTAACCCTTCCCCGAACCCTGACCCTCACCCGTCCCCTAATCCTAACCCGTACGCTCACACTAACCTGCGCCCTCACACGCACGCTCCCCCTAAAGCGTTGTCGGACCCTCACCTGGACCCTAAACCGTCCCCGTCCCCTAACCCTAACCCTAGTCCGAACCCTAACCCTAAACCTTACCCGAAGCCTGACCCTCACCCGTCCCCTAATCCTAACCCGTACGCTCACACTAACCCGCGCCCTCACACGCACGCTCCCCTTAAAGCGTTGTCAGACCCTCACCTGGACCCTAAACCGTCCCCGTCCCCTAACCCTAACCCTAGCCCGGAACCTAACCCTAACACTTCCCCAAAGCCTGACCCTCACCCGTCCCCTAATCCTAACCCATAGGCTAACACTAACCCGCGCCCTCACACGCACGCTCCCCCTAAAGCGTTTTTGGACCATCACCTGGATCCTAAACCGTCCCCGTCCCCTAACCCTAACCCTAGCCTGAACCCTAACCCTAACCCTTCCCCGAAGCCTGACCCTCCCCCGTCCCCTAATCCTAACCAGTAGGCTCACACTAACCCGTGCCCTCACACGCACGCTCCCCCTGAAGCGTTGTCGGACCCTCACCTGGACCCTAAACCGTCCCCGTCCCCTAACCCTAACCCTAGCCGAAACACTAACCCTAACCCTTCCCCGAAGCCTGACCCTCACACGTCCCCTAATCCTATCCCGTAGGCTCACACTAAACAGCGCCCTCACACGCACGCTCCCCCTAAAGGGTTGTCGGACCCTCACCTGGACCCTAAACCGTCCCAGTCCCCTAACCCTAGCCCGAACCCTAACCCTAACACTTCCCCGAAACCTGACCCTCACCCGTCCCCTAATCCTAACCCGTACGCTAACACTAACCCGCTCCCTCACACGCACGCTCCCCCTGAAGCGTTGTCGGACCCTCACCTGGACCCTAAACCGTCCCTGTCCCCTAACCCTAACCCTCGCCCGAACCCTAACCATAACACTTCCCCGAAGCCTCACATTCACCCGTCCCCTAATCCTAACCCGTACGCTAACACTAACCCACGCCCTCACACGCACGCTCCCCCTAAAGCGTTGTCGGACCCTCACCTGGACCCTAAACCATCCCTGTACCCTAACACTAACCCTAGCCCGAACCCTAACCCTAACCCTTCCCCGAAGCCTGACACTCACCCATCCCCTAATCCTAACCCGTGGGCTCACACTAACCCGCGCCCTCACACGCACATTCCCCCTAAAGCGTTGTCGGACCCTCACCTGGACCCTAAACCGTCCCCGTACCCTAACCCTAACCCTAGCCCGAACCCTAACCCTAACCCTTCCCCGAAGCCTGACCCTCACCCGTCCCCTAATCCTAACCCGTACGCTAACACTAACCCGCGCCCTCACAGGCACGCTCCCCCTAAAGCGTTGTCGGACCCTCACCTGGACCCTAAACCGTCCCCGTCCCCTAACCCTAACCCTAGCCCGAACCCTAACCCTAACACTTCCCCGAAGCCTGACCCTCACCCGTTCCCTAATCCTAACCTGTACGCTCACACTACCCGCGCCCTCACACGCACGCTCCCCCTAAAGCGTTGTCGGACCCTCACCTGGACCCTAAACCGTCCCCGTCCCCGTCCCCTAACCCTAGCCCGAACCCTAACCCTAACCCTTCCCCGAAGCCTGACCCTCACCCGTTCGCTAATCCTAACCCGTACGCTCACACTAACCCGTGCCCTCACACGCACGCTCCCCCTAAAGCGTTGTCGGACCCTCACCTGGACCCTAAACCGTCCCCGTCCCCTAACACTAACCCTAGCCCGGAACCTAACCCTAACACTTCCCCAAAGCCTGACCTTCACCCGTCCCCTAATCCTAACCCGTAGGCTAACACTAACCCGCGCCCTCAAACGCACGCTCCCCCTAAAGCGTTTTTGGACCCTCACCTGGACCCTAAACCGTCCCCGTCCCCGTCCCCTATCCCTAGCCCGAACCCTAACCCTAACCCTTTCCCGAAGCCTGACCCTCACCCGTCCCCTAATCCTAACCCGTAGGCTCACAATAAGCCGCGCCCTCACACGCACGTTCCCCCTAAAGCGTTGTCGGACCCTAACCTGGACCCTAAACCGTCCCCATCCCCTAACCCTAACCCTAGCCGAAACACTAACCCTAACCCTTCCCCGAAGCCTGACCCTCACACGTCCCCTAATCCTAACCCGTAGGCTCACACTAAACCGCGCCCTCACACGCACGCTCCCCCTAAAGCGTTGTCGGACCCTCACCTGGACCCTAAACCGTCCCAGTCCCCTAACCCTAGCCCGAACCCTAACCCTAACACTTCCCCGAAACCTGACCCTCACCCGTCCCCTAATCCTAACCCGTACGCTAACACTAACCCGCTCCCTCACACGCACGCTCCCCCTGAAGCGTTGTCGGACCCTCACCTGGACCCTAAACCGTCCCCGTCCCCTAACCCTAACCCTCGCCCGAACCCTAACCATAACACTTCCCCGAAGCCTGACCCTCACCCGAGCCCTAATCCTAACCCGTACGCTAACACTAACCCACGCCCTCACACGCACGTTCCCCCTAAAGCGTTGTCGGACCCTCACCTGGACCCTAAACCATCCCTGTACCCTAGCCCTAACCCTAGCCCGAACCCTAACCCTAACCCTACCCCGAAGCCTGACCCTCACCCGTCCCCTAATCCTAACCCGTAGGCTCACACTAACCCGCGCCCTCACACGCACGCTCCCCTTAAAGCGTTGTCGGACCCTCACCTGGACCCTAAACCGTCCCCATCCCCTAACCCTAACCCTAGCCCGAACCCTAACCCTAACACTTCCCCGAAGCCTGACACTCACCCGTCCCCTAATCCTAACCCGTGGGCTCACAGTAACCCGCGCCCTCACACGCACGTTCCCCCTAAAGCGTTGTAGGACCCTCACCTGGACCCTAAACCGTCCCCGTACCCTAACCCTAACCCTAGCCCGAACCCTAACCATAACACTTCCCCGAAGCCTGACCCTCACCCGTCCCCTAATCCTAACCCGTACGCTAACACTAACCCGCGCCCTCACACGCACGCTCCCCCTAAATCGTTGTCGGACCCTCACCTGGACCCTAAACCGTCCCCGTCCCCTAACCCTAACCCTAGCCCGAACCCTAAACCTAACACTTCCCCGAAGCCTGACCCTCACCCGTCCCCTAATCCTCACCCGTAAGCTAACACTAACCCACGCCCTCACACGCACGCTCCCCCTAAAGCGATGTCGGACCCTCACCTGGACCCTAAACCGTCCCCGTCCCCTAACCCTAACCCTAGCCCGAACCCTAACCCTAACCCTTCCCCGAAGCCTGACCCTCACCCGTCCCATAATCCTAACCCGTACGCTAACACTAACCCACGCCCTCACACACACGCTCCCCCTAAAGCGTTTTCGGACCCTCACCTGGACCCTAAACCGTCCCCGTCCCCTAACCCTAACCCTAGCCCGAACCCTAACCCTAACACTTCCCCGAAGCCTGACCCTCACCCGTCCCCTAATCCTAACCTGTACGCTCAAACTACCCGCGCCCTCACACTCACGCTCCCGCTAAAGCGTTGTCGGACCCTCACCTGGACCCTAAACCGTCCCCGTCCCCGTCCCCTAACCCTAGCCCGAACCCTAACCCTAACCCTTCCCCGAAGCCTGACCCTCACCCGTCCCCTAATCCTAACCCGTACGCTCACACTAACCCGTGCCCTCACACGCACGCTGCCCCTAAAGCGTTGTCGGACCCTCACCTGGACCCTAAACCGTCCCCGTCCCCTAACCCTAACCCTAGCCCGAACCCTAACCCTAAACCTTCCCCGAAGCCTGACCCTCACCCGTCCCCTAATCCTAACCCGTACGCTCACACTAACCCGCGCCCTCACACGCACGCTCCCCCTTAATCGTTGTCGGACCCTCACCTGGACCCTAAACCGTCCCCGTCCCTAACTCTAACCCTAGCCCGAACCCTAACACTAACCCTTCCCCGAACCCTGACCCTCACCCGTCCCCTAATCCTAACCCGTACGCTCACAATGACCCGCGCCCTCACACGCACGCTCCCCCTAAAGCGTTGTCGGATCCTCACCTGGACCCTAAACCGTCCCCGCCCCTAACCCTAACCCTAGCCCGAACCTTAACCCTAACCCTTCCCCGAAGCCTGACCCTCACCCGTCCCCTAATCCTAACCCGTAGGCTGACAATAAGCCGCGCCCTCACATGCACGCTCCCCCTAAAGCGTTGTCGGACCCTCACCTGGACCCTAAACCGTCCCCGTACCCTAACCCTAACCCTAGCCCGAACCCTAACCCTAACACTTCCCCGAAGCCTGACCCTCACCCGTCCCCTAATCCTAACCCATAGTCTCACAGTAACACGCACCCTCACACGCACGCTCCCCTTAAAGCGTTGTCGGACCCTCACCTCGACCCTAAACCGTCCCAGTCCCCTAACCCTAGCCCGAACCCTAACCCTAACACTTCCCCGAAGCCTGACCCTCACCCGTCCCCTAATCCTAACGCGTAGGCTCACACTAAGCCACGCCCTCACATGCACGCTCCCCCTAAAGCGTTGTCGGACCCTCACCTGGACCCTAAACCGTCCCCGTCCCCTAACCCTAACCCTAGCCCGAACCCTAACCCTAACCCTTCCCCGAAGCCTGACCCTCACCCGTCCCCTAATCCTAACCCGTAGGCTCACACTAACCCGCGTCCTCACACGCACGCTCCCCCTAAAGCGTTGTCGGACCCTCACCTGGACCCTAAACCGTCCCCGTCCCCTAACCCTAACCCTAACACGAACCATAACCCTAACACTTCCCCGAAGCCTGACCCTCACCCGTCCCCTAATCCTAACCCGTACGCTCACACTAACCCGTGCCCTCACACGCACGCTCCCCCTAAAGCATTGTCGGACCCTCACCTGAACCCTAAACCGTCCCCGTACCCTAACCCTAACCCTAGTCCGAACCCTAACCCTAACCCTTCCCCGAATCCTGACCCTCACCCGTCCCCTAATCCTAACCCGTACGCTCACACTAACCCGCGCCCTCACACGCACGCTCCCCCTAAAGCGTTGTCGGACCCTCACCTGGACCCTAAACCGTCCCCATCCCCTAACCCTAACCCTAGCCCGAACCCTAACCCTAACCCTTCCCCGAAGCCTGACCCTCACCCGTCCCCTAATCCTAACCCGTAGGCTCACAATAAGCCGCGCCCTCACACGCACGCTCCCCCTAAAGCGTTGTCGGACCCTCACCTGGACCCTAAACCGTCCCCGTACCCTAACCCTAACCCTAGCCCGAACCCTAACCCTAACACTTCCCCGAAGCCTGACCCTCACCCGTCCCCTAATCCTAACCCGTAGGCTCACACTAACACGCGCCCTCACACGCACGCTCCCCTTAAAGCGTTGTCGGACCCTCACCTGGACCCTAAACCGTCCCAGTCCCCTAACCCTAGCCCGAACCCTAACCCTAACACTTTCCCGAAGCCTGACCCTAACCCGTCCCCTAATCCTAACGCGTAGGCTCACACTAAGCCACGCCCTCACATGCACGCTCCCCCTAAAGCGTTGTCGAACCCTCACCTGGACCCTAAACTGTCCCCGTCCCCTAAACCTAACCCTAGCCCGAACCCTAACCCTAACCCTTCCCCGAAGCCTGACCCTCACCCGTCCCCTAATCCTAACCCGTAGGCTCACACTAACCCGCGCCCTACACGCACGCTCCCCCTAAAGCGTTGTCGGACCCTCACCTGGACCCTAAACCGTCCCTGTCCCCTAACCCTAACCCTAGCCCGAACCCTAACCCTAACACTTCCCCGAAGCCTGACCCTCACCCGTCCCCTAATCGTAAACCGTAGGCTCACACTAGCCTGCGCCCTCACACGCACGCTCCCCCTAAAGTGTTGTCGGACCCTCACCTGGACCCTAAACCGTCCCCGTCCCCTAACCCTAACCCTAGCCCGAACCCTAAACCTAACCCTTCCCCGAAGCCTGACTCTCACCCGTCCCCTAATCCTAACCCGTACGCTAACACTAACCCGTGCCCTCACACGCACGCTCCCCCTAAATCATTGTCGGACACTCACCTGGACCCTAAAACCTCCCCTAACCCTAACCCTAACCCTAGCCCGAACCCTAAACCTAACCCTTCCCCGAAGCCTGACTCTCACCCGTCCCCTAATCCTAACCCGTACGCTAACACTAACCCATGCCCTCACACGCACGCTCCCCCTAAATCATTGTCGGACACTCACCTGGACCCTAAAACCTCCCCTAACCCTAACCCTAACCCTAGCCCGAACCCTAACCGTAACCCTTCCCCGAAGCCTGACCCTCACCCGTCCCCTAATCCTAACCCGTAGGCTCACACTAACCCGTGCCCTCACACGCACGCTTCCCCTAAAGCGTTGTTGGACTCTCACTTGGACACTAAACCGTCCCAGTCCCCTAACCCTAACCCTAGCCCGAACCCTAACCCTAACCCTTCCCCGAAGCCTGACCCTCACCTGTCCCCTAATCCTAACCCGTACGGTCACACTAACCCGCGCCCTCACACGCACGCTCCCCCTAAAGCATTGTCGGACCCTCACCCGTACCCTAAACCTTCCTCGTTCCCTAACCCTAACCCTAGCCCGAACCCTAACCCTAACCCTTCCCCGAAGCCTGACCCTCACCCGTCCCCTAATCCTAAGCCGTACGCTAACACTAACCCGCGCCCTCACACGCACGCTCCCCCTAAAGCATTTTCGGACTCTCACCCGGAACCTAAACCGTCCCCGTCCCCTAACCCTAACCGTAGCCCGAACCCTAACACTTACCCTTCCCCGAAGCCTGACCCTCACCCGTCCCCTAATCCTAACCCGTACGCTAACATTAACCCGCGCCCTCACACGCACGCTACCCCTAAAGCATTGTCGGACCCTCACCTGGACCCTAAACCGTTCCCGTCCCCTAACACTAACCCTAGCCCGAACCCTAACCCTAACCCTTCCCCGAAGCCTGACCCTCACCCGTCCCCTAATCCTAACCCGTAGGCTCACACTAACCCGCGCCCTCACACGCACGCTCCCCCTAAAGCGTTGTCGGACCCTCACCTGGACCCTAAACCGTCCCTGTCCCCTAACCCTAACCCTAGCCAGAACCCTAACCCTAACCCTTCCCCGAAACCTGACCCTCACCCGTCCCCTAATCCTCAGCCGTACGCTAACACTGACCCGCGCCCTACACGCACGCTCCCCCTAAAGCGTTGTCGGACCCTCACCTGGACCCTAAACCGTCCCCGTCCCCTAACCCTAACCCTAGCCCGAACCCTAACCCTAACCCTTCCCCGAAGCCTGACCCTCACCCGTCCGATAATCCTACCCGTAAGCTCACACTAACCCGCGCCCTCACACGCACGCTCCCCGTAAAGCGTTGTCGGACCCTCACCTGGACCCTAAACCGTCCCCGTCCCCTAACCCTAACCCTAGCCCGAACCCTAACCCTAACCCTTCCCCGAAGCCTGACCCTCACACGTCCCCTAATCCTAACCCGTACGCTCACACTAACCCGCGCCCTCACACGCACGATCCCCCTAAAGCGTTGTCGGACCCTCACCTGGATCCTAAACCGTCCCTGTCCCCTAATCCTAACCCTAGCCCGAACCCTAACCCTAACCCTTCCCCGAAGCCTAACCCTCACCCGTCCCATAATCCTAACCCGTAGGCTCACACTAACCCGCGCCCTCACACGCACGCTCCTCCTAAAGCGTTGTCGGACCCTCACCTGGACCCTAAACCGTCCCTGTCCCCTAACCCTAACCCTAGCCCGAACCCTAACCCTAACCTTTCCCCGAAGCCTGACCCTCACCCGTCCCCTAATCCTAACCCGTACGCTAACACTAACCTGCGCCCTCACACGCACGCTCCCCCTAAAGCGTTGTCGGACCCTCACCTGGACCCTAAACCGTCCCTGTCCCCTAACCCTAACCCTAGCCCGAACCCTAACCCTAACCCTTCCCCGAAGCCTGACCCTCACCCGTCCCCTAATCTTAACCCGTAGTCTCACACTAACCCGCGCCCTCACACGCACGCTCCCCCTAAAGCGTTGTCGGACCCTCACCTGGACCCTAAACCGTCCCCGTCCCCTAACCCTAACCCTAGCCCGAACCCTAACCCTAACCCTTCCCCGAACCCTGACCCTCACCCGTCCCCTAATCCTAAACCGTAGGCTCACACTAAGCCGCGCCCTCACACGCACGCTCCCCCTAAAGAGTTGTCGGACACTCACCTGGACCCTAAACCGTCCCCGTCCCCTAACCCTAACCCTAGCCCGAACCCTAACCCTAACCCTTCCCCGAAGCCTGACCCTCACCCGTACCCTAATCCTAACCTGTACTCTAACACTAACCCGCGCCCTCACAAGCACGCTCCCCCTAAAGCGTTGTCGGACCCTCACCTGAACCCTAAACCGTCCCCGTCACCTAACCCTAGCCCGAACCCTAACCCTAACCGTTCCCCGAAGCCTGACCCTCACCCGTCCCCTAATCCTAACCCGTACGCTAACACTAACCCGCGCCCTCACACGCACGCTCCCCCTAAAGCGTTGTCGGACCCTCACCTGGACCCTAAACCGTCCCCGTCCCCTAACCCTAACCCTAGCCCGAACCCTAACCCTAACCCTTCCCCGAAGCCTGACCCTCACCCGTCCCCTAATCCTAACCCGTACGCTCACACTAACCCGCGCCCTCACACGCACGCTCCCCCTAAATCGTTGTCGGACCCTCACCTGGACCCTAAACCGTCCCCGTCCCCTAACCCTAACCCTAGCCCGAACCCTAACCCTAACCCTTCCCCGAACCATGACCCTCACCCGTCCCCTAATCCTAACCCGTACGCTCACACTAACCCGCGCCCTCACACGCACGCTCCCCCTAAAGCGTTGTCGGACCCTCACCTGGACCCTAAACCGTCCCTGTCCCCTAACCCTAACCCTAGCCCGAACCCTAACCCTAACCCTTCCCCGAAGCCTGACCCTCACCCGTCCCCTAATCCTAACCCGTAGGCTCACAATAAGCCGCGCCCTCACACGCACGCTCCCCCTAAATCGTTGTCGGACCCTCACCTGGACCCTAAACCGTCCCCGTCCCCTAACCCTAACCCTAGCCCGAACCCTAACCATAACACTTCCCCGAAGCCTGACCCTCACCCGTCCCCTAATCCTAACCCGTAGGCTCACACTAACACGCGCCCTCACACGCACGCTCCCCTTAAAGCGTTGTCGGACCCTCACCTGGACCCTAAACCGTCCCAGTCCCCTAACCCTAGCCCGAACCCTAACCCTAACACTTCCCCGAAGCCTGACCCTCACCCGTCCCCTAATCCTAACACGTAGGTTCACACTAAGCCACGCCCTCACATGCACGCTCCACCTAAAGCGTTGTCGAACCCTCACCTGGACCCTAAACCTTCCCCGTCCCCTAAACCTAACCCTAGCCCGAACCCTAACCCTAACCCTTCCCCGAAGCCTGACCCTCACCCGTCCCCTAATCCTAACACGTAGGCTCACACTAACCCGCGGCCTCACACGCACGCTCCCCCTAAAGCGTTGTCGGACCCTCACCTGGACCCTAAACCGTCCCTGTCCCCTAACCCTATCCCTAGCCTGAACCCTAACCCTAACACTTCCCCGAAGCCTGACCCTCACCCGTCCCCTAATCCTAAGCCTTACGTTAACACTAACCCGTGCCCTCACACACACGCTCCCCCTAAAGCGTTGTCGGACCCTCACCTGGACCCTAAACCGTCCCCGTCCCCTAACCCTAACCCTAGCCCGAACCCTAACCCTAACCCTTCCCCGAAGCCTGACCCTCACCCGTCCCCTAATCCTAACCCGTAGGCTCACACTAACCCGCGCCCTCACACGCACGCTCCCCCTAAAGCGTTGTCGGACCTTCACCTGGACCCTAAACCGTCTCCGTCCCCTAACCCTAACCCTAGCCCGAACCCTAACCCTAACCCTTCCCCGAAGCCTGACCCTCACCCGTCCCCTAATCCTAACCCGTACGCTCACACTAACCCGCGCCCTCACACGCACGCTCCCCCTAAAGCGTTGTCGGACCCTCACCTGGACCCTAAACCGTCCCCGTCCCCTAACCCTAACCCTAGTCCGAACCCTAACCCTAAACCTTACCCGAAGCCTGACCCTCACCCGTCCCCTAATCCTAACCCGTACGCTCACACTAACCCGCGCCCTCACACGCACGCTCCCCCTAAAGCGTTGTCGGACCCTCACATGGACCCTAAACCGTCCCAGTCCCCTATCCCTAGCCCGAACCCTAACCCTAACACTTCCCCGAAACCTGACCCTCACCCGTCCCCTAATCCTAACCCGTACGCTAACACTAACCCGCTCCCTCACACGCACGCTCCCCCTGAAGCGTTGTCGGACCCTCACCTGGACCCTAAACCGTCCCTGTCCCCTAACCCTAACCCTCGCCCGAACCCTAACCATAACACTTCCCCGAAGCCTGACCCTCACCCGTCCCCTAATCCTAACCCGTACGCTAACACTAACCCACGCCCTCACACGCACGCTCCCCCTAAAGCATTGTCGGACCCTCACCTGGACCCTGAACCATCCCTGTACCCTAACACTAACCCTAGCCCGAACCCTAACCCTAACACTTTCCCGAAGCCTGACCCTCACCCGTCCCCTAATCCTAACCCGTAGGCTCACACTAACCCGCGCCCTCACACGCACGCTCCCCTTAAAGCGTTGTCGGACCCTCACCTGGACCCTAAACCGTCCCCATCCCCTAACGCTAACCCTAGCCCGAACCCTAACCCTAACCCTTCCCCGAAGCCTGACACTCACCCGTCCCCTAATCCAAACCCGTGGGCTCACACTAACCCGCGCCCTCACACGCACGTTCCCCCTAAAGCGTTGTCGGACCCTCACCTGGACCCTAAACCGTCCCCGTACCCTAACCCTAACCCTAGCCCGAACCCTAACCCTAACCCTTCCCCGAAGCCTGACCCTCACCCGTCCCCTAATCCTAACCCGTACGCTAACACTAACCCGCGCCCTCACATGCACGCTCCCCCTAAAGCGTTGTCGGACCCTCACCTGGACCCTAAACCGTCCCCGTCCCCTAACCCTAACCCTAGCCCGAACCCTAACCCTAACACTTCCCCGAAGCCTGACACTCACCCGTCCCCTAATCCTAACCTGTACGCTCACACTACCCGCGCCCTCACACGCACGCTCCCCCTAAAGCGTTGTCGGACCCTCACCTGGACCCTAAACCGTCCCCGTCCCCGTCCCCTAACCCTAGCCCGAACCCTAACCCTAACCCTTCCCCGAAGCCTGACCCTCACCCGTCCCCTAATCCTAACCCGTACGCTCACACTAACCCGTGCCCTCACACGCACGCTCCCCCTAAAGCGTTTTTGGACCCTCACCTGGACCCTAAACCGTCCCCGTCCCCGTCCCCTAACCCTAGCCCGAACCCTAACCCTAACCCTTCCCCGAAGCCTGACACTCACCCGTCCCCTAATCCTAAACCGTAGGCTCACAATAAGCCGCGCCCTCACACGAACGCTCCCCCTAAAGCGTTTTCGGACCCTAACCTGGACCCTAAACCGTCCCCGTCCCCTAACCCTAACCCTAGCCGAAACACTAACCCTAACCGTTCCCCGAAGCCTGACCCTCACACGTCCCCTAATCCTAACCCGTAGGCTCACACTAAACCGCGCCCTCACACGCACGCTCCCCCTAAAGCGTTGTCGCACCCTCACCTGGACCCTAAACCGTCCCAGTCCCCTAACCCTAGCCCGAACCCTAACCCTAACACTTCCCCGAAACCTGACCCTCACCCGTCCCCTAATCCTAACCCGTACGCTAACACTAACCCGCTCCCTCACACGCACGCTCCCCCTGAAGCGTTGTCGGACCCTCACCTGGACCCTAAACCGTCCCCGTCCCCTAACCCTAACCCTCGCCCGAACCCTAACCATAACACTTCCCCGAAGCCTGACCCTCACCCGTCCCCTAATCCTAACCCGTACGCTAACACTAACCCACGCCCTCACACGCACATTCCCCCTAAAGCGTTGTCGGACCCTCACCTGGACCCTAAACCATCCCTGTACCCTAACCCTAACCCTATCCCGAACCCTAACCCTAACCCTTCCCCGAAGCCTGACCCTCACCCGTCCCCTAATCCTAACCCGTAGGCTCACACTAACCCGCGCCCTCACACGCACGCTCCCCTTAAAGCGTTGTCGGACCCTCACCTGGACCCTAAACCGTCCCCATCCCCTAACGCTAACCCTAGCCCGAACCCTAACCCTAACCCTTCCCCGAAGCCTGACACTCACCCGTCCCCTAATCCTAACCCGTGGGCTCACACTAACCCGCGCCCTCACACGCACGTTCCCCCTAAAGCGTTGTCGGACCCTCACCTGGACCCTAAACCGTCCCCGTACCCTAACCCTAACCCTAGCCCGAACCCTAACCCTAACCCTTCCCCGAAGCCTGACCCTCACCCGTCCCCTAATCCTAACCCATACGCTAACACTAACCCGCGCCCTCACACGCACGCTCCCCCTAAAGCGTTGTCGGACCCTCACCTGGACCCTAAACCGTCCCCGTCCCCTAACCCTAACCCTAGCCCGAACCCTAACCCTAACACTTCCCCGAAGCCTGACACTCACCCGTCCCCTAATCCTAACCTGTACGCTCACACTACCCGCGCCCTCACACGCACGCTCCCCCTAAAGCGTTGTCGGACCCTCACCTGGACCCTAAACCGTCCCCGTCCCCTAACCCTAACCCTAGCCCGAACCCTAACCCTAACCCTTCCCCGAAGCCTGACCCTCACCCGTCCCCTAATCCTAACCCGTACGCTCACACTAACCCGTGCCCTCACACGCACGCTCCCCCTAAAGCGTTGTCGGACCCTCACCTGGACCCTAAACCGTCCCCGTCCCCTAACACTAACCCTAGCCCGGAACCTAACCCTAACACTTCCCCAAAGCCTGACCCTCACCCGTCCCCTAATCCTAACACGTAGGCTAACACTAACCCGCGCCCTCACACGCACGCTCCCCCTAAAGCGTTTTTGGACCCTCACCTGGACCCTAAACCGTCCCCGTCCCCGTCCCCTAACCCTAGCCCGAACCCTAACCCTAACCCTTCCCCGAAGCCTGACCCTCACCCGTCCCCTAATCCTAAACCGTAGGCTCACAATAAGCCGCGCCCTCACACGCACGCTCCCCCTAAAGCGTTGTCGGACCCTAACCTGGACCCTAAACCGTCCCCGTCCCCTAACCCTAACCCTAGCCGAAACACTAACCCTAACCGTTCCCCGAAGCCTGACCCTCACACGTCCCCTAATCCTAACCCGTAGGCTCACACTAAACCGCGCCCTCACACGCACGCTCCCCCTAAAGCGTTGTCGCACCCTCACCTGGACCCTAAACCGTCCCAGTCCCCTAACCCTAGCCCGAACCCTAACCCTAACACTTCCCCGAAACCTGACCCTCACCCGTCCCCTAATCCTAACCCGTACGCTAACACTAACCCGCGCCCTCACACGCACGCTCCCCTTAAAGCGTTGTCGGGCCCTCACCTGGACCCTAAACCGTCCCCATCCCCTAACCCTAACCCTAGCCCGAACCCTAACCCTAACACTTCCCCGAAGCCTGACACTCACCCGTCCCCTAATCCTAACCCGTGGGCTCACACTAACCCACGCCCTCACACACACGTTCCCCCTAAAGCGTTGTCGGACCCTCACCTGGAACCTAAACCGTCCCCGTACCCTAACCCTAACCCTAGCCCGAACCCTAACCCTAACACTTCCCCGAAGCCTGACCCTCACCCGTCCCCTAATCCTAACCCGTACGCTAACACTAACCCGCGCCCTCACACGCACGCTCCCCCTAAAGCGTTGTCGGACCCTCACCTGGACCCTAAACCGTCCCCGTCCCCTAACCCTAACCCTAGCCCGAACCCTAAACCTAACCCTTCACCGAAGCCTGACCCTCACCCGTCCCCTAATCCTAACCCGTACGCTAACACTAACCTGCGCCCTCACACGCACGCTCCCCCTAAAGCGATGTCGGACCCTCACCTGGACCCTAAACCGTCCCCGTCCCCTAACCCTAACCCTAGCCCGAACCCTAACCCTAACCCTTCCCCGAAGCCTGACCCTCACCCGTCCCCTAATCCTAACCCGTACGCTAACACTAACACACGCCCTCACACGCACGCTCCCCCTAAAGCGTTGTCGGACCCTCACCTGGACCCTAAACCGTCCCCGTCCCCTAACCCTAACCCTAGCCCGAACCCTAACCCTAACACTTCCCCGAAGCCTGACCCTCACCCGTCCCCTAATCCTAACCTGTACGCTCACACTACCCGCGCCCTCACACTCACGCTCCCGCTAAAGCGTTGTCGGACCCTCACCTGGACCCTAAACCGTCCCCGTCCCCTAACCCTAACCCTAGCCCGAACCCTAACCCTAACCCTTCCCCGAAGCCTGACCCTCACCCGTCCCCTAATCCTAACCCGTACGCTCACACTAACCCGCGCCCTCACACGCACGCTCCCCCTTAATCGTTGTCGGACCCTCACCTGGACCCTAAACCGTCCCCGTCCCTAACTCTAACCCAGCCCGAACCCTAACACTAATCCTTCCCCGAACCCTGACCCTCACCCGTCCCCTAATCCTAACCCGTACGCTCACAATGACCCGCGCCCTCACACGCACGCTCCCCCTAAAGCGTTGTCGGATCCTCACCTGGACCCTAAACCGTCCCCGCACCTAACCCTAACCCTAGCCCGAACCCTAACCCTAACCCTTCCCCGAAGCCTGACCCTCACCCGTCCCCTAATCCTAACCCGTAGGCTGACAATAAACCGCGCCCTCACATGCACGCTCCCCCTAAAGCGTTGTCGGACCCTCACCTGGACCCTAAACCGTCCCCGTCCCCTAACCCTAACCCTAGCCCGAACCCTAACCCTAACCCTTCCCCGAAGCCTGACCCTCACCCGTCCCCTAATCCTAACCCGTACGCTCACACTAACCCGCGCCCTCACACGCACGCTCCCCCTAAAGCGTTGTCGGACCCTCACCTGGACCCTAAACCATCCCCGTCCCCTAACCCTAACCCTAACCCGAACCCTAACCCTAACCCTAACCCTTCCCCAAACCCTGACCCTCACCCGTCCCCTAATCCTAACCCGTACGCTCACACTAACCCGTGCCCTCACACGCACGCTCCCCCTAAAGCGTTGTCGGATCCTCACCTGGACCCTAAACCGTCCCTGTCCACTAACCCTACCCCTAGCCCGAACCCTAACCTTAACCCTTCCCCGAAGCCTGACCCTCACCCGTCCCCTAATCCTAACATGTACGCTAACACTAACCCACACCCTCACACGCTCGCTCCCCCTAAAGCATTGTCGGACCCTCACCTGGACCCTAAACCGTCCCCGTCCCCTAACCCTAACCCTAGCCCGAACCCTAACCCTAACCCTTTCCCGAAGCCTGACCCTCACCCGTCCCCTAATCCTAACCCGTAGGCTCACACTAACCCGCGCCCTCACACGCACGCTCCCCTTAAAGCGTTGTCGGACCCTCACCTGGACCCTAAACCGTCCCCATCCCCTAACGCTAACCCTAGCCCGAACCCTAACCCTAACCCTTCCACGAAGCCTGACACTCACCCGTCCCCTAATCCTAACCCGTGGGCTCACACTAACCCGCGCCCTCACACGCACGTTCCCCCTAAAGCGTTGTCGGACCCTCACCTGGACCCTAAACCGTCCCCGTACCCTAACCCTAACCCTAGCCCGAACCCTAACCCTAACCCTTCCCCGAAGCCTGACCCTCACCCGTCCCCTAATCCTAACCCGTACGCTAACACTAACCCGCGCCCTCACACGCACGCTCCCCCTAAAGCGTTGTCGGACCCTCACCTGGACCCTAAACCGTCCCCGTCCCCTAACCCTAACCCTAGCCCGAACCCTAACCCTAACACTTCCCCGAAGCCTGACACTCACCCGTCCCCTAATCCTAACCTGTACGCTCACACTACCCGCGCCCTCACACGCACGCTCCCCCTAAAGCGTTGTCGGACCCTCACCTGGACCCTAAACCGTCCCCGTCCCCTAACCCTAACCCTAGCCCGAACCCTAACCCTAACCCTTCCCCGAAGCCTGACCCTCACCCGTCCCCTAATCCTAACCCGTACGCTCACACTAACCCGTGCCCTCACACGCACGCTCCCCCTAAAGCGTTGTCGGACCCTCACCTGGACCCTAAACCGTCCCCGTCCCCTAACACTAACCCTAGCCCGGAACCTAACCCTAACACTTCCCCAAAGCCTGACCCTCACCCGTCCCCTAATCCTAACACGTAGGCTAACACTAACCCGCGCCCTCACACGCACGCTCCCCCTAAAGCGTTTTTGGACCCTCACCTGGACCCTAAACCGTCCCCGTCCCCGTCCCCTAACCCTAGCCCGAACCCTAACCCTAACCCTTCCCCGAAGCCTGACCCTCACCCGTCCCCTAATCCTAAACCGTAGGCTCACAATAAGCCGCGCCCTCACACGCACGCTCCCCCTAAAGCGTTGTCGGACCCTAACCTGGACCCTAAACCGTCCCCGTCCCCTAACCCTAACCCTAGCCGAAACACTAACCCTAACCGTTCCCCGAAGCCTGACCCTCACACGTCCCCTAATCCTAACCCGTAGGCTCACACTAAACCGCGCCCTCACACGCACGCTCCCCCTAAAGCGTTGTCGCACCCTCACCTGGACCCTAAACCGTCCCAGTCCCCTAACCCTAGCCCGAACCCTAACCCTAACACTTCCCCGAAACCTGACCCTCACCCGTCCCCTAATCCTAACCCGTACGCTAACACTAACCCGCGCCCTCACACGCACGCTCCCCTTAAAGCGTTGTCGGGCCCTCACCTGGACCCTAAACCGTCCCCATCCCCTAACCCTAACCCTAGCCCGAACCCTAGCCCTAACACTTCCCCGAAGCCTGACACTCACCCGTCCCCTAATCCTAACCCGTGGGCTCACACTAACCCACGCCCTCACACACACGTTCCCCCTAAAGCGTTGTCGGACCCTCACCTGGAACCTAAACCGTCCCCGTACCCTAACCCTAACCCTAGCCCGAACCCTAACCCTAACACTTCCCCGAAGCCTGACACTCACCCGTCCCCTAATCCTAACCCGTACGCTAACACTAACCCGCGCCCTCACACGCACGCTCCCCCTAAAGCGTTGTCGGACCCTCACCTGGACCCTAAACCGTCCCTGTCCCCTAACCCTAACCCTAGCCCGAACCCTAAACCTAACCCTTCACCGAAGCCTGACCCTCACCCGTCCCCTAATCCTAACCCGTACGCTAACACTAACCTGCGCCCTCACACGCACGCTCCCCCTAAAGCGATGTCGGACCCTCACCTGGACCCTAAACCGTCCCCGTCCCCTAACCCTAACCCTAGCCCGAACCCTAACCCTAACCCTTCCCCGAAGCCTGACCCTCACCCGTCCCCTAATCCTAACCCGTACGCTAACACTAACACACGCCCTCACACGCACGCTCCCCCTAAAGCGTTGTCGGACCCTCACCTGGACCCTAAACCGTCCCCGTCCCCTAACCCTAACCCTAGCCCGAACCCTAACCCTAACACTTCCCCGAAGCCTGACCCTCACCCGTCCCCTAATCCTAACCTGTACGCTCACACTACCCGCGCCCTCACACTCACGCTCCCGCTAAAGCGTTGTCGGACCCTCACCTGGACCCTAAACCGTCCCCGTCCCCTAACCCTAACCCTAGCCCGAACCCTAACCCTAACCCTTCCCCGAAGCCTGACCCTCACCCGTCCCCTAATCCTAACCCGTAGGCTCACAATAAGCCGCGCCCTCACACGCACGCTCCCCCTAAAGCGTTGTCGGACCCTCACCTGGACCCTACACCGTCCCCGTACCCTAACCCTAACCCTAGCCCGAACCCTAACCCTAACACTTCCCCGAAGCCTGACCCTCACCCGTCCCCTAATCCTAACCCGTAGGCTCACACTAACATGCGCCCTCACACGCACGCTCCCCTTAAAGCGTTGTCGGACCCTCACCTGGACCCTAAACCGTCCCAGTCCCCTAACCCTAGCCCGAACCCTAACCCTAACACTTCCCCGAAGCCTGACCCTCACCCGTCCCCTAATCCTAAAGCGTAGGCTCACACTAAGCCACGCCCTCACATGCACCCTCCCCCTAAAGCGTTGTCGAACCATCACCTGGACCCTAAACCGTCCCCGTCCCCTAACCCTAACCCTAGCCCGAACCCTAATCCTAACCCTTCCCCGAAGCCTGACCCTCACCCGTCCCCTAATCCTAACCCGTAGGCTCACACTAACCCGCGCCCTCACACGCACACTCCCCCTAAAGCGTTGTCGGACCCTCACCTGGACCCTAAACCGTCCCTGTCCCCTAACCCTAACCCTAGCCCGAACCCTAACCCTAACACTTCCCCGAAGCCTGACCCACACCCGTCCCCTAATCCTAAGCCGTACGTTAACACTAACCCGTGCCCTCACACGCACGCTCCCCCTAAAGCGTTGTCGGACCCTCACCTGGACCCTAAACCGTCCCCGTCCCCTAACCCTAACCCTAGCCCGAACCCTAACCCTAACCCTTCCCCGAAGCCTGACCCTCACCCGTCCCCTAATCCTAACCCGTACGCTCACACTAACCTGCGCCCTCACACGCACGCTCCCCGTAAAGCGTTGTCGGACCCTCACCTGGACCCTAAACCGTCCTCGTCCCCTAACCCTAACCCTAACCCGAACCCTAACCCTAACCCTAACCCTTCCCCAAACCCTGACCCTCACCCGTCCCCTAATCCTAACCCGTACGCTCACACTAACCCGCGCCCTCACACGCACGCTCCCCCTAAAGCGTTGTCGGACCCTCACCTGGACCCTAAACCGTCCCTGTCCACTAACCCTACCCCTAGCCCGAACCCTAACCCTAACCCTTCCCCGAAGCCTGACCCTCACCCGTCCCCTAATCCTAACATGTACGCTAACACTAACCCACACCCTCACACGCACTCTCCCCCTAAAGCATTGTCGGACCCTCACCTGGACCCTAAACCGTCCCCGTCCCCTAACCCTAACCCTAGCCCGAACCCTAACTCTAACCCTTCCCCGAAGCCTGACCCTCACCCGTCCCCTAATCCTAACCCGTACGCTAACACTAACCCGCGCCCTCACATGCACGCTCCCCCTAAAGCGTTGTCGGACCCTCACTGGACCCTAAACCGTCCCCGTCCCCTAACCCTAACCCTAGCCCGAACCCTAACCCTAACACTTCCCCGAAGCCTGACCCTCACCCGTCCCTAATCCTAACCCGTAGGCTCACACTAACCCGCGCCCTCACATGCACGCTCCCCCTAAAGCGTTGTCGGACCCTCACCTGGACCCTAAACCGTCCCCGTCCCCTAACCCTAACCCTAGCCCGAACCCTAACCCTAACCCTTCCCCGAAGACTGACCCTCACCCGTCCCCTAATCCTAACCCGTAGGCTCACACTAACCCGCGCCCTCACACGCACGCTCCCCCTAAAGCGTTGTCGGACCCTCACCTGGACCCTAAACCGTCCCTGTCCTCTAACCCTAACCCTAGCCCGAACCCTAACCCTAACCCTTCCCCGAAGCCTGACCCTCACCCGTCCCCTAATCCTAAGCCGTACGATAACACTAACCCGTGCCCTCACACGCACGCTCCCCCTAAAGCGTTGTCGGACCCTCACCTGGACCCTAAACCGTCCCCGTCCACTAACCCTAACCCTAGCCCGAACCCTAACCCTAACCCTTCCCCGAAGCCTGACCCTCACCCGTCCCCTAATCCTAACCCGTAGGCTCACTCTAACCCGCGCCCTCACACGCACGCTCCCCCTAAAGCGTTGTCGGACCCTCACCTGGACCCTAAACCGTCCCCGTCCCCTAACCCTAACCCTAGCCCGAACCCTAACCCTAACCCTTCCCCGAAGCCTGACCCTCACCCGTCCCCTAATCCTAACCCGTACGCTCACACTAACCCGCGCCCTCACACGCACGCTACCCCTAAAACGTTGTCGAACCCTCACCTGGACCCTAAACCGTCCCCGTCCCCTAACCCTAAACCTAGCCCGAACCCTAACCCTAACACTTCCCCGAAGCCTGACCCTCACCCGTCCCCTAATCCTAACCCATACGCTCACACTAACCCGCGCCCTCACACGCACGCTCCCTTTAAAGCGTTGTCGAACCCTCACCTGGACCCTAAACCGTCCCTGTCCCCTAACCCTAACCCTAGCCCGAAACCCAACCCTAACACTTCCCCAAAGCCTGACCCTCACCCGTCCCCTAATCCTAACCCGTAGGCTAACACTAACCCGCGCCCTCACACGCACGCTCCCCCTAAAGCGTTGTTGGACCGTCACCTGGAATCTGAACCGTCCCCGTCCCCTAACCCTAACCCTAGCCCGAACCCTAACCCTAACACTTCCCCGAAGCCTGACCCTCACCCGTCCCCTAATCCTAACCCGTAGGCTCACAATAAGCCGCGCCCTCACACGCACGCTCCCCCTAAAGCGTTGTCGGACCCTCACCTGGACCCTAAACCGTCCCCGTCCCCTAACCCTAACCCTAGCCCGAACCCTAAACCTATCCCTTCCCCGAAGCCTGACCCTCACCTGTCCCCTAATCCTAACCCGTAGGCTCAAACTAACCCGCGCCCTAACACGCACGCTCCCCTTAAAGCGTTTTTGGACCCTCACCTGGACCCTAAACCATCCCAGTCCCCTAACCCTAGCCCGAACCCTAACCCTAACCCTTCCCCGAAGCCTGACCCTCACCCGTCCCCTAATCCTAACCCGTACGCTCACACTAACCCGCGCCCTCACACGCACGCTCCCCCTAAAGCGTTGTCGGACCCTCACCTGGACACTAAACCGTCCCCGTCCCCTAACCCTAACCCTAACCCGAACCCTAAACCTAACCCTAACCCTTCCCCGAACCCTGACCCTCACCCGTCCCCTAATCCTAACCCGTACGCTCACACTAACCCGCGCCCTCACACGCACGCTCCCCCTAAAGCGTTGTCGGACCCTCACCTGGACCCTCAACCGTCCCTGTCCACTAACCCTACCCCTAGCCCGAACCCTAACCCTAACCATCCCCGAAGCCTGACCCTCACCCGTCCCCTAATCCTAACATGTACGCTAACACTAACCCACACCCTCACACGCACGCTCCCCCTAAAGCGTTGTCGGACCCTCACTGGACCCTAAACCGTCCCCGTCCCCTAACCCTAACCCTAGCCCGAACCCTAACCCTAACACTTCCCCGAAGCCTGACCCTCACCCGTCCCTAATCCTAACCCGTAGGCTCACACTAACCCGCGCCCTCACATGCACGCTCCCCCTAAAGCGTTGTCGGACCCTCACCTGGACCCTAAACCGTCCCCGTCCCCTAACCCTAACCCTAGCCCGAACCCTAACCCTAACCCTTCCCCGAAGACTGACACTCACCCGTCCCCTAATCCTAACCCGTAGGCTCACACTAACCCGCGCCCTCACACGCACGCTCCCCCTAAAGCGTTGTCGGACCCTCACCTGGACCCTAAACCGTCCCTGTCCTCTAACCCTAACCCTAGCCCGAACCCTAACCCTAACACTTCCCCGAAGCCTGACCCTCACCCGTCCCCTAATCCTAAGCCGTACGATAACACTAACCCGTGCCCTCACACGCACGCTCCCCCTAAAGCGTTGTCGGACCCTCACCTGGACCCTAAACCGTCCCCGTCCCCTAACCCTAACCCTAGCCCGAACCCTAAACCTAACCCTTCCCCGAAGCCTGACCCTCACCTGTCCCCTAATCCTAACCCGTAGGCTCAAACTAACCCGCGCCCTAACACGCACGCTCCCCTTAAAGCGTTGTTGGACCCTCACCTGGACCCGAAACCATCCCAGTCCCCTAACCCTTGCCCGAACCCTAACCCTAACCCTTCCCCGAAGCCTGACCCTCACCCGTCCCCTAATCCTAACCCGTACGCTCACAATAACCCGCGCCCTCACACGCACGCTCCCCCTAAAGCGTTGTCGGACCCTCATCTGAACCCTAAACCGTCCCCGTCCCCTAACCCTAACCCTAGCCCGAACCCTAACCCTAACCCTTCCCCGAAGCCTGACCCTCACCCGTCCCCTAATCCTAACCCGTACGCTCACACTAAACCGCGCCCTCACACGCACGCTCCCCCTAAAGCGTTGTCGGATCCTCACCTGGACCCTAAACCGTCCCCGTACCCTAACCCTAACCCTAGCCCGAACCCTAACCCTAACTCTTCCCCGAAGCCTGACCCTCACCCGTCCCCTAATCCTAACCCGTACGCTAACACTAACCCGCGCCCTCACACACACGCTCCCCCTAAAGCGTTGTAGGACCCCCACCTGGACCCTAAACCGTCCCCGTCCCCTAACCCTAACCCTAGCCCGAACCCTAACCCTAACCCTTTCCCGAAGCCTGACCCTCACCCGTCCCCTAATCCTAACCTGTACGCTAACACTAAACCGCGCCCTCACATGCACGCTCCCCCTAAAGCGTTGTCGGACCCTCACCTGGACCCTAAACCGTCCCCGTACCCTAACACTAACCCTACCCCGAACCCTAACCCTAACCCTTTCCCGAAGACTGACCCTCACCCGTCCCATAATCCTAACCCGTACGCTAACACTAACCCGCGCCCTCACACGCACGCTCCCCCTAAAGCGTTGTCTGACCCTCACCTGGACCCTAAATCGTCCCCGTACCCTAACCCTAACCCTAGCCCGAACCCTAACACTAACACTTCCCCGAAGCCTGACCCTCACCGTCCCCTAATCCTAAACCGTACGCTCACACTAACCCGCGCCCTCACACGCACACTCCCCCTAAAGCGTTGTCGGACCCTCACCTGGACCCTAAACCGTCCCCGTCCCCTAACCCTAACCCTAGCCCGAACCCTAACCCTAACACTTCCCCGAAGCCTGACCCTCACCCGTCCCCTAATCCTAACCCGTACGCTCACACTAACCCGCGCCCTCACACGCACGCTCCCCCTAAAGCGTTGTCGGACCCTCACCTGGACCCTAAACCGTCCCCGTCCCCTAACCCTAACCCTAGCCCGAACCCTAACCCTAACCCTTCCCCGAACCCTGACCCTCACCCGTCCCCTAATCCTAACCCGTACGCTCACACTAAACCGCGCCCTCACACGCACGCTCCCCCTAAAGCGTTGTCGGACCCTCACCTGGACCCTAAACCGTCCCCGTCCCCTAACCCTAACCCTAGCCCGAACCCTAACCCTAACCCTTCCCCGAAGCCTGACCCTCACCCGTCCCCTAATCCTAAACCGTAAGCTCACAATAAGCCGCGCCCTCACACGCACGCTCCCCCTAAAGCGTTGTCGGACCCTCACCTGGACCCTAAAGCGTCCCCGTACCCTAACCCTAACCCTAGCCCGAACCCTAACCCTAACACTTCCCCGAAGCCTGACCCTCACCCGTCCCCTAATCCTAACGCGTAGGCTCACACTTAGCCACGCCCTCACATGCACGCTCCCCCTAAAGCGTTGTCGAACCCTCACCTGGACCCTAAACCGTCCCCGTCCCCTAACCCTAACCCTAGCCCGAACCCTAACCCTAACCTATCCCCGAAGCCTGACCCTCACCCGTCCCCTAATCCTAACCCGTAGGATCACACTAACCCGCGCCCTCACACGCACGCTCCCCCTAAAGCGTTGTCGGACCCTCACCTGGACCCTAAACCGTCCCTGTCCCCTAACCCTAACCCTAGCCCGAACCCTAACCCTAACCCTTCCCCGAAGCCTGACCCTCACCCGTCCCCTAATCCTAAGCCGTACGTTAACACTAACCCGTGCCCTCATACGCACGCTCCCCCTAAAGCGTTGTCGGACCCTCACCTGGACCCTAAACCGTCCCCGTCACCTAACCCTAACCCTAGCCCGAACCCTAACCCTAACACTTCCCAGAAGCCTGACCCTCACCCGTCCCCTAATCCTAACCCGTACGCTCACAATAACCCGCGCCCTCACACTCACGCTCCCACTAAAGCGTTGTCGGACCCTCACCTGGACCCTAAACCGTCCCCGTCCCCTAACCCTAACCCTAACCCGAACCCTAACCCTAACCCTTCCCCGAAACCTGACCCTCACCCGTCCCCTAATCCTAACCCGTACGCTCACACTAACTCGCGCCCTCACACGCACGCTCCCCCTAAAGCGTTGTCGGACCCTCACCTGGACCCTAAACCGTCCCCGTCCCCTAACCCTAACCCTAGTCCGAACCCTAACCCTAAACCTTCCCCGAAGCCTGACCCTCACCCGTCCCCTAATCCTAACCCGTACGCTCACACTAACCCGCGCCCTCACACGCACGCTCCCCCTAAAGCGTTGTCGGACCCTCACCTGGACCCTAAACCGTCCCCGTCCCCTAACCCTAACCCTAGCCCGGAACCTAACCCTAACACTTCCCCAAAGCCTGACCCTCACCCGTCCCCTAATCCTAACCCGTAGGCTAACACTAACCCGCGCCCTCACACGCACGCTCCCCCTAAAGCGTTTTTGTACCATCACCTGGATCCTAAACCGTCCCCGTCCCCTAACCCTAACCCTAGCCTGAACCCTAACCCTAACCCTTCCCCGAAGCCTGAACCTCACCCATCCCCTAATCCTAACCCGTAGGCTCACAATAAGCCGCGCCCTCACACGCACGCTCCCCCTAAAGCGTTGTCGGACCCTCACCTGGACCCTAAACCGTCCCCGTCCACTAACCCTAACCCTAGCCCGAACCCTAACCCTAACCCTTCCCCGAAGCCTGACACTCACCTGTCCCCTAATCCTAACCCGTAGGCTCAAACTAACCCGCGACCTCACACGCACGGTCCCCTTAAAGCGTTGTCGGACCCTCACCTGGACCCTAAACCATCCCAGTCCCCTAACCCTAGCTCGAACCCTAACCCTAACCCTTCCCCGAAGCCTGACCCTCACCCGTCCCCTAATCCTAACCCGTACGCTCACACTAAACCGCGCCCTCACACGCACGCTCCCCCTAAAGCGTTGTCGGACCCTCATCTGAACCCTAAACCGTCCCCGTCCCCTAACCCTAACCCTAGCCCGAACCCTAACCCTAACACTTCCCCGAAGCCTGACCCTCACCCGTCCCCTAATCCTAACCCGTACGCTCACAGTAAACCGCGCCCTCACACGCACGCTCCCCCTAAAGCGTTGTCGGATCCTCACCTGGACCCTAAACCGTCCCCGTACCCTAACCCTAACCCTAGCCCGAACCCTAACCCTAACTCTTCCCCGAAGCCTGACCCTCACCCGTCCCCTAATCCTAACCCGTACGCTAACACTAACCCGCACCCTCACACGCACGCTCCCCCTAAAGCGTTGTCGGACCCTCACCTGGACCCTAAACCGTCCCCGTACCCTAACACTAACCCTAACCCGAACCCAAACCCTAACCCTTCCCCGAAGACTGACCCTCACACGTCCCATAATCCTAACCCGTACGCTAACACTAACCCGCGCCCTCACACGCACGCTCCCCCTAAAGCGTTGTCGGACCCTCACCTGGACCCTAAACCGTCCCCGTACCCTAACCCTAACCCTAGACCGAACCCTAACACTAACACTTCCCCGAAGCCTGACCCTCACCGTCCCCTAATCCTAACCCGTACGCTCACACTAACCCGCGCCCTCACACACACACTCCCCCTAAAGCGTTGTCGGACCCTCACCTGGACCCTAAACCGTCCCCGTCCCCTAACCCTAACCCTAGCCCGAACCCTAACCCTAACCCTTCCCCGAAGCCTGACCCTCACCCGTCCCCTAATCCTAACCCGTACGCTCACACTAACCCACGCCCTCACACGCACGCTCCCCCTAAAGCGTTGTCGGACCCTCACCTGGACCCTAAACCGTCCCCGTCCCCTAACCCTAACCCTAGCCCAAACCCTAACCCTAACCCTTCCGCGAACCCTGACCCTCACCCGTCCCCTAATCCTAACCCGTACGCTCACACTAACCCGCGCCCTCACACGCACGCTCCCCCTAAAGCGTTGTCGGACCCTCACCTGGACCCTAAACCGTCCCCGTCCCCTAACCCTAACCCTAGCCCGAACCCTAACCCTAACCCTTCCCCGAAGCCTGACCCTCACCCGTCCCCTAATCCTAACCCGTAGGCTCACAATAAGCCGCGCCCTCACACGCACGCTCCCCCTAAAGCGTTGTCGGACCCTCACCTGGACCCTAAACCGTCCCCGTACCCTAACCCTAACCCTAGCCCGAACCCTAACCCTAACCCTTCCCCGAAGCCTGACCCTCACCCGTCCCCTAATCCTAACCCGTACGCTCACACTAACACGCGCCCTCACACGCACGCTCCCCCTAAAGCGTTTTTGGACCCTCACCTGGACCCTAAACCGTCCCCGTCCCCGTCCCCTAACCCTAGCCCGAACCCTAACCCTAACCCTTCCCCGAAGCCTGACCCTCACCCGTCCCCTAATCCTAAACCGTAGGCTCACAATAAGCCGCGCCCTCACACGCACGCTCCCCCTAAAGCGTTGTCGGACCCTAACCTGGACCCTAAACCGTCCCCGTCCCCTAACCCTAACCCTAGCCGAAACACTAACCCTAACCGTTCCCCGAAGCCTGACCCTCACACGTCCCCTAATCCTAACCCGTAGGCTCACACTAAACCGCGCCCTCACACGCACGCTCCCCCTAAAGCGTTGTCGCACCCTCACCTGGACCCTAAACCGTCCCAGTCCCCTAACCCTAGCCCGAACCCTAACCCTAACACTTCCCCGAAACCTGACCCTCACCCGTCCCCTAATCCTAACCCGTACGCTAACACTAACCCGCGCCCTCACACGCACGCTCCCCTTAAAGCGTTGTCGGGCCCTCACCTGGACCCTAAACCGTCCCCATCCCCTAACCCTAACCCTAGCCCGAACCCTAGCCCTAACACTTCCCCGAAGCCTGACACTCACCCGTCCCCTAATCCTAACCCGTGGGCTCACACTAACCCACGCCCTCACACACACGTTCCCCCTAAAGCGTTGTCGGACCCTCACCTGGAACCTAAACCGTCCCCGTACCCTAACCCTAACCCTAGCCCGAACCCTAACCCTAACACTTCCCCGAAGCCTGACACTCACCCGTCCCCTAATCCTAACCCGTACGCTAACACTAACCCGCGCCCTCACACGCACGCTCCCCCTAAAGCGTTGTCGGACCCTCACCTGGACCCTAAACCGTCCCCGTCCCCTAACCCTAACCCTAGCCCGAACCCTAAACCTAACCCTTCACCGAAGCCTGACCCTCACACGTCCCCTAATCCTAACCCGTACGCTAACACTAACCTGCGCCCTCACACGCACGCTCCCCCTAAAGCGATGTCGGACCCTCACCTGGACCCTAAACCGTCCCCGTCCCCTAACCCTAACCCTAGCCCGAACCCTAACCCTAACCCTTCCCCGAAGCCTGACCCTCACCCGTCCCCTAATCCTAACCCGTACGCTAACACTAACACACGCCCTCACACGCACGCTCCCCCTAAAGCGTTGTCGGACCCTCACCTGGACCCTAAACCGTCCCCGTCCCCTAACCCTAACCCTAGCCCGAACCCTAACCCTAACACTTCCCCGAAGCCTGACCCTCACCCGTCCCCTAATCCTAACCTGTACGCTCACACTACCCGCGCCCTCACACTCACGCTCCCGCTAAAGCGTTGTCGGACCCTCACCTGGACCCTAAACCGTCCCCGTCCCCTAACCCTAACCCTAGCCCGAACCCTAACCCTAACCCTTCCCCGAAGCCTGACCCTCACCCGTCCCCTAATCCTAACCCGTAGGCTCACAATAAGCCGCGCCCTCACACGCACGCTCCCCCTAAAGCGTTGTCGGACCCTCACCTGGACCCTACACCGTCCCCGTACCCTAACCCTAACCCTAGCCCGAACCCTAACCCTAACACTTCCCCGAAGCCTGACCCTCACCCGTCCCCTAATCCTAACCCGTAGGCTCACACTAACATGCGCCCTCACACGCACGCTCCCCTTAAAGCGTTGTCGGACCCTCACCTGGACCCTAAACCGTCCCAGTCCCCTAACCCTAGCCCGAACCCTAACCCTAACACTTCCCCGAAGCCTGACCCTCACCCGTCCCCTAATCCTAAAGCGTAGGCTCACACTAAGCCACGCCCTCACATGCACCCTCCCCCTAAAGCGTTGTCGAACCATCACCTGGACCCTAAACCGTCCCCGTCCCCTAACCCTAACCCTAGCCCGAACCCTAATCCTAACCCTTCCCCGAAGCCTGACCCTCACCCGTCCCCTAATCCTAACCCGTAGGCTCACACTAACCCGCGCCCTCACACGCACACTCCCCCTAAAGCGTTGTCGGACCCTCACCTGGACCCTAAACCGTCCCTGTCCCCTAACCCTAACCCTAGCCCGAACCCTAACCCTAACACTTCCCCGAAGCCTGACCCACACCCGTCCCCTAATCCTAAGCCGTACGTTAACACTAACCCGTGCCCTCACACGCACGCTCCCCCTAAAGCGTTGTCGGACCCTCACCTGGACCCTAAACCGTCCCCGTCCCCTAACCCTAACCCTAGCCCGAACCCTAACCCTAACCCTTCCCCGAAGCCTGACCCTCACCCGTCCCCTAATCCTAACCCGTACGCTCACACTAACCTGCGCCCTCACACGCACGCTCCCCCTAAAGCGTTGTCGGACCCTCACCTGGACCCTAAACCGTCCTCGTCCCCTAACCCTAACCCTAACCCGAACCCTAACCCTAACCCTAACCCTTCCCCAAACCCTGACCCTCACCCGTCCCCTAATCCTAACCCGTACGCTCACACTAACCCGCGCCCTCACACGCACGCTCCCCCTAAAGCGTTGTCGGACCCTCACCTGGACCCTAAACCGTCCCTGTCCACTAACCCTACCCCTAGCCCGAACCCTAACCCTAACCCTTCCCCGAAGCCTGACCCTCACCCGTCCCCTAATCCTAACATGTACGCTAACACTAACCCACACCCTCACACGCACTCTCCCCCTAAAGCATTGTCGGACCCTCACCTGGACCCTAAACCGTCCCCGTCCCCTAACCCTAACCCTAGCCCGAACCCTAACTCTAACCCTTCCCCGAAGCCTGACCCTCACCCGTCCCCTAATCCTAACCCGTACGCTAACACTAACCCGCGCCCTCACATGCACGCTCCCCCTAAAGCGTTGTCGGACCCTCACTGGACCCTAAACCGTCCCCGTCCCCTAACCCTAACCCTAGCCCGAACCCTAACCCTAACACTTCCCCGAAGCCTGACCCTCACCCGTCCCTAATCCTAACCCGTAGGCTCACACTAACCCGCGCCCTCACATGCACGCTCCCCCTAAAGCGTTGTCGGACCCTCACCTGGACCCTAAACCGTCCCCGTCCCCTAACCCTAACCCTAGCCCGAACCCTAACCCTAACCCTTCCCCGAAGACTGACCCTCACCCGTCCCCTAATCCTAACCCGTAGGCTCACACTAACCCGTGCCCTCACACGCACGCTCCCCCTAAAGCGTTGTCGGACCCTCACCTGGACCCTAAACCGTCCCTGTCCTCTAACCCTAACCCTAGCCCGAACCCTAACCCTAACCCTTCCCCGAAGCCTGACCCTCACCCGTCCCCTAATCCTAAACCGTACGATAACACTAACCCGTGCCCTCACACGCACGCTCCCCCTAAAGCGTTGTCGGACCCTCACCTGGACCCTAAACCGTCCCCGTCCACTAACCCTAACCCTAGCCCGAACCCTAACCCTAACCCTTCCCCGAAGCCTGACCCTCACCCGTCCCCTAATCCTAACCCGTAGGCTCACTCTAACCCGCGCCCTCACACGCACGCTCCCCCTAAAGCGTTGTCGGACCCTCACCTGGACCCTAAACCGTCCCCGTCCCCTAACCCTAACCCTAGCCCGAACCCTAACCCTAACCCTTCCCCGAAGCCTGACCCTCACCCGTCCCCTAATCCTAACCCGTACGCTCACACTAACCCGCGCCCTCACACGCACGCTACCCCTAAAACGTTGTCGAACCCTCACCTGGACCCTAAACCGTCCCCGTCCCCTAACCCTAAACCTAGCCCGAACCCTAACCCTAACACTTCCCCGAAGCCTGACCCTCACCCGTCCCCTAATCCTAACCCATACGCTCACACTAACCCGCGCCCTCACACGCACGCTCCCTTTAAAGCGTTGTCGAACCCTCACCTGGACCCTAAACCGTCCCTGTCCCCTAACCCTAACCCTAGCCCGAAACCCAACCCTAACACTTCCCCAAAGCCTGACCCTCACCCGTCCCCTAATCCTAACCCGTAGGCTAACACTAACCCGCGCCCTCACACGCACGCTCCCCCTAAAGCGTTGTTGGACCGTCACCTGGAATCTGAACCGTCCCCGTCCCCTAACCCTAACCCTAGCCCGAACCCTAACCCTAACACTTCCCCGAAGCCTGACCCTCACCCGTCCCCTAATCCTAACCCGTAGGCTCACAATAAGCCGCGCCCTCACACGCACGCTCCCCCTAAAGCGTTGTCGGACCCTCACCTGGACCCTAAACCGTCCCCGTCCCCTAACCCTAACCCTAGCCCGAACCCTAAACCTATCCCTTCCCCGAAGCCTGACCCTCACCTGTCCCCTAATCCTAACCCGTAGGCTCAAACTAACCCGCGCCCTAACACGCACACTCCCCTTAAATCGTTTTTGGACCCTCACCTGGACCCTAAACCATCCCAGTCCCCTAACCCTAGCCCGAACCCTAACCCTAACCCTTCCCCGAAGCCTGACCCTCACCCGTCCCCTAATCCTAACCCGTACGCTCACACTAACCCGCGCCCTCACACGCACGCTCCCCCTAAAGCGTTGTCGGACCCTCACCTGGACACTAAACCGTCCCCGTCCCCTAACCCTAACCCTAACCCGAACCCTAAACCTAACCCTAACCCTTCCCCGAACCCTGACCCTCACCCGTCCCCTAATCCTAACCCGTACGCTCACACTAACCCGCGCCCTCACACGCACGCTCCCCCTAAAGCGTTGTCGGACCCTCACCTGGACCCTCAACCGTCCCTGTCCACTAACCCTACCCCTAGCCCGAACCCTAACCCTAACCATCCCCGAAGCCTGACCCTCACCCGTCCCCTAATCCTAACATGTACGCTAACACTAACCCACACCCTCACACGCACGCTCCCCCTAAAGCGTTGTCGGACCCTCACTGGACCCTAAACCGTCCCCGTCCCCTAACCCTAACCCTAGCCCGAACCCTAACCCTAACACTTCCCCGAAGCCTGACCCTCACCCGTCCCTAATCCTAACCCGTAGGCTCACACTAACCCGCGCCCTCACATGCACGCTCCCCCTAAAGCGTTGTCGGACCCTCACCTGGACCCTAAACCGTCCCCGTCCCCTAACCCTAACCCTAGCCCGAACCCTAACCCTAACCCTTCCCCGAAGACTGACACTCACCCGTCCCCTAATCCTAACCCGTAGGCTCACACTAACCCGCGCCCTCACACGCACGCTCCCCCTAAAGCGTTGTCGGACCCTCACCTGGACCCTAAACCGTCCCTGTCCTCTAACCCTAACCCTAGCCCGAACCCTAACCCTAACACTTCCCCGAAGCCTGACCCTCACCCGTCCCCTAATCCTAAGCCGTACGATAACACTAACCCGTGCCCTCACACGCACGCTCCCCCTAAAGCGTTGTCGGACCCTCACCTGGACCCTAAACCGTCCCCGTCCCCTAACCCTAACCCTAGCCCGAACCCTAAACCTAACCCTTCCCCGAAGCCTGACCCTCACCTGTCCCCTAATCCTAACCCGTAGGCTCAAACTAACCCGCGCCCTAACACGCACGCTCCCCTTAAAGCGTTGTTGGACCCTCACCTGGACCCGAAACCATCCCAGTCCCCTAACCCTTGCCCGAACCCTAACCCTAACCCTTCCCCGAAGCCTGACCCTCACCCGTCCCCTAATCCTAACCCGTACGCTCACAATAACCCGCGCCCTCACACGCACGCTCCCCCTAAAGCGTTGTCGGACCCTCATCTGAACCCTAAACCGTCCCCGTCCCCTAACCCTAACCCTAGCCCGAACCCTAACCCTAACCCTTCCCCGAAGCCTGACCCTCACCCGTCCCCTAATCCTAACCCGTACGCTCACACTAAACCGCGCCCTCACACGCACGCTCCCCCTAAAGCGTTGTCGGATCCTCACCTGGACCCTAAACCGTCCCCGTACCCTAACCCTAACCCTAGCCCGAACCCTAACCCTAACTCTTCCCCGAAGCCTGACCCTCACCCGTCCCCTAATCCTAACCCGTACGCTAACACTAACCCGCGCCCTCACACACACGCTCCCCCTAAAGCGTTGTAGGACCCCCACCTGGACCCTAAACCGTCCCCGTCCCCTAACCCTAACCCTAGCCCGAACCCTAACCCTAACCCTTTCCCGAAGCCTGACCCTCACCCGTCCCCTAATCCTAACCTGTACGCTAACACTAAACCGCGCCCTCACATGCACGCTCCCCCTAAAGCGTTGTCGGACCCTCACCTGGACCCTAAACCGTCCCCGTACCCTAACACTAACCCTACCCCGAACCCTAACCCTAACCCTTTCCCGAAGACTGACCCTCACCCGTCCCATAATCCTAACCCGTACGCTAACACTAACCCGCGCCCTCACACGCACGCTCCCCCTAAAGCGTTGTCTGACCCTCACCTGGACCCTAAATCGTCCCCGTACCCTAACCCTAACCCTAGCCCGAACCCTAACACTAACACTTCCCCGAAGCCTGACCCTCACCGTCCCCTAATCCTAAACCGTACGCTCACACTAACCCGCGCCCTCACACGCACACTCCCCCTAAAGCGTTGTCGGACCCTCACCTGGACCCTAAACCGTCCCCGTCCCCTAACCCTAACCCTAGCCCGAACCCTAACCCTAACACTTCCCCGAAGCCTGACCCTCACCCGTCCCCTAATCCTAACCCGTACGCTCACACTAACCCGCGCCCTCACACGCACGCTCCCCCTAAAGCGTTGTCGGACCCTCACCTGGACCCTAAACCGTCCCCGTCCCCTAACCCTAACCCTAGCCCGAACCCTAACCCTAACCCTTCCCCGAACCCTGACCCTCACCCGTCCCCTAATCCTAACCCGTACGCTCACACTAAACCGCGCCCTCACACGCACGCTCCCCCTAAAGCGTTGTCGGACCCTCACCTGGACCCTAAACCGTCCCCGTCCCCTAACCCTAACCCTAGCCCGAACCCTAACCCTAACCCTTCCCCGAAGCCTGACCCTCACCCGTCCCCTAATCCTAAACCGTAAGCTCACAATAAGCCGCGCCCTCACACGCACGCTCCCCCTAAAGCGTTGTCGGACCCTCACCTGGACCCTAAACCGTCCCCGTACCCTAACCCTAACCCTAGCCCGAACCCTAACCCTAACACTTCCCCGAAGCCTGACCCTCACCCGTCCCCTAATCCTAACGCGTAGGCTCACACTTAGCCACGCCCTCACATGCACGCTCCCCCTAAAGCGTTGTCGAACCCTCACCTGGACCCTAAACCGTCCCCGTCCCCTAACCCTAACCCTAGCCCGAACCCTAACCCTAACCCATCCCCGAAGCCTGACCCTCACCCGTCCCCTAATCCTAACCCGTAGGATCACACTAACCCGCGCCCTCACACGCACGCTCCCCCTAAAGCGTTGTCGGACCCTCACCTGGACCCTAAACCGTAACTGTCCCCTAACCCTAACCCTAGCCCGAACCCTAACCCTAACCCTTCCCCGAAGCCTGACCCTCACCCGTCCCCTAATCCTAAGCCGTACGTTAACACTAACCCGTGCCCTCATACGCACGCTCCCCCTAAAGCGTTGTCGGACCCTCACCTGGACCCTAAACCGTCCCCGTCACCTAACCCTAACCCTAGCCCGAACCCTAACCCTAACACTTCCCAGAAGCCTGACCCTCACCCGTCCCCTAATCCTAACCCGTACGCTCACAATAACCCGCACCCTCACACTCACGCTCCCACTAAAGCGTTGTCGGACCCTCACCTGGACCCTAAACCGTCCCCGTCCCCTAACCCTAACCCTAACCCGAACCCTAACCCTAACCCTTCCCCGAAACCTGACCCTCACCCGTCCCCTAATCCTAACCCGTACGCTCACACTAACTCGCGCCCTCACACGCACGCTCCCCCTAAAGCGTTGTCGGACCCTCACCTCGACCCTAAACCGTCCCCGTCCCCTAACCCTAACCCTAGTCCGAACCCTAACCCTAAACCTTCCCCGAAGCCTGACCCTCACCCGTCCCCTAATCCTAACCCGTACGCTCACACTAACCCGCGCCCTCACACGCACGCTCCCCCTAAAGCGTTGTCGGACCCTCACCTGGACCCTAAACCGTCCCCGTCCCCTAACCCTAACCCTAGCCCGGAACCTAACCCTAACACTTCCCCAAAGCCTGACCCTCACCCGTCCCCTAATCCTAACCCGTAGGCTAACACTAACCCGCGCCCTCACACGCACGCTCCCCCTAAAGCGTTTTTGTACCATCACCTGGATCCTAAACCGTCCCCGTCCCCTAACCCTAACCCTAGCCTGAACCCTAACCCTAACCCTTCCCCGAAGCCTGAACCTCACCCATCCCCTAATCCTAACCCGTAGGCTCACAATAAGCCGCGCCCTCACACGCACGCTCCCCCTAAAGCGTTGTCGGACCCTCACCTGGACCCTAAACCGTCCCCGTCCACTAACCCTAACCCTAGCCCGAACCCTAACCCTAACCCTTCCCCGAAGCCTGACCCTCACCCGTCCCCTAATCCTAACCCGTACGCTCACACTAACCCGCGCCCTCACACGCACGCTCCCCCTAAAGTGTTGTCGGACCCTCACCTGGACCCTAAACCATCCCCGTCCCCTAACCCTAACCCTAGCCCGAACCCTAACCCTAACCCTTCCCCGAAGCCTGACCCTCACCCGTCCCCTAATCCTAACCCGTACGCTCACACTAACCCGCGCCCTCACACGCACGCTACCCCTAAAACGTTGTCGGACCCTCACCTGGACCCTAAACCGTCCCCGTCCCCTAACCCTAACCCTAGCCCGAACCCTAACCCTAACCCTTCCCCGAAGCCTGACCCTCACCCGTCCCCTAATCCTAATCCGTAGGCTCACACTAACCCGCGCCCTCACACGCACGCTCCCCCTAAAGCGTTGTTGGACCCTCACCTGGACCCTAAACCGTCCCCGTCCCCTAATCCTAACCCTAGCCCGAAACCTAACCCTAACACTTCCAAAAAGCCTGACCCTCACCCGTCCCCTAATCCTAACCCGTAGGCTAACACTAACCCGCGCCCTCACACGCACGCTCCCCCTAAAGCGTTGTTGGACCGTCACCTGGATCCTAAACCGTCCCCGTCCCCTAACCCTAACCCTAGCCCGAACCCTAACCCTAACCCTTCCCCGAAGCCTGCCCTCACCCATCCCATAATCCTAACCCGGAGGCTCACAATAAGCCGCGCCCTCACACGCACGCTCCCCCTAAAGCGTTGTCGGACCCTCACCTGGACCCTAAACCGTCCCCGTCCCCTAACCCTAACCCTAGCCCGAACCCTAACCCTAACCCTTCCCCGAAGCCTGACACTCACCTGTCCCCTAATCCTAACCCGTAGGCTCAAACTAACCCGCGACCTCACACGCACGGTCCCCTTAAAGCGTTGTCGGACCCTCACCTGGACCCTAAACCATCCCAGTCCCCTAACCCTAGCTCGAACCCTAACCCTAACCCTTCCCCGAAGCCTGACCCTCACCCGTCCCCTAATCCTAACCCGTACGCTCACACTAAACCGCGCCCTCACACGCACGCTCCCCCTAAAGCGTTGTCGGACCCTCATCTGAACCCTAAACCGTCCCCGTCCCCTAACCCTAACCCTAGCCCGAACCCTAACCCTAACACTTCCCCGAAGCCTGACCCTCACCCGTCCCCTAATCCTAACCCGTACGCTCACAGTAAACCGCGCCCTCACACGCACGCTCCCCCTAAAGCGTTGTCGGATCCTCACCTGGACCCTAAACCGTCCCCGTACCCTAACCCTAACCCTAGCCCGAACCGTAACCCTAACTCTTCCCCGAAGCCTGACCCTCACCCGTCCCCTAATCCTAACCCGTACGCTAACACTAACCCGCACCCTCACACGCACGCTCCCCCTAAAGCGTTGTCGGACCCTCACCTGGACCCTAAACCGTCCCCGTACCCTAACACTAACCCTAACCCGAACCCAAACCCTAACCCTTCCCCGAAGACTGACCCTCACACGTCCCATAATCCTAACCCGTACGCTAACACTAACCCGCGCCCTCACACGCACGCTCCCCCTAAAGCGTTGTCGGACCCTCACCTGGACCCTAAACCGTCCCCGTACCCTAACCCTAACCCTAGCCCGAACCCTAACACTAACACTTCCCCGAAGCCTGACCCTCACCGTCCCCTAATCCTAACCCGTACGCTCACACTAACCCGCGCCCTCACACACACACTCCCCCTAAAGCGTTGTCGGACCCTCACCTGGACCCTAAACCGTCCCCGTCCCCTAACCCTAACCCTAGCCCGAACCCTAACCCTAACCCTTCCCCGAAGCCTGACCCTCACCCGTCCCCTAATCCTAACCCGTACGCTCACACTAACCCACGCCCTCACACGCACGCTCCCCCTAAAGCGTTGTCGGACCCTCACCTGGACCCTAAACCGTCCCCGTCCCCTAACCCTAACCCTAGCCCAAACCCTAACCCTAACCCTTCCGCGAACCCTGACCCTCACCCGTCCCCTAATCCTAACCCGTACGCTCACACTAACCCGCGCCCTCACACGCACGCTCCCCCTAAAGCGTTGTCGGACCCTCACCTGGACCCTAAACCGTCCCCGTCCCCTAACCCTAACCCTAGCCCGAACCCTAACCCTAACCCTTCCCCGAAGCCTGACACTCACCCGTCCCCTAATCCTAACCCGTAGGCTCACAATAAGCCGCGCCCTCACACGCACGCTCCCCCTAAAGCGTTGTCGGACCCTCACCTGGACCCTAAACCGTCCCCGTACCCTAACCCTAACCCTAGCCCGAACCCTAACCCTAACACTTCCCCGAAGCCTGACCCTCACCCGTCCCCTAATCCTAACCCGTAGGCTCACACTAACACGCGCCCTCACACGCACGCTCCCCTTAAAGCGTTGTCGGACCCTCACCTGGACCCTGAACCGTCCCAGTACCCTAACCCTAGCCCGAACCCTAACCCTAACACTTCCCCGAAGCCTGACCCTCACCCGTCCCCTAATCGTAACGCGTAGGCTCACACTAAGCCACGCCCTCACATGCACGCTCCCCCTAAAGCGTTGTCGGACCCTCACCTGGACCCTAAACCGTCCCTGTCCCCTAACCCTAACCCTAGCCCGAACCCTAACCCTAACCCATCCCCGAAGCCTGACCCTCACCCGTCCCCTAATCCTAAGCCGTACGTTAACACTAACCCTTGCCCTCACACGCACGCTCCCCCTAAAGCGTTGTCGGACCCTCACCTGGACCCTAAACCGTCCCCGTCCCCTAACCCTAACCCTAGCCCGAACCCTAACCCTAACCCTTCCCCGAAGCCTGACCCTCACCCGTCCCCTAATCCTAAACCGTACGCTCACACTAACCCGCGCCCTCACACGCACGCTCTCCCTAAAGCGTTGTCGGACCCTCACCTGGACCCTAAACCGTCCCCGTCCCCTAACCCTAACCCTAGCCCGAACCCTAAACCTAACCCTTCCCCGAAGCCTGACCCTCACCTGTCCCCTAATCCTAACCCTTAGGCTCAAACTAACCCGCGCCCTCACACGCACGCTCCCCTTAAAGCGTTGTCGGACCCTCACCTGGACCCTAAACCATCCCAGTCCCCTAACCCTAGCCCGAACCCTAACCCTAACCCTTCCCCGAAGCCTGACCCTCACCCGTCCCCTAATCCTAACCCGTACGCTCACACTAACCCGCGCCCTCACACGCACGCTCCCCCTAAAGCGTTAACGGACCCTCATCTGAACCCTAAACCGTCCCCGTCCCCTAACCCTAACCCTAGCCCGAACCCTAACCCTAACCCTTCCCCGAAGCCTGACCCTCACCCGTCCCCTAATCCTAACCCGTAGGCTCACACTAAACCGCGCCCTCACACGCACGCTCCCCCTAAAGCGTTGTCGGATCCTCACCTGGACCCTAAACCGTCCCCGTACCCTAACCCTAACCCTAGCCCGAACCCTAACCCTAAATCTTCCCCGAAGCCTGACCCTCACCCGTCCCCTAATCCTAACCCGTACGCTAAGACTAACCCGCGCCCTCACACACACGCTCCCCCTAAAGCGTTGTAGGACCCTCACCTGGACCCTAAACCGTCCCCGTCCCCTAACCCTAACCCTAGCCCGAACCCTAACCCTAACCCTTCCCCGAAGCCTGACCCTCACCCGTCCCCTAATCCTAACCTGTACGCTAACACTAACCCGCGCCCTCACACGCACGCTCCCCCTAAAGCGTTGTCGGACCCTCACCTGGACCCTAAACCGTCCCCGTACCCTAACACTAACCCTAACCCGAACCCTAACCCTAACCCTTCCCCGAAGACTGACCCTCACCCGTCCCATAATCCTAACCCGTACGCTAACACTAACCCGCGCCCTCACATGCACGCTCCCCCTAAAGCGTTGTCGGACCCTCACCTGGACCCTAAACCGTCCCCGTACCCTAACCCTAACCCTAGCCCGAACCCTAACACTAACACTTCCCCGAAGCCTGACCCTCACCGTCCCCTAATCCTAACCCGTACGCTCACACTAACCCGCGCCCTCACACGCACACTCCCCCTAAAGCGTTGTCGGACCCTCACCTGGACCCTAAACCGTCCCCGTCCCCTAACCCTAACCCTAGCCCGAACCCTAACCCTAACCCTTCCCCGAACCCTGACCCTCACCCGTCCCCTAATCCTAACCCGTACGCTCACACTAACCCGCGCCCTCACACGCACGCTCCCCCTAAAGCGTTGTCGGACCCTCACCTGGACCCTAAACCGTCCCCGTCCCCTAACCCTAACCCTAGCCCGAACCCTAACCATAACCCTTCCCCGAAGCCTGACCCTCACCCGTCCCCTAATCCTAACCCGTAGGCTCACAATAAGCCGCGCCCTCACACGCACGCTCCCCCTAAAGCGTTGTCGGACCCTCACCTGGACCCTAAACCGTCCCCGTACCCTAACCCTAACCCTAGCCCGAACCCTAACCCTAACACTTCCCCGAAGCCTGACCCTCACCCGTCCCCTAATCCTAACCCGTAGGCTCACACTAACACGCGCCCTCACACGCACGCTCCCCTTAAAGCGTTGTCGGACCCTCACCTGGACCCGAAACCGTCCCAGTCCCCTAACCCTAGCCCGAACCCTAACCCTAACACTTCCCCGAAGCCTGACCCTCACCCGTCCCTTAATCCTAATGCGTAGGCTCACACTAAGCCACGCCCTCACATGCACGCTCCCCCTAAAGCGTTTTCGAACCCTCACCTGGACCCTAAACCGTCCCCGTCCCCTCACCCTAATCCTAGCCCGAACCCTAACCCTAACCCTTCCCCGAAGCCTGACCCTCACCCGTCCCCTAATCCTAACCCGTAGGCTCACACTAACCCGCGCCCTCACACGCACGCTCCCCCTAAAGCGTTGTCGGACCCTCACCTGGACCCTAAACCGTCCCTGTGCCCTAACCCTAACCCTAGCCCGAACCCTAACCCTAACCCTTCCCCGAAGCCTGACCCTCACCCGTCCCCTAATCCTAACACGTACGCTCACACTAACTCACGCCCTCACACGCACGCTCCCCCTAAAGCGTTGTCGGACCCTCACCTGGACCCTAAACCGTCCCCGTACCCTAACCCTAACCCTAGCCCGAACCCTAACCCTAACACTTCCCCGAAGCCTGACCCTCACCCGTCCCCTAATCCTAACCCGTAGGCTCACACTAACACGCGCCCTCACACGCACGCTCCCCTTAAAGCGTTGTCGGACCCTCACCTGGACCCTAAACCGTCCCAGTCCCCTAACCCTAGCCCGAACCCTAACCCTAACACTTCCCCGAAGCCTGACCCTCACCCGTCCCCTAATCCTAAAGCGTAGGCTCACACTAAGCCAGGCCCTCACATGCACGCTCCCCCTAAAGCGTTTTCGAACCCTCACCTGGACCCTAAACCGTCCCCGTCCCCTAACCCTAACCCTAGCCCGAACCCTAACCCTAACCCTTCCCCGAAGCCTGACCCTCACCCGTCCCCTAATCCTAACCCGTAGGCTCACACTAACCCGCGCCCTCACACGCACGCTCCCCCTAAAGCGTTGTCGGAACCTCACCTGGACCCTAAACCGTCCCTGTGCCCTAACCCTAACCCTAGCCCGAACCCTAACCCTAACCCTTCCCCGAAGCCTGACCCTCACCCGTCCCCTAATCCTAACCCGTACGCTCACACTAACTCACGCCCTCACACGCACGCTCCCCCTAAAGCGTTGTCGGACCCTCACCTGGACCCTAAACCGTCCCCGTCCCCTAACCCTAACCCTAACCCGAACCCTAACCCTAACCCTTCCCCGAACCCTGACCCTCACCCGTCCCCTAATCCTAACCCGTACGCTCACACTAACCCGCGCCCTCACACGCACGCTCCCCCTAAAGCGTTGTCGGATCCTCACCTGGACCCTAAACCGTCCCCGTCCCCTAACCCTAACCCTAGCCCGAACCCTAACCCTAAACCTTCCCCGAAGCCTGACCCTCACCCGTCCCCTAATCCTAACCCGTACGCTCACACTAACCCGCGCCCTCACACGCACGCTCCCCCTAAAGCGTTGTCGGACCCTCACCTGGACCCTAAACCGTCCCCGTCCCCTAACCCTAACCCTAGCCCGACCCCTAACCATAACCCTTCCCCGAAGCCTGACCCTCACCCGTCCCCTAATCCTAACCCGTAGGCTCACAATAAGCCGCGCCCTCACACGCACGCTCCCCCTAAAGCGTTGTCGGACCCTCACCTGGACCCTAAACCGTCCCCGTACCCTAACCCTAACCCTAGCCCGAACCCTAACCCTAACACTTCCCCGAAGCCTGACCCTCACCCGTCCCCTAATCCTAACTCGTAGGCTCACACTAACACGCGCCCTCACACGCACGCTCCCCTTAAAGCGTTGTCGGACCCTCACCTGGACCCTAAACCGTCCCAGTCCCCTAACCCTAGCCCGAACCCTAACCCTAACACTTCCCCGAAGCCTGACCCTCACCCGTCCCCTAATCCTAACGCGTAGGATCACACTAAGCCACGCCCTCACATGCACGCTCCCCCTAAAGCGTTTTCGAACCCTCACCTGGACCCTAAACCGTCCCCGTCCCCTAACCCTAACCCTAGCCCGAACCCTAACCCTAACCCTTCCCCGAAGCCTGACCCTCACCCGTCCCATAATCCTAACCCGTAGGCTCACACTAACCCGCGCCCTCACACGCACGCTCCCCCTAAAGCGTTGTCGGACCCTCACCTGGACCCTAAACCGTCCCTGTGCCCTAACCCTAACCCTAGCCCGAACCCTAACCCTAACCCTTCCCCGAAGCCTGACCCTCACCCGTCCCCTAATCCTAAGCCGTACGTTAACACTAACCCGTGCCCTCACACGCACGCTCCCCCTAAAGCGTTGTCGGACCCTCACCTGGACCCTAAACCGTCCCCGTCCCCTAACCCTAACCCTAGCCCGAACCCTAACCCTTCCCCGAAGCCTGACCCTCACCCGTCCCCTAATCCTAAACCGTACGCTCACACTAACCCACGCCCTCACACGCACGCTCCCCCTAAAGCGTTGTCGGACCCTCACCTGGACCCTAAACCGTCCCCGTCCCCTAACCCTAACCCTAACCCGAACCCTAACCCTAACCCTTCCCCGAACCCTGACCCTCACCCGTCCCCTAATCCTAACCCGTACGCTCACACTAACCCGCGCCCTCACACGCACGCTCCCCCTACAGCGTTGTCGGACCCTCACCTGGACCCTAAACCGTCCCCGTCCCCTAACCCTAACCCTAGCCCGGAACCTAACCCTAACACTTCCCGAAAGCCTGACCCTCACCCGTCCCCTAATCCTAACCCGTAGGCTAACACTAACCCGCGCCCTCACACGCACGCTCCCCCTAAAGCGTTTTTGGACCATCACCTGGATCCTAAACCGTCCCCGTCCCCTAACCCTAACCCTAGCCTGAACCCTAACCCTAACCCTTCCCCGAAGCCTGACCCTCACCCGTCCCCTAATCCTAACCCGTAGGCTCACAATAAGCCGCGCCCTCACACGCACGCTCCCCGTAAAGCGTTGTCGGACCCTCACCTGGACCCTAAACCGTCCCCGTCCACTAACCCTAACCCTAGCCCGAACGCTAACCCTAACCCTTCCCCGAAGCCTGACCCTCACCCGTCCCCTAATCCTAACCCGTAGGCTCACACTAACCCGCGCCCTCACACGCACGCTCCCCCTAAAGCGTTGTCGGACCCTCACCTGGACCCTAAACCGTCCCCGTCCCCTAAACCTAACCCTAGCCCGAACCCTAACCCTAACCCTTCCCCGAAGACTGACCCTCACCCGTCCCCTAATCCTAACTCGTACGCTCACACTAACCCGCGCCCTCACACGCACGCTACCCCTAAAACGTTGTCGGACCCTCACCTGGACCCTAAACCGTCCCCGTCCCCTAACCCTAACCCTAACCCTTCCCCGAAGACTGACCCTCACCCGTCCCATAATCCTAACCCGTACGCTAACACTAACCCGCGCCCTCACACGCACGCTCCCCCTAAAGCTTTGTCGGACCCTCACCTGGACCCTAAACTGTCCCCGTACCCTAACCCTAACCCTAGCCCGAACCCTAACACTAACACTTCCCCGAAGCCTGACCCTCACCGTCCCCTAATCCTAACCCGTACGCTCACACTAACCCGCGCCCTCACACGCACACTCCCCCTAAAGCGTTGACGGACCCTCACCTGGACTCTAAACCGTCCCCGTACCCTAACACTAACCCTACCCCGAACCCTAACCCTAACCCTTCCCCGAAGACTGACACTCACCCGTCCCATAATCCTAACCCGTACGCTAACACTAACCCGCGCCCTCACACGCACGCTCCCCCTAAAGCGTTGTCGGACCCTCACCTGGACCCTAAACCGTCCCCGTACCCTAACCCTCCCCCTAGCCCGAACCCTAACACTAACACTTCCCCGAAGCCTGACCGTCACCGTCCCCTAATCCTAACCCGTACGCTCACACTAACCTGCGCCCTCACACGCACACTGCCCCTAAAGCGTTGTCGGACCCTCACCTGGACCCTAAACCGTCCCCGTCCCCTAACCCTAACCCTAGCCCGAACCCTAACCCTAACCCTTCCCCGAAGCCTGACCCTCACCCGTCCCCTAATCCTAACCCATACGCTCACACTAACCCGCGCCCTCACACGCACGCTCCCCCTAAAGCGTTGTCGGACCCTCACCTGGACCCTAAACCGTCCCCGTCCCCTAACCCTAACCCTAGCCCGAAACCTAACCCTAACACTTCCCCAAAGCCTGACCCTCACCCGTCCCCTAATCCTAACCCGTAGGCTAACACTAACCCGCGCCCTCATACGCACGCTCCCCCTAAAGCGTTGTTGGACCGTCACCTGGATCCTAAACCGTCCCCGTCCCCTAACCCTAACCCTAGCCCGAACCCTAAACCTAACCTTTCCCCGAAGCCTGACCCTCACCCGTCCCCTAATCCTAACCCGTAGGCTCACAATAAGCCGCGCCCTCACACGCACGCTCCCCCTAAAGCGTTGTCGGAACCTCACCTGGACCCTAAACCGTCCCCGTCCCCTAACCCTAACCCTAGCCCGAACCCTAAACCTAACCCTTCCCCGAAGCCTGACCCTCACCTGTCCCCTAATCCTAACCCGTAGCCTCAAACTAACCCGCGCCCTCACACGCACGCTCCCCTTAAAGCGTTGTCGGACACTCACCTGGACCCTAAACCATCCCAGTCCCCTAACCCTAGCCCGAACCCTAACCCTAACCCTTCCCCGAAGCCTGACCCTCACCCGTCCCCTAATCCTAACCCGTACGCTCACACTAACCCGCGCCCTCACACGCACGCTCCCCCTAAAGCGTTGTCGGACCCTCATCTGAACCCTAAACCGTCCCCGTCTCCTAACCCTAACGCTAGCCCGAACCCTAACCCTAACCCTTCCCCGAAGCCTGACCCTCACCCGTCCCCTAATCCTAACACGTACGCTCACACTAAACCGCGCCCTCACACGCACGCTCCCCCTAAAGCGTTGTCGGATCCTCACCTGGACCCTAAACCGTCCCCGTACCCTAACCCTAACCCTAGCCCGAACCCTAACCCTAACTCTTCCCCGAAGCCTGACCCTCACCCGTCCCCTAATCCTAACCCGTACGCTAACACTAACCCGCGCCCTCACACACGCTCCCCCTAAAGCGTTGTAGGACCCTCACCTGGACCCTAAACCGTCCCCGTCCCCTAACCCTAACCCTAGCCCGAACCCTAACCCTAACCCTTCCCCGAAGCCTGACCCTCACCCGTCCCCTAATCCTAAACTGTACGCTAACACTAACCCGCGCCCTCACACGCACGCTCCCCCTAAAGCGTTGTCGGACCCTCACCTGGACCCTAAACCGTCCCCGTCCCCTAACCCTAACCCTAGCCCGAACCCTAACCCTAACCCTTCCCCGAAACCTGACCCTCACCCGTCCCCTAATCCTAACCCGTACGCTCACACTAACCCGCGCCCTCACACGCACGCTCCCCCTAAAGCGTTGTCGGACCCTCACCTGGACCCTAAACCGTCCCCGTCCCCTAACCCTAACCCTAGCCCGAACCCTAACCCTAACACTTCCCCGAAACCTGACCCTCACCCGTCCCCTAATCCTAACCCGTACGCTCACACTACCCGCGCCCTCACACGCACGCTCCCCCTAAAGCGTTGTCGGACCCTCACCTGGACCCTAAACCATCCCCGTCCCCTAACCCTAACCCTAGCCCAAACCCTAACCCTAACTCTTCCCCGAAGCCTGACCCTCACCCGTCCCCTAATCCTAACACGTACGCTCACACTAAACCGCGCCCTCACACGCACGTTCCCCCTAAAGCGTTGTCGGATCCTCACCTGGACCCTAAACCGTCCCCATACCCTAACCCTAACCCTAGCCCGAACCCTAACCCTAACTCTTCCCCGAAGCCTAACCCTCACCCGTCCCCTAATCCTAACCCGTACGCTCACACTAACCCGCGCCCTCACACGCACGCTCCCCCTAAATCGTTGTCGGACCCTCACCTGGACCCTAAACCGTCCCCGTCCCCTAACCCTAACCCTAGCCCGAACCCTAACCCTAACCCTTCCCCGAAGCCTGACCCTCACCCGTCCCCTAATCCTAACCTGTACGCTAACACTAACCCGCGCCCTCACACGCACGCTTCCCCTAAAGCGTTGTCGGACCCTCACCTGGACCCTAAACCGTCCCCGTACCCTAACACTAACCCTACCCCGAACCCTAAACCTAACCCTTCCCCGAAGACTGACCCTCACCCGTCCCATAATCCTAACCCGTACGCTAACACTAACCCGCGCCCTCACGCGCACGCTCCCCCTAAAGCGTTGTCGGACCCTCACCTGGACCCTAAACCGTCCCCGTCCCCTAACCCTCCCCCTAGCCCGAACCCTAACACTAACACTTCCCCGAAGCCTGACCGTCACCGTCCCCTAATCCTAACCCGTACGCTCACACTAACCCGCGTCCTCACACGCACACTCCCCCTAAAGCGTTGTCGGACCCTCACCTGGACCCTAAACCGTCCCCGTCCCCTAACCCTAACCCTAGCCCGAACCCTAACCCTAACCCTTCCCCGAAGCCTGACCCTCACCCGTCCCCTAATCCTAACCCGTACGCTCACACTAACCCGCGCCCTCACACGCACGCTCCCCCTAAAGCGTTGTCGGACCCTCACCTGGACCCTAAACCGTCCCCGTCCCCTAACCCTAACCCTAGCCCGAACCCTAACCCTAACACTTCCCCGAACCCTGACCCTCACCCGTCCCCTAATCCTAACCCGTACGCTCACACTACCCGCGCCCTCACACGCACGCTCCCCCTAAAGCGTTGTCGGACCCTCACCTGGACCCTAAACCGTCCCAGTCCCCTAACCCTAGCCCGAACCCTGACCCTAACACTTCCCCGAAGCCTGACCCTCACCCGTCCCCTAATCCTAACGCGTAAGCTCACACTAAGCCACGCCCTCACATGCACGCTCCCCCTAAAGCGTTGTCGAACCCTCACCTGGACCCTAAACCGTCCCCTTCCCCTAACCCTAACCCTAGCCCGAACCCTAACCCTAACCCTTCCCCGAAGCCTGACCCTCACCCGTCCCCTAATCCTAACCCGTAGGCTCACACTAACCCGCGCCCTCACACGCACGCTCCCCCTAAAGCGTTGTCGGACCCTCACCTGGACCCTAAACCGTCCCTGTCCCCTAACCCTAACCCTAGCCCGAACCCTAACCCTAACCCTTCCCCGAAGCCTGACCCTCACCCGTCCCCTAATCCTAAGCCGTACGTTAACACTAACCCGTGCCCTCACACGCACGCTCCCCCTAAAGCGTTGTCGGACCCTCACCTGGACCCTAAACCGTCCCCGTCCCCTAACCCTAACCCTAGCCCGAAACCTGACCCTAAACCTTCCCCGAAGCCTGACCCTCACCCGTCCCCTAATCCTAACCCGTACGCTCACACTAACCCGCGCCCTCACACGCACGCTCCCCCTAAAGCGTTGTCGGACCCTCACCTGGACCCTAAACCGTCCCCGTCCCCTAACCCTAACCCTAACCCGAACCCTAACCCTAACCCTTCCCCGAAGCCTGACCCTCACCCGTCCCCTAATCCTAACCCGTACGCTAACACTAACCCGCGCCCTCACACGCACGCTCCCCCTAAAGCGTTGTCGGACCCTCACCTGGACCCTAAACCGTCCCCGTCCCCTAACCCTAACCCTAGTCCGAACCGTAACCCTAAACCTTCCCCGAAGCCTGACCCTCACCCGTCCCCTAATCCTAACCCGTACGCTCACACTAACCCGCGGCCTCACATGCACGCTCCCCCTAAAGCGTTGTCGGACCCTCACCTGGACCCTAAACCGTCCCCGTCCCCTAACCCTAACCCTAGCCCGGAACCTAACCCTAACACTTCCCCAAAGCCTGACCCTCACCCGTCCCCTAATCCTAACCCGTAGGCTAACACTAACCCGCGCCCTCACACGCACGCTCCCCCTAAATCGTTTTTGGACCATCACCTGGATCCTAAACCGTCCCCGTCCCCTAACCCTAACCCTAGCCTGAACCCTAACCCTAACCCTTCCCCGAAGCCTGACCCTCACCCGTCCCCTAATCCTAACCCGTAGGCTCACAATAAGCCGCGCCCTCACACGCACGCTCCCCCTAAAGCGTTGTCGGACCCTCACCTGGACCCTAAACCGTCCCCGTCCACTAACCCTAACCCTAGCCCGAACCCTAACCCTAACCCTTCCCCGAAGCCTGACCCTCACCCGTCCCCTAATCCTAACCCGTAGGCTCACACTAACCCGCGCCCTCACACGCACGCTCCCCCTAAAGCGTTGTCGGACCCTCACCTGGACCCTAAACCGTCCCCGTCCCCTAACCCTAACCCTAGCCCGAACCCTAACCCTAACCCTTTCCCGAAGCCTGACCCTCACCTGTCCCCTAATCCTAACCCGTAGGCTCAAACTAACCCGCGCCCTCACACGCACACTCCCCTTAAAGCATTGTCGGACCCTCACCTGGACCCTAAACCATCCCAGTCCCCTAACCCTAGCCCGAACCCTAACCCTAACCCTTCCCCGAAGCCTGACCCTCACCCGTCCCCTAATCCTAATCCGTACGCTCACACTAACCCGCGTCCTCACACGCACGCTCCCCCTAAAGCGTTGTCGGACCCTCACCTGGACCCTAAACCGTCCCCGTACCCTAACACTAACCCTACCCCGAACCCTAACCCTAACCCTTCCCCGAAGACTGACCCTCACCCGTCCCATAATCCTAACCCGTAGCTAACACTAACCCGCGCCCTCACACGCACGCTCCCCCTAAATCGTTGTCGGACCCTCACCTGGACCCTAAACCGTCCCCGTACCCTAACACTAACCCTAGCCGGAATCCTAACACTAACACTTCCCCGAAGCCTGACCCTCACCGTCCCCTAATCCTAACCCGTACGCTCACACTAACCCGCGCCCTCACACGCACACTCCCCCTAAAGCGTTGTCGGACCCTCACCTGGACCCTAAACCGTCCCCGTCCCCTAACCCTAACCCTAGCCCAAACCCTAACCCTAACCCTTCCCCGAAGCCTGACCCTCACCCGTCCCCTAATCCTAACCCGTACGCTCACACTAACCCGCGCCCTCACACGCACGCTCCCCCTAAAGCGTTGTCGGACCCTCACCTGGACCCTAAACCGTCCCCGTCCCCTAACCCTAACCCTAGCCCGAACCCTAACCCTAACCCTTCCCCGAAACCTGACCCTCACCCGTCCCCTAATCCTAACCCGTACTCTCAAACTAACCCGCGCCCTCACACGCACGCTCCCCCTAAAGCGTTGTTGGACCCTCACCTGGACCCTAAACCGTCCCCGTCCCCTAAACCTAACCCTAGCCCGAACCCTAACCCTAACCCTTCCCCGAAGCCTGACCCTCACCCGTCCCCTAATCCTAACCCGTAGGCTCACAATAAGCCGCGCCCTCACACGCACGCTCCCCCTAAAGCGTTGTCGGACCCTCACCTGGACCCTAAACCGTCCCCGTCCCCTAACCCTAAACCTAGTCCGAACCCTAACCCTAAATCTTCCCCGAAGCCTGACCCTCACCTGTCCCCTAATCCTAACCCGTAGGCTCAAACTAACCCGCGCCCTCACACGCACGCTCCCATTAAAGCGTTGTCGGACCCTCACCTGGACCCTAAACCATCCCAGTCCCCTAACCCTAGCCCGAACCCTAACCCTAACCCTTCCCCGAAGCCTGACCCTCACCCGTCCCCTAATCCTAACCCGTACGCTCACACTAACCCGCGCCCTCACACGCACGCTCCCCCTAAAGCGTTGTCGGACCCTCATCTGAACCCTAAACCGTCCCCGTCCCCTAACCCTAACCCTAGCCCGAACCCTAACCCTAACCCTTCCCCGAAGCCTGACCCTCACCCGTCCCCTAATCCTAACCCGTACGCTCACACTAAACCGCGCCCTCACACGCACGCTCCCCAATAAGCGTTGTCGGATCCTCACCTGGACCCTAAACCGTCCCCGTACCCTAACCCTAACCCTAGACCGAAGCCTAACCCTAAATCTTCCCCGAAGACTGACCCTCACCCGTCCCCTAATCCTAACCCGTACGCTAACACTAACCCGCGCCCTCACACACACGCTCCCCCTAAAGCGTTGTCGGACCCTCACCTGGACCCTAAACCGTCCCCGTCCCCTAACCCTAACCCTAGCCCGAAACCTAACCCTAACCCTTCCCCGAAGCCTGACCCTCACCTGTCCCCTAATCCTAACCCGTAGGCTCACACTAACCCGCGCCCTCACACACACGCTCCCCTTAAAGCATTGTCGGACCCTCACCTGGACCCTAAACCATCCCAGTCCCCTAACCCTAGCCCGAACCCTAACCCTAACCCTTCCCCGAAGCCTGACCCTCACCCGTCCCCTAATCCTAATCCGTACGCTCACACTAACCCGCGCCCTCACACGCACGCTCCCCCTAAAGCGTTGTCGGACCCTCACCTGGACCCTAAACCGTCCCCGTACCCTAACACTAACCCTACCCCGAACCCTAACCCTAACCCTTCCCCGAAGACTGACCCTCACCCGTCCCATAATCCTAACCCGTAGCTAACACTAACCCGCGCCCTCACACGCACGCTCCCCCTAAAGCGTTGTCGGACCCTCACCTGGACCCTAAACCGTCCCCGTACCCTAACCCTAACCCTAGCCGGAATCCTAACACTAACACTTCCCCGAAGCCTGACCCTCACCGTCCCCTAATCCTAACCCGTACGCTCACACTAACCCGCGCCCTCACACGCACACTCCCCCTAAAGCGTTGTCGGACCCTCACCTGGACCCTAAACCGTCCCCGTCCCCTAACCCTAACCCTAGCCCAAACCCTAACCCTAACCCTTCCCCGAAGCCTGACCCTCACCCGTCCCCTAATCCTAACCCGTACGCTCACACTAACCCGCGCCCTCACACGCACGCTCCCCCTAAAGCGTTGTCGGACCCTCACCTGGACCCTAAACCGTCCCCGTCCCCTAACCCTAACCCTAGCCCGAACCCTAACCCTAACCCTTCCCCGAAACCTGACCCTCACCCGTCCCCTAATCCTAACCCGTACTCTCAAACTAACCCGCGCCCTCACACGCACGCTCCCCCTAAAGCGTTGTCGGACCCTCACCTGGACCCTAAACCGTCCCCGTCCCCTAAACCTAACCCTAGCCCGAACCCTAACCCTAACTCTTCCCCGAAGCCTGACCCTCACCCGTCCCATAATCCTAACCCGTAGGCTCACAATAAGCCGCGCCCTCACACGCACGCTCCCCCTAAAGCGTTGTCGGACCCTCACCTGGACCCTAAACCGTCCCCGTCCCCTAACCCTAACCCTAGTCCGAACCCTAACCCTAAACCTTCCCCGAAGCCTGACCCTCACCCGTCCCCTAATCCTAACCCGTACGCTCACACTAACCCGTGCCCTCACACGCACGCTCCCCCTAAAGCGTTGTCGGACCCTCACCTGGACCCTAAACCGTCCCCGTCCCCTAACCCTAACCCTAGCCCGGAACCTAACCCTAACACTTCCCCAAAGCCTGACCAGCACCCGTCCCCTAATCCTAACCCGTACGCTCACACTAACCCGCGCCCTCACACGCACGCTCCCCCTAAAGCGTTGTTGGACCCTCACCTGGACCCTAAACCGTCCCCGTCCCCTAACCCTGACCCTAGCCAGAACCCTAACCCTAACCCTTCCCCGAAACCTGACCCTCACCCGTCCCCTAATCCTAACCCGTACTCTCAAACTAACCCGCGCCCTCACACGCACGCTCCCCCTAAATCGTTTTTGGACCATCACCTGGATCCTAAACCGTCCACGTCCCCTAACCCTAACCCTAGCCTGAACCCTAACCCTAACCCTTCCCCGAAGCCTGACCCTCACCCGTCCCCTAATCCTAACCCGTAGGCTCACAATAAGCCGCGCCCTCACACGCACGCTCCCCCTAAAGCGTTGTCGGACCCTCACCTGGACCCTAAACCGTCCCCGTCCACTAACCCTAACCCTAGCCCGAACCCTAACCCTAACCCTTCCCCGAAGCCTGACCCTCACCCGTCCCCTAATCCTAACCCGTAGGCTCACACTAACCCGCGCCCTCACACGCACGCTCCCCCTAAAGCGTTGTCGGACCCTCACCTGGACCCTAAACCGTCCCCGTCCCCTAACCCTAACCCTAGCCCGAACCCTAACCCTAACCCTTCCCCGAAGCCTGACCCTCACCTGTCCCCTAATCCTAACCCGTAGGCTCAAACTAACCCGCGCCCTCACACGCACGCTCCCATTAAAGCGTTGTCGGACCCTCACCTGGACCCTAAACCATCCCAGTCCCCTAACCCTAGCCCGAACCCTAACCCTAACGCTTCCCCGAAGCCTGACCCTCACCCGTCCCCTAATCCTAACCCGTACGCTCACACTAACCCGCGCCCTCACACGCACGCTCCCCCTAAAGCGTTGTCGGACCCTCATCTGAACCCTAAACCGTCCCCATCCCCTAACCCTAACCCTAGCCCGAACCCTAACCCTAACCCTTCCCCGAAGCCTGACCCTCACCCGTCCCCTAATCCTAACCCGTACGCTCACACTAAACCGCGCCCTCACACGCACGCTCCCCCTAAAGCGTTGTCGGATCCTCACCTGGACCCTAAACCGTCCCCGTACCCTAACCCTAACCCTAGACCGAAGCCTAACCCTAAATCTTCCCCGAAGACTGACACTCACCCGTCCCCTAATCCTAACCCGTACGCTAACACTAACCCGCGCCCTCACACACACGCTCCCCCTAAAGCGTTGTAGGACCCTCACCTGGACCCTAAACCGTCCCCGTCCCCTAACCCTAACCCTAGCCCGAACCCTAACCCTAACACTTCCCCGAAGCCTGACCCTCACCCGTCCCCTAATCCTAACCTGTACGCTAACACTAACCCGCGCCCTCACACGCACGCTCCCCCTAAAGCGTTGTCGGACCCTCACCTGGACCCTAAACCGTCCCCGTACTCTAACACTAACCCTACCAGGAACCGTAACCCTAACCCTTCCCCGAAGACTGACCCTCACCCGTCCCATAATACTAACACGTACGCTAACACTAACCAGCGCCCTCACACGCACGCTCCCCCTAAAGCGTTGTCGGACCCTCACCTGGACCCTAAACCGTCCCCGTACCCTAACCCTAACCCTAGCCCGAACCCTAACACTAACACTTCCCCGAAGCCTGACCCTCACCGTCCCCTAATCCTAACCCGTACGCTCACACTAACCCGCGCCCTCACACGCACACTCCCCCTAAAGCGTTGTCGGACCCTCACCTGGACCCTAAACCGTCCCCGTCCCCTAACCCTAACCCTAGCCCGAACCCTAACCCTAACCCTTCCCCGAAGCCTGACCATCACCCGTCCCCTAATCCTAACCCGTACGCTCACACTAACCCGCGCCCTCACACGCACGCTCCCCCTAAAGCGTTGTCGGACCCTCACCTGGACCCTAAACCGTCCCCGTCCCCTAACCCTAACCCTAGCCCGAACCCTAACCCTAACCCTTCCCCGAAGCCTGACCCTCACCCGTCCCCTAATCCTAACCCGTACGCTCACACTAACCCGCGCCCTCACACGCACGCTCCCCCTAAAGCGTTGTCGGACCCTCACCTGGACCCTAAACCGTCCCCGTCCCCTAAACCTAACCCTAGCCCGAACCCTAACCCTAACCCTTCCCCGAAGCCTGACCCTCACCCGTCCCCTAATCCTAACCCTAGGCTCACAATAAGCCGCGCCCTCACACGCACGCTCCCCCTAAAGCGTTGTCGGACCCTCACCTGGACCCTAAACCGTCCCCGTACCCTAACCCTAACCCTAGCCCGAACCCTAACCCTAACACTTCCCCGAAGCCTGACCCTCACCCGTCCCCTAATCCTAACCCGTAGGCTCACACTAACACACGCCCTCACACGCACGCTCCACTTAAAGCGTTGTCGGACCCTCACCTGGACCCTAAACCGTCCCAGTCCCCTAACCCTAGCCCGAACCCTAACCCTAACACTTCCCCGAAGCCTGACCCTCACCCGTCCCCTAATCCTAACGCGTAGGCTCACACTAAGCCACGCCCTCACATGCACGCTCCCCCTAAAGCGTTGTCGAACCCTCACCTGGACCCTAAACCGTCCCCGTCCCCTAACCCTAACCCTAGCCCGAACCCTAACCCTAACCCTTCCCCGAAGCCTGACCCTCACCCGTCCCCTAATCCTAACCCGTAGGCTCACACTAACCCGCGCCCTCACACGCACGCTCCCCCTAAAGCGTTGTCGGACCCTCACCTGGACCCTAAACCGTCCCAGTCCCCTAACCCTCGCCCGAACCCTAACCATAGCACTTCCCCGAAGCCTGACCCTCACCCGTCCCCTAATCCTAACCCGTACGCTAACACTAAGTCGCGCCCTCACACGCACGCTCCCCCTAAAGCGTTGTCGGACCCTCACCTGGATCCTAAACCGTCCCTGTCCCCTAACCCTAACCCTAGCCCGAACCCTAAACCTAACCCTTCCCCGAATCCTGACCCTCACCCGTCCCCTAAAACTAAGCCGTACGTTAACACTAACCCGTGCCCTCACACGCACGCTCCCCCTAAAGCGTTGTCGGACCCTCACCTGGACCCTAAACCGTCCCCGTACCCTAACCCTAACCCTAGCCCGAACCCTAACCCTAACCCTTCCCCGAAGCCTGACCCTCACCCGTCCCCTAATCCTAACCCGTACGCTCACACTAACCCGCGCCCTCACACGCACGCTCCCCCTAAAGCGTTTTTGGACCGTCACCTGGATCCTAAACCGTCCCTGTCCCCTAACCCTAGCCCTAGTCCGAACCCTAACCCTAAACCTTCCCCGAAGCCTGACACTCACCCCTCCCCTAATCCTAAACCGTACGCTCACACTAACCCGCGCCCTCACACGCACGCTCCCCCTAAAGCGTTGTCGGACCCTCACCTGGACCCTAAACCGTCCCCGTCCCCTAACCCTAACCCTAGCCCGGAACCTAACCCTAACACTTCCCCAAAGCCTGACCCTCACCCGTCCCCTAATCCTAACGCGTAGGCTAACACTAACCCGCGCCCTCACACGCACGCTCCCCCTAAAGCGTTTTTGGACCATCACCTGGATCCTAATCCGTCCCCGTCCCCTAACCCTAACCCTAGCCTGAACCCTAACCCTAACCCTTCCCCGAAGCCTGACCCTCACCCGTCCCCTAATCCTAACCCGTAGGCTCACTATAAGCCGCGCCCTCACACGCACGCTCCCCCTAAAGCGTTGTCGGACCCTCACCTGGACCCTAAACCGTCCCCGTCCACGAACCCTAACCCTAGCCCGAACCCTAACCCTAACCCTGCCCCGAAGCCTGACCCTCACCCGTCCCCTAATCCTAACCCGTACGCTCACACTAACCCGCGCCCTCACACGCACGCTACCCCTAAAACGTTGTCGGACCCTCACCTGGACCCTAAACCGTCCCCGTCCACAAACCCTAACCCTAGCCCGAACCCTAACCCTAACCCTTCCCCGAAGCCTGACCCTCACCCGTCCCCTAATCCTAACCCATACGCTCACACTAACCCGCGCCCTCACACGCACGCTCCCCCTAAAGCGTTGTCGTTTCCTCACCTGGACCCTAAACCGTCCCCGTACCCTAAACCTAACCCTAGCCTGAACCCTAACCCTAACACTTCCCCGAAGCCTGACCCTCACCCGTCCCCTAATCCTAACCCGTAGGCTCACACTAACCCGCGCCCTCACACGCACGCTCCCCCTAAAGCGTTGTCGGACCCTCACCTGGACCCTAAACCGTCCCCATCCCCTAACCCTAACCCTAGCCCGAACCCTAACCCTAACCCTTCCCCGAACCCTGACACTCACCCTTCCCCTAATCCTAACACGTACGCTAACACTAACCCGCGCCCTCACACGCACGCTGCCCCTAAAGCGTTGTCGGACCCTCACCTGGACCCTAAACCGTCCCCGTCCCCTAACCCTAACCCTAGCCCGAACCCTAACCCTAACCCTTCCCCGAAGCCTGACCCTCACCCGTCCCCTAATCCTAACCCGTACGCTAACACTAACCCGCGCCCTCACACGCACGCTCCCCCTAAAGCGTTGTCGGACCCTCACCTGGACCCTAAACCGTCCCCGTCCCCTAAACCTAACCCTAGCCCGAACCCTAACCCTAACACTTCCCCGAAGCCTGACCCTCACCCGTCCCCTAATCCTAACCCGTACGCTAACACTAACCCGCGCCCTCACACGCACGCTCCCCCTAAAGCGATGTCGGACCCTCACCTGGACCCTAAACCGTCCCCGTACCCTAACCCTAACCCTAGCCCGAACCCTAACCCTAAACCTTCCCCGAAGCTTGACCCTCACCCGTCCCCTAATCCTAACCCGTACGCTAACACTAACCCACGCCCTCACACGCACGCTCCCCCTAAAGCGTTGTCGGACCCTCACCTGGATCCTAAACCGTCCCCGTCCCCGTCCCTTAACCCTAGCCCGAACCCTAACCCTAACCCTTCCCCGAACCCTGACCCTCACCCGTCCCCTAATCCTAACCCGTACGCTCACACTGACCCGCGCCCTCACACGCACGCTCCCCCTAAAGCGTTGTCGGACCCTCACCTGGACCCTAAACCGTCCCCGTCCCCTAACCCTAACCCTAGCCCGAACCCTAACCCTAACCCTTCCCCGAAGCCTGACCCTCACCCGTCCCCTAATCCTAACCCGTAGGCTCACAATAAGCCGCGACCTCACACGCACGCTCCCCCTAAAGCGTTGTCGGACCCTCACCTGGAGCCTAAACCGTCCCCGTGCCCTAACCCTAACCCTAGCCCGAACCCTAACACTAACACTTCCCCGAAGCCTGACCCTCACCCGTCCCCTAATCTTAACCCGTAGGCTCACACTAACACGCGCCTTCACACGCACGCTCCCCTTAAAGCGTTGTCGGACCCTCACCTGGACCCTAAACCGTCCCAGTCCCCTAACCCTAGCCCGAACCCTAACCCTAACACTTCCCCGAAGCCTGACCCTCACCGTCCCCTAATCCTAACCCGTACGCTCACACTAACCCGCGCTCTCACACGCACACTCCCCCTAAAGCGTTGTCGGACCCTCACCTGGACCCTAAACCGTCCCCGTCCCCTAACCCTAACCCTAGCCCAAACCCTAACCCTAACCCTTCCCCGAAGCCTGACCCTCACCCGTCCCCTAATCCTAACCCGTAGGCTCACACTAACCCGCGCCCTCACACGCACGCTCCCCCTAAAGCGTTGTCGGACCCTCACCTGGACCCTAAACCGTCCCCGTCCCCTAACCCTAACCCTAGCCCGAACCCTAACCCTAACCCTTCCCCGAAACCTGACCCTCACCCGTCCCCTAATCCTAACCCGTACTCTCAAACTAACCCGCGCCCTCACACGCACGCTCCCCCTAAAGCGTTGTCGGACCCTCACCTGGACCCTAAACCGTCCCCGTCCCCTAAACCTAACCCTAGCCCGAACCCTAACCCTAACCCTTCCCCGAAGCCTGACCCTCACCCGTCCCATAATCTTAACCCGTAGGCTCACAATAAGCCGCGCCCTCACACGCACGCTCCCCCTAAAGCGTTGTCGGACCCTCACCTGGACCCTAAACCGTCCCCGTCCCCTAACCCTAACCCTAGTCCGAACCCTAACCCTAAACCTTCCCCGAAGCCTGACCCTCACCCGTCCCCTAATCCTAACCCGTACGCTCACACTAACCCGTGCCCTCACACGCACGCTCCCCCTAAAGCGTTGTCGGACCCTCACCTGGACCCTAAACCGTCCCCGTCCCCTAACCCTAACCCTAGCCCGGAACCTAACCCTAACACTTCCCCAAAGCCTGACCAGCACCCGTCCCCTAATCCTAACCCGTACGCTCACACTAACCCGCGCCCTCACACGCACGCTCCCCCTAAAGCGTTGTTGGACCCTCACCTGGACCCTAAACCGTCCCCGTCCCCTAACCCTGACCCTAGCCAGAACCCTAACCCTAACCCTTCCCCGAAACCTGACCCTCACCCGTCCCCTAATCCTAACCCGTACTCTCAAACTAACCCGCGCCCTCACACGCACGCTCCCCCTAAATCGTTTTTGGACCATCACCTGGATCCTAAACCGTCCACGTCCCCTAACCCTAACCCTAGCCTGAACCCTAACCCTAACCCTTCCCCGAAGCCTGACCCTCACCCGTCCCCTAATCCTAACCCGTAGGCTCACAATAAGCCGCGCCCTCACACGCACGCTCCCCCTAAAGCGTTGTCGGACCCTCACCTGGACCCTAAACCGTCCCCGTCCACTAACCCTAACCCTAGCCCGAACCCTAACCCTAACCCTTCCCCGAAGCCTGACCCTCACCCGTCCCCTAATCCTAACCCGTAGGCTCACACTAACCCGCGCCCTCACACGCACGCTCCCCCTAAAGCGTTGTCGGACCCTCACCTGGACCCTAAACCGTCCCCGTCCCCTAACCCTAACCCTAGCCCGAACCTTAACCCTAACCCTTCCCCGAAGCCTGACCCTCACCTGTCCCCTAATCCTAACCCGTAGGCTCAAACTAACCCGCGCCCTCACACGCACGCTCCCATTAAAGCGTTGTCGGACCCTCACCTGGACCCTAAACCATCCCATTCCCCTAACCCTAGCCCGAACCCTAACCCTAACCCTTCCCCGAAGCCTGACCCTCACCCGTCCCCTAATCCTAACACGTACGCTCACACTAACCCGCGCCCTCACACGCACGCTCCCCCTAAAGCGTTGTCGGACCCTCATCTGAACCCTAAACCGTCCCCATCCCCTAACCCTAACCCTAGCCCGAACCCTAACCCTAACCCTTCCCCGAAGCCTGACCCTCACCCGTCCCCTAATCCTAACCCGTACGCTCACACTAACCCGCGCCCTCACACGCACGCTCCCCCTAAAGCGTTGTCGGACCCTCACCTGGACCCTAAACCGTCCCCGTCCCCTAAACCTAACCCTAGCCCGAACCCTAACCCTAACCCTTCCCCGAAGCCTGACCCTCACCCGTCCCCTAATCCTAACCCGTACGCTCACACTAACCCGCGCCCTCACACGCACGCTCCCCCTAAAGCGTTTTTGGACCGTCACCTGGATCCTAAACCGTCCCTGTCCCCTAACCCTAGCCCTAGTCCGAACCCTAACCCTAAACCTTCCCCGAAGCCTGACACTCACCCGTCCCCTAATCCTAAACCGTACGCTCACACTAACCCGCGCCCTCACACGCACGCTCCCCCTAAAGCGTTGTCGGACCCTCACCTGGACCCTAAACCGTCCCCGTCCCCTAACCCTAACCCTAGCCCGGAACCTAACCCTAACACTTCCCCAAAGCCTGACCCTCACCCGTCCCCTAATCCTAACGCGTAGGCTAACACTAACCCGCGCCCTCACACGCACGCTCCCCCTAAAGCGTTTTTGGACCATCACCTGGATCCTAATCCGTCCCCGTCCCCTAACCCTAACCCTAGCCTGAACCCTAACCCTAACCCTTCCCCGAAGCCTGACCCTCACCCGTCCCCTAATCCTAACCCGTAGGCTCACTATAAGCCGCGCCCTCACACGCACGCTCCCCCTAAAGCGTTGTCGGACCCTCACCTGGACCCTAAACCGTCCCCGTCCACTAACCCTAACCCTAGCCCGAACCCTAACCCTAACCCTTCCCCGAAGCCTGACCCTCACCCGTCCCCTAATCCTAACCCGTAGGCTCACACTAACCCGCGCCCTCACACGCACGCTCCCCCTAAAGCGTTGTCGGACCCTCACCTGGACCCTAAACCGTCCCCATCCCCTAACCCTAACCCTAGCCCGAACCCTAACCCTAACCCTTCCCCGAAGCCTGACCCTCACCCGTCCCCTAATCCTAACCCGTACGCTCACACTAACCCGCGCCCTCACACGCACGCTACCCCTAAAACGTTGTCGGACCCTCACCTGGACCCTAAACCGTCCCCGTCCACAAACCCTAACCCTAGCCCGAACCCTAACCCTAACCCTTCCCCGAAGCCTGACCCTCACCCGTCCCCTAATCCTAACCCATACGCTCACACTAACCCGCGCCCTCACACGCACGCTCCCCCTAAAGCGTTGTCGAACCCTCACCTGGACCCTAAACCGTCCCCGTCCCCTAACCCTAACCCTAGCCCGAAACCTAACCCTAACACTTCCCCAAAGCCTGACCCTCACCCGTCCCATAATCCTAACCCGTAGGCTAACACTAACCCGCGCCATCACACGCATGCTCCCCCTAAAGCGTTGTTGGACCGTCACTTGGATCCTAAACCGTCCCCGTCCCCTAACCCTAACCCTAGCCCGAACCCTAACCCTAACCCTTCCCCGAAGCCTGACCCTCACCCGTCCCCTAATCCTAACCCGTAGGCTCACAATAAGCCACGCCCTCACACGCACGCTCCCCCTAATGCGTTGTCGGACCCTCACCTGGACCCTAAACCATCCCAGTCCCCTAACCCTAGCCCGAACCCTAACCGTAACCCTTCCCCGAAGCCTGACCGTCACCCGTCCCCTAATCCTAACCCGTACGCTCACACTAAACCGCGCCCTCACACGCACGCTCCCCCTAAAGCGTTGTCGTTTCCTCACCTGGACCCTAAACCGTCCCCGTACCCTAAACCTAACCCTAGCCTGAACCCTAACCCTAACACTTCCCCGAAGCCTGACCCTCACCCGTCCCCTAATCCTAACCCGTAGGCTCACACTAACCCGCGCCCTCACACGCACGCTCCCCCTAAAGCGTTGTCGGACCCTCACCTGGACCCTAAACCGTCCCCATCCCCTAACCCTAACCCTAGCCCGAACCCTAACCCTAACCCTTCCCCGAACCCTGACACTCACCCGTCCCCTAATCCTAACACGTACGCTAACACTAACCCGCGCCCTCACACGCACGCTGCCCCTAAAGCGTTGTCGGACCCTCACCTGGACCCTAAACCGACCCCGTCCCCTAACCCTAACCCTAGCCCGAACCCTAACCGTAACCCTTCCCCGAAGCCTGACCCTCACCTGTCCCCTAATCCTAACCCGTACGCTAACACTAACCCGCGCCCTCACACGCACGCTCCCCCTAAAGCGTTGTCGGACCCTCACCTGGACCCTAAACCGTCCCCATCCCCTAAACCTAACCCTAGCCCGAACCCTAACCCTAACACTTCCCCGAAGCCTGACCCTCACCCGTCCCCTAATCCTAACCCGTACGCTAACACTAACCCGCGCCCTCACACGCACGCTCCCCCTAAAGCGATGTCGGACCCTCACCTGGACCCTAAACCGTCCCCGTACCCTAACCCTAACCCTAGCCCGAACCCTAACCCTAAACCTTCCCCGAAGCTTGACCCTCACCCGTCCCCTAATCCTAACCCGTACGCTAACACTAACCCACGCCCTCACACGCACGCTCCCCCTAAAGCGTTGTCGGACCCTCACCTGGATCCTAAACCGTCCCCGTCCCCGTCCCTTAACCCTAGCCCGAACCCTAACCCTAACCCTTCCCCGAACCCTGACCCTCACCCGTCCCCTAATCCTAACCCGTACGCTCACACTGACCCGCGCCCTCACACGCACGCTCCCCCTAAAGCGTTGTCGGACCCACACCTGGACCCTAAACCGTCCCCGTCCCCTAACCCTAACCCTAGCCCGAACCCTAACCCTAACCCTTCCCCGAAGCCTGACCCTCACCCGTCCCCTAATCCTAACCCGTAGGCTCACAATAAGCCGCGACCTCACACGCACGCTCCCCCTAAAGCGTTGTCGGACCCTCACCTGGAGCCTAAACCGTCCCCGTACCCTAACCCTAACCCTAGCCCAAACCCTAACACTAACACTTCCCCGAAGCCTGACCCTCACCCGTCCCCTAATCTTAACCCGTAGGCTCACACTAACACGCGCCTTCACACGCACGCTCCCCTTAAAGCGTTGTCGGACCCTCACCTGGACCCTAAACCGTCCCAGTCCCCTAACCCTAGCCCGAACCCTAACCCTAACACTTCCCCGAAGCCTGACCCTCACCCGTCCCCTAATCCTAACGCGTAGGCTCACACTAAGCCACGCCCTCACATGCACGCTCCCCCTAAAGCGTTGTCGAACCCTCACCTGGACCCTAAACCGTCCCCGTCCACTAACCCTAACCCTAGCCCGAACCTTAACCCTAACCCTTCCCCGAAGCCTGACCCTCACCCGTCCCCTAATCATAACCCCTAGGCTCACACTAACCCGCGCCCTCACACGCACGCTCCCCCTAAAGCGTTGTCGGACCCTCACCTGGACCCTAAACCGTCCCTGTCCCCTAACCCTAACCCTAGCCCGAACCCTAACCCTAACCCTTCCCCGAAGCCTGACCCTCACCCGTCCCCTAATCCTAACCCGTACGCTCACACTAACCCGTGCCCTCACACGCACGCTCCCCCTAAAGCGTTGTCGGACCCTCACCTGGACCCTAAACCGTCCCCGTCCCCTAACCCTAACCCTAGCCCGAACCCTAACACTAACCCTTCCCTGAAGCCTGACCCTCACCCGTCCCCTAATCCTAACCCGTACGCTCACACTAACCCGCGCCCTCACACGCACGTTCCCCTAAAGCGTTGTCGAACCCTCACCTGGACCCTAAACCGTCCCCGTCCCCTAACCCTAACCCTAGCCCGAACCCTAACCCTAACCCTTCCCCGAAGCCTGACCCTCACCCGTCCCCTAATCCTAACCCGTACGCTCACACTAACCCGCGCCCTCACACGCACGCTCCCCCTAAAGCGTTGTCAGACCCTCACCTGGACCCTAAACCGTCCCCTTCCCCTAACCCTAACCCTAGTCCGAACCCTAACCCTAACCCTTCCCCGAAGCCTGACCCTCACCCGTCCCCTAATCCTAACCCGTACGCTCACACTAACCCGCGCCCTCACACGCACGCTACCCCTAAAGCGTTGTTGGACCGTCACCTGGATCCTAAACCGTCACCGTCCCCTAACCCTAACCCTAGACCGAACCCTAACCCTAACCCTTCCCCGAAGCCTGACCCTCACCCGTCCCCTAATCCTAACCCGTAGGCACACACTAACCCGCGCCCTCACACGCACGCTCCCCTTAAAGCGTTGTCGGACCATCACCTGGACCCTAAACCGTCCCAGTCCCCTAACCCTAGCCCGAACCCTAACCCTAACACTTCCCCGAAGCCTTACCCTCACCCGTCCCCTAATCCTAACCCGTACGGTAACACTAACCCGCGCCCTAACACGCACGCTCCCCCTAAAGCGTTGTCGGACCCTCACCTGAACCCTAAACCGTCCCCGTCCCCTAACCCTAACCCTAGCCCGAACCCTAACCCTAACCCTTCCCCGAAGCCTGACCCTCACCCGTCCCCTAATCCTAACCCGTACGCTAACACTAAACCGCGCCCTCACACGCACGCTCCCCCTAAAGCGTTGTCGTACCCTCACCTGGACCCTAAACCGTCCCCGTACCCTAAACCTAACCCTAGCCCGAACCCTAACCCTAACCCTTCCCCGAAGCCTGACCCTCACCCGTCCCCTAATCCTAACCCGTACGCTAACACTAACCCACGCCCTCACACGCACGCTCCCCTAAATCGTTGTCGGACCCTCACCTGGACCCTAAACCGTCCCCGTCTCCTAACCCTAACCCTAGCCCGAACCCTAACCCTAACCCTTCCCCGAAGCCTGACCCTCACCCGTCCCCTAATCCTAACCCGTAGGCTAACACTAACCCGCGCCCTCACACGCACGCTCCCCCTAAAGCGTTTTTGGACCGTCACCTGGATCCTAAACCATCCCTGTCCCCTAAACCTAACCCTAGCCTGAACACTAACCCTAACCCTTCCCCGAAGCCTGACCCTCACCCGTCCCCTAATCCTAACCCGTAGGCTCACAGTAAGCCACGCCCTCACACGCACGCTCCCCCTAAAGCGTTGTCGGACCCTCACCTGGACCCTAAACCGTCCCCGTCCCCTAACCCTAACCCTAGCCCGAACCCTAACCCTAACACTACCCCGAAGCCTGACCCTCACCCGTCCCATAATCCTAACCCGTAGGCTCATACTGACCCGCGCCCTCACACTCACGCTCCCGCTAAAGCGTTGTCGGACCCTCACCTGGACCCTAAACCGTCCCCGTCCCCTAACCCTAACCCTAGCCCGAACCCTAACCCTAACCCTTCCCCGAAGCCTGACCCTCACCCGTCCCCTAATCCTAACCCGTACGCTCACACTGACCCGCGCCCTCACACGCACGCTCCCCCTAAAGCGTTGTCGGACCCTCACCTGGACCTTAAACCGTCCCCGTCCCCTAACCCTAACCCTAGCCCGAACCGTAACCCTAACCCTTCCCCGAAGCCTGACCCTCACCCGTCTCCTAATCCTAACCCGTACGCTCACACTAACCCGCGCCCTCACACGCACGCTCCCCCTAAAGCGTTGTCGGACCCTCACCTGGACCCTAAACCGTCCCCGTCTCTTAAACCTAACCCTAGACCGCACCCTAACCCTAACCCTTCCCCGAACCCTGACCCTCACCCATCCCCTAATCCTAACCCGCACGCTCACACTAACCCGCGCCCTCACACGCACGCTCCCCCTAAAGCGTTGTCGAACCCTCACCTGGACCCTAAACCGTCCCCGTCCCCTAACCCTAACCCTAGCCCGAAACCTAACCCTAACACTTCCCCAAAGCCTGACCCTCACCCGTCCCCTAATCCTAACCCGTAGGCTCACAGTAAGCCACGCCCTCACACGCACGCTCCCCCTAAAGCGTTGTCGGACCCTCACCTGGACCCTAAACCGTCCCCGTCTCTTAAACCTAACCCTAGACCGCACCCTAACCCTAACCCTTCCCCGAACCCTGACCCTCACCCATCCCCTAATCCTAACCCGCACGCTCACACTAACCCGCGCCCTCACACGCACGCTCCCCCTAAAGCGTTGTCGAACCCTCACCTGGACCCTAAACCGTCCCCGTCCCCTAACCCTAACCCTAGCCCGAAACCTAACCCTAACACTTCCCCAAAGCCTGACCCTCACCCGTCCCCTAATCCTAACCCGTAGGCTCACAGTAAGCCACGCCCTCACACGCACGCTCCCCCTAAAGCGTTGTCGGACCCTCACCTGGACCCTAAACCGTCCCAGTCCCCTAACCCTCGCCCGAACCCTAAGCATAGCACTTCCCCGAAGCCTGACCCTCACCCGTCCCCTAATCCTAACCCGTACGCTAACACTAAGTCGCGCCCTCACACGCACGCTCCCCCTAAAGCGTTGTCGGACCCTCACCTGGACCCTAAACCGTCCCCGTACCCTAACCCTAACCCTAGCCCGAACCCTAACCCTAACACTTCCCCGAAGCCTGACCCTCACCCGTCCCCTAATCCTAACCCGTAGGCTCACACTAACCCGCGCCCTCACACGCACGCTCCCCCTAAAGCGTTGTCGGACCCTCACCTGGACCCTAAACCGTCCCCATCTCCTAACCCTAACCCTAGCCCGAACCCTAACCCTAACACTTCCCCGAAGCCTGACCCTCACCCGTCCCCTAATCCTAACCCGTACGCTAACACTAAACCGCGCCCTCACACGCACGCTCCCCCTAAAGCGTTGTCGTACCCTCACCTGGACCCTAAACCGTCCCCGTACCCTAAACCTAACCCTAGCCCGAACCCTAACCCTAACCCTTCCCCGAAGCCTGACCCTCACCCGTCCCCTAATCCTAACCCGTACGCTAACACTAACCCACGCCCTCACACGCACGCTCCCCTAAATCGTTGTCGGACCCTCACCTGGACCCTAAACCGTCCCCGTCTCCTAACCCTAACCCTAGCCCGAACCCTAACCCTAACCCTTCCCCGAAGCCTGACCCTCACCCGTCCCCTAATCCTAACCCGTAGGCTAACACTAACCCGCGCCCTCACACGCACGCTCCCCCTAAAGCGTTTTTGGACCGTCACCTGGATCCTAAACCATCCCTGTCCCCTAAACCTAACCCTAGCCTGAACACTAACCCTAACCCTTCCCCGAAGCCTGACCCTCACCCGTCCCCTAATCCTAACCCGTAGGCTCACAGTAAGCCACGCCCTCACACGCACGCTCCCCCTAAAGCGTTGTCGGACCCTCACCTGGACCCTAAACCGTCCCCGTCCCCTAACCCTAACCCTAGCCCGAACCCTAACCCTAACACTACCCCGAAGCCTGACCCTCACCCGTCCCATAATCCTAACCCGTAGGCTCATACTGACCCGCGCCCTCACACTCACGCTCCCGCTAAAGCTGTTGTCGGACCCTCACCTGGACCCTAAACCGTCCCCGTCCCCTAACCCTAACCCTAGCCCGAACCCTAACCCTAACCCTTCCCCGAAGCCTGACCCTCACCCGTCCCCTAATCCTAACCCGTACGCTCACACTGACCCGCGCCCTCACACGCACGCTCCCCCTAAAGCGTTGTCGGACCCTCACCTGGACCTTAAACCGTCCCCGTCCCCTAACCCTAACCCTAGCCCGAACCGTAACCCTAACCCTTCCCCGAAGCCTGACCCTCACCCGTCTCCTAATCCTAACCCGTACGCTCACACTAACCCGCGCCCTCACACGCACGCTCCCCCTAAAGCGTTGTCGGACCCTCACCTGGACCCTAAACCGTCCCCGTCTCTTAAACCTAACCCTAGACCGCACCCTAACCCTAACCCTTCCCCGAACCCTGACCCTCACCCATCCCCTAATCCTAACCCGCACGCTCACACTAACCCGCGCCCTCACACGCACGCTCCCCCTAAAGCGTTGTCGAACCCTCACCTGGACCCTAAACCGTCCCCGTCCCCTAACCCTAACCCTAGCCCGAAACCTAACCCTAACACTTCCCCAAAGCCTGACCCTCACCCGTCCCCTAATCCTAACCCGTAGGCTCACAGTAAGCCACGCCCTCACACGCACGCTCCCCCTAAAGCGTTGTCGGACCCTCACCTGGACCCTAAACCGTCCCCGTCTCTTAAACCTAACCCTAGACCGCACCCTAACCCTAACCCTTCCCCGAACCCTGACCCTCACCCATCCCCTAATCCTAACCCGCACGCTCACACTAACCCGCGCCCTCACACGCACGCTCCCCCTAAAGCGTTGTCGAACCCTCACCTGGACCCTAAACCGTCCCCTTCCCCTAACCCTAACCCTAGCCCGAAACCTAACCCTAACACTTCCCCAAAGCCTGACCCTCACCCGTCCCCTAATCCTAACCCGTAGGCTCACAGTAAGCCACGCCCTCACACGCACGCTCCCCCTAAAGCGTTGTCGGACCCTCACCTGGACCCTAAACCGTCCCAGTCCCCTAACCCTCGCCCGAACCCTAAGCATAGCACTTCCCCGAAGCCTGACCCTCACCCGTCCCCTAATCCTAACCCGTACGCTAACACTAAGTCGCGCCCTCACACGCACGCTCCCCCTAAAGCGTTGTCGGACCCTCACCTGGACCCTAAACCGTCCCCGTACCCTAACCCTAACCCTAGCCCGAACCCTAACCCTAACACTTCCCCGAAGCCTGACCCTCACCCGTCCCCTAATCCTAACCCGTAGGCTCACACTAACCCGCGCCCTCACACGCACGCTCCCCCTAAAGCGTTGTCGGACCCTCACCTGGACCCTAAACCGTCCCCATCTCCTAACCCTAACCCTAGCCCGAACCCTAACCCTAACCCTTCCCCGAAACCTGACACTCTCCCGTCCCCTAATCCTAACAGGTATGCTAACACTAACCCGCGCCCTCACACGCACGCTGCCCCTAAAGCGTTGTCGGACCCTCACCTGGACCCTAAACCGTCCCCGTCCCCTAACCCTAACCCTAACCCTAACCCTAACCCTCACCTGGAGCCTAAACCGTCCCCGTACCCTAACCCTAACCCTAGCCCAAACCCTAACACTAACACTTCCCCGAAGCCTGACCCTCACCCGTCCCCTAATCTTAACCCGTAGGCTCACACTAACACGCGCCTTCACACGCACGCTCCCCTTAAAGCGTTGTCGGACCCTCACCTGGACCCTAAACCGTCCCAGTCCCCTAACCCTAGCCCGAACCCTAACCCTAACACTTCCCCGAAGCCTGACCCTCACCCGTCCCCTAATCCTAACGCGTAGGCTCACACTAAGCCACGCCCTCACATGCACGCTCCCCCTAAAGCGTTGTCGAACCCTCACCTGGACCCTAAACCGTCCCCGTCCACTAACCCTAACCCTAGCCCGAACCTTAACCCTAACCCTTCCCCGAAGCCTGACCCTCACCCGTCCCCTAATCATAACCCCTAGGCTCACACTAACCCGCGCCCTCACACGCACGCTCCCCCTAAAGCGTTGTCGGACCCTCACCTGGACCCTAAACCGTCCCTGTCCCCTAACCCTAACCCTAGCCCGAACCCTAACCCTAACCCTTCCCCGAAGCCTGACCCTCACCCGTCCCCTAATCCTAACCCGTACGCTCACACTAACCCGTGCCCTCACACGCACGCTCCCCCTAAAGCGTTGTCGGACCCTCACCTGGACCCTAAACCGTCCCCGTCCCCTAACCCTAACCCTAGCCCGAACCCTAACACTAACCCTTCCCCGAAGCCTGACCCTCACCCGTCCCCTAATCCTAACCCGTACGCTCACACTAACCCGCGCCCTCACACGCACGTTCCCCTAAAGCGTTGTCGAACCCTCACCTGGACCCTAAACCGTCCCCGTCCCCTAACCCTAACCCTAGCCCGAACCCTAACCCTAACCCTTCCCCGAAGCCTGACCCTCACCCGTCCCCTAATCCTAACCCGTACGCTCACACTAACCCGCGCCCTCACACGCACGCTCCCCCTAAAGCGTTGTCAGACCCTCACCTGGACCCTAAACCGTCCCCTTCCCCTAACCCTAACCCTAGTCCGAACCCTAACCCTAACCCTTCCCCGAAGCCTGACCCTCACCCGTCCCCTAATCCTAACCCGTACGCTCACACTAACCCGCGCCCTCACACGCACGCTACCCCTAAAGCGTTGTTGGACCGTCACCTGGATCCTAAACCGTCACCGTCCCCTAACCCTAACCCTAGACCGAACCCTAACCCTAACCCTTCCCCGAAGCCTGACCCTCACCCGTCCCCTAATCCTAACCCGTAGGCACACACTAACCCGCGCCCTCACACGCACGCTCCCCTTAAAGCGTTGTCGGACCATCACCTGGACCCTAAACCGTCCCAGTCCCCTAACCCTAGCCCGAACCCTAACCCTAACACTTCCCCGAAGCCTTACCCTCACCCGTCCCCTAATCCTATCCCGTACGGTAACACTAACCCGCGCCCTAACACGCACGCTCCCCCTAAAGCGTTGTCGGACCCTCACCTGAACCCTAAACCGTCCCCGTCCCCTAACCCTAACCCTAGCCCGAACCCTAACCCTAACACTTCCCCGAAGCCTGACCCTCACCCGTCCCCTAATCCTAACCCGTACGCTAACACTAAACCGCGCCCTCACACGCACGCTACCCCTAAAGCGTTGTCGTACCCTCACCTGGACCCTAAACCGTCCCCGTAACCTAAACCTAACCCTAGCCCGAACCCTAACCCTAACCCTTCCCCGAAGCCTGACCCTCACCCGTCCCCTAATCCTAACCCGTACGCTAACACTAACCCACGCCCTCACACGCACGCTCCCCTAAATCGTTGTCGGACCCTCACCTGGACCCTAAACCGTCCCCGTCTCCTAACCCTAACCCTAGCCCGAACCCTAACCCTAACCCTTCCCCGAAGCCTGACCCTCACCCGTCCCCTAATCCTAACCCGTAGGCTAACACTAACCCGCGCCCTCACACGCACGCTCCCCCTAAAGCGTTTTTGGACCGTCACCTGGATCCTAAACCATCCCTGTCCCCTAAACCTAACCCTAGCCTGAACACTAACCCTAACCCTTCCCCGAAGCCTGACCCTCACCCGTCCCCTAATCCTAACCCGTAGGCTCACAGTAAGCCACGCCCTCACACGCACGCTCCCCCTAAAGCGTTGTCGGACCCTCACCTGGACCCTAAACCGTCCCCGTCCACTAACCCTAACCCTAGCCCGAACCCTAACCCTAACACTACCCCGAAGCCTGACCCTCACCCGTCCCATAATCCTAACCCGTAGGCTCATACTGACCCGCGCCCTCACACTCACGCTCCCGCTAAAGCGTTGTCGGACCCTCACCTGGACCCTAAACCGTCCCCGTCCCCTAACCCTAACCCTAGCCCGAACCCTAACCCTAACCCTTCCCCGAAGCCTGACCCTCACCCGTCCCCTAATCCTAACCCGTACGCTCACACTGACCCGCGCCCTCACACGCACGCTCCCCCTAAAGCGTTGTCGGACCCTCACCTGGACCTTAAACCGTCCCCGTCCCCTAACCCTAACCCTAGCCCGAACCGTAACCCTAACCCTTCCCCGAAGCCTGACCCTCACCCGTCTCCTAATCCTAACCCGTACGCTCACACTAACCCGCGCCCTCACACGCACGCTCCCCCTAAAGCGTTGTCGGACCCTCACCTGGACCCTAAACCGTCCCCGTCTCTTAAACCTAACCCTAGACCGCACACTAACCCTAACCCTTCCCCGAACCCTGACCCTCACCCATCCCCTAATCCTAACCCGCACGCTCACACTAACCCGCGCCCTCACACGCACGCTCCCCCTAAAGCGTTGTCGAACCCTCACCTGGACCCTAAACCGTCCCCGTCCCCTAAACCTAACCCTAGCCCGAAACCTAACCCTAACACTTCCCCAAAGCCTGACCCTCACCCGTCCCCTAATCCTAACCCGTAGGCTCACAGTAAGCCACGCCCTCACACGCACGCTCCCCCTAAAGCGTTGTCGGACCCTCACCTGGACCCTAAACCGTCCCAGTCCCCTAACCCTCGCCCGAACCCTAAGCATAGCACTTCCCCGAAGCCTGACCCTCACCCGTCCCCTAATCCTAACCCGTACGCTAACACTAAGTCGCGCCCTCACACGCACGCTCCCCCTAAAGCGTTGTCGGACCCTCACCTGGACCCTAAACCGTCCCCGTACCCTAACCCTAACCCTAGCCCGAACCCTAACCCTAACACTTCCCCGAAGCCTGACCCTCACCCGTCCCCTAATCCTAACCCGTAGGCTCACACTAACCCGCGCCCTCACACGCACGCTCCCCCTAAAGCGTTGTCGGACCCTCACCTGGACCCTAAACCGTCCCCATCTCCTAACCCTAACCCTAGCCCGAACCCTAACCCTAACCCTTCCCCGAAACCTGACACTCTCCCGTCCCCTAATCCTAACAGGTATGCTAACACTAACCCGCGCCCTCACACGCACGCTGCCCCTAAAGCGTTGTCGGACCCTCACCTGGACCCTAAACCGTCCCCGTCCCCTAACCCTAACCCTAGCCCGAACCCTAACCCTAACCCTTCCCCGAAGCCTGACCCTCACCCGTCCCCTAATCCTAACCCGTACGCTAACACTAACCCGCGCCCTCACACGCACGCTCCCCCTAAAGCGATGTCGGACCCTCACCTGGACCCTAAACCGTCCCTGTCCACTAACCCTACCCCTAGCCCGAACCCTAACCCTAACCCTTCCCTGAAGCCTGACCCTTACCGGTCCCCTAATCCTAACCCGTACGCTAACACTAACCCGCGCCCTCACACGCACGCTCCCCCTAAAGCGTTGTCGGACCCTCACCTGGACCCTATACCGTCCCCGTCCCCTAACCCGAACCCTAGCCCGAACCCTAACCCTAACCCTTCCACGAAGCCTGACCCTCACCCGTCCCCTAATCCTAACCTGTACGCTCACACTAACCCGCGCCCTCACACGCACGCTCCCCCTAAAGCGTTGTCGGACCCTCACCTGGACCCTAAACCGTCCCCGTCCCCTAACCCTAACCCTAGCCCGAACCCTAACCCTAACCCTTCCCCGAAGCCTGACCCTCACCCGTCCTCTAATCCTAAACCGAAGGCTCACACTAACCCGCGCCCTCACACGCACGCTCCCCCTAAATTATTGTCGGACCCTCATCTGGACCCTAAACCGTCCCCGTCCCCTAACCCTAACCCTAGCCCGAACCCTAACCCTAACCTTTCCCAGAAGCCTGACCCTCACCCGTCCCCTAATCCTAACCCGTAGGCTCACACTAACCCACGCCCTCACACGCACGCTCCCCCTAAAGCGTTGTCGGACCCTCACCTGGACCCTAAACCGTCCCCGTCCCCTAACCCTAACCCTAGCCCGAACCCTAACCCTAACCCTTCCCCGAAGCCTGACACTCACCCGTCCCCTAATCCTAACCCGTAGGCTCACACTAACCCGCGCCCTCACACGCACGCTCCCCCTAAAGCGTTGTCGGACCCTCACCTGGATCCTAAACCGTCCCCGTCCCCTAACCCTAACCCTAGCCCGAACCCTAACCCTAACCCTTCCCCGAAGCCTGACCATCACCTGTCCCCTAATCCTAACCCGTAGGCTAACACTAACCCGCGCCCTCACACGCACGCTACCCCTAAAGCGTTGTTGGACCGTCACCTGGATCCTAAACCGTCACCGTCCCCTAACCCTAACCCTAGCCCGAACCCTAACCCTAACCCTTCCCCGAAGCCTGACCCTCACCCGTCCCCTAATCCTAACCCGTAGGCTCACAATAAGCCGCGCCCTCACACGCACGCTCCCCCTAAAGCGTTGTCGGACCCTCACCTGGACCCTAAACTGTCCCCGTCCCCTAACCCTAACCCTAGCCCGAACCCTAACCCTAACCCTTCCCCGAAGCCTGACCCTCACCCGTCCCCTAATCCTAAACCGTAGGCTCACACTAACCCGCGCCCTCACACGCACGCTCCCCTTAAAGCATTGTCGGACCATCACCTGGACCCTAAACCGTCCCAGTACCCTAACCCTAGCCCGAACCCTAACCCTAACACTTCCCCGAAGCCTTACCCTCACCCGTCCCCTAATCCTAACCCGTACGCTAACACTAACCCACGCCCTCACACGCACGCTCCCCCTAAAGCGTTGTCGGACCCTCACCTGGACCCTAAACCGTCCCCGTCCACTAACCCTACCCCTAGCCCGAACCCTAACCCTAACCCTTCCCTGAAGCCTGACCCTTACCGGTCCCCTAATCCTAACCCGTACGCTAACACTAACCCGCGCCCTCACACGCACGCTCCCCCTAAAGCGTTGTCGGACCCTCACCTGGACCCTAAACCGTCCCCGTCCCCTAACCCTAACCCTAGCCTGAACCCTAACCCTAACACTTCCCCGAAGCCTGACCCTCACCCGTCCCCTAATCCTAACCCGTACGCTAACACTAACTCGCGCCCTCAAACGCACGCTCCCCCTAAAGCGATGTCGGACCCTCACCTGGACCCTAAACCGTCCCCGTACCCTAACCCTAACCCTAGCCCGAACCCTATCCCTAAACCTTCCCCGAAGCTTGACCCTCACCCGTCCCTTAATCCTAACCCGTACGCTAACACTAACCCACGCCCTCACACGCACGCTCCCCCTAAAGCGTTGTCGGACCCTCACCTGGACCCTAAACCGTCCCCGTCCACTAACCCTACCCCTAGCCCGAACCCTAACCCTAACCCTTCCCTGAAGCCTGACCCTTACCGGTCCCCTAATCCTAACCCGTACGCTAACACTAACCCGCGCCCTCACACGCACGCTCCCCCTAAAGCGTTGTCGGACCCTCACCTGGACCCTAAACCGTCCCCGTACCCTAACCCGAACCCTAGCCCGAACCCTAACCCTAACCCTTCCCCGAAGCCTGACCCTCACCCGTCCCCTAATCCTAAACCGTATGCTAACACTAACCCGCGCCCTCACACGCACGCTCCTCCTAAAGCGTTGTCGGACCCTCACCTGGACCCTAAACCGTCCCCGTCCCCTAACCCTAACCCTAGCCCGAACCCTAACCCTAAACCTTCCCCGAAGCCTGACCCTCACCCGTCCCCTAATCCTAAGCCGTACGCTAACACTAACACGCGCCCTCACACGCACGCTCCCCCTAAAGCGTTGTCGGACCCTCACCTGGACCCTAAACCGTCCCCGTCCCCTAACCCTAACCCTAGCCCGAACCCTAACCCTAACCCTTCCCCGAAGCCTGACCCTCACCCGTCCCCTAATCCTAACCCGTACGCTCACAATAACCCGCGTCCTCACACGCATGCTCCCCCTAAAGCGTTTTCGGACCCTCACCTGGACCCTAAACCGTCCCCGTCCCCTAACCCTAACCCTAGCCCGAACCCTAAACCTAACACTTCCACGAAGACTGACCCTCACCCGTCCCTTAATCCTAACCCGTACGCTAACACTAACCCGCGCCCTCACACGCACGCTCCCCCTAAAGCGTTGTCGGACCCTCACCTGGACCCTAAACCGTCCCCGTCCCCTAACCCTATCCCTAGCCCGAACCCTAACCCTAACCCTTCCCCGAAGCCTGACCCTCACCCGTCCCCTAATCCTAAACCGAAGGCTCACACTAACCCGCGCCCTCACACGCACGCTCCCCCTAAATAATTGTCGGACCCTCATCTGGACCCTAAACCGTCCCCGTCCCCTAACCCTAACCCTAGCCCGAACCCTAACCCTAACCCTTCCCCGAAGCCTGACCCTCACCCGTCCCCTAATCCTAACACGTACGCTAACACTAACCCGCGCCCTCACACGCACGCTCCCCCTAAAGCGTTGTCGGACCCTCACCCGGACCCTAAACCGTCCCCGTACCCTAACCCTAACCCTAGCCCGAACCCTAACCCTAACACTTCCCCGAAGCCTGACACTCACCCGTCCCCTAATCCTAACCCGTACGCTAACACTAACCCGCGCCCTCACACGCACGCTCCCCCTAAAGCGTTGTCGGACCCTCACCTGGACCCTAAACCATCCCCATCCCCTAACCCTAACCCTAGCCCGAACCCTAACCCTAACACTTCCCCGAAGCCTGACCCTCACCCGTCCCCTAATCCTAACCTGTACGCTCACACTACCCGCGCCCTCACACTCACGCTCCCGCTAAAGCGTTGTCGGACCCTCACCTGGACCCTAAACTGTCCCCGTCCCCGTCCCTTAACCCTAGCCCGAACCCTAACCCTAACCCTTCCCCGAAGCCTGACCCTCACCCGTCCCCTAATCAAACCCGTACGCTCACACTAACCCGTGCCCTCACACGCACGCTCCCCCTAAAGCGTTGTCGGACCCTCACCTGGACCCTAAACCGTCCCCGTCCCCTAACCCTAACCCTAGCCCGAACCCTAACCCTAACCCTTCCCCGAAGCCTGACCCTCACCCGTCCCCTAATCCTAACCCGTACGCTCACACTAACCCGCGCCCTCACACGCACGCTCCCCGTAAAGCGTTGTCGGACCCTCACCTGGACCCTAAACCGTCCCCTTCCCCTAACCCTAACCCTAGCCCGAACCCTAACCCTAACCCTTCCCCGAAGCCTGACCCTCACCCGTCCCCTAATCCTAACCCGTACGCTCACCCTGACCCGCGCCCTCACACGCACGCTCCCCCTAAAGCGTTGTCGGACCCTCACCTGGACCCTAAACCGTCCCCGTCCCCTAACCCTAACCCTAGCCCGAACCCTAACCCTAAGCCTTCCCCGAAGCCTGACCCTCACCCGTCCCCTAATCCTAACCCGTAGGCTCACAATAAGCCGCGACCTCACACGCACGTTCCCCCTAAAGCGTTGTCGGACCCTCACCTGGAGCCTAAACCGTCCCCGTACCCTAACCCTAACCCTAGCCCGAACCCTAACCCTAACACTTCCCCGAAGCCTGACCCTCACCCGTCCCCTAATCTTAACCCGTAGGCTCACACTAACACGCGCCTTCACACGCACGCTCCCCTTAAAGCGTTGTCGGACTCTCACCTGGACCCTAAACCGTCCCAGTCCCCTAACCCTAGCCCGAACCCTAACCCTAACACTTCCCAGAGGTCTGACCCTCACCCGTCCCCTAATCCTAACGCGTAGGCTCACACTAAGCCACGCCCTCACAGGCACGCTCCTCTTAAAGCGTTGTCGAACCCTCACCTGGACCCTAAACCGTCCCCGTCCCCTAACCCTAACCCTAGCCCGAACCCTAACCCTAACCCTTCCCCGAAGCCTGACCCTCACCCGTCCCCTAATCCTAACCCGTACGCTAACACTAACCCGCGCCCTCACACGCACGCTCCCCCTAAAGCGTTGTCGGACCCTCACCTGGACCCTAAACCGTCCCCGTCCCCTAAACCTAACCCTAGCCCGAACCCTAACCCTAACACTTCCCCGAAGCCTGACCCTCACCCGTCCCCTAATCCTAACCCGTACGCTAACACTAACCCGCGCCCTCACACGCACGCTCCCCCTAAAGCGATGTCGGACCCTCACCTGGACCCTAAACCGTCCCCGTACCCTAACCCTAACCCTAGCCCGAACCCTAACCCTAAATCTTCCCCGAAGCTTGACCCTCACCCGTCCCCTAATCCAACCCGTACGCTAACACTAACCCACGTCCTCACTCGCACGCTCCCCCTAAAGCGTTGTCGGACCCTCACCTGGACCCTAAACCATCCCCGTCCACTAACCCTACCCCTAGCCCGAACCCTAACCGTAACCCTTCCCTGAAGCCTGACCCTTACCGGTCCCCTAATCCTAACCCGTACGCTAACACTAACCCGCGCCCTCACACGCACGCTCCCCCTAAAGCGTTGTCGGACCCTCACCTGGACCCTAAACCGTCCCCGTACCCTAACCCGAACCCTAGCCCGAACCCTAACCCTAACCCTTCCCCGAAGCCTGACCCTCACACGTCCCCTAATCCTAAGCCGTACGCTAACACTAACCCGCGCCCTCACACGCACGCTCCTCTTAAAGCGTTGTCGGACCCTCACCTGGACCCTAAAACGTCCCCGTCCCCTAACCCGAACCCTAGCCCGAACCCTAACCCTAACCCTTCCCCGAAGCCTGACCCTCACCCGTCCCCTAATCCTTACCCGTACGCTCACACTAACCCGCGCCCTCACACGCACGCTCCCCCTAAAGCGTTGTCGGACCCTCACCTGGACCCTAAACCGTCCCCGTCCCCTAACCCTAATCCTAGCCCGAACCCTAAACCTAACCCTTCCACGAAGCCTGACCCTCACCCGTCCCTTAATCCTAACCCGTACGCTAACACTAACCCGCGCCCTCACACGCACGCTCCCCCTAAAGCGTTGTCGGACCCTCACCTGGACCCTAAACCGTCCCCGTCCCCTAACCCTAACCCTAGCCCGAACCCTAACCCTAACCCTTCCCCGAAGCCTGACCCTCACCCGTCCCCTAATCCTAACCCGTGCGCTCACACTGACCCGCGCCCTCACACGCACGCTCCCCCTAAAGCGTTGTCGGACCCTCACCTGGACCCTAAACCGTCCCCGTCCCCTAACCCTAACCCTAGCCCGAACCCTAACCCTAACCCTTCCCCGAAGCCTGACCCTCACCCGTCCCCTAATCCTAACCCGTACGCTCACACTAACCCGCGCCCTCACACGCACGCTCCCCCTAAAGCGTTGTCGGACCCTCACCTGGACCCTAAGCCGTCCCCGTCCCCTAACCCTAACCCTAGCCCGAACCCTAACCCAAACACTTCCCCGAAGCCTGACCCTCACCCGTCCCCTAATCCTAACCCGTACGCTCACACTAACCCGCGCCCTCACACGCACACTCCCCCTAAAGCGTTGTCGGACCCTCACCTGGACCCTAAACCGTCCCCGTCCCCTAACCCTAACCCTAGCCCGAAACCTAACCCTAACACTTCCCCAAAGCCTGACCCTCACCCGTCCCCTAATCCTAACCCGTACGCTAACACTAACCCGCGCCCTCACACGCACGCTCCCCCTAAAGCGATGTCGGACCCTCACCTGGACCCTAAACCGTCCCCGTCCCCTAACCCTAACCCTAGACGGAACCCTAACCCTAACCCTTCCCCGAAGCCTGACCCTCACCCGTCCACTAATCCTAACCCGTACGCTAACACTAACCCACGCCCTTACACGCACACTCCCCATAAAGCGTTGTCGGACCCTCACCTGGACCCTAAACCGTCCCCGTCCCCTAACCCTACCCCTAGTGCGAACCCTAACCCTAACCCTTCCCCAAAGCCTGACCCTCACCCGTCCCCTAATCCTAACCCGTAGGCTAACACTAACCCGCGCCCTCACACGCACGCTCCCCCTAAAGCGTTGTCGGACCCTCACCCGGACCCTAAACCGTCCCCATCCCCTAACCCTAACCCTAGCCCGAACCCTAACCCTAACCCTTCCCCGAAGCCTGACCCTCACCCGTCCCCTAATCCTAACCCGTACGCTCACACTAACCCGTGCCCTCACACGCACGCTCCCCCTAAAGCGTTGTCGGACCCTCACCTGGACCCTAAACCGTCCCCATACCCTAACCCTAACCCTAGCCCGAACCCTAACCCTAACCCTTCCGCGAAGCCTGACCCTCACCCGTCCCCTAATCCTAACCCGTACGCTAACACTAACACGCGCCCTCACACGCACGCCCCCCTAAAGCGTTGTCGGACCCTCACCTGGACCCTAAACCATCCCCGTCCCCTAACACTAACCCTAGCCCGAACCCTAACCCTAACACTTCCCCGAAGCCTGACCCTCACCCGTCCCCTAATCCTAACCCGTATGCTAACACTAACCCACGCCCTCACACGCACGCTCCCCCTAAAGCGTTGTCGGACCCTCACCTGGACCCTAAACCGTCCCCGTCCCCTAACCCTAACCCTAGCCCGAACCCTAACCCTAACCCTTCCCCGAAGCCTGACCCTCACCCGTCCCCTACTCCTAAACGGTACGCTAACACTAACCCGCGCCCTCACACGCACGCTCCCCCTAAAGCGTTGTCGGACCCTCACCTGGACCCTAAACCGTCCCCGTCCCCTAACCCTAACCCTAGCCCGAACCCTAACCCTAACCCTTCCCCGAAGCCTGACCCTCACCAGTCCCCTAATCCTAACCCGTAGGCTCACACTAAGCCACGCCCTCACACGCACGCTCCCCCTAAAGCGTTGTCGGACCCTCACCTGGACCCTAAACCGTCCCCGTCCCCTAACCCTAACCCTAGCCCGAACCCTAACTCTAAGCCTTCCCTGAAGCCTGACCCTCACCCGTCCCCTAATCTTAATCCGTGCGCTCACACTAACCCACACCCTCACACGCACGCTCCCCCTAAAGCGTTGTCGGACCCTCATCTGGACCCTAAACCGTCCCCGTCCCCTAACCCTAACCCTAGCCCGAACCCTAACCCTAACCCTTCCCCGAAGCCTGACCCTCACCCGTCCCCTAATCATAAACCGTAGGCTCACACTAACCCGCGCCCTCACACGCACGCTCCCCCTAAAGGGTTGTCGGACCCTCACCTGGACCCTAAACCGTCCCCGTCCCCTAACCCTATCCCTAGCCCGAACCCTAACCCTAACACTTCCCCGAAGCCTGACCCTCACCCGTCCCCTAATCCTAACCCGTAGGCTAACACTAACCCGCGCCCTCACACGCACGCTCCCCCTAAAGCGTTGTCGGACCCTCACCCGGACCCTAAACCGTCCGCATCCCCTAACCCTAACCCTAGCCCGAACCCTAACCCTAACCCTTCCCCGAAGCCTGACCCTCACCCGTCCCCTAATCCTAACCCGTACGCTCACACTAACCCGTGCCCTCACACGCACGCTCCCCCTAAAGCGTTGTCGGACCCTCACCTGGACCCTAAACCGTCCCCATACCCTAACCCTAACCCTAGCCCGAACCCTAACCCTAACCCTTCCGCGAAGCCTGACCCTCACCCGTCCCCTAATCCTAACCCGTACGCTAACACTAACACGCGCCCTCATACGCACGCCCCCCTAAAGCGTTGTCGGACCCTCACCTGGACCCTAAACCATCCCCGTCCCCTAACACTAACCCTAGCCCGAACCCTAACCCTAACACTTCCCCGAAGCCTGACCCTCACCCGTCCCCTAATCCTAACCCGTATGCTAACACTAACCCACGCCCTCACACGCACGCTCCCCCTATAGCGTTGTCGGACCCTCACCTGGACCCTAAACCGTCCCCGTCCCCTAACCCTAACCCTAGCCCAAACCCTAACCCTAACCCTTCCCCGAAGCCTGACCCTCACCCGTCCCCTACTCCTAAACGGTACGCTAACACTAACCCGCGCCCTCACACGCACGCTCCCCCTAAAGCGTTGTCGGACCCTCACCTGGACCCTAAACCGTCCCCGTCCCCTAACCCTAACCCTAGCCCGAACCCTAACCCTAACCCTTCCCCGAAGCCTGACCCTCACCCGTCCCCTAATCCTAACACGTACGCTAACACTAACCCGCGCCCTCACACGCATGCACCCCCTAAAGCGTTGTCGGACCCTCACCTGGACCCTAAACCGTCCCCGTCCCATAACCCTAACCCTAGCCCGAACCCTAACCCTAACCCTTCCCCGAAACCTGACCCTCACCCGTCCCCTAATCAAACCCGTACGCTCACACTAACCCGTGCCCTCACACGCACGCTCCCCCTAAAGCGTTGTCGGACCCTCACCTGGACCCTAAACCGTCCCCGTCCCCTAACCCTAACCCTAGCCCGAACCCTAACCCTAACCCTTCCCCGAAGCCTGACCCTCACCCGTCCCCTAATCCTAACCCGTACGCTCACACTAACCCGCGCCCTCACACGCACGCTCCCCGTAAAGCGTTGTCGGACCCTCACCTGGACCCTAAACCGTCCCCTTCCCCTAACCCTAACCCTAGCCCGAACCCTAACCCTAACCCTTCCCCGAAGCCTGACCCTCACCCGTCCCCTAATCCTAACCCGTACGCTCACCCTGACCCGCGCCCTCACACGCACGCTCCCCCTAAAGCGTTGTCGGACCCTCACCTGGACCCTAAACCGTCCCCGTCCCCTAACCCTAACCCTAGCCCGAACCCTAACCCTAAGCCTTCCCCGAAGCCTGACCCTCACCCGTCCCCTAATCCTAACCCGTAGGCTCACAATAAGCCGCGACCTCACACGCACGTTCCCCCTAAAGCGTTGTCGGACCCTCACCTGGAGCCTAAACCGTCCCCGTACCCTAACCCTAACCCTAGCCCGAACCCTAACCCTAACACTTCCCCGAAGCCTGACCCTCACCCGTCCCCTAATCTTAACCCGTAGGCTCACACTAACACGCGCCTTCACACGCACGCTCCCCTTAAAGCGTTGTCGGACTCTCACCTGGACCCTAAACCGTCCCAGTCCCCTAACCCTAGCCCGAACCCTAACCCTAACACTTCCCAGAGGTCTGACCCTCACCCGTCCCCTAATCCTAACGCGTAGGCTCACACTAAGCCACGCCCTCACAGGCACGCTCCCCTTAAAGCGTTGTCGAACCCTCACCTGGACCCTAAACCGTCCCCGTCCCCTAACCCTAACCCTAGCCCGAACCCTAACCCTAACCCTTCCCCGAAGCCTGACCCTCACCCGTCCCCTAATCCTAACCCGTACGCTAACACTAACCCGCGCCCTCACACGCACGCTCCCCCTAAAGCGTTGTCGGACCCTCACCTGGACCCTAAACCGTCCCCGTCCCCTAAACCTAACCCTAGCCCGAACCCTAACCCTAACACTTCCCCGAAGCCTGACCCTCACCCGTCCCCTAATCCTAACCCGTACGCTAACACTAACCCGCGCCCTCACACGCACGCTCCCCCTAAAGCGATGTCGGACCCTCACCTGGACCCTAAACCGTCCCCGTACCCTAACCCTAACCCTAGCCCGAACCCTAACCCTAAATCTTCCCCGAAGCTTGACCCTCACCCGTCCCCTAATCCAACCCGTACGCTAACACTAACCCACGTCCTCACTCGCACGCTCCCCCTAAAGCGTTGTCGGACCCTCACCTGGACCCTAAACCATCCCCGTCCACTAACCCTACCCCTAGCCCGAACCCTAACCGTAACCCTTCCCTGAAGCCTGACCCTTACCGGTCCCCTAATCCTAACCCGTACGCTAACACTAACCCGCGCCCTCACACGCACGCTCCCCCTAAAGCGTTGTCGGACCCTCACCTGGACCCTAAACCGTCCCCGTACCCTAACCCGAACCCTAGCCCGAACCCTAACCCTAACCCTTCCCCGAAGCCTGACCCTCACACGTCCCCTAATCCTAAGCCGTACGCTAACACTAACCCGCGCCCTCACACGCACGCTCCTCTTAAAGCGTTGTCGGACCCTCACCTGGACCCTAAAACGTCCCCGTCCCCTAACCCGAACCCTAGCCCGAACCCTAACCCTAACCCTTCCCCGAAGCCTGACCCTCACCCGTCCCCTAATCCTTACCCGTACGCTCACACTAACCCGCGCCCTCACACGCACGCTCCCCCTAAAGCGTTGTCGGACCCTCACCTGGACCCTAAACCGTCCCCGTCCCCTAACCCTAATCCTAGCCCGAACCCTAAACCTAACCCTTCCACGAAGCCTGACCCTCACCCGTCCCTTAATCCTAACCCGTACGCTAACACTAACCCGCGCCCTCACACGCACGCTCCCCCTAAAGCGTTGTCGGACCCTCACCTGGACCCTAAACCGTCCCCGTCCCCTAACCCTAACCCTAGCCCGAACCCTAACCCTAACCCTTCCCCGAAGCCTGACCCTCACCCGTCCCCTAATCCTAACCCGTGCGCTCACACTGACCCGCGCCCTCACACGCACGCTCCCCCTAAAGCGTTGTCGGACCCTCACCTGGACCCTAAACCGTCCCCGTCCCCTAACCCTAACCCTAGCCCGAACCCTAACCCTAACCCTTCCCCGAAGCCTGACCCTCACCCGTCCCCTAATCCTAACCCGTACGCTCACACTAACCCGCGCCCTCACACGCACGCTCCCCCTAAAGCGTTGTCGGACCCTCACCTGGACCCTAAGCCGTCCCCGTCCCCTAACCCTAACCCTAGCCCGAACCCTAACCCAAACACTTCCCCGAAGCCTGACCCTCACCCGTCCCCTAATCCTAACCCGTACGCTCACACTAACCCGCGCCCTCACACGCACACTCCCCCTAAAGCGTTGTCGGACCCTCACCTGGACCCTAAACCGTCCCCGTCCCCTAACCCTAACCCTAGCCCGAAACCTAACCCTAACACTTCCCCAAAGCCTGACCCTCACCCGTCCCCTAATCCTAACCCGTACGCTAACACTAACCCGCGCCCTCACACGCACGCTCCCCCTAAAGCGATGTCGGACCCTCACCTGGACCCTAAACCGTCCCCGTCCCCTAACCCTAACCCTAGACGGAACCCTAACCCTAACCCTTCCCCGAAGCCTGACCCTCACCCGTCCACTAATCCTAACCCGTACGCTAACACTAACCCACGCCCTTACACGCACACTCCCCATAAAGCGTTGTCGGACCCTCACCTGGACCCTAAACCGTCCCCGTCCCCTAACCCTACCCCTAGTGCGAACCCTAACCCTAACCCTTCCCCAAAGCCTGACCCTCACCCGTCCCCTAATCCTAACCCGTAGGCTAACACTAACCCGCGCCCTCACACGCACGCTCCCCCTAAAGCGTTGTCGGACCCTCACCCGGACCCTAAACCGTCCCCATCCCCTAACCCTAACCCTAGCCCGAACCCTAACCCTAACCCTTCCCCGAAGCCTGACCCTCACCCGTCCCCTAATCCTAACCCGTACGCTCACACTAACCCGTGCCCTCACACGCACGCTCCCCCTAAAGCGTTGTCGGACCCTCACCTGGACCCTAAACCGTCCCCATACCCTAACCCTAACCCTAGCCCGAACCCTAACCCTAACCCTTCCGCGAAGCCTGACCCTCACCCGTCCCCTAATCCTAACCCGTACGCTAACACTAACACGCGCCCTCACACGCACGCCCCCCTAAAGCGTTGTCGGACCCTCACCTGGACCCTAAACCATCCCCGTCCCCTAACACTAACCCTAGCCCGAACCCTAACCCTAACACTTCCCCGAAGCCTGACCCTCACCCGTCCCCTAATCCTAACCCGTATGCTAACACTAACCCACGCCCTCACACGCACGCTCCCCCTAAAGCGTTGTCGGACCCTCACCTGGACCCTAAACCGTCCCCGTCCCCTAACCCTAACCCTAGCCCGAACCCTAACCCTAACCCTTCCCCGAAGCCTGACCCTCACCCGTCCCCTACTCCTAAACGGTACGCTAACACTAACCCGCGCCCTCACACGCACGCTCCCCCTAAAGCGTTGTCGGACCCTCACCTGGACCCTAAACCGTCCCCGTCCCCTAACCCTAACCCTAGCCCGAACCCTAACCCTAACCCTTCCCCGAAGCCTGACCCTCACCAGTCCCCTAATCCTAACCCGTAGGCTCACACTAAGCCACGCCCTCACACGCACGCTCCCCCTAAAGCGTTGTCGGACCCTCACCTGGACCCTAAACCGTCCCCGTCCCCTAACCCTAACCCTAGCCCGAACCCTAACTCTAAGCCTTCCCTGAAGCCTGACCCTCACCCGTCCCCTAATCTTAATCCGTGCGCTCACACTAACCCACACCCTCACACGCACGCTCCCCCTAAAGCGTTGTCGGACCCTCATCTGGACCCTAAACCGTCCCCGTCCCCTAACCCTAACCCTAGCCCGAACCCTAACCCTAACCCTTCCCCGAAGCCTGACCCTCACCCGTCCCCTAATCATAAACCGTAGGCTCACACTAACCCGCGCCCTCACACGCACGCTCCCCCTAAAGGGTTGTCGGACCCTCACCTGGACCCTAAACCGTCCCCGTCCCCTAACCCTATCCCTAGCCCGAACCCTAACCCTAACACTTCCCCGAAGCCTGACCCTCACCCGTCCCCTAATCCTAACCCGTAGGCTAACACTAACCCGCGCCCTCACACGCACGCTCCCCCTAAAGCGTTGTCGGACCCTCACCCGGACCCTAAACCGTCCGCATCCCCTAACCCTAACCCTAGCCCGAACCCTAACCCTAACCCTTCCCCGAAGCCTGACCCTCACCCGTCCCCTAATCCTAACCCGTACGCTCACACTAACCCGTGCCCTCACACGCACGCTCCCCCTAAAGCGTTGTCGGACCCTCACCTGGACCCTAAACCGTCCCCATACCCTAACCCTAACCCTAGCCCGAACCCTAACCCTAACCCTTCCGCGAAGCCTGACCCTCACCCGTCCCCTAATCCTAACCCGTACGCTAACACTAACACGCGCCCTCATACGCACGCCCCCCTAAAGCGTTGTCGGACCCTCACCTGGACCCTAAACCATCCCCGTCCCCTAACACTAACCCTAGCCCGAACCCTAACCCTAACACTTCCCCGAAGCCTGACCCTCACCCGTCCCCTAATCCTAACCCGTATGCTAACACTAACCCACGCCCTCACACGCACGCTCCCCCTATAGCGTTGTCGGACCCTCACCTGGACCCTAAACCGTCCCCGTCCCCTAACCCTAACCCTAGCCCAAACCCTAACCCTAACCCTTCCCCGAAGCCTGACCCTCACCCGTCCCCTACTCCTAAACGGTACGCTAACACTAACCCGCGCCCTCACACGCACGCTCCCCCTAAAGCGTTGTCGGACCCTCACCTGGACCCTAAACCGTCCCCGTCCCCTAACCCTAACCCTAGCCCGAACCCTAACCCTAACCCTTCCCCGAAGCCTGACCCTCACCCGTCCCCTAATCCTAACACGTACGCTAACACTAACCCGCGCCCTCACACGCATGCACCCCCTAAAGCGTTGTCGGACCCTCACCTGGACCCTAAACCGTCCCCGTCCCATAACCCTAACCCTAGCCCGAACCCTAACCCTAACCCTTCCCCGAAGCCCGACCCTCACCCGTCCCCTAATCCTAATCCGTAGGCTCACACTAACCCGTGCCCTCACACGCACGCTCCCCCTAAAGCGTTGTCGGACCCTCACCTGGACCCTAAACCGTCCCCGTCCCCTAACCCTAACCCTAGCCCGAACCCTAACCCTAACCCTTCCCCGAAGCCTGACCCTCACCCGTCCCCTAATCCTAACCCGTACGCTCACACTAACCCGCGCCCTCACACGCACGCTCCCCCTAAAGCGTTGTCGGACCCTCACCTGGACCCTAAACCGTCCCCGTCCCCTAACCCTAACCCTAGCCCGAACCCTAACCCTAACCCTTCCCCGAAGCCTGACCCTCACCCGTCCCCTAATCCTAACCCGTAGGCTCACACTAAGCCGCGCCCTCACACGCACGCTCCCCCTAAAGCGTTGTCGGACCCTCAACTGGACCCTAAACCGTCCCCGTCCCCTAACCCTAACCCTAGCCCGAACCCTAACTCTAAGCCTTCCCTGAAGCCTGACCCTCACCCGTCCCCTAATCCTAATCCGTGCGCTCACACTAACCCACACCCTCACACGCACGCTCCCCCTAAAGCGTTGTCGGACCCTCATCTGGACCCTAAACCGTCCCCGTCCCCTAACCCTAACCCTAGCCCGAACCCTAACCCTAACCCTTCCCCGAAGCCTGACCCTCACCCGTCCCCTAATCATAACCCGTAGGCTCACACTAACCCGCGCCCTCACACGCACGCTCCCCCTAAAGGGTTGTCGGACCCTCACCTGGACCCTAAACCGTCCCCGTCCCCTAACCCTACCCCTAGCCCGAACCCTAACCCTAACACTTCCCCGAAGCCTGACCCTCACCCGTCCCCTAATCCTAACCCGTAGGCTCACACTAACCCGCGCCCTCACACGCACGCTCCCCCTAAAGCGTTGTCGGACCCTCACCTGGACCCTAAACCGTCCCCGTCCCCTAACCCGAACCCTAGCCCGAACCCTAACCCTAACCATTCCCCGAAGCCTGACCCTCACCCGTCCCCTAATCATAACCCGTAGGCTCACACTACCCGCGCCCTAACACTCACGCTCCCGCTAAAGCGTTGTCGGACGCTCACCTGGACACTAAACCGTCCCCGTCCCCTAACCCTAACCCTAGCCCTAACCCTAACCCTAACCCTTCCCCGAAGCCTGACCCTCACCCGTCCCATAATCCTAACCCGTACGCTCACACTAACCCGCGCCCTCACACGCACGCTCCCCCTAAAGCGTTGTCGGACCCTCACCTGGACCCTAAACCGTCCCCGTCCCCTAACCCTAACCCTAGCCCGAACCCTAACCCTAACCCTTCCCCGAAGCCTGACCCTCACCCGTCCCCTAATCATAACCCGTAGGCTCACACTAACCCGCGCCCTCACACGCACGCTCCCCCTTAAGCGTTGTCGGACCCTCACCTGGACCCTAAACCGTCCCTGTCCCCTAACCCTAACCCTAGCCCGAACCCTAACCCTAACCCTTCCCCGAAGCCTGACACTCACCCGTCCCCTAATCCTAAGCTGTACGCTACACTAACCCATGCCCTCACACGCACGCTCCCCCTAAAGCGTTGTCGGACCCTCACCTGGACCCTAAACCGTCCCCGTCCACTAACCCTAACCCTAGCCCGAACCCTAACCCTAACCCTTCCCCGAAGCCTGACCCTCACCCGTCCCCTAATCCTAACCCGTAGGCTCACACTAACCCGCGCCCTCACACGCACGCTCCCCCTAAAGCGTTGTCGGACCCTCACCTGGACCCTAAACCGTCCCCGTCCCCTAACCCTAACCCTAGCCCGAACCCTAACCCTAACCCTTCCCCGAAGCCTGACCCTCACCCGTCCCCTAATCCTAACCCGTACGCTCACACTAACCCGCGCCCTCACACGCACGCTCCCCCTAAAGCATTGTCGGACCCTCACCTGGACCCTAAACCGTTCCCGTCCCATAACCCTAACCCTAGCCCGAACCCTAACCCTAACACTTCCCCGAAGCCTGACCCTCACCCGTCCCCTAATCCTAACCCGTACGCTCACACTAACCCGCGCCCTCACACGCACACTCCCCCTAAAGCGTTGTCGGACCCTCACCTGGACCCTAAACCGTCCCCGTCCCATAACCCTAACCCTAGACGGAACCCTAACCCTAACCCTTCCCCGAAGCCTGACCCTCACCCGTCCACTAATCCTAAACCGTACGATAACACTAACCCACGCCCTTACACGCACACTCCCCCTAAAGCGTTGTTGGACCCTCACCTGGACCCTAAACCGTCCCCGTCCCCTAACCCTACCCCTAGCCCGAACCCTAACCCTAACCCTTCCCCGAAGCCTGACCCTCACCCGTCCCCTAATCCTAACCCGTACGCTCACATTAACCCGCGCCCTCACACGCACGCTCCCACTAAAGCGTTGTGAGACCCTCACCTGGACCCTAAACCGTGCACGTCCCCTAACCCTAACCCTAGCCCGAAACCTAACCCTAACACTTCCCCAAAGCCTGACCCTCACCCGTCCCCTAATCCTAACCCGTAGGCTAACACTAACCCGCGCCCTCACACGCACGCTCCCCCTAAAGCGTTGTCGGACCCTCACCTGAACCCTAAACCGTCCCCGTCCCCTAACCCTAACCCTAGCCCGAACCCTAACCCTAACCCTTCCCCGAAGCCTGACCCTCACCCGTCCCCTAATCCTAACCCGTAGGCTCACACTAAGCCGTGACCTCACACGCACGCTCCCCCTAAAGCGTTGTCGAACCCTCACCTGGACCCTAAACCGTCCCCGTCCCCAAACCCTAACCCTAGCCCAAACTTTAACCCTAACCCTTCCCCGAAGCCTGACCCTCACCCGTCCCCTAATCCTAACCCGTACGCTAACACTAACCCGCGCCCTCACACGCACGCTCCCCCTAAAGCGTTGTCGGACCCTCACCTGGACCCTAAACCGTCCCCGTCCCCTAACCCTAACCCTAGCCCGAACCCTAACCCTAACCCTTCCCCGAAGCCTGACCCTCACCCGTCCCCTAATCCTAACCCGTACGCTCACACTAACCCGCGCCCTCACACGCACGCTCCTTCTAAAGCGTTGTTGGACCTTCACCTGGATCCTAAACCGTCCCCGTCCCCTAACCCTAACCCTAGCCCGAACCCTAACCCTAACCCTTCCCGGAAGCCTGACCCTCACCCGTCCCCTAATCCTAAACCGTAGGATCACACTAACCCGCGCCCTCACACGCACGCTCCCCCTAAAGCATTGTCGGACCCTCACCTGGACCCTAAACCGTCCCCGTCCCCTAACCCTGACCCTAGCCCGAACCCTAACCCTAACCCTTCCCCGAACCCTGACCCTCACCCGTCCCCTAATCCTAAACCGTACGCTCACACTAACCCGCGCCCTCACACGCACGCTCCCCCTAAAGCGTTGTTGGACCCTCACCTGGACCCTAAACCGTCCCCGTCCCCTAACCCTGACCCTAGCCCGAACCCTAACCCTAACCCTTCCCCGAACCCTGACCCTCACCCGTCCCCTAATCCTAAACCGAAGGCTCACACTAACCCGCGCCCTCACACGCACGCTCCCCCTAAATTATTGTCGGACCCTCATCTGGACCCTAAACCGTCCCCGTCCCCTAACCCTAACCCTAGCCCGAACCCTAACCCTAACCCTTCCCAGAAGCCTGACCCTCACCCGTCCCCTAATCCTAACCCGTAGGCTCACACTAACCCACGCCCTCACACGCACGCTCCCCCTAAAGCGTTGTCGGACCCTCACCTGGACCCTAAACCGTCCCCGTCCCCTAACCCTAACCCTAGCCCGAACCCTAACCCTAACCCTTCCCCGAAGCCTGACACTCACCCGTCCCCTAATCCTAACCCGTAGGCTCACACTAACCCGCGCCCTCACACGCACGCTCCCCCTAAAGCGTTGTCGGACCCTCACCTGGATCCTAAACCGTCCCCGTCCCCTAACCCTAACCCTAGCCCGAACCCTAACCCTAACCCTTCCCCGAAGCCTGACCATCACCTGTCCCCTAATCCTAACCCGTAGGCTAACACTAACCCGCGCCCTCACACGCACGCTACCCCTAAAGCGTTGTTGGACCGTCACCTGGATCCTAAACCGTCACCGTCCCCTAACCCTAACCCTAGCCCGAACCCTAACCCTAACCCTTCCCCGAAGCCTGACCCTCACCCGTCCCCTAATCCTAACCCGTAGGCTCACAATAAGCCGCGCCCTCACACGCACGCTCCCCCTAAAGCGTTGTCGGACCCTCACCTGGACCCTAAACTGTCCCCGTCCCCTAACCCTAACCCTAGCCCGAACCCTAACCCTAACCCTTCCCCGAAGCCTGACCCTCACCCGTCCCCTAATCCTAAACCGTAGGCTCACACTAACCCGCGCCCTCACACGCACGCTCCCCTTAAAGCATTGTCGGACCATCACCTGGACCCTAAACCGTCCCAGTACCCTAACCCTAGCCCGAACCCTAACCCTAACACTTCCCCGAAGCCTTACCCTCACCCGTCCCCTAATCCTAACCCGTACGCTAACACTAACCCACGCCCTCACACGCACGCTCCCCCTAAAGCGTTGTCGGACCCTCACCTGGACCCTAAACCGTCCCCGTCCACTAACCCTACCCCTAGCCCGAACCCTAACCCTAACCCTTCCCTGAAGCCTGACCCTTACCGGTCCCCTAATCCTAACCCGTACGCTAACACTAACCCGCGCCCTCACACGCACGCTCCCCCTAAAGCGTTGTCGGACCCTCACCTGGACCCTAAACCGTCCCCGTCCCCTAACCCTAACCCTAGCCTGAACCCTAACCCTAACACTTCCCCGAAGCCTGACCCTCACCCGTCCCCTAATCCTAACCCGTACGCTAACACTAACTCGCGCCCTCAAACGCACGCTCCCCCTAAAGCGATGTCGGACCCTCACCTGGACCCTAAACCGTCCCCGTACCCTAACCCTAACCCTAGCCCGAACCCTATCCCTAAACCTTCCCCGAAGCTTGACCCTCACCCGTCCCTTAATCCTAACCCGTACGCTAACACTAACCCACGCCCTCACACGCACGCTCCCACTAAAGCGTTGTCGGACCCTCACCTGGACCCTAAACCGTCCCCGTCCACTAACCCTACCCCTAGCCCGAACCCTAACCCTAACCCTTCCCTGAAGCCTGACCCTTACCGGTCCCCTAATCCTAACCCGTACGCTAACACTAACCCGCGCCCTCACACGCACGCTCCCCCTAAAGCGTTGTCGGACCCTCACCTGGACCCTAAACCGTCCCCGTACCCTAACCCGAACCCTAGCCCGAACCCTAACCCTAACCCTTCCCCGAAGCCTGACCCTCACCCGTCCCCTAATCCTAAACCGTATGCTAACACTAACCCGCGCCCTCACACGCACGCTCCTCCTAAAGCGTTGTCGGACCCTCACCTGGACCCTAAACCGTCCCCGTCCCCTAACCCTAACCCTAGCCCGAACCCTAACCCTAAACCTTCCCCGAAGCCTGACCCTCACCCGTCCCCTAATCCTAAGCCGTACGCTAACACTAACACGCGCCCTCACACGCACGCTCCCCCTAAAGCGTTGTCGGACCCTCACCTGGACCCTAAACCGTCCCCGTCCCCTAACCCTAACCCTAGCCCGAACCCTAACCCTAACCCTTCCCCGAAGCCTGACCCTCACCCGTCCCCTAATCCTAACCCGTACGCTCACAATAACCCGCGTCCTCACACGCATGCTCCCCCTAAAGCGTTTTCGGACCCTCACCTGGACCCTAAACCGTCCCCGTCCCCTAACCCTAACCCTAGCCCGAACCCTAAACCTAACACTTCCACGAAGACTGACCCTCACCCGTCCCTTAATCCTAACCCGTACGCTAACACTAACCCGCGCCCTCACACGCACGCTCCCCCTAAAGCGTTGTCGGACCCTCACCTGGACCCTAAACCGTCCCCGTCCCCTAACCCTATCCCTAGCCCGAACCCTAACCCTAACCCTTCCCCGAAGCCTGACCCTCACCCGTCCCCTAATCCTAAACCGAAGGCTCACACTAACCCGCGCCCTCACACGCACGCTCCCCCTAAATAATTGTCGGACCCTCATCTGGACCCTAAACCGTCCCCGTCCCCTAACCCTAACCCTAGCCCGAACCCTAACCCTAACCCTTCCCCGAAGCCTGACCCTCACCCGTCCCCTAATCCTAACACGTACGCTAACACTAACCCGCGCCCTCACACGCACGCTCCCCCTAAAGCGTTGTCGGACCCTCACCCGGACCCTAAACCGTCCCCGTACCCTAACCCTAACCCTAGCCCGAACCCTAACCCTAACACTTCCCCGAAGCCTGACACTCACCCGTCCCCTAATCCTAACCCGTACGCTAACACTAACCCGCGCCCTCACACGCACGCTCCCCCTAAAGCGTTGTCGGACCCTCACCTGGACCCTAAACCATCCCCATCCCCTAACCCTAACCCTAGCCCGAACCCTAACCCTAACACTTCCCCGAAGCCTGACCCTCACCCGTCCCCTAATCCTAACCTGTACGCTCACACTACCCGCGCCCTCACACTCACGCTCCCGCTAAAGCGTTGTCGGACCCTCACCTGGACCCTAAACTGTCCCCGTCCCCGTCCCTTAACCCTAGCCCGAACCCTAACCCTAACCCTTCCCCGAAGCCTGACCCTCACCCGTCCCCTAATCAAACCCGTACGCTCACACTAACCCGTGCCCTCACACGCACGCTCCCCCTAAAGCGTTGTCGGACCCTCACCTGGACCCTAAACCGTCCCCGTCCCCTAACCCTAACCCTAGCCCGAACCCTAACCCTAACCCTTCCCCGAAGCCTGACCCTCACCCGTCCCCTAATCCTAACCCGTACGCTCACACTAACCCGCGCCCTCACACGCACGCTCCCCGTAAAGCGTTGTCGGACCCTCACCTGGACCCTAAACCGTCCCCTTCCCCTAACCCTAACCCTAGCCCGAACCCTAACCCTAACCCTTCCCCGAAGCCTGACCCTCACCCGTCCCCTAATCCTAACCCGTACGCTCACCCTGACCCGCGCCCTCACACGCACGCTCCCCCTAAAGCGTTGTCGGACCCTCACCTGGACCCTAAACCGTCCCCGTCCCCTAACCCTAACCCTAGCCCGAACCCTAACCCTAAGCCTTCCCCGAAGCCTGACCCTCACCCGTCCCCTAATCCTAACCCGTAGGCTCACAATAAGCCGCGACCTCACACGCACGTTCCCCCTAAAGCGTTGTCGGACCCTCACCTGGAGCCTAAACCGTCCCCGTACCCTAACCCTAACCCTAGCCCGAACCCTAACCCTAACACTTCCCCGAAGCCTGACCCTCACCCGTCCCCTAATCTTAACCCGTAGGCTCACACTAACACGCGCCTTCACACGCACGCTCCCCTTAAAGCGTTGTCGGACTCTCACCTGGACCCTAAACCGTCCCAGTCCCCTAACCCTAGCCCGAACCCTAACCCTAACACTTCCCAGAGGTCTGACCCTCACCCGTCCCCTAATCCTAACGCGTAGGCTCACACTAAGCCACGCCCTCACAGGCACGCTCCCCTTAAAGCGTTGTCGAACCCTCACCTGGACCCTAAACCGTCCCCGTCCCCTAACCCTAACCCTAGCCCGAACCCTAACCCTAACCCTTCCCCGAAGCCTGACCCTCACCCGTCCCCTAATCCTAACCCGTACGCTAACACTAACCCGCGCCCTCACACGCACGCTCCCCCTAAAGCGTTGTCGGACCCTCACCTGGACCCTAAACCGTCCCCGTCCCCTAAACCTAACCCTAGCCCGAACCCTAACCCTAACACTTCCCCGAAGCCTGACCCTCACCCGTCCCCTAATCCTAACCCGTACGCTAACACTAACCCGCGCCCTCACACGCACGCTCCCCCTAAAGCGATGTCGGACCCTCACCTGGACCCTAAACCGTCCCCGTACCCTAACCCTAACCCTAGCCCGAACCCTAACCCTAAATCTTCCCCGAAGCTTGACCCTCACCCGTCCCCTAATCCAACCCGTACGCTAACACTAACCCACGTCCTCACTCGCACGCTCCCCCTAAAGCGTTGTCGGACCCTCACCTGGACCCTAAACCATCCCCGTCCACTAACCCTACCCCTAGCCCGAACCCTAACCGTAACCCTTCCCTGAAGCCTGACCCTTACCGGTCCCCTAATCCTAACCCGTACGCTAACACTAACCCGCGCCCTCACACGCACGCTCCCCCTAAAGCGTTGTCGGACCCTCACCTGGACCCTAAACCGTCCCCGTACCCTAACCCGAACCCTAGCCCGAACCCTAACCCTAACCCTTCCCCGAAGCCTGACCCTCACACGTCCCCTAATCCTAAGCCGTACGCTAACACTAACCCGCGCCCTCACACGCACGCTCCTCTTAAAGCGTTGTCGGACCCTCACCTGGACCCTAAAACGTCCCCGTCCCCTAACCCGAACCCTAGCCCGAACCCTAACCCTAACCCTTCCCCGAAGCCTGACCCTCACCCGTCCCCTAATCCTTACCCGTACGCTCACACTAACCCGCGCCCTCACACGCACGCTCCCCCTAAAGCGTTGTCGGACCCTCACCTGGACCCTAAACCGTCCCCGTCCCCTAACCCTAATCCTAGCCCGAACCCTAAACCTAACCCTTCCACGAAGCCTGACCCTCACCCGTCCCTTAATCCTAACCCGTACGCTAACACTAACCCGCGCCCTCACACGCACGCTCCCCCTAAAGCGTTGTCGGACCCTCACCTGGACCCTAAACCGTCCCCGTCCCCTAACCCTAACCCTAGCCCGAACCCTAACCCTAACCCTTCCCCGAAGCCTGACCCTCACCCGTCCCCTAATCCTAACCCGTGCGCTCACACTGACCCGCGCCCTCACACGCACGCTCCCCCTAAAGCGTTGTCGGACCCTCACCTGGACCCTAAACCGTCCCCGTCCCCTAACCCTAACCCTAGCCCGAACCCTAACCCTAACCCTTCCCCGAAGCCTGACCCTCACCCGTCCCCTAATCCTAACCCGTACGCTCACACTAACCCGCGCCCTCACACGCACGCTCCCCCTAAAGCGTTGTCGGACCCTCACCTGGACCCTAAGCCGTCCCCGTCCCCTAACCCTAACCCTAGCCCGAACCCTAACCCAAACACTTCCCCGAAGCCTGACCCTCACCCGTCCCCTAATCCTAACCCGTACGCTCACACTAACCCGCGCCCTCACACGCACACTCCCCCTAAAGCGTTGTCGGACCCTCACCTGGACCCTAAACCGTCCCCGTCCCCTAACCCTAACCCTAGCCCGAAACCTAACCCTAACACTTCCCCAAAGCCTGACCCTCACCCGTCCCCTAATCCTAACCCGTACGCTAACACTAACCCGCGCCCTCACACGCACGCTCCCCCTAAAGCGATGTCGGACCCTCACCTGGACCCTAAACCGTCCCCGTCCCCTAACCCTAACCCTAGACGGAACCCTAACCCTAACCCTTCCCCGAAGCCTGACCCTCACCCGTCCACTAATCCTAACCCGTACGCTAACACTAACCCACGCCCTTACACGCACACTCCCCATAAAGCGTTGTCGGACCCTCACCTGGACCCTAAACCGTCCCCGTCCCCTAACCCTACCCCTAGTGCGAACCCTAACCCTAACCCTTCCCCAAAGCCTGACCCTCACCCGTCCCCTAATCCTAACCCGTAGGCTAACACTAACCCGCGCCCTCACACGCACGCTCCCCCTAAAGCGTTGTCGGACCCTCACCCGGACCCTAAACCGTCCCCATCCCCTAACCCTAACCCTAGCCCGAACCCTAACCCTAACCCTTCCCCGAAGCCTGACCCTCACCCGTCCCCTAATCCTAACCCGTACGCTCACACTAACCCGTGCCCTCACACGCACGCTCCCCCTAAAGCGTTGTCGGACCCTCACCTGGACCCTAAACCGTCCCCATACCCTAACCCTAACCCTAGCCCGAACCCTAACCCTAACCCTTCCGCGAAGCCTGACCCTCACCCGTCCCCTAATCCTAACCCGTACGCTAACACTAACACGCGCCCTCACACGCACGCCCCCCTAAAGCGTTGTCGGACCCTCACCTGGACCCTAAACCATCCCCGTCCCCTAACACTAACCCTAGCCCGAACCCTAACCCTAACACTTCCCCGAAGCCTGACCCTCACCCGTCCCCTAATCCTAACCCGTATGCTAACACTAACCCACGCCCTCACACGCACGCTCCCCCTAAAGCGTTGTCGGACCCTCACCTGGACCCTAAACCGTCCCCGTCCCCTAACCCTAACCCTAGCCCGAACCCTAACCCTAACCCTTCCCCGAAGCCTGACCCTCACCCGTCCCCTACTCCTAAACGGTACGCTAACACTAACCCGCGCCCTCACACGCACGCTCCCCCTAAAGCGTTGTCGGACCCTCACCTGGACCCTAAACCGTCCCCGTCCCCTAACCCTAACCCTAGCCCGAACCCTAACCCTAACCCTTCCCCGAAGCCTGACCCTCACCAGTCCCCTAATCCTAACCCGTAGGCTCACACTAAGCCACGCCCTCACACGCACGCTCCCCCTAAAGCGTTGTCGGACCCTCACCTGGACCCTAAACCGTCCCCGTCCCCTAACCCTAACCCTAGCCCGAACCCTAACTCTAAGCCTTCCCTGAAGCCTGACCCTCACCCGTCCCCTAATCTTAATCCGTGCGCTCACACTAACCCACACCCTCACACGCACGCTCCCCCTAAAGCGTTGTCGGACCCTCATCTGGACCCTAAACCGTCCCCGTCCCCTAACCCTAACCCTAGCCCGAACCCTAACCCTAACCCTTCCCCGAAGCCTGACCCTCACCCGTCCCCTAATCATAAACCGTAGGCTCACACTAACCCGCGCCCTCACACGCACGCTCCCCCTAAAGGGTTGTCGGACCCTCACCTGGACCCTAAACCGTCCCCGTCCCCTAACCCTATCCCTAGCCCGAACCCTAACCCTAACACTTCCCCGAAGCCTGACCCTCACCCGTCCCCTAATCCTAACCCGTAGGCTAACACTAACCCGCGCCCTCACACGCACGCTCCCCCTAAAGCGTTGTCGGACCCTCACCCGGACCCTAAACCGTCCGCATCCCCTAACCCTAACCCTAGCCCGAACCCTAACCCTAACCCTTCCCCGAAGCCTGACCCTCACCCGTCCCCTAATCCTAACCCGTACGCTCACACTAACCCGTGCCCTCACACGCACGCTCCCCCTAAAGCGTTGTCGGACCCTCACCTGGACCCTAAACCGTCCCCATACCCTAACCCTAACCCTAGCCCGAACCCTAACCCTAACCCTTCCGCGAAGCCTGACCCTCACCCGTCCCCTAATCCTAACCCGTACGCTAACACTAACACGCGCCCTCATACGCACGCCCCCCTAAAGCGTTGTCGGACCCTCACCTGGACCCTAAACCATCCCCGTCCCCTAACACTAACCCTAGCCCGAACCCTAACCCTAACACTTCCCCGAAGCCTGACCCTCACCCGTCCCCTAATCCTAACCCGTATGCTAACACTAACCCACGCCCTCACACGCACGCTCCCCCTATAGCGTTGTCGGACCCTCACCTGGACCCTAAACCGTCCCCGTCCCCTAACCCTAACCCTAGCCCAAACCCTAACCCTAACCCTTCCCCGAAGCCTGACCCTCACCCGTCCCCTACTCCTAAACGGTACGCTAACACTAACCCGCGCCCTCACACGCACGCTCCCCCTAAAGCGTTGTCGGACCCTCACCTGGACCCTAAACCGTCCCCGTCCCCTAACCCTAACCCTAGCCCGAACCCTAACCCTAACCCTTCCCCGAAGCCTGACCCTCACCCGTCCCCTAATCCTAACACGTACGCTAACACTAACCCGCGCCCTCACACGCATGCACCCCCTAAAGCGTTGTCGGACCCTCACCTGGACCCTAAACCGTCCCCGTCCCATAACCCTAACCCTAGCCCGAACCCTAACCCTAACCCTTCCCCGAAGCCCGACCCTCACCCGTCCCCTAATCCTAATCCGTAGGCTCACACTAACCCGTGCCCTCACACGCACGCTCCCCCTAAAGCGTTGTCGGACCCTCACCTGGACCCTAAACCGTCCCCGTCCCCTAACCCTAACCCTAGCCCGAACCCTAACCCTAACCCTTCCCCGAAGCCTGACCCTCACCCGTCCCCTAATCCTAACCCGTACGCTCACACTAACCCGCGCCCTCACACGCACGCTCCCCCTAAAGCGTTGTCGGACCCTCACCTGGACCCTAAACCGTCCCCGTCCCCTAACCCTAACCCTAGCCCGAACCCTAACCCTAACCCTTCCCCGAAGCCTGACCCTCACCCGTCCCCTAATCCTAACCCGTAGGCTCACACTAAGCCGCGCCCTCACACGCACGCTCCCCCTAAAGCGTTGTCGGACCCTCAACTGGACCCTAAACCGTCCCCGTCCCCTAACCCTAACCCTAGCCCGAACCCTAACTCTAAGCCTTCCCTGAAGCCTGACCCTCACCCGTCCCCTAATCCTAATCCGTGCGCTCACACTAACCCACACCCTCACACGCACGCTCCCCCTAAAGCGTTGTCGGACCCTCATCTGGACCCTAAACCGTCCCCGTCCCCTAACCCTAACCCTAGCCCGAACCCTAACCCTAACCCTTCCCCGAAGCCTGACCCTCACCCGTCCCCTAATCATAACCCGTAGGCTCACACTAACCCGCGCCCTCACACGCACGCTCCCCCTAAAGGGTTGTCGGACCCTCACCTGGACCCTAAACCGTCCCCGTCCCCTAACCCTACCCCTAGCCCGAACCCTAACCCTAACACTTCCCCGAAGCCTGACCCTCACCCGTCCCCTAATCCTAACCCGTAGGCTCACACTAACCCGCGCCCTCACACGCACGCTCCCCCTAAAGCGTTGTCGGACCCTCACCTGGACCCTAAACCGTCCCCGTCCCCTAACCCGAACCCTAGCCCGAACCCTAACCCTAACCATTCCCCGAAGCCTGACCCTCACCCGTCCCCTAATCATAACCCGTAGGCTCACACTACCCGCGCCCTAACACTCACGCTCCCGCTAAAGCGTTGTCGGACGCTCACCTGGACCCTAAACCGTCCCCGTCCCCTAACCCTAACCCTAGCCCTAACCCTAACCCTAACCCTTCCCCGAAGCCTGACCCTCACCCGTCCCATAATCCTAACCCGTACGCTCACACTAACCCGCGCCCTCACACGCACGCTCCCCCTAAAGCGTTGTCGGACCCTCACCTGGACCCTAAACCGTCCCCGTCCCCTAACCCTAACCCTAGCCCGAACCCTAACCCTAACCCTTCCCCGAAGCCTGACCCTCACCCGTCCCCTAATCATAACCCGTAGGCTCACACTAACCCGCGCCCTCACACGCACGCTCCCCCTTAAGCGTTGTCGGACCCTCACCTGGACCCTAAACCGTCCCTGTCCCCTAACCCTAACCCTAGCCCGAACCCTAACCCTAACCCTTCCCCGAAGCCTGACACTCACCCGTCCCCTAATCCTAAGCTGTACGCTACACTAACCCATGCCCTCACACGCACGCTCCCCCTAAAGCGTTGTCGGACCCTCACCTGGACCCTAAACCGTCCCCGTCCACTAACCCTAACCCTAGCCCGAACCCTAACCCTAACCCTTCCCCGAAGCCTGACCCTCACCCGTCCCCTAATCCTAACCCGTAGGCTCACACTAACCCGCGCCCTCACACGCACGCTCCCCCTAAAGCGTTGTCGGACCCTCACCTGGACCCTAAACCGTCCCCGTCCCCTAACCCTAACCCTAGCCCGAACCCTAACCCTAACCCTTCCCCGAAGCCTGACCCTCACCCGTCCCCTAATCCTAACCCGTACGCTCACACTAACCCGCGCCCTCACACGCACGCTCCCCCTAAAGCATTGTCGGACCCTCACCTGGACCCTAAACCGTTCCCGTCCCATAACCCTAACCCTAGCCCGAACCCTAACCCTAACACTTCCCCGAAGCCTGACCCTCACCCGTCCCCTAATCCTAACCCGTACGCTCACACTAACCCGCGCCCTCACACGCACACTCCCCCTAAAGCGTTGTCGGACCCTCACCTGGACCCTAAACCGTCCCCGTCCCATAACCCTAACCCTAGACGGAACCCTAACCCTAACCCTTCCCCGAAGCCTGACCCTCACCCGTCCACTAATCCTAAACCGTACGATAACACTAACCCACGCCCTTACACGCACACTCCCCCTAAAGCGTTGTTGGACCCTCACCTGGACCCTAAACCGTCCCCGTCCCCTAACCCTACCCCTAGCCCGAACCCTAACCCTAACCCTTCCCCGAAGCCTGACCCTCACCCGTCCCCTAATCCTAACCCGTACGCTCACATTAACCCGCGCCCTCACACGCACGCTCCCACTAAAGCGTTGTGAGACCCTCACCTGGACCCTAAACCGTGCACGTCCCCTAACCCTAACCCTAGCCCGAAACCTAACCCTAACACTTCCCCAAAGCCTGACCCTCACCCGTCCCCTAATCCTAACCCGTAGGCTAACACTAACCCGCGCCCTCACACGCACGCTCCCCCTAAAGCGTTGTCGGACCCTCACCTGAACCCTAAACCGTCCCCGTCCCCTAACCCTAACCCTAGCCCGAACCCTAACCCTAACCCTTCCCCGAAGCCTGACCCTCACCCGTCCCCTAATCCTAACCCGTAGGCTCACACTAAGCCGTGACCTCACACGCACGCTCCCCCTAAAGCGTTGTCGAACCCTCACCTGGACCCTAAACCGTCCCCGTCCCCAAACCCTAACCCTAGCCCAAACTTTAACCCTAACCCTTCCCCGAAGCCTGACCCTCACCCGTCCCCTAATCCTAACCCGTACGCTAACACTAACCCGCGCCCTCACACGCACGCTCCCCCTAAAGCGTTGTCGGACCCTCACCTGGACCCTAAACCGTCCCCGTCCCCTAACCCTAACCCTAGCCCGAACCCTAACCCTAACCCTTCCCCGAAGCCTGACCCTCACCCGTCCCCTAATCCTAACCCGTACGCTCACACTAACCCGCGCCCTCACACGCACGCTCCTTCTAAAGCGTTGTTGGACCTTCACCTGGATCCTAAACCGTCCCCGTCCCCTAACCCTAACCCTAGCCCGAACCCTAACCCTAACCCTTCCCGGAAGCCTGACCCTCACCCGTCCCCTAATCCTAAACCGTAGGATCACACTAACCCGCGCCCTCACACGCACGCTCCCCCTAAAGCATTGTCGGACCCTCACCTGGACCCTAAACCGTCCCCGTCCCCTAACCCTGACCCTAGCCCGAACCCTAACCCTAACCCTTCCCCGAACCCTGACCCTCACCCGTCCCCTAATCCTAAACCGTACGCTCACACTAACCCGCGCCCTCACACGCACGCTCCCCCTAAAGCGTTGTTGGACCCTCACCTGGACCCTAAACCGTCCCCGTCCCCTAACCCTACCCCTAGCCCGAACCCTAACCCTAACCCTTCCCCGAAGCCTGACCCTCACCCGTCCCCTAATCCTAACCCGTACGCTCACATTAACCCGCGCCCTCACACGCACGCTCCCACTAAAGCGTTGTGAGACCCTCACCTGGACCCTAAACCGTGCACGTCCCCTAACCCTAACCCTAGCCCGAAACCTAACCCTAACACTTCCCCAAAGCCTGACCCTCACCCGTCCCCTAATCCTAACCCGTAGGCTAACACTAACCCGCGCCCTCACACGCACGCTCCCCCTAAAGCGTTGTCGGACCCTCACCTGAACCCTAAACCGTCCCCGTCCCCTAACCCTAACCCTAGCCCGAACCCTAACCCTAACCCTTCCCCGAAGCCTGACCCTCACCCGTCCCCTAATCCTAACCCGTAGGCTCACACTAAGCCGTGACCTCACACGCACGCTCCCCCTAAAGCGTTGTCGAACCCTCACCTGGACCCTAAACCGTCCCCGTCCCCAAACCCTAACCCTAGCCCAAACTTTAACCCTAACCCTTCCCCGAAGCCTGACCCTCACCCGTCCCCTAATCCTAACCCGTACGCTAACACTAACCCGCGCCCTCACACGCACGCTCCCCCTAAAGCGTTGTCGGACCCTCACCTGGACCCTAAACCGTCCCCGTCCCCTAACCCTAACCCTAGCCCGAACCCTAACCCTAACCCTTCCCCGAAGCCTGACCCTCACCCGTCCCCTAATCCTAACCCGTACGCTCACACTAACCCGCGCCCTCACACGCACGCTCCTTCTAAAGCGTTGTTGGACCTTCACCTGGATCCTAAACCGTCCCCGTCCCCTAACCCTAACCCTAGCCCGAACCCTAACCCTAACCCTTCCCCGAACCCTGACCCTCACCCGTCCCCTAATCCTAAACCGTAGGATCACACTAACCCGCGCCCTCACACGCACGCTCCCCCTAAAGCGTTGTCGGACCCTCACCTGGACCCTAAACCCTCCCCGTCTCCTAACCCTAACCCTAGCCCGAAACCTAACCCTAACACTTCCCCAAAGCCTGACCCTCACCCGTCCCCTAATCCTAACCCGTAGGCTAACACTAACCCGCGCCCTCACACGCACGCTCCCACTAAAGCGTTGTCAGACCGTCACCTGGATCCTAAACCGTCCCCGTCCCCTAACCCTAACCCTAGGCAGAACCCTAACCCTAACCCTTCCCCAAAGCCTGACCCTCACCCGTCCCCTAATCCTAACCCGTACGCTAACACTAACACGCGCCCTCACACGCACGCCCCCCTAAAGCGTTGTCGGACCCTCACCTGGACCCTAAACCATCCCCGTCCCCTAACACTAACCCTAGCCCGAACCCTAACCCTAACACTTCCCCGAAGCCTGACCCTCACCCGTCCCCTAATCCTAAACTGTACGCTAACACTAACCCGCGCCGTCACACGCACGCTCCCCCTAAAGCGTGGTCGGACCCTCACCTGGACCCTAAACCGTCCCGTCCCCTAACCCTAACCCTAGCCCGAACCCTAACCCTAAACCTTCCCCGAAGCCTGACCCTCACCCGTCCCCTAATCCTAACCCGTAGGCTCACACTAAGCCGCGCCCTCACACGCACGCTCCCCCTAAAGCGTTGTCGAACCCTCACCTGGACCCTTAACCGTCCCCGTACCCTAACCCTAACCCTAGCCCGAACCCTAACCCTAACCCTTCCCCGAAGCCTGACCCTCACCCGTCCCCTAATCCTAAACCGTAGGCTCACACTAACCCGCGCCCTCACATGCACGCTCCCTCTAAAGCGTTGTCGGACCCTCACCTGGACCCTAAACCGTCCCCGTCCCCTAACCCTAACCCTAGCCCGAACCCTAACCCGAACCCTTCACCGAACCCTGACCCTCACCCGTCCCCTAATCCTAATCCGTGCGCTCACACTAACCCACACCCTCACACGCACGCTCCCCCTAAAGCGTTGTCGGACCCTCACCTGGACCCTAAACCGTCCCCGTCCCCTAACCCTAACCCTAGCCCGAACCCTAACCCTAACCCTTCCCCGAAGCCTGACCCTCACCCGTCCCCTAATCATAACCCGTAGGCTCACACTAACCCGCGCCCTCACACGCACGCTCCCCCTAAAGGGTTGTCGGACCCTCACCTGGACCCTAAACCGTCCCCGTCCCCTAACCCTACCCCTAACCCGAACCCTAACCCTAACACTTCCCCGAAGCCTGACCCTCACCTGTCCCCTAATCCTAACCCGTAGGCTCACACTAACCCGCGCCCTCACACGCACGCTCCCCCTAAAGCGTTGTCGGACCCTCACCTGGACCCTAAACCGTCCCCGTCCCCTAACCCGAACCCTAGCCCGAACCCTAACCCTAACCATTCCCCGAAGCCTGACCCTCACCCGTCCCCTAATCATAACCCGTAGGATCACACTACCCGCGCCCTAACACTCACGCTCCCGCTAAAGCGTTGTCGGACCCTCACCTGGACCCTAAACCGTCCCCGTCCCCTAACCCTAACCCTAGCCCTAACCCTAACCCTAACCCTTCCCCGAAGCCTGACCCTCACCCGTCCCATAATCCTAACCCGTACGCTCACACTAACCCGCGCCCTCACACGCACGCTCCCCCTAAAGCGTTGTCGGACCCTCACCTGGACCCTAAACCGTCCCCGTCCCCTAACCCTAACCCTAGCCCGAACCCTAACCCTAACCCTTCCCCGAAGCCTGACCCTCACCCGTCCCCTAATCCTAACCCGTAGGCTCACACTAACCCGCGCCCTCACACGCACGCTCCCCCTAAAGCGTTGTCGGACCCTCACCTGGACCCTAAACCGTCCCTGTCCCCTAACCCTAACCCTAGCCCAAACCCTAACCCTAACCCTTCCCCGAAGCCTGACACTCACCCGTCCCCTAATCCTAAGGTGTACGCTACACTAACCCATGCCCTCACACGCACGCTCCCCCTAAAGCGTTGTCGGACCCTCACCTGGACCCTAAACCGTCCCCGTTCACTAACCCTAACCCTAGCCCGAAACCTAACCCTAACCCTTCCCCGAAGCCTGACCCTCACCCGTCCCCTAATCCTAACCCGTAGGCTCACACTAACCCGCGCCCTCACACGCACGCTCCCCCTAAAACGTTGTCGGACCCTCACCTGGACCCTAAACCGTCCCCGTCCCCTAACCCTAACCCTAGCCCGAACCCTAACCCTAACCCTTCCCCGAAGCCTGACCCTCACCCGTCCCCTAATCCTAACCCGTACGCTCACACTAACCCGCGCCCTCACACGCACGCTCCCCCTAAAGCGTTGTCGGACCCTCACCTGGACCCTAAACCGTTCCCGTCCCCTAACCCTAACCCTAGCCCGAACCCTAACCCTAACACTTCCCCGAAGCCTGACCCTCACCCGTCCCCTAATCCTAACCCGTACGCTCACACTAACCCGCGCCCTCACACGCACACTCCCCCTAAAGCGTTGTCGGACCCTCACCTGGACCCTAAACCGTCCCCGTCCCCTAACCCTAACCCTAGCCCGAAACCTAACCCTAACACTTCCCCAAAGCCTGACCCTCACCCGTCCCCTAATCCTAACCCGTACGCTAACACTAACCCGCGCCCTCACACGCACGCTCCCCCTAAAGCGATGTCGGACCCTCACCTGGACCCTAAACCGTCCCCGTCCCCTAACCCTAACCCTAGACGGAACCCTAACCCTAACCCTTCCCCGAAGCCTGACCCTCACCCGTCCACTAATCCTAACCCGTACGCTAACACTAACACACGCCCTTACACGCACACACCCCCTAAAGCGTTGTCGGACCCTCACCTGGACCCTAAACCGTCCCCGTCCCCTAACCCTACCCCTAGCCCGAACCCTAACCCTAACCCTTCCCCGAAGCCTGACCCTCACCCGTCCCCTAATCCTAACCCGTACGCTCACACTAACCTTCGCCCTCACACGCACGCTCCCACTAAAGCGTTGTGGGACCCTCACCTGGACCCTAAACCGTCCACTTCCCCTAACCCTAACCCTAGCCCGAAACCTAACCCTAACACTTCCCCAAAGCCTGACCCTCACCCCTCCCCTAATCCTAACCCGTAGGCTAACACTAACCAGCGCCCTCACACACACGCTCCCCCTAAAGCGTTGTCGGACCCTCACCTGAACCCTAAACCGTCCCCGTCCCCTAACCCTAACCCTAGCCCGAACCCTAACCCTAACCCTTCCCCGAAGCCTGACACTCACCCGTCCCCTAATCCTAACCCGTGGCCTCACACTAACCCGCGCCCTCACACGCACGTTCCCCCTAAAGCGTTGTCGAACCCTCACCTGGACCCTAAACCGTCCCCCTCCCCAAACCCTAACCCTAGCCCAAACTTTAACCCTAACCCTTCCCCGAAGCCTGACCCTCACCCGTCCCCTAATCCTAACCCGTACGCTAGCACTAACCCGCGCCCTCACACGCACGCTCCCCCTAAAGCGTTGTCGGACCCTCACCTGGACCCTAAACCGTCCCCGTCCCCTAACCCTAACCCTAGCGCGAACCCTAACCCTAACCCTTCCCCGAAGCCTGACCCTCACCCGTCCCCTAATCCTAACCCGTACGCTCACACTAACCCGCGCCCTCACACGCACGCTCCCCCTAAGTCGTTGTCGGACCCTCACCTGGAACCTAAACCGTCCCCGTCCCCTAACCCTAACCCTAGCCCGAAACCTAACCCTAACACTTCCCCAAAGCCTGACCCTCACCCGTCCCCTAATCCTAACCCGTAGGCTAACACTAACCCGCGCCCTCACACGCACGCTCCCCCTAAAGCGTTGTTGGACCGTCACCTGGATCCTAAATCGTCCCCGTCCCCTAACCCTAACCCTAGCCCGAACCCTAACCCTAACCCTTCCCCGAAGCCTGACACTCTCCCGTCCCCTAATCCTAACCCGTAGGCTCACAATAAGCCGCGCCCTCACACGCACGCTCCCCCTAAAGCGTTGTCGGACCCTCACATTGACCCTAAACTGTCCCCGTCCCCTAACCCTAACCCTAGCCCGAACCCTAACCCTAACCCTTCCCCGAACCCTGACCCTCACCCGTCCCATAATCCTAACCCGTAGGCTCACACTAACCTGCGCCCTCACACGCACGCTCCCCTTAAAGCGTTGTCGGACCGTCACCTGGACCCTAAACCGTCCCAGTCCCCTAACCCTAACCCGAACCCTAACCCTAACACTTCCCCGAAGCCTGACCCTCACCCGTCCCCTAATCCTAACCCGTACGCTCACACTAACCCGCGCCCTCACACGCACGCTCCCCCTCAAGTGTTGTCGGACCTTCACCTGGACCCTAAACCGTCCCCGTCCCCTAACCCTAACCCTAGCCCGAACCCTAACCCTAACCCTTCCCCGAAGCCTGACCCTCACCCGTCCCCTAATCCTAACCCGTACGCTCACACTAACCCGCGCCCTCACACGCACGCTCCCCCTAAAGCATTGTCGGACCCTCACCTGGACCCTAAACCGTTCCCGTCCCCTAACCCTAACCCTAGCCCGAACCCTAACCCTAACACTTCCCCGAAGCCTGACCCTCACCCGTCCCCTAATCCTAACCCGTACGCTCATACTAACCCGCGCCCTCACACGCACACTCCCCCTAAAGCGTTGTCGGACCCTCACCTGGACCCTAAACCGTCCCCGTCCCCTAACCCTAACCCTAGCCCGAAACCTAACCCTAACACTTCCCCAAAGCCTGACCCTCACCCGTCCCCTAATCCTAACCCGTACGCTAACACTAACCCGCGCCCTCACACGCACGCTCCCCCTAAAGCGATGTCGGACCCTCACCTGGACCCTAAACCGTCCCCGTCCCATAACCCTAACCCTAGACGGAACCCTAACCCTAACCCTTCCCCGAAGCCTGACCCTCACCCTTCCACTAATCCTAACCCGTACGCTAACACTAACCCACGCCCTTACACGCACACTCCCCCTAAAGCGTTGTTGGACCCTCACCTGGACCCTAAACAGTCCCCGTCCCCTAACCCTACCCCTAGCCCGAACCCTAACCCTAACCCTTCCCCGAAGCCTGACCCTCACCCGTCCCCTAATCCTAACCCGTACGCTCACATTAACTCGCGCCCTCACAAGCACGCTCCCACTAAAGCGTTGTGGGACCCTCACCTGGACCCTAAACCGTCCACGTCCCCTAACCCTAACCCTAGCCCGAAACCTAACCCTAACACTTCCCCAAAGCCTGACCCCCACCCGTCCCCTAATCCTAACCCGTAGGCTAACACTAACCCGCGCCCTCACACGCACGCTCCCCCTAAAGCGTTGTCGGACCCTCACCTGAACCCTAAACCGTCCCCGTCCCCTAACCCTAACCCTAGCCCGAACCCTAACCCTAACCCTTCCCCGAAGCCTGACCCTCACCCGTCCCCTAATCCTAACCCGTAGGCTCACACTAATCCGTGACCTCACACGCACGCTCCCCCTAAAGCGTTGTCGAACCCTCACCTGGACCCTAAACCGTCCCCGTCCCCAAACCCTAACCCTAGCCCAAACTTTAACCCTAAAACTTCGCCGAAGCCTGACCCTCACCCGTCCCCTAATCCTAACCCGTACGCTAACACTAACCCGCGCCCTCACACGCACGCTCCCCCTAAAGCGTTGTCGGACCCTCACCTGGACCCTAAACCGTCCCCGTCCCCTAACCCTAACCCTAGCCCGAACCCTAACCCTAACCCTTCCCCGAAGCCTGACCCTCACCCGTCCCCTAATCCTAACCCGTACGCTCACACTAACCCGCGCCCTCACACGCACACTCCCCCTAAAGCGTTGTCGGACCCTCACCTGGACCCTAAACCGTCCCCGTCCCCTAACCCTAACCCTAGCCCGAAACCTAACCCTAACACTTCCCCAAAGCCTGACCCTCACCCGTCCCCTAATCCTAACCCGTACGCTAACACTAACCCGCGCCCTCACACGCACGCTCCCCCTAAAGCGATGTCGGACCCTCACCTGGACCCTAAACCGTCCCCGTCCCATAACCCTAACCCTAGACGGAACCCTAACCCTAACCCTTCCCCGAAGCCTGACCCTCACCCGTCCACTAATCCTAAACCGTACGCTAACACTAACCCACGCCCTTACACGCACACTCCCCCTAAAGCGTTGTTGGACCCTCACCTGGACCCTAAACCGTCCCCGTCCCCTAACCCTACCCCTAGCCCGAACCCTAACCCTAACCCTTCCCCGAAGCCTGACCCTCACCCGTCCCCTAATCCTAACCCGTACGCTCACATTAACCCGCGCCCTCACACGCACGCTCCCACTAAAGCGTTGTGGGACCCTCACCTGGACCCTAAACCGTGCACGTCCCCTAACCCTAACCCTAGCCCGAAACCTAACCCTAACACTTCCCCAAAGCCTGACCCTCACCCGTCCCCTAATCCTAACCCGTAGGCTCACACTAACCCGCGCCCTCACACGCACGCTCCCCCTAAAGCGTTGTCGGACCCTCACCTGAACCCAAAACCGTCCCCGTCCCCTAACCCTAACCCTAGCCCGAACCCTAACCCTAACCCTTCCCCGAAGCCTGACCCTCACCCGTCCCCTAATCCTAACCCGTAGGCTCACACTAAGCCGTGACCTCACACGCACGCTCCCTCTAAAGCGTTGTCGAACCCTCACCTGGACCCTAAACCGTCCCCGTCCCCAAACCCTAACCCTAGCCCAAACTTTAACCCTAACCCTTCCCCGAAGCCTGACCCTCACCCGTCCCCTAATCCTAACCCGTACGCTCACACTAACCCGCGGCCTCACACGCACGCTCCCCCTAAGTCGTTGTCGGACCCTCACCTGGACCCTACACCGTCCCCGTCCCCTAACCCTAACCCTAGCCCGAAACCTAACACTAACACTTCCCCAAAGCCTGACCCTCACCCGTCCGCTAATCCTAACCTGTAGGCTAACACTAACCCGCGCCCTCACACGCACACTCCCCCTAAAGCGTTGCTGGACCGTCACATGGATCCTAAACCGTCCCCGTCCCCTAACCCTAACCCTAGCCCGAACCCTAACCCTAAGCCTTCCACGAAGCCTGACACTCTCCCGTCCCCTAATCCTAACCCGTAGGCTCACAATAAGCCGCACCCTCACACGCACGCTCCCCCTAAAGCGTTGTCTGATCCTCACATTGACCCTAAACTGTCCCCATCCCCTAACCCTAACCCTAGCCCGAACCCTAACCCTAACCCTTCCCCGAACCCTGACCCTCACCCGTCCCATAATCCTAACCCGTAGGCTCACACTAACCTGCGCCCTCACACGCACGCTCCCCTTAAAGCGTTGTCGGACCGTCACCTGGACCCTAAACCGTCCCCGTCCCCTAACCCTAACCCGATCCCTAACCCTAACACTTCCCCGAAGCCTGACCCTCACCCGTCCCCTAATCCTAACCCGTACGCTCACACTAACCCGCGCCCTCACACGCACGCTCCCTCTCAAGTGTTGTCGGACCTTCACCTGGACCCTAAACCGTCCCCGTCCCCTAACCCTAACCCTAGCCCGAACCCTAACCCTAACCCTTCCCCGAAGCCTGACCCTCACCCGTCCCCTAATCCTAACCCGTACGCTCACACTAACCCGCGCCCTCACACGCACGCTCCCCCTAAAGCATTGTCGGACCCTCACCTGGACCCTAAACCGTTCCCGTCCCCTAACCCTAACCCTAGCCCGAACCCTAACCCTAACACTTCCCCGAAGCCTGACACTCACCCGTCCCCTAATCCTAACCCGTACGCTCACACTAACCCGCGCCCTCACACGCACACTCCCCCTAAAGCGTTGTCGGACCCTCACCTGGACCCTAAACCGTCCCCGTCCCCTAACCCTAACCCTAGCCCGAAACCTAACCCTAACACTTCCCCAAAGCCTGACCCTCACCCGTCCCCTAATCCTAACCCGTACGCTAACACTAACCCGCGCCCTCACACGCACGCTCCCCCTAAAGCGATGTCGGACCCTCACCTGGACCCTAAACCGTCCCCGTCCCATAACCCTAACCCTAGACGGAACCCTAACCCTAACCCTTCCCCGAAGCCTGACCCTCACCCTTCCACTAATCCTAACCCGTACGCTAACACTAACCCACGCCCTTACACGCACACTCCCCCTAAAGCGTTGTTGGACCCTCACCTGGACCCTAAACAGTCCCCGTCCCCTAACCCTACCCCTAGCCCGAACCCTAACCCTAACCCTTCCCCGAAGCCTGACCCTCACCCGTCCCCTAATCCTAACCCGTACGCTCACATTAACTCGCGCCCTCACAAGCACGCTCCCACTAAAGCGTTGTGGGACCCTCACCTGGACCCTAAACCGTCCACGTCCCCTAACCCTAACCCTAGCCCGAAACCTAACCCTAACACTTCCCCAAAGCCTGACCCTCACCCGTCCCCTAATCCTAACCCGTAGGCTAACACTAACCCGCGCCCTCACACGCACGCTCCCCCTAAAGCGTTGTCGGACCCTCACCTGAACCCTAAACCGTCCCCGTCCCCTAACCCTAACCCTAGCCCGAACCCTAACCCTAACCCTTCCCCGAAGCCTGACCCTCACCTGTCCCCTAATCCTAACCCGTAGGCTCACACTAATCCGTGACCTCACACGCACGCTCCCCCTAAAGCGTTGTCGAACCCTCACCTGGACCCTAAACCGTCCCCGTCCCCAAACCCTAACCCTAGCCCAAACTTTAACCCTAAAACTTCGCCGAAGCCTGACCCTCACCCGTCCCCTAATCCTAACCCGTACGCTAACACTAACCCGCGCCCTCCCACGCACGCTCCCCCTAAAGCGTTGTCGGACCCTCACCTGGACCCTAAACCGTCCCCGTCCCCTAACCCTAACCCTAGCCCGAACCCTAACCCTAACCCTTCCCCGAAGCCTGACCCTCACCCGTCCCCTAATCCTAACCCGTACGCTCACACTAACCCGCGCCCTCACACGCACACTCCCCCTAAAGCGTTGTCGGACCCTCACCTGGACCCTAAACCGTCCCCGTCCCCTAACCCTAACCCTAGCCCGAAACCTAACCCTAACACTTCCCCAAAGCCTGACCCTCACCCGTCCCCTAATCCTAACCCGTACGCTAACACTAACCCGCGCCCTCACACGCACGCTCCCCCTAAAGCGATGTCGGACCCTCACCTGGACCCTAAACCGTCCCCGTCCCATAACCCTAACCCTAGACGGAACCCTAACCCTAACCCTTCCCCGAAGCCTGACCCTCACCCGTCCACTAATCCTAAACCGTACGCTAACACTAACCCACGCCCTTACACGCACACTCCCCCTAAAGCGTTGTTGGACCCTCACCTGGACCCTAAACCGTCCCCGTCCCCTAACCCTACCCCTAGCCCGAACCCTAACCCTAACCCTTCCCCGAAGCCTGACCCTCACCCGTCCCCTAATCCTAACCCGTACGCTCACATTAACCCGCGCCCTCACACGCACGCTCCCACTAAAGCGTTGTGGGACCCTCACCTGGACCCTAAACCGTGCACGTCCCCTAACCCTAACCCTAGCCCGAAACCTAACCCTAACACTTCCCCAAAGCCTGACCCTCACCCGTCCCCTAATCCTAACCCGTAGGCTAACACTAACCCGCGCCCTCACACGCACGCTCCCCCTAAAGCGTTGTCGGACCCTCACCTGAACCCAAAACCGTCCCCGTCCCCTAACCCTAACCCTAGCCCGAACCCTAACCCTAACCCTTCCCCGAAGCCTGACCCTCACCCGTCCCCTAATCCTAACCCGTAGGCTCACACTAAGCCGTGACCTCACACGCACGCTCCCTCTAAAGCGTTGTCGAACCCTCACCTGGACCCTAAACCGTCCCCGTCCCCAAACCCTAACCCTAGCCCAAACTTTAACCCTAACCCTTCCCCGAAGCCTGACCCTCACCCGTCCCCTAATCCTAACCCGTACGCTCACACTAACCCGCGGCCTCACACGCACGCTCCCCCTAAGTCGTTGTCGGACCCTCACCTGGACCCTACACCGTCCCCGTCCCCTAACCCTAACCCTAGCCCGAAACCTAACACTAACACTTCCCCAAAGCCTGACCCTCACCCGTCCGCTAATCCTAACCTGTAGGCTAACACTAACCCGCGCCCTCACACGCACACTCCCCCTAAAGCGTTGCTGGACCGTCACATGGATCCTAAACCGTCCCCGTCCCCTAACCCTAACCCTAGCCCGAACCCTAACCCTAAGCCTTCCACGAAGCCTGACACTCTCCCGTCCCCTAATCCTAACCCGTAGGCTCACAATAAGCCGCACCCTCACACGCACGCTCCCCCTAAAGCGTTGTCTGATCCTCACATTGACCCTAAACTGTCCCCATCCCCTAACCCTAACCCTAGCCCGAACCCTAACCCTAACCCTTCCCCGAACCCTGACCCTCACCCGTCCCATAATCCTAACCCGTAGGCTCACACTAACCTGCGCCCTCACACGCACGCTCCCCTTAAAGCGTTGTCGGACCGTCACCTGGACCCTAAACCGTCCCAGTCCCCTAACCCTAACCCGAACCCTAACCCTAACACTTCCCCGAAGCCTGACCCTCACCCGTCCCCTAATCCTAACCCGTACGCTCACACTAACCCGCGCCCTCACACGCACGCTCCCCCTCAAGTGTTGTCGGACCTTCACCTGGACCCTAAACCGTCCCCGTCCCCTAACCCTAACCCTAGCCCGAACCCTAACCCTAACCCTTCCCCGAAGCCTGACCCTCACCCGTCCCCTAATCCTAACCCGTACGCTCACACTAACCCGCGCCCTCACACGCACGCTCCCCCTAAAGCATTGTCGGACCCTCACCTGGACCCTAAACCGTTCCCGTCCCCTAACCCTAACCCTAGCCCGAACCCTAACCCTAACACTTCCCCGAAGCCTGACCCTCACCCGTCCCCTAATCCTAACCCGTACGCTCACACTAACCCGCGCCCTCACACGCACACTCCCCCTAAAGCGTTGTCGGACCCTCACCTGGACCCTAAACCGTCCCCGTCCCCTAACCCTAACCCTAGCCCGAAACCTAACCCTAACACTTCCCCAAAGCCTGACCCTCACCCGTCCCCTAATCCTAACCCGTACGCTAACACTAACCCGCGCCCTCACACGCACGCTCCCCCTAAAGCGATGTCGGACCCTCACCTGGACCCTAAACCGTCCCCGTCCCATAACCCTAACCCTAGACGGAACCCTAACCCTAACCCTTCCCCGAAGCCTGACCCTCACCCGTCCACTAATCCTAACCCGTACGCTAACACTAACCCACGCCCTTACACGCACTCTCCCCCTAAAGCGTTGTTGGACCCTCACCTGGACCCTAAACAGTCCCCGTCCCCTAACCCTACCCCTAGCCCGAACCCTAACCCTAACCCTTCCCCGAAGCCTGACCCTCACCCGTCCCCTAATCCTAACCCGTACGCTCACATTAACTCGCGCCCTCACAAGCACGCTCCCACTAAAGCGTTGTGGGACCCTCACCTGGACCCTAAACCGTCCACGTCCCCTAACCCTAACCCTAGCCCGAAACCTAACCCTAACACTTCCCCAAAGCCTGACCCTCACCCGTCCCCTAATCCTAACCCGTAGGCTAACACTAACCCGCGCCCTCACACGCACGCTCCCCCTAAAGCGTTGTCGGACCCTCACCTGAACCCTAAACCGTCCCCGTCCCCTAACCCTAACCCTAGCCCGAACCCTAACCCTAACCCTTCCCCGAAGCCTGACCCTCACCCGTCCCCTAATCCTAACCCGTAGGCTCACACTAAGCCGTGACCTCACACGCACGCTCCCCCTAAAGCGTTGTCGAACCCTCACCTGGACCCTAAACCGTCCCCGTCCCCAAACCCTAACCCTAGCCCAAATTTTAACCCTAAAACTTCGCCGAAGCCTGACCCTCACCCGTCCCCTAATCCTAACCCGTACGCTAACACTAACCCGCGCCCTCACACGCACGCTCCCCCTAAAGCGTTGTCGGACCCTCACCTGGACCCTAAACCGTCCCCGTCCCCTAACCCTAACCCTAGCCCGAACCCTAACCCTAACCCTTCCCCGAAGCCTGACCCTCACCCGTCCCCTAATCCTAACCCGTACGCTCACACTAACCCGCGGCCTCACACGCACGCTCCCCCTAAGTCGTTGTCGGACCCTCACCTGGACCCTAAACCGTCCCCGTCCCCTAACCCTAACCCTAGCCCGAAACCTAACCCTAACACTTCCCCAAAGCCTGACCCTCACCCGTCCCCTAATCCTAACCCGTAGGCTAACACTAACCCGCGCCCTCACACGCACGCTCCCCCTAAAGCGTTGTTGGACCGTCACCTGGATCCTAAACCGTCCCCGTCCCCTAACCCTAACCCTAGCCCGAACCCTAACCCTAAGCCTTCCCCGAAGCCTGACACTCTCCCGTCCCCTAATCCTAACCCGTAGGCTCACAATAAGCCGCGCCCTCACACGCACGCTCCCCCTAAAGCGTTGTCGAACCCTCACATTGACCCTAAACTGTCCCCGTCCCCTAACCCTAACCCTAGCCCGAACCCTAACCCTAACCCTTCCCCGAAGCCTGACCCTCACCCGTCCCATAATCCTAACACGTAGGCTCACACTAACCTGCGCCCTCACACGCATGCTCCCCTTAAAGCGTTGTCTGACCGTCACCTGGACCCTAAACCGTCCCAGTCACCTAACCCTAGCCCGAACCCTAACCCTAACACTTCCCCGAAGCCTGACCCTCACCCGTCCCCTAATCCTAACCCGTACGCTCACACTAACCCGCGCCCTCACACGCACGCTCCCCCTCAAGTGTTGTCGGACCTTCACCTGGACCCTAAACCGTCCCCGTACCCTAACCCTAACCCTAGCCCGAACCCTAACCCTAACCCTTCCCGGAAGCCTGACCCTCACCCGTCCCCTAATCCTAACCCGTAGGATCACACTAACCCGCGCCCTCACACGCACGCTCCCCCTAAAGCATTGTCGGACCCTCACCTGGACCCTAAACCGTGCCCGTCCCCTAACCCTGACCCTAGCCCGAACCCTAACCCTAACCCTTCCCCGAACCCTGACCCTCACCCGTCCCCTAATCCTAAACCGTACGCTCACACTAACCCGCGCCCTCACACGCACGCTCCCCCTAAAGCGTTGTCGGACCCTCACCTGGACCCTAAACCCTCCCCGTCCCCTAACCCTAACCCTAGCCCGAAACCTAACCCTAACACTTCCCCAAAGCCTGACCCTCACCCGTCCCCTAATCCTAACCCGTAGGCTAACACTAACCCGCGCCCTCACACGCACGCTCCCCCTAAAGCGTTGTCAGTCCGTCACCTGGATCCTAAACCGTCCCCGTCCCCTAACCCTAACCCTAGGCAGAACCCTAACCCTAACCCTTCCCCAAAGCCTGACCCTCACACGTCCCCTAATCCTAACCCGTAGGCTAACACTAACCCGCGCCCTCACACGCACGCTCCCCCTAAAGCGTTGTCGGACCCTCACTTGGACCCTAAACCGTCCCCGTCCCCTAACCCTAACCCTAGCCCGAACCCTAACCCTAACCCTTCCCCGAAGCCTGACCCTCACCCGTCCCCTAATCCTAACCAGTACGCTCACACTAACCCGCGCCCTCACACGCACGCTCCCCCTAAAGCGTTGTCGGACCCTCACCTGGACCCTAAACCGTCCCCATACCCTAACCCTAACCCTAGCCCGAACCCTAACCCTAACCCTTCCGCGAAGCCTGACCCTCACCCGTCCCCTAATCCTAACCCGTACGCTAACACTAACACGCGCCCTCACACGCACGCCCCCCTAAAGCGTTTTCGGACCCTCACCTGGACCCTAAACCATCCCCGTCCCCTAACACTAACCCTAGCCCGAACCCTAACCCTAACCCTTCCCCGAAGCCTGACCCTCACCCGTCCCCTAATCCTAACCCGTATGCTAACACTAACCCACGCCCTCACACGCACGCTCCCCCTAAAGCGTTGTCGGACCCTCACCTGGACCCTAAACCGTCCCCGTCCCCTAACCCTAACCCTAGCCCGAACCCTAACCCTAAACCTTCCCCGAAGCCTGACCCTCACCCGTCCCCTACTCCTAAACGGTACGCTAACACTAACCCGCGCCCTCACACGCACGCTCCCCCTAAAGTGTTGTCGGACCCTCACCTGGACCCTAAATCGTCCCCGTACCCTAACCCTAACCCTAGCCCGAACCCTAACCCTAACACTTCCCCGAAGCCTGACCCTCACCCGTCCCCTAATCCTAACCCGTAGGCTCACACTAACCCGCGCCCTCACATGCACGCTCCCTCTAAAGCGTTGTCGGACCCTCACCTGAACCCTAAACCGTCCCCGTCCCCTAACCCTAACCCTAGCCCGAACCCTAACCCGAACCCTTCACCGAAGCCTGACCCTCACCCGTCCCCTAATCCTAACCCGTAGGCTCACACTAACCCGCGCCCTCACACGCACGCTCCCCCTAAAGCGTTGTCGGACCCTCACCTGGACCCTAAACCGTCCCCGTCCCCTAACCCTAACCCTAGCCCGAACCCTAACCCTAACCCTTCCCCGAAGCCTGACCCTCACCCGTCCCCTAATCCTAACCCGTAGGCTCACACTAAGCCGCGCCCTCACACGCACGCTCCCCCTAAAGCGTTGTCGGACCCTCACCTGGACCCTAAACCGTCCCCGTCCCCTAACCCTAACCCTAGCCCGAACCCTAACTCTAAGCCTTCCCTGAAGCCTGACCCTCACCCGTCCCCTAATCCTAATCCGTGCGCTCACACTAACCCACACCCTCACACGCACGCTCCCGCTAAAGCGTTGTCGGACCCTCACCTGGACCCTAAACCGTCCCCGTCCCCTAACCCTAACCCTAGCCCGAACCCTAACCCTAACCCTTCCCCGAAGCCTGACCCTCACCCGTCCCCTAATCATAACCCGTAGGCTCACACTATCCCGCGCCCTCACACGCACGCTCCCCCTAAATGGTTGTCGGACCCTCACCTGGACCCTAAACCGTCCCCGTCCCCTAACCCTACCCCTAGCCCGAACCCTAACCCTAACACTTCCCCGAAGCCTGACCATCACCCGTCCCCTAATCCTAACCCGTAGGCTCACACTAACCCGCGCCCTCACACGCACGCTCCCCCTAAAGCGTTGTCGGACCCTCACCTGGACCCTAAACCGTCCCCGTCACCTAACCCGAACCCTAGCCCGAACCCTAACCCTAACCATTCCCCGAAGCCTGACCCTCACCCGTCCCCTAATCATAACCCGTAGGCTCACACTACCCGCGCCCTAACACTCACGCTCCCGCTAAAGCGTTGTCGGACCCTCACCTGGACCCTAAACCGTCCCCGTCCCCTAACCCTAACCCTAGCCCTAACCCTAACCCTAACCCTTCCCCGAAGCCTGACCCTCACCCGTCCCATAATCCTAACCCGTACGCTCACACTAACCCGCGCCCTCACACGCACGCTCCCCCTAAAGCGTTGTCGGACCCTCACCTGGACCCTAAACCGTCCCCGTACCCTAACCCTAACCCTAGCCCGAACCCTAACCCTAACCCTTCCCCGAAGCCTGACCCTCTCCCGTCCCCTAATCCTAACCCGTAGGCTCACACTAACCCGCGCCCTCACACGCACGCTCCCCCTAAAGCGTTGTCGGACCCTCACCTGGACCCTAAACCGTCCCTGTCCCCTAACCCTAACCCTAGCCCGAACCCTAACCCTAACCCTTCCCCGAAGCCTGACACTCACCCGTCCCCTAATCCTAAGCTTTACGCTACACTAACCCATGCCCTCACACGCACGCTCCCCCTAAAGCGTTGTCGGACCCTCACCTGGACCCTAAACCGTCCCCGTCCACTAACCCTAACCCTAGCCCGAACCCTAACCCTAACCCTTCCCCGAAGCCTGACCCTCACCCGTCCCCTAATCCTAACCCGTAGGCTCACACTAACCCGCGCCCTCACACGCACGCTCCCCCTAAAGCGTTTTCAGACCCTCACCTGGACCCTAAACCGTCCCCGTCCCCTAACCCTAACCCTAGCCCAACCCTAACCCTAACACTTCCCCGAAGCCTGACCCTCACCCGTCCCCTAATCCTAATCCGTACGCTAACACTAACCTGCGCCCTCATACGCATGCTCCCCCTAAAGCGTTGTCGGACCCTCACCTGGACCCTAAACCGTCCCCGTACCCTAAACCTAACCCTAGCACGAATCCTAACCCTAACACTTCCCCGAAGCCTGACCCTCACCCGTCCCCTAATCCTAACCCGTTGGCTCACACTAACCCGCGCCCTCACACGCACGCTCCCCCTAAAGCGTTGTCGGACCCTCACCTGGACCCTAAACAGTCCCCATCCCCTAACCCTAACCCTAGCCCGAACCCTAACCCTAACCCTTTCCCGAAGCCTGACCCTCACCCGTCCCCTAATCCTAACCCGTACGCTAACACTAAACCGCGCCCTCACACGCACGCTCACCCTAAAGCGTAGTCGGACCCTCACATGAACCCTAAACCGTCCCCGTCCCCTAACCCTAACCCTAGCCCGAACCCTAACCCTAAGCCTTCCCCGAAGCCTGACCCTCACCCGTCCCCTAATCCTAAACCGTACGCTAACACTAACCCACGCCCTCACACGCACGCTCCCCCTAAAGCGTTGTCGGACCCTCACCTGGACCCTAAACCGTCCCCGTCCCCTAACCCTAACCCTAGCCCGAACCCTAACCCTAACCCTTCCCCGAAGCCTGAACCTCACCCGTCCCCTAATCCTAATCCGTAGGCTCACACTAACCCGCGCCCTCACACGCACGCTCCCCCTAAAGCGTTGTCGGACCCTCACCTGGACCCTAAACCGTCCCCGTCCCCTAACCCTAACCCTAGCCCGAACCCTAACCCTAACCCTTCCCCGAAGCCTGACCCTCACACGTCCCTTAATCCTAACCCGTACGCTCACACTAACCCGCGCCCTCACATGCACGCTCCCCCTAAAGTGTTGTCGGACCCTCACCTGGACCCTAAACCGTCCCCGTCCCCTAAACCTAACCCTAGCCCGAACCCTAACCCTAACCCTTCCCCGAAGCCTGACCCTCACCCGTCCCCTAATCCTAACCCGTAGGCTCACACTAAGCCGCGCCCTCACACGCACGCTCCCCCTAAAGCGTTGTCGGACCCTCACCTGGACCCTAAACCGTCCCCATCCCCTAACCCTAACCCTAGCCCGAACCCTAACTCTAAGCCTTCCCTGAAGCCTGACCCTCACCCGTCCCCTAATCCTAACCCGTAGGCTCACACTAACCCGCGCCCTCACACGCACGCTCCCCCTAAAGCGTTGTCGGACCCTCACCTGGACCCAAAACCGTCCCCGTCCCCTAACCCTAACCCTAGCCCGAACCCTAAGCCTAACCCTTCAACGAAGCCTGACCCTCACCCGTCCCCTAATCCTAACCCGTACGCTCACACTAACACGCGCCCTCACACGCACGCTCCCCCTAAAGCGTTGTCGGACCCTCACCTGGACCCTAAACCGTCCCCGTCCCCTAACCCTAACCCTAGCCCGAAACCTAACCCTAAAACTTCCCCAAAGCCTGACCCTCACCCGTCCCCTAATCCTAACCCGTAGGCTAACACTAACCCGCGCCCTCACACGCTCGTTCCCCCTAAAGCGTTGTCAGACCGTCACCTGGATCCTAAACCGTCCCCGTCCCGTAACCCTAACCCTAGCCAGAACCTTAACCCTAACCCTTCCCCGAAGCCTGACCCTCACCCGTCCCCTAATCCTAACCCGTAGGCTCACACTAACCCGCCCCCTCACACGCACGCTCCCCCTAAAGCGTTGTCGGACCCTCACCTGGACCCTAAACCGTCCCCGTCCCCTAACCCTAACCCTAGCCCGAACCCTAACCCTAAGCCTTCCCCGAAGCCTGACACTCTCCCGTCCCCTAATCCTAACCCGTAGGCTCACAATAAGCCGCGCCCTCACACGCACGCTCCCCCTAAAGCGTTGTCGGACCCTCACATTGACCCTAAACTGTCCCCGTCCCCTAACCCTAACCCTAGCCCGAACCCTAACCCTAACCCTTCCCCGATCCCTGACCCTCACCCGTCCCATAATCCTAACCCGTAGGCTCACACTAACCCGCGCCCTCACACGCACGCTCCCCTTAAAGCGTTGTCGGACCGTCACCTGGACCCTAAACCGTCCCAGTCCCCTAACCCTAGCCCGAACCCTAACCCTAACCCTTCCCCGAAGCCTGACCCTCACCCGTCCCCTAATCCTAACCCGTAGGCTCACACTAACCCGCGCCCTCACACGCACGCTCCCCCTAAAGCGTTGTCGGACCCTCACCTGGACCCTAAACCGTCCCTGTCCCCTAACCCTAACCCTAGCCCGAACCCTAACCCTAACCCTTCCCCGAAGCCTGACACTCACCCGTCCCCTAATCCTAAGCTGTACGCTACACTAACCCATGCCCTCACACGCACGCTCCCCCTAAAGCGTTGTCGGACCCTCACCTGGACCCTAAACCGTCCCCGTCCACTAACCCTAACCCTAGCCCGAACCCTAACCCTAACCCTTCCCCGAAGCCTGACCCTCACCCGTCCACTAATCCTAACCCTTACGCTAACACTAACCCACGCCCTCACACGCACGCTCCCCCTAAAGCGTTGTCGGACCCTCACCTGGACCCTAAACCGTACCCGTCCCCTAACCCTACCCCTAGCCCGAACCCTAACCCTAACCCTTCCCCGAAGCCTGACCCTCACCCGTCCCCTAATCCTAACCCGTACGCTCACATTAACCCGCGCCCTCACACGCACGCTCCCCCTAAAGCGTTGTCGGACCCTCACCTGGACCCTAAACCGTCCCCGTCCCCTAACCCTAACCCTAGCCCGAACCCTAACCCTAACCCTTCCCCGAAGCCTGACCCTCACCCGTCCCCTAATCCTAATCCGTAGGCTCACACTAACCCGCGCCCTCACACGCACGCTCCCCCTAAAGCGTTGTCGGACCCTCACCTGGACCCTAAACCGTCCCCGTCCCCTAACCCTAACCCTAGCCCGAACCCTAACCCTAACCCTTCTTCGAAGCCTGACCCTCACACGTCCCTTAATCCTAACCCGTACGCTCACACTAACCCGCGCCCTCACATGCACGCTCCCCCTAAAGTGTTGTCGGACCCTCACCTGGACCCTAAACCGTCCCCGTCCCCTAACCCTAACCCTAGCCCGAACCCTAACCCTAACCCTTCCCCGAAGCCTGACCCTCACCCGTCCGCTAATCCTAACCCGTAGGCTCACACTAAGCCGCGCCCTCACACGCACTCTCCCCCTAAAGCGTTGTCGGACCCTCACCTGGACCCTAAACCGTCCCCGTCCCCTAACCCTAACCCTAGCCCGAACCCTAACCCTAACCCTTCCCCGAAGCCTGACCCTCACCCGGCCCCTAATCCTAACTCGTAGGCTCACACTAACCCGCGCCCTCACATGCACGCTCCCCCTAAAGCATTGTCGGACCCTCACCTGGACCCTAAACCGTCCGCGTCCCCTAACCCTAACCCTACCCCGAACCCTAAACCTAACCCTTCCCCGAACCCTGACCCTCACCCGTCCCCTAATCCTAAACCGTAGGCTCACACTAAGCCGCGCCCTCACACGCACACTCCCCCTAAAGAGTTGTCGGACACTCACCTGGACCCTAAACCGTCCCCGTTCCCTAACCCTAACCCTAGCCCGAACCCTAACCCTAACCCTTCCCCGAAGCCTGACCCTCACCCGTCGCCTAATCCTAACCTGTACACTAACACTAACCCGCGCCCTCACACGCACGCTCCCCCTAAAGCGTTGTCGGACCCTCACCTGAACCCTAAACCGTCCCCGTCACCTAACCCTAGCCCGAACCCTAACCCTAACCCTTCCCCGAAGCCTGACCCTCACCCGTCCCCTAATCCTAACCCGTAGGCTCACACTAACCCGCGCCCTCACACGCACGCTCCCCCTAAAGCGTTGTCGGACCCTCACCTGGACCCTAAACCGTCCCTGTCCCCTAACCCTAACCCTAGCCCGAACCCTAACCCTAACACTTCCCCGAAACCTGACCCTCACCCGTCCCCTAATCCTAAGCCGTACGCTAACACTAACCCGCGCCCTACACGCACGCTCCCCCTAAAGCGTTGTCGGACCCTCACCTGGACCCTAAACCGTCCCCGTCCCCTAACCCTAACCCTAGCCCGAACCCTAACCCTAAACCTTCCCCGAAGCCTGACACTCACCCGTCCGATAATCCTAACCCGTAAGCTCACACTAACCCGCGCCCTCACACGCACGCTCCCCCTAAAGCGTTGTCGGACCCTCACCTGGACCCTAAACCGTCCCCGTCCCCTAACCCTAACCATAGCCCGAACCCTAACCCTAACCCTTCCCCGAAGCCTGACCCTCACCCGTCCCATAATCCTAACCCGTACACTCACACTAACCCGCACCCTCACACGCATGCTCCCCCTAAAGCGTTGTCGGACCCTCACCTGTACCCTAAACCGTCCCCGTTCCCTAACCGTAACCCTAGCCCGAAACCTAACCCTAACACTTCCCCAAAGCCTGACCCTCACCCGTCCCCTAATCCTAACCCGTAGGCTAACACTAACCCGCGCCCTCACACGCACGCTCCCCCTAAAGCGTTGTCGGACCCTCACCTGGATCCTAAACCGTCCCCGTCCCCTAACCCTAACCCTAGCCCGAACCCTAACCCTAACCCTTCCCCGAAGCCTGACCCTCACCCGTCCCCTAATCCTAACCCGTACGCTAACACTAACCCGCGCCCTCACACGCACGCTCCCCCTAAAGCGTTGTCGGACCCTCACCTGGACCCTAAACCGTCCCCGTCCCCTAACCCTAACCCTAGCCCGAACCCTAACCCTAACCCTTCCCCGAAGCCTGACCCTCACCCGTCCCCTAATCCTAACCCGTAGGCTCACACTAACCCGCGCCCTCACACGCACGCTCCCCCTAAAGCGTTGTCGGACCCTCACCTGGACCCTAAACCGTCCCCGTCCCCTAACCCTAACCATAGCCCGAACCCTAAACCTAACCCTTCCCCGAACCCTGACCCACACCCGTCCCCTAATCCTAAACCGTAGGCTCACACTAAGCCGCTCCCTCACACGCACGCTCCCCCTAAAGAGTTGTCGGACCCTCACCTGGATCCTAAACCGTCCCCGTCCCCTAACCCTAACCCTAGCCCGAACCCTAACCCTAACCCTTCCCCGAAGCCTGACACTCACCCGTCACCTAATCCTAACCCGTAGGCTCACAATAAGCCGCGCAGTCACACGCACGCTCCCCATAAAGCGTTGTCGGACCCTCACCTGGACCCTAAACCGTCCCCGTCCCCTAACCCTAACGCTAGCCCGAACCCTAACCCTAAACCTTCCCCGAAGCCTGACCCTCACCCGTCCCCTAATCCTAACCCGTAGGCTCACACTAACCCTCGCCCTCACACGCACGCTCCCCCTAAAGCGTTTTCGGACCCTCACCTGGACCCTAAACCGTCCCCGTCCCCTAACCCTAACCCTAGCCCGAACCCTAACCCTAACCCTTCCCCGAAGCCTGACACTCACCCGTCCCCTAATCCTAACCCGTGGCCTCACACTAACCCGCGCCCTCACACGCACGTTCCCCCTAAAGCGTTGTCGAACCCTCACCTGGACCCTAAACCGTCCCCGTACCCTAACCCTAACCCTAGCCCGAACCCTAACCCTAACCCTTCCCCGAAGCCTGACCCTCACCCGTCCCCTAATCCTAACCCGTACGCTAACGCTAACCCGCGCCCTCACACGTACGATCCCCCTAAAGCGTTGTTGGACCCTCACCTGGACCCTAAACCGTCCCCGTCCCCTAACCCTAACCCTAGCCCGAACCCTAACCCTAACACTTCCCTGAAGCCTGACCCTCACCCGTCCCCTAATCCTAACCCGTACGCTAACACTAACCCGCGCCCTCACACGCACGCTCCCCCTAAAGCGTTTTCGGACCCTCACCTGGACCCTAAACCGTCCCCGTCCCCTAACCCTAACCCTAGCCCGAACCCTAACCCTAACCCTTCCCCGAAGCCTGACCCTCACCCGTCCCCTAATCCTAACACGTACGCTCACACTAACCCGCGCCCTCACACGCACGCTCCCCCTAAATCGTTGTCGGACCCTCACCTGTACCCTAAACCGTCCCCGTCCCCTAACCCTAACCCTAGCCCGAACCCTAACCCTAACCCTTCCCCGAACCCTGACCCTCACCCGTCCCCTAATCCTAACCCGTACGCTCACACTAACCCGCGCCCTCACACGCACGCTCCCCCTAAAGCGTTGTCGGACCCTCACCTGGACCCTAAACCGTCCCCGTCCCCTAACCCTAACCCTAGCCCGAACCCTAACCCTAACCCTTCCCCGAAGCCTGACCCTCACCCGTCCCCTAATCCTAACCCGTAGGCTCACAATAAGCCGCGCCCTCACACGCACGCTCCCCCTAAAGCGTTGTCGGACCCTCACCTGGACCCTAAACCGTCCCCGTCCCCTAACCCTAACCCTAGCCCGAACCCTAACCTAACACTTCCCCGAAGCCTGACCCTCACCCGTCCCCTAATCCTAACCCGTAGGCTCACACTAACACGCGCCCTCACACGCACGCTCCCCTTGAAGCGTTGTCGGACCCTCACCTGGACCCTAAACCGTCCCAGTCCCCTAACCCTAGCCGGAACCCTAACCCTAACACTTCCCCGAAGCCTGACCCTCACCCGTCCCCTAATCCTAACGCGTAGGCTCACACTAAGCCACGCCCTCACATGCACGCTCCACCTAAAGCGTTGTCGAACCCTCACCTGAACCTTAAACCTTCCCCGTCCCCTAACCCTAACCCTCGCCCGAACCCTAACCCTAACCCTTCCCCGAAGCCTGACCCTCACCTGTCCCCTAATCCTAACCCGTAGGCTCACACTAACCTGCGCCCTCACACGCACGCTCCCCCTAAAGCGTTGTCGGACCCTCACCTGGACCCTAAACCGTCCCTGTCCCCTAACCCTATCCCTAGCCTGAACCCTAACCCTAACACTTCCCCGAAGCCTGACCCTCACCCGTCCCCTAATCCTAAGCCGTACGTTAACACTAACCCGTGCCCTCACACACACGCTCCCCCTAAAGCGTTGTCGGACCCTCACCTGGACCCTAAACCGTCCCCGTCCCCTAACCCTAACCCTAGCCCGAACCCTAACCCTAAATCTTCCCCGAAGCCTGACCCTCACCCGTCCCCTAATCCTAACCCGTAGGCTCACACTAACCCGCGCCCTCACACGCACGCTCCCCCTAAAGCGTTGTCGGACCCTCACCTGGACCCTAAACCGTCCCCGTCCCCTAACCCTAACCCTAGCCCGAACCCTAACCCTAACCCTTCCCCGAACCCTGACCCTCACCCGTCCCCTAATCCTAACCCGTACGCTCACACTAACCTGCGCCCTCACACGCACGCTCCCCCTAAAGCGTTGTCGGACCCTCACCTGGACCCTAAACCGTCCCCGTCCCCTAACCCTAACCCTAGTCCGAACCCTAACCCTAAACCTTACCCGAAGCCTGACCCTCACCCGTCCCCTAATCCTAACCCGTACGCTCACACTAACCCGCGCCCTCACATGCACGCTCCCCCTAAAGTGTTGTCGGACCCTCACCTGGACCCTAAACCGTCCCCGTCCCCTAACCCTAACCCTAGCCCGAACCCTAACCCTAACCCTTCCCCGAAGCCTGACCCTCACCCGTCCGCTAATCCTAACCCATAGGCTCACACTAAGCCGCGCCCTCACACGCACTCTCCCCCTAAAGCGTTGTCGGACCCTCACCTGGACCCTAAACCGTCCCCGTCCCCTAACCCTAACCCTAGCCCGAACCCTAACCCTAACCCTTCCCCGAAGCCTGACCCTCACCCGGCCCCTAATCCTAACTCGTAGGCTCACACTAACCCGCGCCCTCACATGCACGCTCCCCCTAAAGCATTGTCGGACCCTCACCTGGACCCTAAACCGTCCGCGTCCCCTAACCCTAACCCTACCCCGAACCCTAAACCTAACCCTTCCCCGAACCCTGACCCTCACCCGTCCCCTAATCCTAAACCGTAGGCTCACACTAAGCCGCGCCCTCACACGCACACTCCCCCTAAAGAGTTGTCGGACACTCACCTGGACCCTAAACCGTCCCCGTTCCCTAACCCTAACCCTAGCCCGAACCCTAACCCTAACCCTTCCCCGAAGCCTGACCCTCACCCGTCGCCTAATCCTAACCTGTACACTAACACTAACCCGCGCCCTCACACGCACGCTCCCCCTAAAGCGTTGTCGGACCCTCACCTGAACCCTAAACCGTCCCCGTCACCTAACCCTAGCCCGAACCCTAACCCTAACCCTTCCCCGAAGCCTGACCCTCACCCGTCCCCTAATCCTAACCCGTAGGCTCACACTAACCCGCGCCCTCACACGCACGCTCCCCCTAAAGCGTTGTCGGACCCTCACCTGGACCCTAAACCGTCCCTGTCCCCTAACCCTAACCCTAGCCCGAACCCTAACCCTAACACTTCCCCGAAACCTGACCCTCACCCGTCCCCTAATCCTAAGCCGTACGCTAACACTAACCCGCGCCCTACACGCACGCTCCCCCTAAAGCGTTGTCGGACCCTCACCTGGACCCTAAACCGTCCCCGTCCCCTAACCCTAACCCTAGCCCGAACCCTAACCCTAAACCTTCCCCGAAGCCTGACACTCACCCGTCCGATAATCCTAACCCGTAAGCTCACACTAACCCGCGCCCTCACACGCACGCTCCCCCTAAAGCGTTGTCGGACCCTCACCTGGACCCTAAACCGTCCCCGTCCCCTAACCCTAACCATAGCCCGAACCCTAACCCTAACCCTTCCCCGAAGCCTGACCCTCACCCGTCCCATAATCCTAACCCGTACACTCACACTAACCCGCACCCTCACACGCATGCTCCCCCTAAAGCGTTGTCGGACCCTCACCTGTACCCTAAACCGTCCCCGTTCCCTAACCGTAACCCTAGCCCGAAACCTAACCCTAACACTTCCCCAAAGCCTGACCCTCACCCGTCCCCTAATCCTAACCCGTAGGCTAACACTAACCCGCGCCCTCACACGCACGCTCCCCCTAAAGCGTTGTCGGACCCTCACCTGGATCCTAAACCGTCCCCGTCCCCTAACCCTAACCCTAGCCCGAACCCTAACCCTAACCCTTCCCCGAAGCCTGACCCTCACCCGTCCCCTAATCCTAACCCGTACGCTAACACTAACCCGCGCCCTCACACGCACGCTCCCCCTAAAGCGTTGTCGGACCCTCACCTGGACCCTAAACCGTCCCCGTCCCCTAACCCTAACCCTAGCCCGAACCCTAACCCTAACCCTTCCCCGAAGCCTGACCCTCACCCGTCCCCTAATCCTAACCCGTAGGCTCACACTAACCCGCGCCCTCACATGCACGCTCCCCCTAAAGCGTTGTCGGACCCTCACCTGGACCCTAAACCGTCCCCGTCCCCTAACCCTAACCATAGCCCGAACCCTAAACCTAACCCTTCCCCGAACCCTGACCCACACCCGTCCCCTAATCCTAAACCGTAGGCTCACACTAAGCCGCTCCCTCACACGCACGCTCCCCCTAAAGAGTTGTCGGACCCTCACCTGGATCCTAAACCGTCCCCGTCCCCTAACCCTAACCCTAGCCCGAACCCTAACCCTAACCCTTCCCCGAAGCCTGACACTCACCCGTCACCTAATCCTAACCCGTAGGCTCACAATAAGCCGCGCAGTCACACGCACGCTCCCCATAAAGCGTTGTCGGACCCTCACCTGGACCCTAAACCGTCCCCGTCCCCTAACCCTAACGCTAGCCCGAACCCTAACCCTAAACCTTCCCCGAAGCCTGACCCTCACCCGTCCCCTAATCCTAACCCGTAGGCTCACACTAACCCTCGCCCTCACACGCACGCTCCCCCTAAAGCGTTTTCGGACCCTCACCTGGACCCTAAACCGTCCCCGTCCCCTAACCCTAACCCTAGCCCGAACCCTAACCCTAACCCTTCCCCGAAGCCTGACACTCACCCGTCCCCTAATCCTAACCCGTGGCCTCACACTAACCCGCGCCCTCACACGCACGTTCCCCCTAAAGCGTTGTCGAACCCTCACCTGGACCCTAAACCGTCCCCGTACCCTAACCCTAACCCTAGCCCGAACCCTAACCCTAACCCTTCCCCGAAGCCTGACCCTCACCCGTCCCCTAATCCTAACCCGTACGCTAACGCTAACCCGCGCCCTCACACGTACGATCCCCCTAAAGCGTTGTTGGACCCTCACCTGGACCCTAAACCGTCCCCGTCCCCTAACCCTAACCCTAGCCCGAACCCTAACCCTAACACTTCCCTGAAGCCTGACCCTCACCCGTCCCCTAATCCTAACCCGTACGCTAACACTAACCCGCGCCCTCACACGCACGCTCCCCCTAAAGCGTTTTCGGACCCTCACCTGGACCCTAAACCGTCCCCGTCCCCTAACCCTAACCCTAGCCCGAACCCTAACCCTAACCCTTCCCCGAAGCCTGACCCTCACCCGTCCCCTAATCCTAACACGTACGCTCACACTAACCCGCGCCCTCACACGCACGCTCCCCCTAAATCGTTGTCGGACCCTCACCTGTACCCTAAACCGTCCCCGTCCCCTAACCCTAACCCTAGCCCGAACCCTAACCCTAACCCTTCCCCGAACCCTGACCCTCACCCGTCCCCTAATCCTAACCCGTACGCTCACACTAACCCGCGCCCTCACACGCACGCTCCCCCTAAAGCGTTGTCGGACCCTCACCTGGACCCTAAACCGTCCCCGTCCCCTAACCCTAACCCTAGCCCGAACCCTAACCCTAACCCTTCCCCGAAGCCTGACCCTCACCCGTCCCCTAATCCTAACCCGTAGGCTCACAATAAGCCGCGCCCTCACACGCACGCTCCCCCTAAAGCGTTGTCGGACCCTCACCTGGACCCTAAACCGTCCCCGTCCCCTAACCCTAACCCTAGCCCGAACCCTAACCTAACACTTCCCCGAAGCCTGACCCTCACCCGTCCCCTAATCCTAACCCGTAGGCTCACACTAACACGCGCCCTCACACGCACGCTCCCCTTGAAGCGTTGTCGGACCCTCACCTGGACCCTAAACCGTCCCAGTCCCCTAACCCTAGCCGGAACCCTAACCCTAACACTTCCCCGAAGCCTGACCCTCACCCGTCCCCTAATCCTAACGCGTAGGCTCACACTAAGCCACGCCCTCACATGCACGCTCCACCTAAAGCGTTGTCGAACCCTCACCTGGACCTTAAACCTTCCCCGTCCCCTAACCCTAACCCTCGCCCGAACCCTAACCCTAACCCTTCCCCGAAGCCTGACCCTCACCTGTCCCCTAATCCTAACCCGTAGGCTCACACTAACCTGCGCCCTCACACGCACGCTCCCCCTAAAGCGTTGTCGGACCCTCACCTGGACCCTAAACCGTCCCTGTCCCCTAACCCTATCCCTAGCCTGAACCCTAACCCTAACACTTCCCCGAAGCCTGACCCTCACCCGTCCCCTAATCCTAAGCCGTACGTTAACACTAACCCGTGCCCTCACACACACGCTCCCCCTAAAGCGTTGTCGGACCCTCACCTGGACCCTAAACCGTCCCCGTCCCCTAACCCTAACCCTAGCCCGAACCCTAACCCTAAATCTTCCCCGAAGCCTGACCCTCACCCGTCCCCTAATCCTAACCCGTAGGCTCACACTAACCCGCGCCCTCACACGCACGCTCCCCCTAAAGCGTTGTCGGACCCTCACCTGGACCCTAAACCGTCCCCGTCCCCTAACCCTAACCCTAGCCCGAACCCTAACCCTAACCCTTCCCCGAACCCTGACCCTCACCCGTCCCCTAATCCTAACCCGTACGCTCACACTAACCTGCGCCCTCACACGCACGCTCCCCCTAAAGCGTTGTCGGACCCTCACCTGGACCCTAAACCGTCCCCGTCCCCTAACCCTAACCCTAGTCCGAACCCTAACCCTAAACCTTACCCGAAGCCTGACCCTCACCCGTCCCCTAATCCTAACCCGTACGCTAACACTAACACGCGCCCTCACACGCACGCTCCCCTTAAAGCGTTGTCAGACCCTCACCTGGACCCTAAACCGTCCCCGTCCCCTAACCCTAACCCTAGCCCGGAACCTAACCCTAACACTTCCCCAAAGCCTGACCCTCACCCGTCCCCTAATCCTAACCCGTAGGCTAACACTAACCCGCGCCCTCACACGCACGCTCCCCCTAAAGCGTTTTTGGACCATCACCTGGATCCTAAACCGTCCCCGTCCCCTAACCCTAACCCTAGCCTGAACCCTAACCCTAACCCTTCCCCGAAGCCTGACCCTCCCCCGTCCCCTAATCCTAACCAGTAGGCTCACACTAACCCGTGCCCTCACACGCACGCTCCCCCTGAAGCGTTGTCGGACCCTCACCTGGACCCTAAACCGTCCCCGTCCCCTAACCCTAACCCTAGCCGAAACACTAACCCTAACCCTTCCCCGAAGCCTGACCCTCACACGTCCCCTAATCCTATCCCGTAGGCTCACACTAAACAGCGCCCTCACACGCACGCTCCCCCTAAAGGGTTGTCGGACCCTCACCTGGACCCTAAACCGTCCCAGTCCCCTAACCCTAGCCCGAACCCTAACCCTAACACTTCCCCGAAACCTGACCCTCACCCGTCCCCTAATCCTAACCCGTACGCTAACACTAACCCGCTCCCTCACACGCACGCTCCCCCTGAAGCGTTGTCGGACCCTCACCTGGACCCTAAACCGTCCCTGTCCCCTAACCCTAACCCTCGCCCGAACCCTAACCATAACACTTCCCCGAAGCCTGACATTCACCCGTCCCCTAATCCTAACCCGTACGCTAACACTAACCCACGCCCTCACACGCACGCTCCCCCTAAAGCGTTGTCGGACCCTCACCTGGACCCTAAACCATCCCTGTACCCTAACACTAACCCTAGTCCGACCCTAACCCTAACCCTTTCCCGAAGCCTGACCCTCACCCGTCCCCTAATCCTAACCCGTAGGCTCACACTAACCCGCGCCCTCACACGCACATTCCCCCTAAAGCGTTGTCGGACCCTCACCTGGACCCTAAACCGTCCCCGTCCCCGTCCCCTAACCCTAGCCCGAACCCTAACCCTAACCCTTCCCCGAAGCCTGACCCTCACCCGTTCGCTAATCCTAACCCGTACGCTCACACTAACCCGTGCCCTCACACGCACGCTCCCCCTAAAGCGTTGTCGGACCCTCACCTGGACCCTAAACCGTCCCCGTCCCCTAACACTAACCCTAGCCCGGAACCTAACCCTAACACTTCCCCAAAGCCTGACCTTCACCCGTCCCCTAATCCTAACCCGTAGGCTAACACTAACCCGCGCCCTCAAACGCACGCTCCCCCTAAAGCGTTTTTGGACCCTCACCTGGACCCTAAACCGTCCCCGTCCCCGTCCCCTATCCCTAGCCCGAACCCTAACCCTAACACTTTCCCGAAGCCTGACCCTCACCCGTCCCCTAATCCTAACCCGTAGGCTCACAATAAGCCGCGCCCTCACACGCACGTTCCCCCTAAAGCGTTGTCGGACCCTAACCTGGACCCTAAACCGTCCCCATCCCCTAACCCTAACCCTAGCCGAAACACTAACCCTAACCCTTCCCCGAAGCCTGACCCTCACACGTCCCCTAATCCTAACCCGAAGGCTCACACTAAACCGCGCCCTCACACGCACGCTCCCCCTAAAGCGTTGTCGGACCCTCACCTGGACCCTAAACCGTCCCAGTCCCCTAACCCTAGCCCGAACCCTAACCCTAACACTTCCCCGAAACCTGACCCTCACCCGTCCCCTAATCCTAACCCGTACGCTAACACTAACCCGCTCCCTCACACGCACGCTCCCCCTGAAGCGTTGTCGGACCCTCACCTGGACCCTAAACCGTCCCCGTCCCCTAACCCTAACCCTCGCCCGAACCCTAACCATAACACTTCCCCGAAGCCTGACCCTCACCCGTCCCCTAATCCTAACCCGTACGCTAACACTAACCCACGCCCTCACACGCACGTTCCCCCTAAAGCGTTGTCGGACCCTCACCTGGACCCTAAACCATCCCTGTACCCTAGCCCTAACCCTAGCCCGAACCCTAACCCTAACCCTTCCCCGAAGCCTGACCCTCACCCGTCCCCTAATCCTAACCCGTAGGCTCACACTAACCCGCGCCCTCACACGCACGCTCCCCTTAAAGCGTTGTCGGACCCTCACCTGGACCCTAAACCGTCCCCATCCCCTAACCCTAACCCTAGCCCGAACCCTAACCCTAACACTTCCCCGAAGCCTGACACTCACCCGTCCCCTAATCCTAACCCGTGGGCTCACAGTAACCCGCGCCCTCACACGCACGTTCCCCCTAAAGCGTTGTAGGACCCTCACCTGGACCCTAAACCGTCCCCGTACCCTAACCCTAACCCTAGCCCGAACCCTAACCCTAACACTTCCCCGAAGCCTGACCCTCACCCGTCCCCTAATCCTAACCCGTACGCTAACACTAACCCGCGCCCTCACACGCACGCTCCCCCTAAATCGTTGTCGGACCCTCACCTGGACCCTAAACCGTCCCCGTCCCCTAACCCTAACCCTAGCCCGAACCCTAAACCTAACCCTTCCCCGAAGCCTGACCCTCACCCGTCCCCTAATCCTCACCCGTAAGCTAACACTAACCCACGCCCTCACACGCACGCTCCCCCTAAAGCGATGTCGGACCCTCACCTGGACCCTAAACCGTCCCCGTCCCCTAACCCTAACCCTAGCCCGAACCCTAACCCTAACCCTTCCCCGAAGCCTGACCCTCACCCGTCCCATAATCCTAACCCGTACGCTAACACTAACCCACGCCCTCACACACACGCTCCCCCTAAAGCGTTTTCGGACCCTCACCTGGACCCTAAACCGTCCCCGTCCCCTAACCCTAACCCTAGCCCGAACCCTAACCCTAACACTTCCCCGAAGCCTGACCCTCACCCGTCCCCTAATCCTAACCTGTACGCTCAAACTACCCGCGCCCTCACACTCACGCTCCCGCTAAAGCGTTGTCGGACCCTCACCTGGACCCTAAACCGTCCCCGTCCCCGTCCCCTAACCCTAGGCCGAACCCTAACCCTAACCCTTCCCCGAAGCCTGACCCTCACCCGTCCCCTAATCCTAACCCGTACGCTCACACTAACCCGTGCCCTCACACGCACGCTGCCCCTAAAGCGTTGTCGGACCCTCACCTGGACCCTAAACCGTCCCCGTCCCCTAACCCTAACCCTAGCCCGAACCCTAACCCTAAACCTTCCCCGAAGCCTGACCCTCACCCGTCCCCTAATCCTAACCCGTACGCTCACAGTAACCCGCGCCCTCACACGCACGCTCCCCCTTAATCGTTGTCGGACCCTCACCTGGACCCTAAACCGTCCCCGTCCCTAACTCTAACCCTAGCCCGAACCCTGACACTAACCCTTCCCCGAACCCTGACCCTCACCCGTCCCCTAATCCTAACCCGTAGGCTGACAATAAGCCGCGCCCTCACATGCACGCTCCCCCTAAAGCGTTGTCGGACCCTCACCTGGACCCTAAACCGTCCCCGTACCCTAACCCTAACCCTAGCCCGAACCCTAACCCTAACACTTCCCCGAAGCCTGACCCTCACCCGTCCCCTAATCCTAACCCATAGTCTCACAGTAACACGCACCCTCACACGCACGCTCCCCTTAAAGCGTTGTCGGACCCTCACCTCGACCCTAAACCGTCCCAGTCCCCTAACCCTAGCCCGAACCCTAACCCTAACACTTCCCCGAAGCCTGACCCTCACCCGTCCCCTAATCCTAACGCGTAGGCTCACACTAAGCCACGCCCTCACATGCACGCTCCCCCTAAAGCGTTGTCGGACCCTCACCTGGACCCTAAACCGTCCCCGTCCCCTAACCCTAACCCTAGCCCGAACCCTAACCCTAACCCTTCCCCGAAGCCTGACCCTCACCCGTCCCCTAATCCTAACCCGTAGGCTCACACTAACCCGCGCCCTCACACGCACTCTCCCCCTAAAGCGTTGTCGGACCCTCACCTGGACCCTAAACCGTCCCCGTCCCCTAACCCTAACCCTAACACGAACCATAACCCTAACACTTCCCCGAAGCCTGACCCTCACCCGTCCCCTAATCCTAACCCGTACGCTCACACTAACCCGTGCCCTCACACGCACGCTCCCCCTAAAGCATTGTCGGACCCTCACCTGAACCCTAAACCGTCCCCGTACCCTAACCCTAACCCTAGTCCGAACCCTAACCCTAACCCTTCCCCGAATCCTGACCCTCACCCGTCCCCTAATCCTAACCCGTACGCTCACACTAACCCGCGCCCTCACACGCACGCTCCCCCTAAAGCGTTGTCGGACCCTCACCTGGACCCTAAACCGTCCCCATCCCCTAACCCTAACCCTAGACCGAACCCTAACCCTAACCCTTCCCCGAAGCCTGACCCTCACCCGTCCCCTAATCCTAACCCGTAGGCTCACAATAAGCCGCGCCCTCACACGCACGCTCCCCCTAAAGCGTTGTCGGACCCTCACCTGGACCCTAAACCGTCCCCGTACCCTAACCCTAACCCTAGCCCGAACCCTAACCCTAACACTTCCCCGAAGCCTGACCCTCACCCGTCCCCTAATCCTAACCCGTAGGCTCACACTAACACGCGCCCTCACACGCACGCTCCCCTTAAAGCGTTGTCGGACCCTCACCTGGACCCTAAACCGTCCCAGTCCCCTAACCCTAGCCCGAACCCTAAACCTAACACTTCCCCGAAGCCTGACCCTAACCCGTCCCCTAATCCTAACGCGTAGGCTCACACTAAGCCACGCCCTCACATGCACGCTCCCCCTAAAGCGTTGTCGAACCCTCACCTGGACCCTAAACTGTCCCCGTCCCCTAACCCTAACCCTAGCCCGAACCCTAACCCTAACCCTTCCCCGAAGCCTGACCCTCACCCGTCCCCTAATCCTAACCCGTAGGCTCACACTAACCTGCGCCCTACACGCACGCTCCCCCTAAAGCGTTGTCGGACCCTCACCTGGACCCTAAACCGTCCCTGTCCCCTAACCCTAACCCTAGCCCGAACCCTAACCCTAACACTTCCCCGAAGCCTGACCCTCACCCGTCCCCTAATCGTAAACCGTAGGCTCACACTAGCCTGCGCCCTCACACGCACGCTCCCCCTAAAGTGTTGTCGGACCCTCACCTGGACCCTAAACCGTCCCCGTCCCCTAACCCTAACCCTAGCCCGAACCCTAAACCTAACCCTTCCCCGAAGCCTGACTCTCACCCGTCCCCTAATCCTAACCCGTACGCTAACACTAACCCGTGCCCTCACACGCACGCTCCCCCTAAATCATTGTCGGACACTCACCTGGACCCTAAAACCTCCCCTAACCCTAACCCTAACCCTAGCCCGAACCCTAAACCTAACCCTTCCCCGAAGCCTGACTCTCACCCGTCCCCTAATCCTAACCCGTACGCTAACACTAACCCGTGCCCTCACACGCACGCTCCCCCTAAATCATTGTCGGACACTCACCTGGACCCTAAAACCTCCCCTAACCCTAACCCTAACCCTAGCCCGAACCCTAACCGTAACCCTTCCCCGAAGCCTGACCCTCACCCGTCCCCTAATCCTAACCCGTAGGCTCACACTAACCCGTGCCCTCACACGCACGCTTCCCCTAAAGCGTTGTTGGACTCTCACTTGGACACTAAACCGTCCCAGTCCCCTAACCCTAACCCTAGCCCGAACCCTAACCCTAACCCTTCCCCGAAGCCTGACCCTCACCTGTCCCCTAATCCTAACCCGTACGGTCACACTAACCCGCGCCCTCACACGCACGCTCCCCCTAAAGCATTGTCGGACCCTCACCCGTACCCTAAACCTTCCTCGTTCCCTAACCCTAACCCTAGCCCGAACCCTAACCCTAACCCTTCCCCGAAGCCTGACCCTCACCCGTCCCCTAATCCTAAGCCGTACGCTAACACTAACCCGCGCCCTCACACGCACGCTCCCCCTAAAGCATTTTCGGACTCTCACCCGGAACCTAAACCGTCCCCGTCCCCTAACCCTAACCGTAGCCCGAACCCTAACACTTACCCTTCCCCGAAGCCTGACCCTCACCCGTCCCCTAATCCTAACCCGTACGCTAACATTAACCCGCGCCCTCACACGCACGCTACCCCTAAAGCATTGTCGGACCCTCACCTGGACCCTAAACCGTTCCCGTCCCCTAACACTAACCCTAGCCCGAACCCTAACCCTAACCCTTCCCCGAAGCCTGACCCTCACCCGTCCCCTAATCCTAACCCGTAGGCTCACACTAACCCGCGCCCTCACACGCACGCTCCCCCTAAAGCGTTGTCGGACCCTCACCTGGACCCTAAACCGTCCCTGTCCCCTAACCCTAACCCTAGCCCGAACCCTAACCCTAACACTTCCCCGAAACCTGACCCTCACCCGTCCCCTAATCCTAAGCCGTACGCTAACACTAACCCGCGCCCTACACGCACGCTCCCCCTAAAGCGTTGTCGGACCCTCACCTGGACCCTAAACCGTCCCCGTCCCCTAACCCTAACCCTAGCCCGAACCCTAACCCTAAACCTTCCCCGAAGCCTGACACTCACCCGTCCGATAATCCTAACCCGTAAGCTCACACTAACCCGCGCCCTCACACGCACGCTCCCCCTAAAGCGTTGTCGGACCCTCACCTGGACCCTAAACCGTCCCCGTCCCCTAACCCTAACCATAGCCCGAACCCTAACCCTAACCCTTCCCCGAAGCCTGACCCTCACCCGTCCCATAATCCTAACCCGTACACTCACACTAACCCGCACCCTCACACGCATGCTCCCCCTAAAGCGTTGTCGGACCCTCACCTGTACCCTAAACCGTCCCCGTTCCCTAACCGTAACCCTAGCCCGAAACCTAACCCTAACACTTCCCCAAAGCCTGACCCTCACCCGTCCCCTAATCCTAACCCGTAGGCTAACACTAACCCGCGCCCTCACACGCACGCTCCCCCTAAAGCGTTGTCGGACCCTCACCTGGATCCTAAACCGTCCCCGTCCCCTAACCCTAACCCTAGCCCGAACCCTAACCCTAACCCTTCCCCGAAGCCTGACCCTCACCCGTCCCCTAATCCTAACCCGTACGCTAACACTAACCCGCGCCCTCACACGCACGCTCCCCCTAAAGCGTTGTCGGACCCTCACCTGGACCCTAAACCGTCCCCGTCCCCTAACCCTAACCCTAGCCCGAACCCTAACCCTAACCCTTCCCCGAAGCCTGACCCTCACCCGTCCCCTAATCCTAACCCGTAGGCTCACACTAACCCGCGCCCTCACACGCACGCTCCCCCTAAAGCGTTGTCGGACCCTCACCTGGACCCTAAACCGTCCCCGTCCCCTAACCCTAACCATAGCCCGAACCCTAAACCTAACCCTTCCCCGAACCCTGACCCACACCCGTCCCCTAATCCTAAACCGTAGGCTCACACTAAGCCGCTCCCTCACACGCACGCTCCCCCTAAAGAGTTGTCGGACCCTCACCTGGATCCTAAACCGTCCCCGTCCCCTAACCCTAACCCTAGCCCGAACCCTAACCCTAACCCTTCCCCGAAGCCTGACACTCACCCGTCACCTAATCCTAACCCGTAGGCTCACAATAAGCCGCGCAGTCACACGCACGCTCCCCATAAAGCGTTGTCGGACCCTCACCTGGACCCTAAACCGTCCCCGTCCCCTAACCCTAACGCTAGCCCGAACCCTAACCCTAAACCTTCCCCGAAGCCTGACCCTCACCCGTCCCCTAATCCTAACCCGTAGGCTCACACTAACCCTCGCCCTCACACGCACGCTCCCCCTAAAGCGTTTTCGGACCCTCACCTGGACCCTAAACCGTCCCCGTCCCCTAACCCTAACCCTAGCCCGAACCCTAACCCTAACCCTTCCCCGAAGCCTGACACTCACCCGTCCCCTAATCCTAACCCGTGGCCTCACACTAACCCGCGCCCTCACACGCACGTTCCCCCTAAAGCGTTGTCGAACCCTCACCTGGACCCTAAACCGTCCCCGTACCCTAACCCTAACCCTAGCCCGAACCCTAACCCTAACCCTTCCCCGAAGCCTGACCCTCACCCGTCCCCTAATCCTAACCCGTACGCTAACGCTAACCCGCGCCCTCACACGTACGATCCCCCTAAAGCGTTGTTGGACCCTCACCTGGACCCTAAACCGTCCCCGTCCCCTAACCCTAACCCTAGCCCGAACCCTAACCCTAACACTTCCCTGAAGCCTGACCCTCACCCGTCCCCTAATCCTAACCCGTACGCTAACACTAACCCGCGCCCTCACACGCACGCTCCCCCTAAAGCGTTTTCGGACCCTCACCTGGACCCTAAACCGTCCCCGTCCCCTAACCCTAACCCTAGCCCGAACCCTAACCCTAACCCTTCCCCGAAGCCTGACCCTCACCCGTCCCCTAATCCTAACACGTACGCTCACACTAACCCGCGCCCTCACACGCACGCTCCCCCTAAATCGTTGTCGGACCCTCACCTGTACCCTAAACCGTCCCCGTCCCCTAACCCTAACCCTAGCCCGAACCCTAACCCTAACCCTTCCCCGAACCCTGACCCTCACCCGTCCCCTAATCCTAACCCGTACGCTCACACTAACCCGCGCCCTCACACGCACGCTCCCCCTAAAGCGTTGTCGGACCCTCACCTGGACCCTAAACCGTCCCCGTCCCCTAACCCTAACCCTAGCCCGAACCCTAACCCTAACCCTTCCCCGAAGCCTGACCCTCACCCGTCCCCTAATCCTAACCCGTAGGCTCACAATAAGCCGCGCCCTCACACGCACGCTCCCCCTAAAGCGTTGTCGGACCCTCACCTGGACCCTAAACCGTCCCCGTCCCCTAACCCTAACCCTAGCCCGAACCCTAACCTAACACTTCCCCGAAGCCTGACCCTCACCCGTCCCCTAATCCTAACCCGTAGGCTCACACTAACACGCGCCCTCACACGCACGCTCCCCTTGAAGCGTTGTCGGACCCTCACCTGGACCCTAAACCGTCCCAGTCCCCTAACCCTAGCCGGAACCCTAACCCTAACACTTCCCCGAAGCCTGACCCTCACCCGTCCCCTAATCCTAACGCGTAGGCTCACACTAAGCCACGCCCTCACATGCACGCTCCACCTAAAGCGTTGTCGAACCCTCACCTGAACCTTAAACCTTCCCCGTCCCCTAACCCTAACCCTCGCCCGAACCCTAACCCTAACCCTTCCCCGAAGCCTGACCCTCACCTGTCCCCTAATCCTAACCCGTAGGCTCACACTAACCTGCGCCCTCACACGCACGCTCCCCCTAAAGCGTTGTCGGACCCTCACCTGGACCCTAAACCGTCCCTGTCCCCTAACCCTATCCCTAGCCTGAACCCTAACCCTAACACTTCCCCGAAGCCTGACCCTCACCCGTCCCCTAATCCTAAGCCGTACGTTAACACTAACCCGTGCCCTCACACACACGCTCCCCCTAAAGCGTTGTCGGACCCTCACCTGGACCCTAAACCGTCCCCGTCCCCTAACCCTAACCCTAGCCCGAACCCTAACCCTAAATCTTCCCCGAAGCCTGACCCTCACCCGTCCCCTAATCCTAACCCGTAGGCTCACACTAACCCGCGCCCTCACACGCACGCTCCCCCTAAAGCGTTGTCGGACCCTCACCTGGACCCTAAACCGTCCCCGTCCCCTAACCCTAACCCTAGCCCGAACCCTAACCCTAACCCTTCCCCGAACCCTGACCCTCACCCGTCCCCTAATCCTAACCCGTACGCTCACACTAACCTGCGCCCTCACACGCACGCTCCCCCTAAAGCGTTGTCGGACCCTCACCTGGACCCTAAACCGTCCCCGTCCCCTAACCCTAACCCTAGTCCGAACCCTAACCCTAAACCTTACCCGAAGCCTGACCCTCACCCGTCCCCTAATCCTAACCCGTACGCTCACACTAACCCGCGCCCTCACATGCACGCTCCCCCTAAAGTGTTGTCGGACCCTCACCTGGACCCTAAACCGTCCCCGTCCCCTAACCCTAACCCTAGCCCGAACCCTAACCCTAACCCTTCCCCGAAGCCTGACCCTCACCCGTCCGCTAATCCTAACCCATAGGCTCACACTAAGCCGCGCCCTCACACGCACTCTCCCCCTAAAGCGTTGTCGGACCCTCACCTGGACCCTAAACCGTCCCCGTCCCCTAACCCTAACCCTAGCCCGAACCCTAACCCTAACCCTTCCCCGAAGCCTGACCCTCACCCGGCCCCTAATCCTAACTCGTAGGCTCACACTAACCCGCGCCCTCACATGCACGCTCCCCCTAAAGCATTGTCGGACCCTCACCTGGACCCTAAACCGTCCGCGTCCCCTAACCCTAACCCTACCCCGAACCCTAAACCTAACCCTTCCCCGAACCCTGACCCTCACCCGTCCCCTAATCCTAAACCGTAGGCTCACACTAAGCCGCGCCCTCACACGCACACTCCCCCTAAAGAGTTGTCGGACACTCACCTGGACCCTAAACCGTCCCCGTTCCCTAACCCTAACCCTAGCCCGAACCCTAACCCTAACCCTTCCCCGAAGCCTGACCCTCACCCGTCGCCTAATCCTAACCTGTACACTAACACTAACCCGCGCCCTCACACGCACGCTCCCCCTAAAGCGTTGTCGGACCCTCACCTGAACCCTAAACCGTCCCCGTCACCTAACCCTAGCCCGAACCCTAACCCTAACCCTTCCCCGAAGCCTGACCCTCACCCGTCCCCTAATCCTAACCCGTAGGCTCACACTAACCCGCGCCCTCACACGCACGCTCCCCCTAAAGCGTTGTCGGACCCTCACCTGGACCCTAAACCGTCCCTGTCCCCTAACCCTAACCCTAGCCCGAACCCTAACCCTAACACTTCCCCGAAACCTGACCCTCACCCGTCCCCTAATCCTAAGCCGTACGCTAACACTAACCCGCGCCCTACACGCACGCTCCCCCTAAAGCGTTGTCGGACCCTCACCTGGACCCTAAACCGTCCCCGTCCCCTAACCCTAACCCTAGCCCGAACCCTAACCCTAAACCTTCCCCGAAGCCTGACACTCACCCGTCCGATAATCCTAACCCGTAAGCTCACACTAACCCGCGCCCTCACACGCACGCTCCCCCTAAAGCGTTGTCGGACCCTCACCTGGACCCTAAACCGTCCCCGTCCCCTAACCCTAACCATAGCCCGAACCCTAACCCTAACCCTTCCCCGAAGCCTGACCCTCACCCGTCCCATAATCCTAACCCGTACACTCACACTAACCCGCACCCTCACACGCATGCTCCCCCTAAAGCGTTGTCGGACCCTCACCTGTACCCTAAACCGTCCCCGTTCCCTAACCGTAACCCTAGCCCGAAACCTAACCCTAACACTTCCCCAAAGCCTGACCCTCACCCGTCCCCTAATCCTAACCCGTAGGCTAACACTAACCCGCGCCCTCACACGCACGCTCCCCCTAAAGCGTTGTCGGACCCTCACCTGGATCCTAAACCGTCCCCGTCCCCTAACCCTAACCCTAGCCCGAACCCTAACCCTAACCCTTCCCCGAAGCCTGACCCTCACCCGTCCCCTAATCCTAACCCGTACGCTAACACTAACCCGCGCCCTCACACGCACGCTCCCCCTAAAGCGTTGTCGGACCCTCACCTGGACCCTAAACCGTCCCCGTCCCCTAACCCTAACCCTAGCCCGAACCCTAACCCTAACCCTTCCCCGAAGCCTGACCCTCACCCGTCCCCTAATCCTAACCCGTAGGCTCACACTAACCCGCGCCCTCACATGCACGCTCCCCCTAAAGCGTTGTCGGACCCTCACCTGGACCCTAAACCGTCCCCGTCCCCTAACCCTAACCATAGCCCGAACCCTAAACCTAACCCTTCCCCGAACCCTGACCCACACCCGTCCCCTAATCCTAAACCGTAGGCTCACACTAAGCCGCTCCCTCACACGCACGCTCCCCCTAAAGAGTTGTCGGACCCTCACCTGGATCCTAAACCGTCCCCGTCCCCTAACCCTAACCCTAGCCCGAACCCTAACCCTAACCCTTCCCCGAAGCCTGACACTCACCCGTCACCTAATCCTAACCCGTAGGCTCACAATAAGCCGCGCAGTCACACGCACGCTCCCCATAAAGCGTTGTCGGACCCTCACCTGGACCCTAAACCGTCCCCGTCCCCTAACCCTAACGCTAGCCCGAACCCTAACCCTAAACCTTCCCCGAAGCCTGACCCTCACCCGTCCCCTAATCCTAACCCGTAGGCTCACACTAACCCTCGCCCTCACACGCACGCTCCCCCTAAAGCGTTTTCGGACCCTCACCTGGACCCTAAACCGTCCCCGTCCCCTAACCCTAACCCTAGCCCGAACCCTAACCCTAACCCTTCCCCGAAGCCTGACACTCACCCGTCCCCTAATCCTAACCCGTGGCCTCACACTAACCCGCGCCCTCACACGCACGTTCCCCCTAAAGCGTTGTCGAACCCTCACCTGGACCCTAAACCGTCCCCGTACCCTAACCCTAACCCTAGCCCGAACCCTAACCCTAACCCTTCCCCGAAGCCTGACCCTCACCCGTCCCCTAATCCTAACCCGTACGCTAACGCTAACCCGCGCCCTCACACGTACGATCCCCCTAAAGCGTTGTTGGACCCTCACCTGGACCCTAAACCGTCCCCGTCCCCTAACCCTAACCCTAGCCCGAACCCTAACCCTAACACTTCCCTGAAGCCTGACCCTCACCCGTCCCCTAATCCTAACCCGTACGCTAACACTAACCCGCGCCCTCACACGCACGCTCCCCCTAAAGCGTTTTCGGACCCTCACCTGGACCCTAAACCGTCCCCGTCCCCTAACCCTAACCCTAGCCCGAACCCTAACCCTAACCCTTCCCCGAAGCCTGACCCTCACCCGTCCCCTAATCCTAACACGTACGCTCACACTAACCCGCGCCCTCACACGCACGCTCCCCCTAAATCGTTGTCGGACCCTCACCTGTACCCTAAACCGTCCCCGTCCCCTAACCCTAACCCTAGCCCGAACCCTAACCCTAACCCTTCCCCGAACCCTGACCCTCACCCGTCCCCTAATCCTAACCCGTACGCTCACACTAACCCGCGCCCTCACACGCACGCTCCCCCTAAAGCGTTGTCGGACCCTCACCTGGACCCTAAACCGTCCCCGTCCCCTAACCCTAACCCTAGCCCGAACCCTAACCCTAACCCTTCCCCGAAGCCTGACCCTCACCCGTCCCCTAATCCTAACCCGTAGGCTCACAATAAGCCGCGCCCTCACACGCACGCTCCCCCTAAAGCGTTGTCGGACCCTCACCTGGACCCTAAACCGTCCCCGTCCCCTAACCCTAACCCTAGCCCGAACCCTAACCTAACACTTCCCCGAAGCCTGACCCTCACCCGTCCCCTAATCCTAACCCGTAGGCTCACACTAACACGCGCCCTCACACGCACGCTCCCCTTGAAGCGTTGTCGGACCCTCACCTGGACCCTAAACCGTCCCAGTCCCCTAACCCTAGCCGGAACCCTAACCCTAACACTTCCCCGAAGCCTGACCCTCACCCGTCCCCTAATCCTAACGCGTAGGCTCACACTAAGCCACGCCCTCACATGCACGCTCCACCTAAAGCGTTGTCGAACCCTCACCTGGACCTTAAACCTTCCCCGTCCCCTAACCCTAACCCTCGCCCGAACCCTAACCCTAACCCTTCCCCGAAGCCTGACCCTCACCTGTCCCCTAATCCTAACCCGTAGGCTCACACTAACCTGCGCCCTCACACGCACGCTCCCCCTAAAGCGTTGTCGGACCCTCACCTGGACCCTAAACCGTCCCTGTCCCCTAACCCTATCCCTAGCCTGAACCCTAACCCTAACACTTCCCCGAAGCCTGACCCTCACCCGTCCCCTAATCCTAAGCCGTACGTTAACACTAACCCGTGCCCTCACACACACGCTCCCCCTAAAGCGTTGTCGGACCCTCACCTGGACCCTAAACCGTCCCCGTCCCCTAACCCTAACCCTAGCCCGAACCCTAACCCTAAATCTTCCCCGAAGCCTGACCCTCACCCGTCCCCTAATCCTAACCCGTAGGCTCACACTAACCCGCGCCCTCACACGCACGCTCCCCCTAAAGCGTTGTCGGACCCTCACCTGGACCCTAAACCGTCCCCGTCCCCTAACCCTAACCCTAGCCCGAACCCTAACCCTAACCCTTCCCCGAACCCTGACCCTCACCCGTCCCCTAATCCTAACCCGTACGCTCACACTAACCTGCGCCCTCACACGCACGCTCCCCCTAAAGCGTTGTCGGACCCTCACCTGGACCCTAAACCGTCCCCGTCCCCTAACCCTAACCCTAGTCCGAACCCTAACCCTAAACCTTACCCGAAGCCTGACCCTCACCCGTCCCCTAATCCTAACCCGTACGCTAACACTAACACGCGCCCTCACACGCACGCTCCCCTTAAAGCGTTGTCAGACCCTCACCTGGACCCTAAACCGTCCCCGTCCCCTAACCCTAACCCTAGCCCGGAACCTAACCCTAACACTTCCCCAAAGCCTGACCCTCACCCGTCCCCTAATCCTAACCCGTAGGCTAACACTAACCCGCGCCCTCACACGCACGCTCCCCCTAAAGCGTTTTTGGACCATCACCTGGATCCTAAACCGTCCCCGTCCCCTAACCCTAACCCTAGCCTGAACCCTAACCCTAACCCTTCCCCGAAGCCTGACCCTCCCCCGTCCCCTAATCCTAACCAGTAGGCTCACACTAACCCGTGCCCTCACACGCACGCTCCCCCTGAAGCGTTGTCGGACCCTCACCTGGACCCTAAACCGTCCCCGTCCCCTAACCCTAACCCTAGCCGAAACACTAACCCTAACCCTTCCCCGAAGCCTGACCCTCACACGTCCCCTAATCCTATCCCGTAGGCTCACACTAAACAGCGCCCTCACACGCACGCTCCCCCTAAAGGGTTGTCGGACCCTCACCTGGACCCTAAACCGTCCCAGTCCCCTAACCCTAGCCCGAACCCTAACCCTAACACTTCCCCGAAACCTGACCCTCACCCGTCCCCTAATCCTAACCCGTACGCTAACACTAACCCGCTCCCTCACACGCACGCTCCCCCTGAAGCGTTGTCGGACCCTCACCTGGACCCTAAACCGTCCCTGTCCCCTAACCCTAACCCTCGCCCGAACCCTAACCATAACACTTCCCCGAAGCCTGACATTCACCCGTCCCCTAATCCTAACCCGTACGCTAACACTAACCCACGCCCTCACACGCACGCTCCCCCTAAAGCGTTGTCGGACCCTCACCTGGACCCTAAACCATCCCTGTACCCTAACACTAACCCTAGTCCGACCCTAACCCTAACCCTTTCCCGAAGCCTGACCCTCACCCGTCCCCTAATCCTAACCCGTAGGCTCACACTAACCCGCGCCCTCACACGCACATTCCCCCTAAAGCGTTGTCGGACCCTCACCTGGACCCTAAACCGTCCCCGTCCCCGTCCCCTAACCCTAGCCCGAACCCTAACCCTAACCCTTCCCCGAAGCCTGACCCTCACCCGTTCGCTAATCCTAACCCGTACGCTCACACTAACCCGTGCCCTCACACGCACGCTCCCCCTAAAGCGTTGTCGGACCCTCACCTGGACCCTAAACCGTCCCCGTCCCCTAACACTAACCCTAGCCCGGAACCTAACCCTAACACTTCCCCAAAGCCTGACCTTCACCCGTCCCCTAATCCTAACCCGTAGGCTAACACTAACCCGCGCCCTCAAACGCACGCTCCCCCTAAAGCGTTTTTGGACCCTCACCTGGACCCTAAACCGTCCCCGTCCCCGTCCCCTATCCCTAGCCCGAACCCTAACCCTAACACTTTCCCGAAGCCTGACCCTCACCCGTCCCCTAATCCTAACCCGTAGGCTCACAATAAGCCGCGCCCTCACACGCACGTTCCCCCTAAAGCGTTGTCGGACCCTAACCTGGACCCTAAACCGTCCCCATCCCCTAACCCTAACCCTAGCCGAAACACTAACCCTAACCCTTCCCCGAAGCCTGACCCTCACACGTCCCCTAATCCTAACCCGAAGGCTCACACTAAACCGCGCCCTCACACGCACGCTCCCCCTAAAGCGTTGTCGGACCCTCACCTGGACCCTAAACCGTCCCAGTCCCCTAACCCTAGCCCGAACCCTAACCCTAACACTTCCCCGAAACCTGACCCTCACCCGTCCCCTAATCCTAACCCGTACGCTAACACTAACCCGCTCCCTCACACGCACGCTCCCCCTGAAGCGTTGTCGGACCCTCACCTGGACCCTAAACCGTCCCCGTCCCCTAACCCTAACCCTCGCCCGAACCCTAACCATAACACTTCCCCGAAGCCTGACCCTCACCCGTCCCCTAATCCTAACCCGTACGCTAACACTAACCCACGCCCTCACACGCACGTTCCCCCTAAAGCGTTGTCGGACCCTCACCTGGACCCTAAACCATCCCTGTACCCTAGCCCTAACCCTAGCCCGAACCCTAACCCTAACCCTTCCCCGAAGCCTGACCCTCACCCGTCCCCTAATCCTAACCCGTAGGCTCACACTAACCCGCGCCCTCACACGCACGCTCCCCTTAAAGCGTTGTCGGACCCTCACCTGGACCCTAAACCGTCCCCATCCCCTAACCCTAACCCTAGCCCGAACCCTAACCCTAACACTTCCCCGAAGCCTGACACTCACCCGTCCCCTAATCCTAACCCGTGGGCTCACAGTAACCCGCGCCCTCACACGCACGTTCCCCCTAAAGCGTTGTAGGACCCTCACCTGGACCCTAAACCGTCCCCGTACCCTAACCCTAACCCTAGCCCGAACCCTAACCCTAACACTTCCCCGAAGCCTGACCCTCACCCGTCCCCTAATCCTAACCCGTACGCTAACACTAACCCGCGCCCTCACACGCACGCTCCCCCTAAATCGTTGTCGGACCCTCACCTGGACCCTAAACCGTCCCCGTCCCCTAACCCTAACCCTAGCCCGAACCCTAAACCTAACCCTTCCCCGAAGCCTGACCCTCACCCGTCCCCTAATCCTCACCCGTAAGCTAACACTAACCCACGCCCTCACACGCACGCTCCCCCTAAAGCGATGTCGGACCCTCACCTGGACCCTAAACCGTCCCCGTCCCCTAACCCTAACCCTAGCCCGAACCCTAACCCTAACCCTTCCCCGAAGCCTGACCCTCACCCGTCCCATAATCCTAACCCGTACGCTAACACTAACCCACGCCCTCACACACACGCTCCCCCTAAAGCGTTTTCGGACCCTCACCTGGACCCTAAACCGTCCCCGTCCCCTAACCCTAACCCTAGCCCGAACCCTAACCCTAACACTTCCCCGAAGCCTGACCCTCACCCGTCCCCTAATCCTAACCTGTACGCTCAAACTACCCGCGCCCTCACACTCACGCTCCCGCTAAAGCGTTGTCGGACCCTCACCTGGACCCTAAACCGTCCCCGTCCCCGTCCCCTAACCCTAGGCCGAACCCTAACCCTAACCCTTCCCCGAAGCCTGACCCTCACCCGTCCCCTAATCCTAACCCGTACGCTCACACTAACCCGTGCCCTCACACGCACGCTGCCCCTAAAGCGTTGTCGGACCCTCACCTGGACCCTAAACCGTCCCCGTCCCCTAACCCTAACCCTAGCCCGAACCCTAACCCTAAACCTTCCCCGAAGCCTGACCCTCACCCGTCCCCTAATCCTAACCCGTACGCTCACAGTAACCCGCGCCCTCACACGCACGCTCCCCCTTAATCGTTGTCGGACCCTCACCTGGACCCTAAACCGTCCCCGTCCCTAACTCTAACCCTAGCCCGAACCCTGACACTAACCCTTCCCCGAACCCTGACCCTCACCCGTCCCCTAATCCTAACCCGTAGGCTGACAATAAGCCGCGCCCTCACATGCACGCTCCCCCTAAAGCGTTGTCGGACCCTCACCTGGACCCTAAACCGTCCCCGTACCCTAACCCTAACCCTAGCCCGAACCCTAACCCTAACACTTCCCCGAAGCCTGACCCTCACCCGTCCCCTAATCCTAACCCATAGTCTCACAGTAACACGCACCCTCACACGCACGCTCCCCTTAAAGCGTTGTCGGACCCTCACCTCGACCCTAAACCGTCCCAGTCCCCTAACCCTAGCCCGAACCCTAACCCTAACACTTCCCCGAAGCCTGACCCTCACCCGTCCCCTAATCCTAACGCGTAGGCTCACACTAAGCCACGCCCTCACATGCACGCTCCCCCTAAAGCGTTGTCGGACCCTCACCTGGACCCTAAACCGTCCCCGTCCCCTAACCCTAACCCTAGCCCGAACCCTAACCCTAACCCTTCCCCGAAGCCTGACCCTCACCCGTCCCCTAATCCTAACCCGTAGGCTCACACTAACCCGCGCCCTCACACGCACTCTCCCCCTAAAGCGTTGTCGGACCCTCACCTGGACCCTAAACCGTCCCCGTCCCCTAACCCTAACCCTAACACGAACCATAACCCTAACACTTCCCCGAAGCCTGACCCTCACCCGTCCCCTAATCCTAACCCGTACGCTCACACTAACCCGTGCCCTCACACGCACGCTCCCCCTAAAGCATTGTCGGACCCTCACCTGAACCCTAAACCGTCCCCGTACCCTAACCCTAACCCTAGTCCGAACCCTAACCCTAACCCTTCCCCGAATCCTGACCCTCACCCGTCCCCTAATCCTAACCCGTACGCTCACACTAACCCGCGCCCTCACACGCACGCTCCCCCTAAAGCGTTGTCGGACCCTCACCTGGACCCTAAACCGTCCCCATCCCCTAACCCTAACCCTAGACCGAACCCTAACCCTAACCCTTCCCCGAAGCCTGACCCTCACCCGTCCCCTAATCCTAACCCGTAGGCTCACAATAAGCCGCGCCCTCACACGCACGCTCCCCCTAAAGCGTTGTCGGACCCTCACCTGGACCCTAAACCGTCCCCGTACCCTAACCCTAACCCTAGCCCGAACCCTAACCCTAACACTTCCCCGAAGCCTGACCCTCACCCGTCCCCTAATCCTAACCCGTAGGCTCACACTAACACGCGCCCTCACACGCACGCTCCCCTTAAAGCGTTGTCGGACCCTCACCTGGACCCTAAACCGTCCCAGTCCCCTAACCCTAGCCCGAACCCTAAACCTAACACTTCCCCGAAGCCTGACCCTAACCCGTCCCCTAATCCTAACGCGTAGGCTCACACTAAGCCACGCCCTCACATGCACGCTCCCCCTAAAGCGTTGTCGAACCCTCACCTGGACCCTAAACTGTCCCCGTCCCCTAACCCTAACCCTAGCCCGAACCCTAACCCTAACCCTTCCCCGAAGCCTGACCCTCACCCGTCCCCTAATCCTAACCCGTAGGCTCACACTAACCTGCGCCCTACACGCACGCTCCCCCTAAAGCGTTGTCGGACCCTCACCTGGACCCTAAACCGTCCCTGTCCCCTAACCCTAACCCTAGCCCGAACCCTAACCCTAACACTTCCCCGAAGCCTGACCCTCACCCGTCCCCTAATCGTAAACCGTAGGCTCACACTAGCCTGCGCCCTCACACGCACGCTCCCCCTAAAGTGTTGTCGGACCCTCACCTGGACCCTAAACCGTCCCCGTCCCCTAACCCTAACCCTAGCCCGAACCCTAAACCTAACCCTTCCCCGAAGCCTGACTCTCACCCGTCCCCTAATCCTAACCCGTACGCTAACACTAACCCGTGCCCTCACACGCACGCTCCCCCTAAATCATTGTCGGACACTCACCTGGACCCTAAAACCTCCCCTAACCCTAACCCTAACCCTAGCCCGAACCCTAAACCTAACCCTTCCCCGAAGCCTGACTCTCACCCGTCCCCTAATCCTAACCCGTACGCTAACACTAACCCGTGCCCTCACACGCACGCTCCCCCTAAATCATTGTCGGACACTCACCTGGACCCTAAAACCTCCCCTAACCCTAACCCTAACCCTAGCCCGAACCCTAACCGTAACCCTTCCCCGAAGCCTGACCCTCACCCGTCCCCTAATCCTAACCCGTAGGCTCACACTAACCCGTGCCCTCACACGCACGCTTCCCCTAAAGCGTTGTTGGACTCTCACTTGGACACTAAACCGTCCCAGTCCCCTAACCCTAACCCTAGCCCGAACCCTAACCCTAACCCTTCCCCGAAGCCTGACCCTCACCTGTCCCCTAATCCTAACCCGTACGGTCACACTAACCCGCGCCCTCACACGCACGCTCCCCCTAAAGCATTGTCGGACCCTCACCCGTACCCTAAACCTTCCTCGTTCCCTAACCCTAACCCTAGCCCGAACCCTAACCCTAACCCTTCCCCGAAGCCTGACCCTCACCCGTCCCCTAATCCTAAGCCGTACGCTAACACTAACCCGCGCCCTCACACGCACGCTCCCCCTAAAGCATTTTCGGACTCTCACCCGGAACCTAAACCGTCCCCGTCCCCTAACCCTAACCGTAGCCCGAACCCTAACACTTACCCTTCCCCGAAGCCTGACCCTCACCCGTCCCCTAATCCTAACCCGTACGCTAACATTAACCCGCGCCCTCACACGCACGCTACCCCTAAAGCATTGTCGGACCCTCACCTGGACCCTAAACCGTTCCCGTCCCCTAACACTAACCCTAGCCCGAACCCTAACCCTAACCCTTCCCCGAAGCCTGACCCTCACCCGTCCCCTAATCCTAACCCGTAGGCTCACACTAACCCGCGCCCTCACACGCACGCTCCCCCTAAAGCGTTGTCGGACCCTCACCTGGACCCTAAACCGTCCCTGTCCCCTAACCCTAACCCTAGCCAGAACCCTAACCCTAACCCTTCCCCGAAACCTGACCCTCACCCGTCCCCTAATCCTCAGCCGTACGCTAACACTAACCCGCGCCCTACACGCACGCTCCCCCTAAAGCGTTGTCGGACCCTCACCTGGACCCTAAACCGTCCCCGTCCCCTAACCCTAACCCTAGCCCGAACCCTAACCCTAACCCTTCCCCGAAGCCTGACCCTCACCCGTCCGATAATCCTACCCGTAAGCTCACACTAACCCGCGCCCTCACACGCACGCTCCCCGTAAAGCGTTGTCGGACCCTCACCTGGACCCTAAACCGTCCCCGTCCCCTAACCCTAACCCTAGCCCGAACCCTAACCCTAACCCTTCCCCGAAGCCTGACCCTCACACGTCCCCTAATCCTAACCCGTACGCTCACACTAACCCGCGCCCTCACACGCACGATCCCCCTAAAGCGTTGTCGGACCCTCACCTGGATCCTAAACCGTCCCTGTCCCCTAATCCTAACCCTAGCCCGAACCCTAACCCTAACCCTTCCCCGAAGCCTAACCCTCACCCGTCCCATAATCCTAACCCGTAGGCTCACACTAACCCGCGCCCTCACACGCACGCTCCTCCTAAAGCGTTGTCGGACCCTCACCTGGACCCTAAACCGTCCCTGTCCCCTAACCCTAACCCTAGCCCGAACCCTAACCCTAACCTTTCCCCGAAGCCTGACCCTCACCCGTCCCCTAATCCTAACCCGTACGCTAACACTAACCTGCGCCCTCACACGCACGCTCCCCCTAAAGCGTTGTCGGACCCTCACCTGGACCCTAAACCGTCCCTGTCCCCTAACCCTAACCCTAGCCCGAACCCTAACCCTAACCCTTCCCCGAAGCCTGACCCTCACCCGTCCCCTAATCTTAACCCGTAGTCTCACACTAACCCGCGCCCTCACACGCACGCTCCCCCTAAAGCGTTGTCGGACCCTCACCTGGACCCTAAACCGTCCCCGTCCCCTAACCCTAACCCTAGCCCGAACCCTAACCCTAACCCTTCCCCGAACCCTGACCCTCACCCGTCCCCTAATCCTAAACCGTAGCCTCACACTAAGCCGCTCCCTCACACGCACGCTCCCCCTAAAGAGTTGTCGGACCCTCACCTGGACCCTAAACCGTCCCCGTCCCCTAACCCTAACCCTAGCCCGAACCCTAACCGTAACCCTTCCCCGAAGCCTGACCCTCACCCGTCCCCTAATCCTAACCCGTACGCTAACACTAACCCGCGCCCTCACACGCACGCTCCCCCTAAAGCGTTGTCGGAACCTCACCTGGACCCTAAACGGTCCCCGTCACCTACCCTAACCCTAGCCCGAACCCTAATCCTAACCCTTCCCCGAAGCCTGACCCTCACCCGTCCCCTAATCCTAACCCGTACGCTAACACTAACCCGCGCCCTCACACGCACGCTCCCCCTAAAGCGTTGTCGGACCCTCACCTGGACCCTAAACCGTCCCTGTCCCCTAACCCTAACCCTAGCCCGAACCCTAACCCTAACCCTTCCCCGAAGCCTGACCCTCACCCGTCCCCTAATCCTAAACCGTAGGCTCACACTAAGCCGCGCCCTCACACGCACGCTCCCCCTAAAGAGTTGTCGGACACTCACCTGGACCCTAAACCGTCCCCGTCCCCTAACCCTAACCCTAGCCCGAACCCTAACCCTAACCCTTCCCCGAAGCCTGACCCTCACCCGTACCCTAATCCTAACCTGTACTCTAACACTAACCCGCGCCCTCACAAGCACGCTCCCCCTAAAGCGTTGTCGGACCCTCACCTGAACCCTAAACCGTCCCCGTCACCTAACCCTAGCCCGAACCCTAACCCTAACCGTTCCCCGAAGCCTGACCCTCACCCGTCCCCTAATCCTAACCCGTACGCTAACACTAACCCGCGCCCTCACACGCACGCTCCCCCTAAAGCGTTGTCGGACCCTCACCTGGACCCTAAACCGTCCCCGTCCCCTAACCCTAACCCTAGCCCGAACCCTAACCCTAACCTTTCCCCGAAGCCTGACCCTCACCCGTCCCCTAATCCTAACCCGTACGCTCACACTAACCCGCGCCCTCACACGCACGCTCCCCCTAAATCGTTGTCGGACCCTCACCTGGACCCTAAACCGTCCCCGTCCCCTAACCCTAACCCTAGCCCGAACCCTAACCCTAACCCTTCCCCGAACCATGACCCTCACCCGTCCCCTAATCCTAACTCGTACGCTCACACTAACCCGCGCCCTCACACGCACGCTCCCCCTAAAGCGTTGTCGGACCCTCACCTGGACCCTAAACCGTCCCTGTCCCCTAACCCTAACCCTAGCCCGAACCCTAACCCTAACCCTTCCCCGAAGCCTGACCCTCACCCGTCCCCTAATCCTAACCCGTAGGCTCACAATAAGCCGCGCCCTCACACGCACGCTCCCCCTAAATCGTTGTCGGACCCTCACCTGGACCCTAAACCGTCCCCGTCCCCTAACCCTAACCCTAGCCCGAACCCTAACCATAACACTTCCCCGAAGCCTGACCCTCACCTGTCCCCTAATCCTAACCCGTAGGCTCACACTAACACGCGCCCTCACACGCACGCTCCCCTTAAAGCGTTGTCAGACCCTCACCTGGACCCTAAACCGTCCCAGTCCCCTAACCCTAGCCCGAACCCTAACCCTAACACTTCCCCGAAGCCTGACCCTCACCCGTCCCCTAATCCTAACACGTAGGCTCACACTAAGCCACGCCCTCACATGCACGCTCCACCTAAAGCGTTGTCGAACCCTCACCTGGACCCTAAACCTTCCCCGTCCCCTAACCCTAACCCTAGCCCGAACCCTAACCCTAACCCTTCCCCGAAGCCTGACCCTCACCCGTCCCCTAATCCTAACACGTAGGCTCACACTAACCCGCGGCCTCACACGCACGCTCCCCCTAAAGCGTTGTCGGACCCTCACCTGGACCCTAAACCGTCCCTGTCCCCTAACCCTATCCCTAGCCTGAACCCTAACCCTAACACTTCCCCGAAGCCTGACCCTCACCCGTCCCCTAATCCTAAGCCGTACGTTAACACTAACCCGTGCCCTCACACACACGCTCCCCCTAAAGCGTTGTCGGACCCTCACCTGGACCCTAAACCGTCCCCGTCCCCTAACCCTAACCCTAGCCCGAACCCTAACCCTAACCCTTCCCCGAAGCCTGACCCTCACCCGTCCCCTAATCCTAACCCGTAGGCTCACACTAACCCGCGCCCTCACACGCACGCTCCACCTAAAGCGTTGTCGGACCCTCACCTGGACCCTAAACCGTCTCCGTCCCCTAACCCTAACCCTAGCCCGAACCCTAACCCTAACCCTTCCCCGAAGCCTGACCCTCACCCGTCCCCTAATCCTAACCCGTACGCTCACACTAACCCGCGCCCTCACACGCACGCTCCCCCTAAAGCGTTGTCGGACCCTCACCTGGACCCTAAACCGTCCCCGTCCCCTAACCCTAACCCTAGTCCGAACCCTAACCCTAAACCTTACCCGAAGCCTGACCCTCACCCGTCCCCTAATCCTAACCCGTACGCTCACACTAACCCGCGCACTCACACGCACGCTCCCCCTAAAGCGTTGTCGGACCCTCACATGGACCCTAAACCGTCCCAGTCCCCTATCCCTAGCCCGAACCCTAACCCTAACACTTCCCCGAAACCTGACCCTCACCCGTCCCCTAATCCTAACCCGTACGCTAACACTAACCCGCTCCCTCACACGCACGCTCCCCCTGAAGCGTTGTCGGACCCTCACCTGGACCCTAAACCGTCCCTGTCCCCTAACCCTAACCCTCGCCCGAACCCTAACCATAACACTTCCCCGAAGCCTGACCCTCACCCGTCCCCTAATCCTAACCCGTACGCTAACACTAACCCACGCCCTCACACGCACGCTCCCCCTAAAGCATTGTCGGACCCTCACCTGGACCCTAAACCATCCCTGTACCCTAACACTAACCCTAGCCCGAAACCTAACCCTAACACTTTCCCGAAGCCTGACCCTCACCCGTCCCCTAATCCTAACCCGTAGGCTCACACTAACCCGCGCCCTCACACGCACGCTCCCCTTAAAGCGTTGTCGGACCCTCACCTGGACCCTAAACCGTCCCCGTCCCCTTCCCCTAACCCTAGCCCGAACCCTAACCCTAACCCTTCCCCGAAGCCTGACCCTCACCCGTCCCCTAATCCTAACCCGTACGCTCACACTAACCCGTGCCCTCACACGCACGCTCCCCCTAAAGCGTTTTTGGACCCTCACCTGGACCCTAAACCGTCCCCGTCCCCGTCCCCTAACCCTAGCCCGAACCCTAACCCTAACCCTTCCCCGAAGCCTGACCCTCACCCGTCCCCTAATCCTAAACCGTAGGCTCACAATAAGCCGCGCCCTCACACGCACGCTCCCCCTAAAGCGTTTTCGGACCCTAACCTGGACCCTAAACCGTCCCCGTCCCCTAACCCTAACCCTAGCCGACACACTAACCCTAACCGTTCCCCGAAGCCTGACCCTCACACGTCCCCTAATCCTAACCCGTAGGCTCACACTAAACCGCGCCCTCACACGCACGCTCCCCCTAAAGCGTTGTCGCACCCTCACCTGGACCCTAAACCGTCCCAGTCCCCTAACCCTAGCCCGAACCCTAACCCTAACACTTCCCCGAAACCTGACCCTCACCCGTCCCCTAATCCTAACCCGTACGCTAACACTAACCCGCTCCCTCACACGCACGCTCCCCCTGAAGCGTTGTCGGACCCTCACCTGGACCCTAAACCGTCCCCGTCCCCTAACCCTAACCCTCGCCCGAACCCTAACCATAACACTTCCCCGAAGCCTGACCCTCACCCGTCCCCTAATCCTAACCCGTACGCTAACACTAACCCACGCCCTCACACGCACGTTCCCCCTAAAGCGTTGTCGGACCCTCACCTGGACCCTAAACCATCCCTGTACCCTAACCCTAACCCTATCCCGAACCCTAACCCTAACCCTTCCCCGAAGCCTGACCCTCACCCGTCCCCTAATCCTAACCCGTAGGCTCACACTAACCCGCGCCCTCACACGCACGCTCCCCTTAAAGCGTTGTCGGACCCTCACCTGGACCCTAAACCGTCCCCATCCCCTAACCCTAACCCTAGCCCGAACCCTAACCCTAACACTTCCCCGAAGCCTGACACTCACCCGTCCCCTAATCCTAACCCGTGGGCTCACACTAACCCACGCCCTCACACACACGTTCCCCCTAAAGCGTTGTCGGACCCTCACCTGGACCCTAAACCGTCCCCGTACCCTAACCCTAACCCTAGCCCGAACCCTAACCCTAACACTTCCCCGAAGCCTGACCCTCACCCGTCCCCTAATCCTAACCCGTACGCTAACACTAAGCCGCGCCCTCACACGCACGCTCCCCCTAAAGCGTTGTCGGACCCTCACCTGGACCCTAAACCGTCCCCGTCCCCTAACCCTAACCCAAGCCCGAACCCTAAACCTAACCCTTCCCCGAAGCCTGACCCTCACCCGTCCCCTAATCCTAACCCGTACGCTAACACTAACCCGCGCCCTGACACGCACGCTCCCCCTAAAGCGATGTCGGACCCTCACCTGGACCCTAAACCGTCCCCGTCCCCTAACCCTAACCCTAGCCCGAACCCTAACCCTAACCCTTCCCCGAAGCCTGACCCTCACCCGTCCCCTAATCCTAACCCGTACGCTAACACTAACCCACGCCCTCACACGCACGCTCCCCCTAAAGCGTTGTCGGACCCTCACCTGGACCCTAAACCGTCCCCGTCCCCTAACCCTAACCCTAGCCCGAACCCTAACCCTAACACTTCCCCGAAGCCTGACCCTCACCCGTCCCCTAATCCTAACCTGTACGCTCACACTACCCGCGCCCTCACACTCACGCTCCCGCTAAAGCGTTGTCGGACCCTCACCTGGACCCTAAACCGTCCCCGTCCCCTAACCCTAACCCTAGCCCGAACCCTAACCCTAACCCTTCCCCGAAGCCTGACCCTCACCCGTCCCCTAATCCTAACCCGTACGCTCACACTAACCCGCGCCCTCACACGCACGCTCCCCCTTAATCGTTGTCGGACCCTCATCTGGACCCTAAACCGTCCCCGTCCCTAACTCTAACCCAGCCCGAACCCTAACACTAACCCTTCCCCGAACCCTGACCCTCACCCGTCCCCTAATCCTAACCCGTACGCTCACAATGACCTGCGCCCTCACACGCACGCTCCCCCTAAAGCGTTGTCGGATCCTCACCTGGACCCTAAACCGTCACCGCACCTAACCCTAACCCTAGCCCGAACCCTAACCCTAACCCTTCCCCGAAGCCTGACCCTCACCCGTCCCATAATCCTAACCCGTAGGCTGACAATAAACCGCGCCCTCACATGCACGCTCCCCCTAAAGCGTTGTCGGACCCTCACCTGGACCCTAAACCGTCCCCGTACCCTAACCCTAACCCTAGCCCGAACCCTAACCCTAACACTTCCCCGAAGCCTGACCCTCACCCGTCCCCTAATCCTAACTCGTAGTCTCACAGTAACACGCGCCCTCACACGCACGCTCCCCTTAAAGCGTTGTCGGACCCTCACCTCGACCCTAAACCGTCCCAGTCCCCTAACCCTAGCCCGAACCCTAACCCTAACACTTCCCCGAAGCCTGACCCTCACCCGTGCCCTAATCCTAACGCGTAGGCTCACACTAAGCCACGCCCTCACATGCACACGCCCCCTAAAGCGTTGTCGAACCCTCACCTGGACCCTAAACCGTCCCCGTCCCCTAACCCTAACCCTAGCCCGAACCCTAACCCTAACACTTCCCCGAAGCCTGATCCTCACCCGTCCCCTAATCCTAACCCGTAGGCTCACACTAACCCGCGCCCTCACACGCACGCTCCCCCTAAAGCGTTGTCGGACCCTCACCTGGACCCTAAACCGTCCCTGTCCCCTAACCCTAACCCTAGCCCGAACCCTAACCCTAACCCTTCCCCGAAGCCTGACCCTCACCCGTCCCCTAATCCTAAGCCGTACGTTAACACTAACTCGTGCCCTCACACGCACGCTCCCCCTAAAGCGTTGTCGGACCCTCACCTGGACCCTAAACCGTCCCCGTCCCCTAACCCTAACCCTAGCCCGAACCCTAACCCTAACCCTTCCCCGAAGCCTGACCCTCACCCGTCCCCTAATCCTAACCCGTAGGCTCACACTAACCCGCGCCCTCACACGCACGCTCCCCCTAAAGCGTTGTCGGACCCTCACCTGGACCCTAAACCGTCCCCGTCCCCTAACCCTAACCCAAGCCCGAACCCTAAACCTAACCCTTCCCCGAAGCCTGACCCTCACCCGTCCCCTAATCCTAACCCGTACGCTAACACTAACCCGCGCCCTCACACGCACGCTCCCCCTAAAGCGATGTCGGACCCTCACCTGGACCCTAAACCGTCCCCGTCCCCTAACCCTAACCCTAGCCCGAACCCTAACCCTAACCCTTCCCCGAAGCCTGACCCTCACCCGTCCCCTAATCCTAACCCGTACGCTAACACTAACCCACGCCCTCACACGCACGCTCCCCCTAAAGCGTTGTCGGACCCTCACCTGGACCCTAAACCGTCCCCGTCCCCTAACCCTAACCCTAGCCCGAACCCTAACCCTAACACTTCCCCGAAGCCTGACCCTCACCCGTCCCCTAATCCTAACCTGTACGCTCACACTACCCGCGCCCTCACACTCACGCTCCCGCTAAAGCGTTGTCGGACCCTCACCTGGACCCTAAACCGTCCCCGTCCCCTAACCCTAACCCTAGCCCGAACCCTAACCCTAACCCTTCCCCGAAGCCTGACCCTCACCCGTCCCCTAATCCTAACCCGTACGCTCACACTAACCCGCGCCCTCACACGCACGCTCCCCCTTAATCGTTGTCGGACCCTCACCTGGACCCTAAACCGTCCCCGTCCCTAACTCTAACCCAGCCCGAACCCTAACACTAACCCTTCCCCGAACCCTGACCCTCACCCGTCCCCTAATCCTAACCCGTACGCTCACAATGACCTGCGCCCTCACACGCACGCTCCCCCTAAAGCGTTTTCGGATCCTCACCTGGACCCTAAACCGTCACCGCACCTAACCCTAACCCTAGCCCGAACCCTAACCCTAACCCTTCCCCGAAGCCTGACCCTCACCCGTCCCATAATCCTAACCCGTAGGCTGACAATAAACCGCGCCCTCACATGCACGCTCCCCCTAAAGCGTTGTCGGACCCTCACCTGGACCCTAAACCGTCCCCGTACCCTAACCCTAACCCTAGCCCGAACCCTAACCCTAACACTTCCCCGAAGCCTGACCCTCACCCGTCCCCTAATCCTAACTCGTAGTCTCACAGTAACACGCGCCCTCACACGCACGCTCCCCTTAAAGCGTTGTCGGACCCTCACCTCGACCCTAAACCGTCCCAGTCCCCTAACCCTAGCCCGAACCCTAACCCTAACACTTCCCCGAAGCCTGACCCTCACCCGTGCCCTAATCCTAACGCGTAGGCTCACACTAAGCCACGCCCTCACATGCACACTCCCCCTAAAGCGTTGTCGAACCCTCACCTGGACCCTAAACCGTCCCCGTCCCCTAACCCTAACCCTAGCCCGAACCCTAACCCTAACACTTCCCCGAAGCCTGATCCTCACCCGTCCCCTAATCCTAACCCGTAGGCTCACACTAACCCGCGCCCTCACACGCACGCTCCCCCTAAAGCGTTGTCGGACCCTCACCTGGACCCTAAACCGTCCCTGTCCCCTAACCCTAACCCTAGCCCGAACCCTAACCCTAACCCTTCCCCGAAGCCTGACCCTCACCCGTCCCCTAATCCTAAGCCGTACGTTAACACTAACTCGTGCCCTCACACGCACGCTCCCCCTAAAGCGTTGTCGGACCCTCACCTGGACCCTAAACCGTCCCCGTCCCCTAACCCTAACCCTAGCCCGAACCCTAACCCTAACCCTTCCCCGAAGCCTGACCCTCACCCGTCCCCTAATCCTAACCCGTAGGCTCACACTAACCCGCGCCCTCACACGCACGCTCCCCCTAAAGCGTTGTCGGACCCTCACCTGGACCCTAAACCGTCCCCGTCCCCTAACCCTAACCCTAACCCGAACCCTAAACCTAACCCTTCCCCGAAGCCTGACCCTCACCCGTCCCCTAATCCTAACCCGTACGCTCACACTAACCCGTGCCCTCACACGCACGCTCCCCCTAAAGCATTGTCGGACCCTCACCTGGACCCTAAACCGTCCCCGTCCCCTAACCCTAACCCTAGTCCGAACCCTAACCCTAACCCTTCCCCGAATCCTGACCCTCACCCGTCCCCTAATCCTAACCCGTACGCTCACACTAACCAGCGCCCTCACACGCACGCTCCCCCTAAAGCGTTTTTGGACCCTCACCTGGACCCTAAACCGTCCCCGTCCCCGTCCCCTAACCCTAGCCCGAACCCTAACCCTAACACTTCCCCGAAGCCTGACCCTCACCCGTCCCCTAATCCTAACCCGTAGGCTCACAATAAGCCGCGCCCTCACACGCACGCTCCCCCTAAAGCGTTGTCGGACCCTCACCTGGACCCTACACCGTCCCCGTCCCCTAACCCTAACCCTAGCCCGAACCCTAACCCTAACACTTCCCCGAAGCCTGACCCTCACCCGTCCCCTAATCCTAACCCGTAGGCTCACACTAACCCGCGCCCTCACACGCACGCTCCCCCTAAAGCGTTGTCGGACCCTCACCTGGACCCTAAACCGTCCCTGTCCCCTAACCCTAACCCTAGCCCGAACCCTAACCCTAACACTTCCCCGAAGCCTGACCCACACCCGTCCCCTAATCCTAAGCCGTACGTTAACACTAACCCGTGCCCTCACACGCACGCTCCCCCTAAAGCGTTGTCGGACCCTCACCTGGACCCTAAACCGTCCCCGTCCCCTAACCCTAACCCTAGCCCGAACCCTAACCCTAACCCTTCCCCGAAGCCTGACCCTCACCCGTCCCCTAATCCTAACCCGTACGCTCACACTAACCCGCGCCCTCACACGCACGCTCCCCCTAAAGCGTTGTCGGACCCTCACCTGGACCCTAAACCATCCCCGTCCCCTAACCCTAACCCTAACCCGAACCCTAACCCTAACCCTAACCCTTCCCCAAACCCTGACCCTCACCCGTCCCCTAATCCTAACCCGTACGCTCACACTAACCCATGCCCTCACACGCACGCTCCCCCTAAAGCGTTGTCGGATCCTCACCTGGACCCTAAACCGTCCCTGTCCACTAACCCTACCCCTAGCCCGAACCCTAACCCTAACCCTTCCCCGAAGCCTGACCCTCACCCGTCCCCTAATCCTAACATGTACGCTAACACTAACCCACACCCTCACACGCACGCTCCCCCTAAAGCATTGTCGGACCCTCACCTGGACCCTAAACCGTCCCCGTCCCCTAACCCTAACCCTAGCCCGAACCCTAACCCTAACCCTTTCCCGAAGCCTGACCCTCACCCTTCCCCTAATCCTAACCCGTAGGCTCACACTAACCCGCGCCCTCACACGCACGCTCCCCTTAAAGCGTTGTCGGACCCTCACCTGGACCCTAAACCGTCCCCATCCCCTAACGCTAACCCTAGCCCGAACCCTAACCCTAACCCTTCCCCGAAGCCTGACACTCACCCGTCCCCTAATCCTAACCCGTGGGCTCACACTAACCCGCGCCCTCACACGCACGTTCCCCCTAAAGCGTTGTCGGACCCTCACCTGGACCCTAAACCGTCCCCGTACCCTAACCCTAACCCTAGCCCGAACCCTAACCCTAACCCTTCCCCGAAGCCTGACCCTCACCCGTCCCCTAATCCTAACCCGTACGCTAACACTAACCCGCGCCCTCACACGCACGCTCCCCCTAAAGCCTTGTCGGACCCTCACCTGGACCCTAAACCGTCCCCGTCCCCTAACCCTAACCCTAGCCCGAACCCTAACCCTAACACTTCCCCGAAGCCTGACACTCACCCGTCCCCTAATCCTAACCTGTACGCTCACACTACCCGCGCCCTCACACGCACGCTCCCCCTAAAGCGTTGTCGGACCCTCACCTGGACCCTAAACCGTCCCCGTCCCCGTCCCCTAACCCTAGCCCGAACCCTAACCCTAACCCTTCCCCGAAGCCTGACCCTCACCCGTCCCCTAATCCTAACCCGTACGCTCACACTAACCCGTGCCCTCACACGCACGCTCCCCCTAAAGCGTTGTCGGACCCTCACCTGGACCCTAAACCGTCCCCGTCCCCTAACACTAACCCTAGCCCGGAACCTAACCCTAACACTTCCCCAAAGCCTGACCCTCACCCGTCCCCTAATCCTAACACGTAGGCTAACACTAACCCGCGCCCTCACACGCACGCTCCCCCTAAAGCGTTTTTGGACCCTCACCTGGACCCTAAACCGTCCCCGTCCCCGTCCCCTAACCCTAGCCCGAACCCTAACCCTAACCCTTCCCCGAAGCCTGACCCTCACCCGTCCCCTAATCCTAAACCGTAGGCTCACAATAAGCCGCGCCCTCACACGCACGCTCCCCCTAAAGCGTTGTCGGACCCTAACCTGGACCCTAAACCGTCCCCGTCCCCTAACCCTAACCCTAGCCGAAACACTAACCCTAACCGTTCCCCGAAGCCTGACCCTCACACGTCCCCTAATCCTAACCCGTAGGCTCACACTAAACCGCGCCCTCACACGCACGCTCCCCCTAAAGCGTTGTCGCACCCTCACCTGGACCCTAAACCGTCCCAGTCCCCTAACCCTAGCCCGAACCCTAACCCTAACACTTCCCCGAAACCTGACCCTCACCCGTCCCCCTAATCCTAACCCGTACGCTAACACTAACCCGCTCCCTCACACGCACGCTCCCCCTGAAGCGTTGTCGGACCCTCACCTGGACCCTAAACCGTCCCCGTCCCCTAACCCTAACCCTCGCCCGAACCCTAACCATAACACTTCCCCGAAGCCTGACCCTCACCCGTCCCCTAATCCTAACCCGTACGCTAACACTAACCCACGCCCTCACACGCACGTTCCCCCTAAAGCGTTGTCGGACCCTCACCTGGACCCTAAACCATCCCTGTACCCTAACCCTAACCCTATCCCGAACCCTAACCCTAACCCTTCCCCGAAGCCTGACCCTCACCCGTCCCCTAATCCTAACCCGTAGGCTCACACTAACCCGCGCCCTCACACGCACGCTCCCCTTAAAGCGTTGTCGGGCCCTCACCTGGACCCTAAACCGTCCCCATCCCCTAACCCTAACCCTAGCCCGAACCCTAACCCTAACACTTCCCCGAAGCCTGACACTCACCCGTCCCCTAATCCTAACCCGTGGGCTCACACTAACCCACGCCCTCACACACACGTTCCCCCTAAAGCGTTGTCGGACCCTCACCTGGAACCTAAACCGTCCCCGTACCCTAACCCTAACCCTAGCCCGAACCCTAACCCTAACACTTCCCCGAAGCCTGACCCTCACCCGTCCCCTAATCCTAACCCGTACGCTAACACTAACCCGCGCCCTCACACGCACGCTCCCCCTAAAGCGTTGTCGGACCCTCACCTGGACCCTAAACCGTCCCCGTCCCCTAACCCTAACCCTAGCCCGAACCCTAAACCTAACCCTTCACCGAAGCCTGACCCTCACCCGTCCCCTAATCCTAACCCGTACGCTAACACTAACCTGCGCCCTCACACGCACTCTCCCCCTAAAGCGATGTCGGACCCTCACCTGGACCCTAAACCGTCCCCGTCCCCTAACCCTAACCCTAGCCCGAAACCTAACCCTAACCCTTCCCCGAAGCCTGACCCTCACCCGTCCCCTAATCCTAACCCGTACGCTAACACTAACACACGCCCTCACACGCACGCTCCCCCTAAAGCGTTGTCGGACCCTCACCTGGACCCTAAACCGTCCCCGTCCCCTAACCCTAACCCTAGCCCGAACCCTAACCCTAACACTTCCCCGAAGCCTGACCCTCACCCGTCCCCTAATCCTAACCTGTACGCTCACACTAACCCGCGCCCTCACACTCACGCTCCCGCTAAAGCGTTGTCGGACCCTCACCTGGACCCTAAACCGTCCCCGTCCCTAACTCTAACCCAGCCCGAACCCTAACACTAATTCTTCCCCGAACCCTGACCCTCACCCGTCCCCTAATCCTAACCCGTACGCTCACAATGACCCGCGCCCTCACACGCACGCTCCCCCTAAAGCGTTGTCGGATCCTCACCTGGACCCTAAACCGTCCCCGCACCTAACCCTAACCCTAGCCCGAACCCTAACCCTAACCCTTCCCCGAAGCCTGACCCTCACCCGTCCCCTAATCCTAACCCGTAGGCTGACAATAAACCGCGCCCTCACATGTACGCTCCCCCTAAAGCGTTGTCGGACCCTCACCTGGACCCTAAACCGTCCCCGTACCCTAACCCTAACCCTAGCCCGAACCCTAACCCTAACACTTCCCCGAAGCCTGACCCTCACCCGTCCCCTAATCCTAACCCGTAGTCTCACAGTAACACGCGCCCTCACACGCACGCTCCCCTTAAAGCGTTGTCGGACCCTCACCTCGACCCTAAACCGTCCCAGTCCCCTAACCCTAGCCCGAACCCTAACCCTAACACTTCCCCGAAGCCTGACCCTCACCCGTCCCCTAATCCTAAGCCGTACGTTAACACTAACTCGTGCCCTCACACGCACGCTCCCCCTAAAGCGTTGTCGGACCCTCACCTGGACCCTAAACCGTCCCCGTCCCCTAACCCTAACCCTAGCCCGAACCCTAACCCTAACCCTTCCCCGAAGCCTGACCCTCACCCGTCCCCTAATCCTAACCCGTAGGCTCACACTAACCCGCGCCCTCACACGCACGCTCCCCCTAAAGCGTTGTCGGACCCTCACCTGGACCCTAAACCGTCCCCGTCCCCTAACCCTAACCCTAACCCGAACCCTAAACCTAACCCTTCCCCGAAGCCTGACCCTCACCCGTCCCCTAATCCTAACCCGTACGCTCACACTAACCCGTGCCCTCACACGCACGCTCCCCCTAAAGCATTGTCGGACCCTCACCTGGACCCTAAACCGTCCCCGTCCCCTAACCCTAACCCTAGTCCGAACCCTAACCCTAACCCTTCCCCGAATCCTGACCCTCACCCGTCCCCTAATCCTAACCCGTACGCTCACACTAACCCGCGCCCTCACACGCACGCTCCCCCTAAAGCGTTTTTGGACCCTCACCTGGACCCTAAACCGTCCCCGTCCCCGTCCCCTAACCCTAGCCCGAACCCTAACCCTAACCCTTCCCCGAAGCCTGACCCTCACCCGTCCCCTAATCCTAACCCGTAGGCTCACAATAAGCCGCGCCCTCACACGCACGCTCCCCCTAAAGCGTTGTCGGACCCTCACCTGGACCCTACACCGTCCCCGTACCCTAACCCTAACCCTAGCCCGAACCCTAACCCTAACACTTCCCCGAAGCCTGACCCTCACCCGTCCCCTAATCCTAACCCGTACTCTCACACTAACATGCGCCCTCACACGCACGCTCCCCTTAAAGCGTTGTCGGACCCTCACCTGGACCCTAAACCGTCCCAGTCCCCTAACCCTAGCCCGAACCCTAACCCTAACACTTCCCCGAAGCCTGACCCTCACCCGTCCCCTAATCCTAAAGCGTAGGCTCACACTAAGCCACGCCCTCACATGCACCCTCCCCCTAAAGCGTTGTCGAACCATCACCTGGACCCTAAACCGTCCCCGTCCCCTAACCCTAACCCTAGCCCGAACCCTAATCCTAACCCTTCCCCGAAGCCTGACCCTCACCCGTCCCCTAATCCTAACCCGTAGGCTCACACTAACCCGCGCCCTCACACGCACACTCCCCCTAAAGCGTTGTCGGACCCTCACCTGGACCCTAAACCGTCCCCGACCCTAACCCTAACCCTAGCCCGAACCCTAACCCTAACCCTTCCCCGAAGCCTGACCCTCACCCGTCCCCTAATCCTAACCCGTACGCTCACACTAACCCGCGCCCTCACACGCACGCTCCCCCTAAAGCGTTGTCGGACCCTCAACTGGACCCTAAACCGTCCTCGTCCCCTAACCCTAACCCTAACCCGAACCCTAACCCTAACCCTAACCCTTCCCCAAACCCTGACCCTCACCCGTCCCCTAATCCTAACCCGTACGCTCACACTAACCCGCGCCCTCACACGCACGCTCCCCCTAAAGCGTTGTCGGACCCTCACCTGGACCCTAAACCGTCCCTGTCCACTAACCCTACCCCTAGCCCGAACCCTAACCCTAACCCTTCCCCGAAGCCTGACCCTCACCCGTCCCCTAATCCTAACATGTACGCTAACACTAACCCACACCCTCACACGCACTCTCCCCCTAAAGCATTGTCGGACCCTCACCTGGACCCTAAACCGTCCCCGTCCCCTAACCCTAACCCTAGCCCGAACCCTAACTCTAACCCTTCCCCGAAGCCTGACCCTCACCCGTCCCCTAATCCTAACCCGTACGCTAACACTAACCCGCGCCCTCACATGCACGCTCCCCCTAAAGCGTTGTCGGACCCTCACTGGACCCTAAACCGTCCCCGTCCCCTAACCCTAACCCTAGCCCGAACCCTAACCCTAACACTTCCCCGAAGCCTGACCCTCACCCGTCCCTAATCCTAACCCGTAGGCTCACACTAACCCGCGCCCTCACATGCACGCTCCCCCTAAAGCGTTGTCGGACCCTCACCTGGACCCTAAACCGTCCCCGTCCCCTAACCCTAACCCTAGCCCGAACCCTAACCCTAACCCTTCCCCGAAGACTGACCCTCACCCGTCCCCTAATCCTAACCCGTAGGCTCACACTAACCCGCGCCCTCACACGCACGCTCCCCCTAAAGCGTTGTCGGACCCTCACCTGGACCCTAAACCGTCCCTGTCCTCTAACCCTAACCCTAGCCCGAACCCTAACCCTAACCCTTCCCCGAAGCCTGACCCTCACCCGTCCCCTAATCCTAAGCCGTACGATAACACTAACCCGTGCCCTCACACGCACGCTCCCCCTAAAGCGTTGTCGGACCCTCACCTGGACCCTAAACCGTCCCCGTCCACTAACCCTAACCCTAGCCCGAACCCTAACCCTAACCCTTCCCCGAAGCCTGACCCTCACCCGTCCCCTAATCCTAACCCGTAGGCTCACTCTAACCCGCGCCCTCACACGCACGCTCCCCCTAAAGCGTTGTCGGACCCTCACCTGGACCCTAAACCGTCCCCGTCCCCTAACCCTAACCCTAGCCCGAACCCTAACCCTAACCCTTCCCCGAAGCCTGACCCTCACCCGTCCCTAATCCTAACCCGTACGCTCACACTAACCCGCGCCCTCACACGCACGCTACCCCTAAAACGTTGTCGAACCCTCACCTGGACCCTAAACCGTCCCCGTCCCCTAACCCTAAACCTAGCCCGAACCCTAACCCTAACACTTCCCCGAAGCCTGACCCTCACCCGTCCCCTAATCCTAACCCATACGCTCACACTAACCCGCGCCCTCACACGCACGCTCCCTTTAAAGCGTTGTCGAACCCTCACCTGGACCCTAAACCGTCCCTGTCCCCTAACCCTAACCCTAGCCCGAAACCCAACCCTAACACTTCCCCAAAGCCTGACCCTCACCCGTCCCCTAATCCTAACCCGTAGGCTAACACTAACCCGCGCCCTCACACGCACGCTCCCCCTAAAGCGTTGTTGGACCGTCACCTGGAATCTGAACCGTCCCCGTCCCCTAACCCTAACCCTAGCCCGAACCCTAACCCTAACACTTCCCCGAAGCCTGACCCTCAGCCGTCCCCTAATCCTAACCCGTAGGCTCACAATAAGCCGCGCCCTCACACGCACGCTCCCCCTAAAGCGTTGTCGGACCCTCACCTGGACCCTAAACCGTCCCCGTCCCCTAACCCTAACCCTAGCCCGAACCCTAAACCTAACCCTTCCCCGAAGCCTGACCCTCACCTGTCCCCTAATCCTAACCCGTAGGCTCAAACTAACCCGCGCCCTAACACGCACGCTCCCCTTAAAGCGTTTTTGGACCCTCACCTGGACCCTAAACCATCCCAGTCCCCTAACCCTAGCCCGAACCCTAACCCTAACCCTTCCCCGAAGCCTGACCCTCTCCCGTCCCCTAATCCTAACCCGTACGCTCACACTAACCCGCGCCCTCACACGCACGCTCCCCCTAAAGCGTTGTCGGACCCTCACCTGGACCCTAAACCGTCCCCGTCCCCTAACCCTAACCCTAACCCGAACCCTAAACCTAACCCTAACCCTTCCCCGAACCCTGACCCTCACCCGTCCCCTAATCCTAACCCGTACGCTCACACTAACCCGCGCCCTCACAAGCACGCTCCCCCTAAAGCGTTGTCGGACCCTCACCTGGACCCTCAACCGTCCCTGTCCACTAACCCTACCCCTAGCCCGAACCCTAACCCTAACCATCCCCGAAGCCTGACCCTCACCCGTCCCCTAATCCTAACATGTACGCTAACACTAACCCACACCCTCACACGCACGCTCCCCCTAAAGCGTTGTCGGACCCTCACTGGACCCTAAACCGTCCCCGTCCCCTAACCCTAACCCTAGCCCGAACCCTAACCCTAACACTTCCCCGAAGCCTGACCCTCACCCGTCCCTAATCCTAACCCGTAGGCTCACACTAACCCGCGCCCTCACATGCACGCTCCCCCTAAAGCGTTGTCGGACCCTCACCTGGACCCTAAACCGTCCCCGTCCCCTAACCCTAACCCTAGCCTGAACCCTAACCCTAACCCTTCCCCGAAGACTGACACTCACCCGTCCCCTAATCCTAACCCGTAGGCTCACACTAACCCGCGCCCTCACACGCACGCTCCCCCTAAAGCGTTGTCGGACCCTCACCTGGACCCTAAACCGTCCCTGTCCTCTAACCCTAACCCTAGCCCGAACCCTAACCCTAACCCTTCCCCGAAGCCTGACCCTCACCCGTCCCCTAATCCTAAGCCGTACGATAACACTAACCCGTGCCCTCACACGCACGCTCCCCCTAAAGCGTTGTCGGACCCTCACCTGGACCCTAAACCGTCCCCGTCCCCTAACCCTAACCCTAGCCCGAACCCTAAACCTAACCCTTCCCCGAAGCCTGACCCTCACCTGTCCCCTAATCCTAACCCGTAGGCTCAAACTAACCCGCGCCCTAACACGCACGCTCCCCTTAAAGCGTTGTTGGACCCTCACCTGGACCCGAAACCATCCCAGTCCCCTAACCCTTGCCCGAACCCTAACCCTAACCCTTCCCCGAAGCCTGACCCTCACCCGTCCCCTAATCCTAACCCGTACGCTCACAATAACCCGCGCCCTCACACGCACGCTCCCCCTAAAGCGTTGTCGACCCTCATCTGAACCCTAAACCGTCCCCGTCCCCTAACCCTAACCCTAGCCCGAACCCTAACCCTAACCCTTCCCCGAAGCCTGACCCTCACCCGTCCCCTAATCCTAACCCGTACGCTCACACTAAACCGCGCCCTCACACGCACGCTCCCCCTAAAGCGTTGTCGGATCCTCACCTGGACCCTAAACCGTCCCCGTACCCTAACCCTAAACCTAGCCCGAACCCTAACCCTAACTCTTCCCCGAAGCCTGACCCTCACCCGTCCCCTAATCCTAACCCGTACGCTAACACTAACCCGCGCCCTCACACACACGCTCCCCCTAAAGCGTTGTAGGACCCTCACCTGGACCCTAAACCGTCCCCGTCCCCTAACCCTAACCCTAGCCCGAACCCTAACCCTAACCCTTCCCCGAAGCCTGACCCTCACCCGTCCCCTAATCCTAACCTGTACGCTAACACTAAACCGCGCCCTCACATGCACGCTCCCCCTAAAGCGTTGTCGGACCCTCACCTGGACCCTAAACCGTCCCCGTACCCTAACACTAACCCTACCCCGAACCCTAACCCTAACCCTTTCCCGAAGACTGACCCTCACCCGTCCCATAATCCTAACCCGTACGCTAACACTAACCCGCGCCCTCACACGCACGCTCCCCCTAAAGCGTTGTCTGACCCTCACCTGGACCCTAAATCGTCCCCGTACCCTAACCCTAACCCTAGCCCGAACCCTAACACTAACACTTCCCCGAAGCCTGACACTCACCGTCCCCTAATCCTAAACCGTACGCTCACACTAACCCGCGCCCTCACACGCACACTCCCCCTAAAGCGTTGTCGGACCCTCACCTGGACCCTAAACCGTCCCCGTCCCCTAACCCTAACCCTAGCCCGAACCCTAACCCTAACACTTCCCCGAAGCCTGACCCTCACCCGTCCCCTAATCCTAACCCGTACGCTCAAACTAACCCGCGCCCTCACACGCACGCTCCCCCTAAAGCGTTGTCGGACCCTCACCTGGACCCTAAACCGTCCCCGTCCCCTAACCCTAACCCTAGCCCGAACCCTAACCCTAACCCTTCCCCGAACCCTGACCCTCACCCGTCCCCTAATCCTAACACGTACGCTCACACTAAACCGCGCCCTCACACGCACGCTCCCCCTAAAGCATTGTCGGACCCTCACCTGGACCCTAAACCGTCCCCGTCCCCTAACCCTAACCCTAGCCCGAACCCTAACCCTAACCCTTCCCCGAAGCCTGACCCTCACCCGTCCCCTAATCCTAAACCGTAAGCTCACAATAAGCCGCGCCCTCACACGCACGCTCCCCCTAAAGCGTTGTCGGACCCTCACCTGGACCCTAAACCGTCCCCGTACCCTAACCCTAACCCTAGCCCGAACCCTAACCCTAACACTTCCCCGAAGCTTGACCCTCACCCGTCCCCTAATCCTAACGCGTAGGCTCACACTTAGCCACGCCCTCACATGCACGCTCCCCCTAAAGCGTTGTCGAACCCTCACCTGGACCCTAAACCGTCCCCGTCCCCTAACCCTAACCCTAGCCCGAACCCTAACCCTAACCCATCCCCGAAGCCTGACCCTCACCCGTCCCCTAATCCTAACCCGTAGGATCACACTAACCCGCGCCCTCACACGCACGCTCCCCCTAAAGCGTTGTCGGACCCTCACCTGGACCCTAAACCGTCCCTGTCCCCTAACCCTAACCCTAGCCCGAACCCTAACCCTAAACCTTCCCCGAAGCCTGACCCTCACCCGTCCCCTAATCCTAAGCCGTACGTTAACACTAACCCGTGCCCTCATACGCACGCTCCCCCTAAAGCGTTGTCGGACCCTCACCTGGACCCTAAACCGTCCCCGTCCCCTAACCCTAACCCTGGCCCGAACACTAACCCTAACACTTCCCAGAAGCCTGACCCTCACCCGTCCCCTAATCCTAACCCGTACGCTCACAATAACCCGCGCCCTCACACGCACGCTCCCACTAAAGCGTTGTCGGACCCTCACCTGGACCCTAAACCGTCCCCGTCCCCTAACCCTAACCCTAACCCGAACCCTAACCCTAACCCTTCCCCGAAACCTGACCCTCACCCGTCCCCTAATCCTAACCCGTACGCTCACACTAACCCGCGCCCTCACACGCACGCTCCCCCTAAAGCGTTGTCGGACCCTCACCTCGACCCTAAACCGTCCCCGTCCCCTAACCCTAACCCTAGTCCGAACCCTAACCCTAAACCTTCCCAGAAGCCTGACCCTCACCCGTCCCCTAATCCTAACCCGTACGCTCACACTAACCCGCGCCCTCACACGCACGCTCCCCCTAAAGCGTTGTCGGACCCTCACCTGGACCCTAAACCGTCTCCGTCCCCTAACCCTAATCCTAGCCCGGAACCTAACCCTAACACTTCCCCAAAGCCTGACCCTCACCCGTCCCCTAATCCTAACCCGTAGGCTAACACTAACCCGCGCCCTCACACGCACGCTCCCCCTAAAGCGTTTTTGGACCATCACCTGGATCCTAAACCGTCCCCATCCCCTAACCCTAACCCCAGCCTGAACCCTAACCCTAACCCTTCCCCGAAGCCTGAACCTCACCCATCCCCTAATCCTAACCCGTAGGCTCACAATAAGCCGCGCCCTCACACGCACGCTCCCCCTAAAGCGTTGTCGGACCCTCACCTGGACCCTAAACCGTCCCCGTCCACTAACCCTAACCCTAGCCCGAACCCTAACCCTAACCCTTCCCCGAAGCCTGACCCTCACCCGTCCCCTAATCCTAACCCGTACGCTCACACTAACCCGCGCCCTCACACGCACGCTCCCCCTAAAGTGTTGTCGGACCCTCACCTGGACCCTAAACCATCCCCGTCCCCTAACCCTAACCCTAGCCCGAACCCTAACCCTAACCCCTCCCCGAAGCCTGACCCTCACCCGTCCCCTAATCCTAACCCGTACGCTCACACTAACCCGCGCCCTCACACGCACGCTACCCCTAAAACGTTGTCGGACCCTCACCTGGACCCTAAACCGTCCCCGTCCCCTAACCCTAACCCTAGCCCGAACCCTAACCCTAACCCTTCCCCGAAGCCTGACCCTCACCCGTCCCCTAATCCTAACCCATACGCTCACACTAACCCGCGCCCTCACACGCACGCTCCCCCTAAAGCGTTGTCGAACCCTCACCTGGACCCTAAACCGTCCCCGTCCCCTAATCCTAACCCTAGCCCGAAACCTAACCCTAACACTTCCAAAAAGCCTGACCCTCACCCGTCCCCTAATCCTAACCCGTAGGCTAACACTAACCCGCGCCCTCACACGCACGCTCCCCCTAAAGCGTTGTTGGACCGTCACCTGGATCCTAAACCGTCCCCGTCCCCTAACCCTAACCCTAGCCCGAACCCTAACCCTAACCCTTCCCCGAAGCCTGACCCTCACCCATCCCATAATCCTAACCCGGAGGCTCACAATAAGCCGCGCCCTCACACGCACGCTCCCCCTAAAGCGTTGTCGGACCCTCACCTGGACCCTAAACCGTCCCCGTCCCCTAACCCTAACCCTAGCCCGAACCCTAACCCTAACCCTTCCCCGAAGCCTGACACTCACCTGTCCCCTAATCCTAACCCGTAGGCTCAAACTAACCCGCGACCTCACACGCACGCTCCCCTTAAAGCGTTGTCGGACCCTCACCTGGACCCTAAACCATCCCAGTCCCCTAACCCTAGCTCGAACCCTAACCCTAACCCTTCCCCGAAGCCTGACCCTCACCCGTCCCCTAATCCTAACCCGTACGCTCACACTAAACCGCGCCCTCACACGCACGCTCCCCCTAAAGCGTTGTCGGACCCTCATCTGAACCCTAAACCGTCCCCGTCCCCTAACCCTAACCCTAGCCCGAACCCTAACCCTAACCCTTCCCCGAAGCCTGACCCTCACCCGTCCCCTAATCCTAACCCGTACGCTCACAGTAAACCGCGCCCTCACACGCACGCTCCCCCTAAAGCGTTGTCGGATCCTCACCTGGACCCTAAACCGTCCCCGTCCCCTAACCCTAACCCTAGCCCGAACCCTAACCCTAACTCTTCCCCGAAGCCTGACCCTCACCCGTCCCCTAATCCTAACCCGTACGCTAACACTAACCCGCGCCCTCACACACACGCTCCCCCTAAAGCGTTGTAGGACCCTCACCTGGACCCTAAACCGTCCCCGTCCCCTAACCCTAACCCTAGCCCGAACCCTAACCCTAACCCTTCCCCGAAGCCTGACCCTGACCCGTCCCCTAATCCTAACCTGTACGCTAACACTAACCCGCACCCTCACACGCACGCTCCCCCTAAAGCGTTGTCGGACCCTCACCTGGACCCTAAACCGTCCCCGTACCCTAACACTAACCCTAACCCGAATCCAAACCCTAACCCTTCCCCGAAGACTGACCCTCACACGTCCCATAATCCTAACCCGTACGCTAACACTAACCCGCGCCCTCACACGCACGCTCCCCCTAAAGCGTTGTCGGACCCTCACCTGGACCCTAAACCGTCCCCGTACCCTAACCCTAACCCTAGCCCGAACCCTAACACTAACACTTCCCCGAAGCCTGACCCTCACCGTCCCCTAATCCTAACCCGTACGCTCACACTAACCCGCGCCCTCACACACACACTCCCCCTAAAGCGTTGTCGGACCCTCACCTGGACCCTAAACCGTCCCCGTCCCCTAACCCTAACCCTAGCCCGAACCCTAACCCTAACCCTTCCCCGAAGCCTGACCCTCACCCGTCCCCTAATCCTAACCCGTACGCTCACACTAACCCACGCCCTCACACGCACGCTCCCCCTAAAGCGTTGTCGGACCCTCACCTGGACCCTAAACCGTCCCCGTCCCCTAACCCTAACCCTAGCCCAAACCCTAACCCTAACCCTTCCCCGAACCCTGACCCTCACCCGTCCCCTAATCCTAACCCGTACGCTCACACTAACCCGCGCCCTCACACGCACGCTCCCCCTAAAGCGTTGTCGGACCCTCACCTGGACCCTAAACCGTCCCCGTCCCCTAACCCTAACCCTAGCCCGAACCCTAACCCTAACCCTTCCCCGAAGCCTGACCCTCACCCGTCCCCTAATCCTAACCCGTAGGCTCACAATAAGCCGCGCCCTCACACGCACGCTCCCCCTAAAGCGTTGTCGGACCCTCACCTGGACCCTAAACCGTCCCCGTACCCTAACCCTAACCCTAGCCCGAACCCTAACCCTAACACTTCCCCGAAGCCTGACCCTCACCCGTCCCCTAATCCTAACCCGTAGGCTCACACTAACACGCGCCCTCACACGCACGCTCCCCTTAAAGCGTTGTCGGACCCTCACCTGGACCCTAAACCGTCCCAGTACCCTAACCCTAGCCCGAACCCTAACCCTAACACTTCCCCGAAGCCTGACCCTCACCCGTCCCCTAATCGTAACGCGTAGGCTCACACTAAGCCACGCCCTCACATGCACGCTCCCCCTAAAGCGTTGTCGAACCCTCACCTGGACCCTAAACCATCCCCGTCCCCTAACCCTAACCCTAGCCCGAACCCTAACCCTAACCCTTCCCCGAAGCCTGACCCTCACCCGTCCCCTAATCCTAACCCGTAGGCTCACACTAACCTGCGCCCTCACACGTACGCTCCCCCTAAAGCGTTGTCGGACCCTCACCTGGACCCTAAACCGTCCCTGTCCCCTAACCCTAACCCTAGCCCGAACCCAAACCCTAACCCATCCCCGAAGCCTGACCCTCACCCGTCCCCTAATCCTAAGCCGTACGTTAACACTAACCCTTGCCCTCACACGCACGCTCCCCCTAAAGCGTTGTCGGACCCTCACCTGGACCCTAAACCGTCCCCGTCCCCTAACCCTAACCCTAGCCCGAACCCTAACCCTAACCCTTCCCCGAAGCCTGACCCTCACCCGTCCCCTAATCCTAAACCGTACGCTCACACTAACCCGCGCCCTCACACGCACGCTCTCCCTAAAGCGTTGTCGGACCCTCACCTGGACCCTAAACCGTCCCCGTCCCCTAACCCTAACCCTAGCCCGAACCCTAAACCTAACCCTTCCCCGAAGCCTGACCCTCACCTGTCCACTAATCCTAACCCTTAGGCTCAAACTAACCCGCGCCCTCACACGCACGCTCCCCTTAAAGCGTTGTCGGACCCTCACCTGGACCCTAAACCATCCCAGTCCCCTAACCCTAGCCCGAACCCTAACCCTAACCCTTCCCCGAAGCCTGACCCTCACCCGTCCCCTAATCCTAACCCGTACGCTCACACTAACCCGCGCCCTCACACGCACGCTCCCCCTAAAGCGTTAACGGACCCTCATCTGAACCCTAAACCGTCCCCGTCCCCTAACCCTAACCCTAGCCCGAACCCTAACCCTAACCCTTCCCCGAAGCCTGACCCTCACCCGTCCCCTAATCCTAACCCGTACGCTCACACTAAACCGCGCCCTCACACGCACGCTCCCCCTAAAGAGTTGTCGGATCCTCACCTGGACCCTAAACCGTCCCCGTACCCTAACCCTAACCCTAGCCCGAACCCTAACCCTAAATCTTCCCCGAAGCCTGACCCTCACCCGTCCCCTAATCCTAACCCGTACGCTAAGACTAACCCGCGCCCTCACACACACGCTCCCCCTAAAGCGTTGTAGGACCCTCACCTGGACCCTAAACCGTCCCCGTCCCCTAACCCTAACCCTAGCCCGAACCCTAACCCTAACCCTTCCCCGAAGCCTGACCCTCACCCGTCCCCTAATCCTAACCTGTACGCTAACACTAACCCGCGCCCTCACACGCACGCTCCCCCTAAAGCGTTGTCGGACCCTCACCTGGACCCTAAACCGTCCCCGTACCCTAACACTAACCCTAACCCGAACCCTAACCCTAACCCTTCCCCGAAGACTGACCCTCACCCGTCCCATAATCCTAACCCGTACGCTAACACTAACCCGCGCCCTCACACGCACGCTCCCCCTAAAGCGTTGTCGGACCCTCACCTGGACCCTAAACCGTCCCCGTACCCTAACCCTAACCCTAGCCCGAACCCTAACACTAACACTTCCCCGAAGCCTGACCCTCACCGTCCCCTAATCCTAACCCGTAGGCTAACACTAACCCGCGCCCTCACACGCACACTCCCCCTAAAGCGTTGTCGGACCCTCACCTGGACCCTAAACCGTCCCCGTCCCCTAACCCTAACCCTAGCCCGAACCCTAACCCTAACCCTTCCCCGAAACCTGACCCTCACCCGTCCCCTAATCCTAACCCGTACGCTCACACTAACCCGCGCCCTCACACGCACGCTCCCCCTAAAGCGTTGTCGGACCCTCACCTGGACCCTAAACCGTCCCCGTCCCCTAACCCTAACCCTAGCCCGAACTCTAACCATAACCCTTCCCCGAAGCCTGACCCTCACCCGTCCCCTAATCCTAACCCGTAGGCTCACAATAAGCCGCGCCCTCACACGCACGCTCCCCCTAAAGCGTTGTCGGACCCTCACCTGGACCCTAAACCGTCCCCGTACCCTAACCCTAACCCTAGCCCGAACCCTAACCCTAACACTTCCCCGAAGCCTGACCCTCACCCGTCCCCTAATCCTAACCCGTAGGCTCACACTAACACGCGCCCTCACACGCACGCTCCCCTTAAAGCGTTGTCGGACCCTCACCTGGACCCGAAACCGTCCCAGTCCCCTAACCCTAGCCCGAACCCTAACCCTAACACTTCCCCGAAGCCTGACCCTCACCCGTCACTTAATCCTAACGCGTAGGCTCACACTAAGCCACGCCCTCACATGCACGCTCCCCCTAAAGCATTTTCGAACCCTCACCTGGACCCTAAACCGTCCCCGTCCCCTAACCCTAACCCTAGCCCGAACCCTAACCCTAACCCTTCCCCGAAGCCTGACCCTCACCCGTCCCCTAATCCTAACCCGTAGGCTCACACTAACCCGCGCCCTCACACGCACGCTCCCCCTAAAGCGTTGTCGGACCCTCACCTGGACCCTAAACCGTCCCTGTGCCCTAACCCTAACCCTAGCCCGAACCCTAACCCTAACCCTTCCCCGAAGCCTGACCCTCACCCGTCCCCTAATCCTAACCCGTACGCTCACACTAACTCACGCCCTCACACGCACGCTCCCCCTAAAGCGTTGTCGGACCCTCACCTGGACCCTAAACCGTCCCCGTACCCTAACCCTAACCCTAGCCCGAACCCTAACCCTAACACTTCCCCGAAGCCTGACCCTCACCCGTCCCCTAATCCTAACCCGTAGGCTCACACTAACACGCGCCCTCACACGCACGCTCCCCTTAAAGCGTTGTCGGACCCTCACCTGGACCCTAAACAGTCCCAGTCCCCTAACCCTAGCCCGAACCCTAACCCTAACACTTCCCCGAAGCCTGACCCTCACCCGTCCCCTAATCCTAAAGCGTAGGCTCACACTAAGCCACGCCCTCACATGCACGCTCCCCCTAAAGCGTTTTCGAACCCTCACCTGGACCCTAAACCGTCCCCGTCCCCTAACCCTAACCCTAGCCCGAACCCTAACCCTAACCCTTCCCCGAAGCCTGACCCTCACCCGTCCCCTAATCCTAACCCGTAGGCTCACACTAACCCACGCCCTCACACGCACGCTCCCCCTAAAGCGTTGTCGGAACCTCACCTGGACCCTAAACCGTCCCTGTGCCCTAACCCTAACCCTAGCCCGAACCCTAACCCTAACCCTTCCCCGAAGCCTGACCCTCACCCGTCCCCTAATCCTAACCCGTACGCTCACACTAACTCACGCCCTCACACGCACGCTCCCCCTAAAGCGTTGTCGGACCCTCACCTGGATCCTAAACCGTCCCCGTCCCCTAACCCTAACCCTAACCCGAACCCTAACCCTAACCCTTCCCCGAACCCTGACCCTCACCCGTCCCCTAATCCTAAACCGTACGCTCACACTAACCCACGCCCTCACACGCACGCTCCCCCTAAAGCGTTGTCGGACCCTCACCTGGACCCTAAACCGTCCCCGTCCCCTAACCCTAACCCTAACCCGAACCCTAACCCTAACCCTTCCCCGAACCCTGACCCTCACCCGTCCCCTAATCCTAACCCGTACGCTCACACTAACCCGCGCCCTCACACGCACGCTCCCCCTACAGCGTTGTCGGACCCTCACCTGGACCCTAAACCGTCCCCGTCCCCTAACCCTAACCCTAGCCCGGAACCTAACCCTAACACTTCCCGAAAGCCTGACCCTCACCCGTCCCCTAATCCTAACCCGTAGGCTAACACTAACCCGCGCCCTCACACGCACGCTCCCCCTAAAGCGTTTTTGGACCATCACCTGGATCCTAAACCGTCCCCGTCCCCTAACCCTAACCCTAGCCTGAACCCTAACCCTAACCCTTCCCCGAAGCCTGACCCTCACCCATCCCCTAATCCTAACCCGTAGGCTCACAATAAGCCGCGCCCTCACACGCACGCTCCCCCTAAAGCGTTGTCGGACCCTCACCTGGACCGTAAACCGTCCCCGTCCACTAACCCTAACCCTAGCCCGAACGCTAACCCTAACCCTTCCCCGAAGCCTGACCCTCACCCGTCCCCTAATCCTAACCCGTAGGCTCACACTAACCCACGCCCTCACACGCACGCTCCCCCTAAAGCGTTGTCGGACCCTCACCTGGACCCTAAACCGTCCCCGTCCCCTAAACCTAACCCTAGCCCGAACCCTAACCCTAACCCTTCCCCGAAGCCTGACCCTCACCCGTCCCCTAATCCTAACTCGTACGCTCACACTAACCCGCGCCCTCACACGCACGCTACCCCTAAAACGTTGTCGGACCCTCACCTGGACCCTAAACCGTCCCCGTCCTCTAACCCTAACCCTAGCCCGAACCCTAACCCTAACCCTTCCCCGAAGCCTGACCCTCACCCGTCCCCTAATCCTAACCCATACGCTCACATTAACCCGCGCCCTCACACGCACGCTCCCCCTAAAGCGTTGTCGAACCCTCACCTGGACCCTAAACCGTCCCCGTCCCCTAACCCTAACCCTAGCCCGAAACCTAACCCTAACACTTCCCCAAAGCCTGACCCTCACCCGTCCCCTAATCCTAACCCGTAGGCTAACACTAACCCGCGCCCTCACACGCACGCTCCCCCTAAAGCGTTGTTGGACCGTCACCTGGATCCTAAACCGTCCCCGTCCTCTAACCCTAACCCTAGCCCGAACCCTAACCCTAACCCTTCCCCGAATCCTGACCCTCACCCGTCCCCTAATCCTAACCTGTAGGCTCACAATAAGCCGCGCCCTCACACGCACGCTCCCCCTAAAGCGTTGTCGGACCCTCACCTGGACCCTAAACCGTCCCCGTCCCCTAACCCTAACCCTAGCCCGAACCCTAAACCTAACCCTTCCCCGAAACCTGACCCTCACCTGTCCCCTAATCCTAACCCGTAGGCTCAAACTAACCCGCGCCCTCACACGCACGCTCCCCTTAAAGCGTTGTCGGACCCTCACCTGGACCCTAAACCATCCCAGTCCCCTAACCCTAGCCCGAACCCTAACCCTAACCCTTCCCCGAAGCCTGACCCTCACCCGTCCCCTAATCCTAACCCGTACGCTCACACTAACCCGCGCCCTCACACACACGCTCCCCCTAAAGCGTTGTAGGACCCTCACCTGGACCCTAAACCGTCCCCGTCCCCTAACCCTAACCCTAGCCCGAACCCTAACCCTAACCCTTCCCCGAAGCCTGACCCTCACCCGTCACCTAATCCTAACCCGTACGCTAACACTAACCCGCGCCCTCACACGCACGCTCCCCCTAAAGCTTTGTCGGACCCTCACCTGGACCCTAAACTGTCCCCGTACCCTAACCCTAACCCTAGCCCGAACCCTAACACTAACACTTCCCCGAAGCCTGACCCTCACCGTCCCCTAATCCTAACCCGTACGCTCACACTAACCCGCGCCCTCACACGCACGCTCCCCCTAAAGCGTTGTCGGATCCTCACCTGGACCCTAAACCGTCCCCGTACCCTAACCCTAACCCTAGCCCGAACCCTAACCTAACCCTTCCCCGAAGACTGACCCACACCCGTCCCATAATCCTAACCCGTACGCTAACACTAACCCGCGCCCTCACGCGCACGCTCCCCCTAAAGCGTTGTCGGACCCTCACCTGGACCCTAAACCGTCCCCGTCCCCTAACCCTCCCCCTAGCCCGAACCCTAACACTAACACTTCCCCGAAGCCTGACCGTCACCGTCCCCTAATCCTAACCCGTACGCTCACACTAACCCGCGCCCTCACACGCACACTCCCCCTAAAGCGTTGTCGGACCCTCACCTGGACCCTAAACCGTCCCCGTCCCCTAACCCTAACCCTAGCCCGAACACTAACCCTAACCCTTCCCCGAAGCCTGACCCTCACCCGTCCCCTAATCCTAACCCATACGCTCACACTAACCCGCGCCCTCACACGCACGCTCCCCCTAAAGCGTTGTCGGACCCTCACCTGGACCCTAAACCGTCCCCGTCCCCTAACCCTAACCCTAGCCCGAAACCTAACCCTAACACTTCCCCAAAGCCTGACCATCACCCGTCCCCTAATCCTAACCCGTAGGCTAACACTAACCCGCGCCCTCACACGCACGCTCCCCCTAAAGCGTTGTTGGACCGTCACCTGGATCCTAAACCGTCCCCGTCCCCTAACCCTAACCCTAGCCGGAACCCTAAACCTAACCTTTCCCCGAAGCCTGACCCTCACCCGTCCCCTAATCCTAACCCGTAGGCTCACAATAAGCCGCGCCCTCACACGCACGCTCCCCCTAAAGCGTTGTCGGAACCTCACCTGGACCCTAAACCGTCCCCGTCCCCTAACCCTAACCCTAGCTCGAACCCTAAACCTAACCCTTCCCCGAAGCCTGACCCTCACCTGTCCCTTAATCCTAACCCGTAGCCTCAAACTAACCCGCGCCATCACACGCACGCTCCCCTTAAAGCGTTGTCGGACACTCACCTGGACCCTAAACCATCCCAGTCCCCTAACCCTAGCCCGAACCCTAACCCTAACCCTTCCCCGAAGCCTGACCCTCACCCGTCCCCTAATCCTAACCCGTACGCTCACACTAACCCGCGCCCTCACACGCACGCTCCCCCTAAAGCGTTGTCGGACCCTCATCTGAACCCTAAACCGTACCCGTCTCCTAACCCTAACGCTAGCCCGAACCCTAACCCTAACCCTTCCCCGAAGCCTGACCCTCACCCGTCCCCTAATCCTAACACGTACGCTCACACTAAACCGCGCCCTCACACGCACGCTCCCCCTAAAGCGTTGTCGGATCCTCACCTGGACCCTAAACCGTCCCCGTACCCTAACCCTAACCCTAGCCCGAACCCTAACCTAACCCTTCCCCGAAGACTGACCCTCACCCGTCCCATAATCCTAACCCGTACGCTAACACTAACCCGCGCCCTCACGCGCACGCTCCCCCTAAAGCGTTGTCGGACCCTCACCTGGACCCTAAACCGTCCCCGTCCCCTAACCCTCCCCCTAGCCCGAACCCTAACACTAACACTTCCCCGAAGCCTGACCGTCACCGTCCCCTAATCCTAACCCGTACGCTCACACTAACCCGCGCCCTCACACGCACACTCCCCCTAAAGCGTTGTCGGACCCTCACCTGGACCCTAAACCGTCCCCGTCCCCTAACCCTAACCCTAGCCCGAACCCTAACCCTAACCCTTCCCCGAAGCCTGACCCTCACCCGTCCCATAATCCTAACCCGTACGCTCACACTAACCCGCGCCCTCACACGCACGCTCCCCCTAAAGCGTTGTCGGACCCTCACCTGGACCCTAAACCGTCCCCGTCCCCTAACCCTAACCCTAGCCCGAACCCTAACCCTAACACTTCCCCGAACCCTGACCCTCACCCGTCCCCTAATCCTAACCCGTACGCTCACACTACCCGCGCCCTCACACGCACGCTCCCCCTAAAGCGTTGTCGGACCCTCACCTGGACCCTAAACCGTCCCAGTCCCCTAACCCTAGCCCGAACCCTGACCCTAACACTTCCCCGAAGCCTGACCCTCACCCGTCCCCTAATCCTAACGCGTAGGCTCACACTAAGCCACGCCCTCACATGCACGCTCCCCCTAAAGCGTTGTCGAACCCTCACCTGGACCCTAAACCGTCCCCTTCCCCTAACCCTAACCCTAGCCCGAACCCTAACCCTAACCCTTCCCCGAAGCCTGACCCTCACCCGTCCCCTAATCCTAACCCGTAGGCTCACACTAACCCGCGCCCTCACACGCACGCTCCCCCTAAAGCGTTGTCGGACCCTCACCTGGACCCTAAACCGTCCCTGTCCCCTAACCCTAACCCTAGCCCGAACCCTAACCCTAACCCTTCCCCGAAGCCTGACCCTCACCCGTCCCCTAATCCTAAGCCGTACGTTAACACTAACCCGTGCCATCACACGCACGCTCCCCCTAAAGCGTTGTCGGACCCTCACCTGGACCCTAAACCGTCCCCGTCCCCTAACCCTAACCCTAGCCCGAAACCTGACCCTAAACCTTCCCCGAAGCCTGACCCTCACCCGTCCCCTAATCCTAACCCGTACGCTCACACTAACCCGCGCCCTCACACGCACGCTCCCCCTAAAGCGTTGTCGGACCCTCACCTGGACCCTAAACCGTCCCCGTCCCCTAACCCTAACCCTAACCCGAACCCTAACCCTAACCCTTCCCCGAAGCCTGACCCTCACCCGTCCCCTAATCCTAACCCGTACGCTAACACTAACCCGCGCCCTCACACGCACGCTCCCCCTAAAGCGTTGTCGGACCCTCACCTGGACCCTAAACCGTCCCCGTCCCCTAACCCTAACCCTAGTCCGAACCGTAACCCTAAACCTTCCCCGAAGCCTGACCCTCACCCGTCCCCTAATCCTAACCCGTACGCTCACACTAACCCGCGCCCTCACACGCACGCTCCCCCTAAAGCGTTGTCGGACCCTCACCTGGACCCTAAACCGTCCCCGTCCCCTAACCCTAACCCTAGCCCGGAACCTAACCCTAACACTTCCCCAAAGCCTGACACTCACCCGTCCCCTAATCCTAACCCGTAGGCTAACACTAACCCGCGCCCTCACACGCACGCTCCCCCTAAATCGTTTTTGGACCATCACCTGGATCCTAAACCGTCCCCGTCCCCTAACCCTAACCCTAGCCTGAACCCTAACCCTAACCCTTCCCCGAAGCCTGACCCTCACCCGTCCCCTAATCCTAACCCGTAGGCTCACAATAAGCCGCGCCCTCACACGCATGCTCCCCCTAAAGCGTTGTCGGACCCTCACCTGGACCCTAAACCGTCCCCGTCCACTAACCCTAACCCTAGCCCGAACCCTAACCCTAACCCTTCCCCGAAGCCTGACCCTCACCCGTCCCCTAATCCTAACCCGTAGGCTCACACTAACCCGCGCCCTCACACGCACGCTCCCCCTAAAGCGTTGTCGGACCCTCACCTGGACCCTAAACCGTCCCCGTCCCCTAACCCTAACCCTAGCCCGAACCCTAACCCTAACCCTTTCCCGAAGCCTGACCCTCACCTGTCCCCTAATCCTAACCCGTAGGCTCAAACTAACCCGCGCCCTCACACGCACACTCCCCTTAAAGCATTGTCGGACCCTCACCTGGACCCTAAACCATCCCAGTCCCCTAACCCTAGCCCGAACCCTAACCCTAACCCTTCCCCGAAGCCTGACCCTCACCCGTCCCCTAATCCTAATCCGTACGCTCACACTAACCCGCGTCCTCACACGCACGCTCCCCCTAAAGCGTTGTCGGACCCTCACCTGGACCCTAAACCGTCCCCGTACCCTAACACTAACCCTACCCCGAACCCTAACCCTAACCCTTCCCCGAAGACTGACCCTCACCCGTCCCATAATCCTAACCCGTAGCTAACACTAACCCGCGCCCTCACACGCACGCTCCCCCTAAATCGTTGTCGGACCCTCACCTGGACCCTAAACCGTCCCCGTACCCTAACACTAACCCTAGCCGGAATCCTAACACTAACACTTCCCCGAAGCCTGACCCTCACCGTCCCCTAATCCTAACCCGTACGCTCACACTAACCCGCGCCCTCACACGCACACTCCCCCTAAAGCGTTGTCGGACCCTCACCTGGACCCTAAACCGTCCCCGTCCCCTAACCCTAACCCTAGCCCAAACCCTAACCCTAACCCTTCCCCGAAGCCTGACCCTCACCCGTCCCCTAATCCTAACCCGTACGCTCACACTAACCCGCGCCCTCACACGCACGCTCCCCCTAAAGCGTTGTCGGACCCTCACCTGGACCCTAAACCGTCCCCGTCCCCTAACCCTAACCCTAGCCCGAACCCTAACCCTAACCCTTCCCCGAAACCTGACCCTCACCCGTCCCCTAATCCTAACCCGTACTCTCAAACTAACCCGCGCCCTCACACGCACGCTCCCCCTAAAGCGTTGTCGGACCCTCACCTGGACCCTAAACCGTCCCCGTCCCCTAAACCTAACCCTAGCCCGAACCCTAACCCTAACCCTTCCCCGAAGCCTGACCCTCACCCGTCCCCTAATCCTAACCCGTAGGCTCACAATAAGCCGCGCCCTCACACGCACGCTCCCCCTAAAGCGTTGTCGGACCCTCACCTGGACCCTAAACCGTCCCCGTCCCCTAACCCTAACCCTAGTCCGAAACCTAACCCTAAATCTTCCCCGAAGCCTGACCCTCACCCGTCCCCTAATCCTAACCCGTACGCTCACACTAACCCGCGCCCTCACACGCACGCTCCCCCTAAAGCGTTGTCGGACCCTCACCTGGACCCTAAACCGTCCCCGTCCCCTAACCCTAACCCTAGCCCGGAACCTAACCCTAACACTTCCCCAAAGCCTGACCAGCACCCGTCCCCTAATCCTAACCCGTACGCTCACACTAACCCGCGCCCTCACACGCAAGCTCCCCCTAAAGCGTTGTCGGACCCTCACCTGGACCCTAAACCGTACCCGTCCCCTAACCCTAACCCTAGCCCGAACCCTAACCCTAACCCTTCCCCGAAACCTGACCCTCACCCGTCCCCTAATCCTAACCCGTAGTCTCAAACTAACCCGCGCCCTCACACGCACGCTCCCCCTAAATCGTTTTTGGACCATCACCTGGATCCTAAACCGTCCACGTCCCCTAACCCTAACCCTAGCCTGAACCCTAACCCTAACCCTTCCCCGAAGCCTGACCCTCACCCGTCCCCTAATCCTAACCCGTAGGCTCACAATAAGCCGCGCCCTCACACGCACGCTCCCCCTAAAGCGTTGTCGGACCCTCACCTGGACCCTAAACCGTCCCCGTCCACTAACCCTAACCCTAGCCCGAACCCTAACCCTAACCCTTCCCCGAAGCCTGACACTCACCCGTCCCCTAATCCTAACCCGTAGGCTCACACTAACCCGCGCCCTCACACGCACGCTCCCCCTAAAGCGTTGTCGGACCCTCACCTGGACCCTAAACCGTCCCCGTCCCCTAACCCTAACCCTAGCCCGAACCCTAACCCTAACCCTTCCCCGAAGCCTGACCCTCACCTGTCCCCTAATCCTAACCCGTAGGCTCAAACTAACCCGCGCCCTCACACGCACGCTCCCATTAAAGCGTTGTCGGACCCTCACCTGGACCCTAAACCATCCCAGTCCCCTAACCCTAGCCCGAACCCTAACCCTAACCCTTCCCCGAAGCCTGACCCTCACCCGTCCCCTAATCCTAACCCGTACGCTCACACTAACCCGCGCCCTCACACGCACGCTCCCCCTAAAGCGTTGTCGGACCCTCATCTGAACCCTAAACCGTCCCCGTCCCCTAACCCTAACCCTAGCCCGAACCCTAACCCTAACCCTTCCCCGAAGCCTGACCCTCACCCGTCCCCTAATCCTAACCCGTACGCTCACACTAAACCGCGCCCTCACACGCACGCTCCCCAATAAGCGTTGTCGGATCCTCACCTGGACCCTAAACCGTCCCCGTACCCTAACCCTAACCCTAGACCGAAGCCTAACCCTAAATCTTCCCCGAAGACTGACCCTCACCCGTCCCCTAATCCTAACCCGTACGCTAACACTAACCCGCGCCCTCACACACACGCTCCCCCTAAAGCGTTGTCGGACCCTCACCTGGACCCTAAACCGTCCCCGTCCCCTAACCCTAACCCTAGCCCGAACCCTAACCCTAACCCTTTCCCGAAGCCTGACCCTCACCTGTCCCCTAATCCTAACCCGTAGGCTCACACTAACCCGCGCCCTCACACGCACGCTCCCCTTAAAGCATTGTCGGACCCTCACCTGGACCCTAAACCATCCCAGTCCCCTAACCCTAGCCCGAACCCTAACCCTAACCCTTCCCCGAAGCCTGACCCTCACCCGTCCCCTAATCCTAATCCGTACGCTCACACTAACCCGCGCCCTCACACGCACGCTCCCCCTAAAGCGTTGTCGGACCCTCACCTGGACCCTAAACCGTCCCCGTACCCTAACACTAACCCTACACCGAACCCTAACCCTAACCCTTCCCCGAAGACTGACCCTCACCCGTCCCATAATCCTAACCCGTAGCTAACACTAACCCGCGCCCTCACACGCACGCTCCCCCTAAAGCGTTGTCGGACCCTCACCTGGACCCTAAACCGTCCCCGTACCCTAACCCTAACCCTAGCCGGAATCCTAACACTAACACTTCCCCGAAGCCTGACCCTCACCGTCCCCTAATCCTAACCCGTACGCTCACACTAACCCGCGCCCTCACACGCACACTCCCCCTAAAGCGTTGTCGGACCCTCAACTGGACCCTAAACCGTCCCCGTCCCCTAACCCTAACCCTAGCCCAAACCCTAACCCTAACCCTTCCCCGAAGCCTGACCCTCACCCGTCCCCTAATCCTAACCCGTACGCTCACACTAACCCGCGCCCTCACACGCACGCTCCCCCTAAAGCGTTGTCGGACCCTCACCTGGACCCTAAACCGTCCCCGTCCCCTAACCCTAACCCTAGCCCGAACCCTAACCCTAACCCTTCCCCGAAACCTGACCCTCACCCGTCCCCTAATCCTAACCCGTACTCTCAAACTAACCCGCGCCCTCACACGCACGCTCCCCCTAAAGCGTTGTCGGACCCTCACCTGGACCCTAAACCGTCCCCGTCCCCTAAACCTAACCCTAGCCCGAACCCTAACCCTAACCCTTCCCCGAAGCCTGACCCTCACCCGTCCCATAATCCTAACCCGTAGGCTCACAATAAGCCGCGCCCTCACACGCACGCTCCCCCTAAAGCGTTGTCGGACCCTCACCTGGACCCTAAACCGTCCCCGTCCCCTAACCCTAACCCTAGTCCGAACCCTAACCCTAAACCTTCCCCGAAGCCTGACCCTCACCCGTCCCCTAATCCTAACCCGTACGCTCACACTAACCCGTGCCCTCACACGCACGCTCCCCCTAAAGCGTTGTCGGACCCTCACCTGGACCCTAAACCGTCCCCGTCCCCTAACCCTAACCCTAGCCCGGAACCTAACCCTAACACTTCCCCAAAGCCTGACCAGCACCCGTCCCCTAATCCTAACCCGTACGCTCACACTAACCCGCGCCCTCACACGCACGCTCCCCCTAAAGCGTTGTTGGACCCTCACCTGGACCCTAAACCGTCCCCGTCCCCTAACCCTGACCCTAGCCAGAACCCTAACCCTAACCCTTCCCCGAAACCTGACCCTCACCCGTCCCCTAATCCTAACCCGTACTCTCAAACTAACCCGCGCCCTCACACGCACGCTCCCCCTAAATCGTTTTTGGACCATCACCTGGATCCTAAACCGTCCACGTCCCCTAACCCTAACCCTAGCCTGAACCCTAACCCTAACCCTTCCCCGAAGCCTGACCCTCACCCGTCCCCTAATCCTAACCCGTAGGCTCACAATAAGCCGCGCCCTCACACGCACGCTCCCCCTAAAGCGTTGTCGGACCCTCACCTGGACCCTAAACCGTCCCCGTCCACTAACCCTAACCCTAGCCCGAACCCTAACCCTAACCCTTCCCCGAAGCCTGACCCTCACCCGTCCCCTAATCCTAACCCGTAGGCTCACACTAACCCGCGCCCTCACACGCACGCTCCCCCTAAAGCGTTGTCGGACCCTCACCTGGACCCTAAACCGTCCCCGTCCCCTAACCCTAACCCTAGCCCGAACCCTAACCCTAACCCTTCCCCGAAGCCTGACCCTCACCTGTCCCCTAATCCTAACCCGTAGGCTCAAACTAACCCGCGCCCTCACACGCACGCTCCCATTAAAGCGTTGTCGGACCCTCACCTGGACCCTAAACCATCCCAGTCCCCTAACCCTAGCCCGAACCCTAACCCTAACCCTTCCCCGAAGCCTGACCCTCACCCGTCCCCTAATCCTAACCCGTACGCTCACACTAACCCGCGCCCTCACACGCACGCTCCCCCTAAAGCGTTGTCGGACCCTCATCTGAACCCTAAACCGTCCCCATCCCCTAACCCTAACCCTAGCCCGAACCCTAACCCTAACCCTTCCCCGAAGCCTGACCCTCACCCGTCCCCTAATCCTAACCCGTACGCTCACACTAAACCGCGCCCTCACACGCACGCTCCCCCTAAAGCGTTGTCGGATCCTCACCTGGACCCTAAACCGTCCCCGTACCCTAACCCTAACCCTAGACCGAAGCCTAACCCTAAATCTTCCCCGAAGACTGACACTCACCCGTCCCCTAATCCTAACCCGTACGCTAACACTAACCCGCGCCCTCACACACACGCTCCCCCTAAAGCGTTGTAGGACCCTCACCTGGACCCTAAACCGTCCCCGTCCCCTAACCCTAACCCTAGCCCGAACCCTAACCCTAACACTTCCCCGAAGCCTGACCCTCACCCGTCCCCTAATCCTAACCTGTACGCTAACACTAACCCGCGCCCTCACACGCACGCTCCCCCTAAAGCGTTGTCGGACCCTCACCTGGACCCTAAACCGTCCCCGTACCCTAACACTAACCCTACCAGGAACCCTAACCCTAACCCTTCCCCGAAGACTGACCCTCACCCGTCCCATAATACTAACACGTACGCTAACACTAACCAGCGCCCTCACACGCACGCTCCCCCTAAAGCGTTGTCGGACCCTCACCTAGACCCTAAACCGTCCCCGTCCCCTAACCCTAACCCTAGCCCGAACCCTAACCCTAACCCTTCCCCGAAGCCTGACCCTCACCCGTCCCCTAATCCTAACCCGTAGGCTCACACTAACCCGCGCCCTCACACGCACGCTCCCCCTAAAGCGTTGTCGGACCCTCACCTGGACCCTAAACCGTCCCAGTCCCCTAACCCTCGCCCGAACCCTAACCATAGCACTTCCCCGAAGCCTGACCCTCACCCGTCCCCTAATCCTAACCCGTACGCTAACACTAAGTCGCGCCCTCACACGCACGCTCCCCCTAAAGCGTTGTCGGACCCTCACCTGGACCCTAAACCGTCCCTGTCCCCTAACCCTAACCCTAGCCCGAACCCTAAACCTAACCCTTCCCCGAAGCCTGACCCTCACCCGTCCCCTAAAACTAAGCCGTACGTTAACACTAACCCGTGCCCTCACACGCACGCTCCCCCTAAAGCGTTGTCGGACCCTCACCTGGACCCTAAACCGTCCCCGTCCCCTAACCCTAACCCTAGCCCGAACCCTAACCCTAACCCTTCCCCGAAGCCTGACCCTCACCCGTCCCCTAATCCTAACCCGTACGCTCACACTAACCCGCGCCCTCACACGCACGCTCCCCCTAAAGCGTTTTTGGACCGTCACCTGGATCCTAAACCGTCCCTGTCCCCTAACCCTAGCCCTAGTCCGAACCCTAACCCTAAACCTTCCCCGAAGCCTGACACTCACCCGTCCCCTAATCCTAAACCGTACGCTCACACTAACCCGTGCCCTCACACACACGCTCCCCCTAAAGCGTTGTCGGACCCTCACCTGGACCCTAAACCGTCCCCGTCCCCTAACCCTAACCCTAGCCCGGAACCTAACCCTAACACTTCCCCAAAGCCTGACCCTCACCCGTCCCCTAATCCTAACGCGTAGGCTAACACTAACCCGCGCCCTCACACGCACGCTCCCCCTAAAGCGTTTTTGGACCATCACCTGGATCCTAATCCGTCCCCGTCCCCTAACCCTAACCCTAGCCTGAACCCTAACCCTAACCCTTCCCCGAAGCCTGACCCTCACCCGTCCCCTATTCCTAACCCGTAGGCTCACTATAAGCCGCGCCCTCACACGCACGCTCCCCCTAATGCGTTGTCGGACCCTCACCTGGACCCTAAACCATCCCAGTCCCCTAACCCTAGCCCGAACCCTAACTCTAACCCTTCCCCGAAGCCTGACCGTCACCCGTCCCCTAATCCTAACCCGTACGCTCACACTAAACCGCGCCCTCACACGCACGCTCCCCCTAAAGCGTTGTCGTTTCCTCACCTGGACCCTAAACCGTCCCCGTACCCTAAACCTAACCCTAGCCTGAACCCTAACCCTAACACTTCCCCGAAGCCTGACCCTCACCCGTCCCCTAATCCTAACCCGTAGGCTCACACTAACCCGCGCCCTCACACGCACGCTCCCCCTAAAGCGTTGTCGGACCCTCACCTGGACCCTAAACCGTCCCCATCCCCTAACCCTAACCCTAGCCCGAACCCTAACCCTAACCCTTCCCCGAACCCTGACACTCACCCGTCCCCTAATCCTAACACGTACGCTAACACTAACCCGCGCCCTCACACGCACGCTGCCCCTAAAGCGTTGTCGGACCCTCACCTGGACCCTAAACCGTCCCCGTCCCCTAACCCTAACCCTAGCCCGAACCCTAACCCTAACCCTTCCCCGAAGCCTGACCCTCACCCGTCCCCTAATCCTAACCCGTACGCTAACACTAACCCGCGCCCTCACACGCACGCTCCCCCTAAAGCGATGTCGGACCCTCACCTGGACCCTAAACCGTCCCCGTACCCTAACCCTAACCCTAGCCCGAACCCTAACCCTAAACCTTCCCCGAAGCTTGACCCTCACCCGTCCCCTAATCCTAACCCGTACGCTAACACTAACCCACGCCCTCACACGCACGCTCCCCCTAAAGCGTTGTCGGACCCTCACCTGGATCCTAAACCGTCCCCGTCCCCGTCCCTTAACCCTAGCCCGAACCCTAACCCTAACCCTTCCCCGAACCCTGACCCTCACCCGTCCCCTAATCCTAACCCGTACGCTCACACTGACCCGCGCCCTCACACGCACGCTCCCCCTAAAGCGTTGTCGGACCCTCACCTGGACCCTAAACCGTCCCCGTCCCCTAACCCTAACCCTAGCCCGAACCCTAACCCTAACCCTTCCCCGAAGCCTGACCCTCACCCGTCCCCTAATCCTAACCCGTAGGCTCACAATAAGCCGCGACCTCACACGCACGCTCCCCCTAAAGCGTTGTCGGACCCTCACCTGGAGCCTAAACCGTCCCCGTACCCTAACCCTAACCCTAGCCCGAACCCTAACACTAACACTTCCCCGAAGCCTGACCCTCACCCGTCCCCTAATCTTAACCCGTAGGCTCACACTAACACGCGCCTTCACACGCACGCTCCCCTTAAAGCGTTGTCGGACCCTCACCTGGACCCTAAACCGTCCCAGTCCCCTAACCCTAGCCCGAACCCTAACCCTAACACTTCCCCGAAGCCTGACCCTCACCCGTCCCCTAATCCTAACGCGTAGGCTCACACTAAGCCACGCCCTCACATGCACGCTCCCCCTAAAGCGTTGTCGAACCCTCACCTGGACCCTAAACCGTCCCCGTCCACTAACCCTAACCCTAGCCCGAACCTTAACCCTAACCCTTCCCCGAAGCCTGACCCTCACCCGTCCCCTAATCATAACCCCTAGGCTCACACTAACCCGCGCCCTCACACGCACGCTCCCCCTAAAGCGTTGTCGGACCCTCACCTGGACCCTAAACCGTCCCTGTCCCCTAACCCTAACCCTAGCCCGAACCCTAACCCTAACCCTTCCCCGAAGCCTGACCCTCACCCGTCCCCTAATCCTAACCCGTACGCTCACACTAACCCGTGCCCTCACACGCACGCTCCCCCTAAAGCGTTGTCGGACCCTCACCTGGACCCTAAACCGTCCCCGTCCCCTAACCCTAACCCTAGCCCGAACCCTAACACTAACCCTTCCCCGAAGCCTGACCCTCACCCGTCCCCTAATCCTAACCCGTACGCTCACACTAACCCGCGCCCTCACACGCACGTTCCCCTAAAGCGTTGTCGAACCCTCACCTGGACCCTAAACTGTCCCCGTCCCCTAACCCTAACCCTAGCCCGAACCCTAACCCTAACCCTTCCCCGAAGCCTGACCCTCACCCGTCCCCTAATCCTAACCCGTACGCTCACACTAACCCGCGCCCTCACACGCACGCTCCCCCTAAAGCGTTGTCAGACCCTCACCTGGACCCTAAACCGTCCCCTTCCCCTAACCCTAACCCTAGTCCGAACCCTAACCCTAACCCTTCCCCGAAGCCTGACCCTCACCCGTCCCCTAATCCTAACCCGTACGCTCACACTAACCCGCGCCCTCACACGCACGCTACCCCTAAAGCGTTGTTGGACCGTCACCTGGATCCTAAACGGTCACCGTCCCCTAACCCTAACCCTAGACCGAACCCTAACCCTAACCCTTCCCCGAAGCCTGACCCTCACCCGTCCCCTAATCCTAACCCGTAGGCACACACTAACCCGCGCCCTCACACGCACGCTCCCCTTAAAGCGTTGTCGGACCATCACCTGGACCCTAAACCGTCCCAGTCCCCTAACCCTAGCCCGAACCCTAACCCTAACACTTCCCCGAAGCCTTACCCTCACCCGTCCCCTAATCCTAACCCGTACGGTAACACTAACCCGCGCCCTAACACGCACGCTCCCCCTAAAGCGTTGTCGGACCCTCACCTGAACCCTAAACCGTCCCCGTCCCCTAACCCTAACCCTAGCCCGAACCCTAACCCTAACCCTTCCCCGAAGCCTGACCCTCACCCGTCCCCTAATCCTAACCCGTACGCTAACACTAACCCACGCCCTCACACGCACGCTCCCCTAAATCGTTGTCGGACCCTCACCTGGACCCTAAACCGTCCCCGTCTCCTAACCCTAACCCTAGCCCGAACCCTAACCCTAACCCTTCCCCGAAGCCTGACCCTCACCCGTCCCCTAATCCTAACCCGTAGGCTAACACTAACCCGCGCCCTCACACGCACGCTCCCCCTAAAGCGTTTTTGGACCGTCACCTGGATCCTAAACCATCCCTGTCCCCTAAACCTAACCCTAGCCTGAACACTAACCCTAACCCTTCCCCGAAGCCTGACCCTCACCCGTCCCCTAATCCTAACCCGTAGGCTCACAGTAAGCCACGCCCTCACACGCACGCTCCCCCTAAAGCGTTGTCGGACCCTCACCTGGACCCTAAACCGTCCCCGTCCCCTAACCCTAACCCTAGCCCGAACCCTAACCCTAACACTACCCCGAAGCCTGACCCTCACCCGTCCCATAATCCTAACCCGTAGGCTCATACTGACCCGCGCCCTCACACGCTCCCGCTAAAGCGTTGTCGGACCCTCACCTGGACCCTAAACCGTCCCCGTCCCCTAACCCTAACCCTAGCCCGAACCCTAACCCTAACCCTTCCCCGAAGCCTGACCCTCACCCGTCCCCTAATCCTAACCCGTACGCTCACACTGACCCGCGCCCTCACACGCACGCTCCCCCTAAAGCGTTGTCGGACCCTCACCTGGACCTTAAACCGTCCCCGTCCCCTAACCCTAACCCTAGCCCGAACCGTAACCCTAACCCTTCCCCGAAGCCTGACCCTCACCCGTTTCCTAATCCTAACCCGTACGCTCACACTAACCCGCGCCCTCACACGCACGCTCCCCCTAAAGCGTTGTCGGACCCTCACCTGGACCCTAAACCGTCCCCGTCTCTTAAACCTAACCCTAGACCGCACCCTAACCCTAACCCTTCCCCGAACCCTGACCCTCACCCATCCCCTAATCCTACCCCGCACACTCACACTAACCCGCGCCCTCACACGCACGCTCCCCCTAAAGCGTTGTCGAACCCTCACCTGGACCCTAAACCGTCCCCGTCCCCTAACCCTAACCCTAGCCCGAAACCTAACCCTAACACTTCCCCAAAGCCTGACCCTCACCCGTCCCCTAATCCTAACCCGTAGGCTCACAGTAAGCCACGCCCTCACACGCACGCTCCCCCTAAAGCGTTGTCGGACCCTCACCTGGACCCTAAACCGTCCCAGTCCCCTAACCCTCGCCCGAACCCTAAGCATAGCACTTCCCCGAAGCCTGACCCTCACCCGTCCCCTAATCCTAACCCGTACGCTAACACTAAGTCGCGCCCTCACACGCACGCTCCCCCTAAAGCGTTGTCGGACCCTCACCTGGACCCTAAACCGTCCCCGTACCCTAACCCTAACCCTAGCCCGAACCCTAACCCTAACACTTCCCCGAAGCCTGACCCTCACCCGTCCCCTAATCCTAACCCGTAGGCTCACACTAACCCGCGCCCTCACACGCACGCTCCCCCTAAAGCGTTGTCGGACCCTCACCTGGACCCTAAACCGTCCCCATCTCCTAACCCTAACCCTAGCCCGAACCCTAACCCTAACCCTTCCCCGAAACCTGACACTCTCCCGTCCCCTAATCCTAACAGGTATGCTAACACTAACCCGCGCCCTCACACGCACGCTGCCCCTAAAGCGTTGTCGGACCCTCACCTGGACCCTAAACCGTCCCCGTCCCCTAACCCTAACCCTAGCCCGAACCCTAACCCTAACCCTTCCCCGAAGCCTGACCCTCACCCGTCCCCTAATCCTAACCCGTACGCTAACACTAACCCGCGCCCTCACACGCACGCTCCCCCTAAAGCGTTGTCGGACCCTCACCTGGACCCTAAACCGTCCCCGTCCCCTAAACCTAACCCTAGCCCGAACCCTAACCCTAACACTTCCCCGAAGCCTGACCCTCACCCGTCCCCTAATCCTAACCCGTACGCTAACACTAACCCGCGCCCTCACACGCACGCTCCCCATAAAGCGATGTCGGACCCTCACCTGGACCCTAAACCGTCCCCGTACCCTAACCCTATCCCTAGCCCGAACCCTAACCCTAAAACTTCCCCGAAGCTTGACCCTCACCCGTCCCGTAATCCAACCCGTACGCTAACACTAACCCACGCCCTCACACGCACGCTCCCCCTAAAGAGTTGTCGGACCCTCACCTGGACCCTAAACCGTCCCTGTCCACTGACCCTACCCCTAGACCGAACCCTAACCCTAACCCTTCCCTGAAGCCTGACCCTTACCGGTCCCCTAATCCTAACCCGTACGCTAACACTAACCCGCGCCCTCACACGCACGCTCCCCCTAAAGCGTTGTCGGACCCTCACCTGGACCCTATACCGTCCCCGTCCCCTAACCCGAACCCTAGCCCGAACCCTAACCCTAACCCTTCCACGAAGCCTGACCCTCACCCGTCCCCTAATCCTAACCTGTACGCTCACACTAACCCGCGCCCTCACACGCACGCTCCCCCTAAAGCGTTGTCGGACCCTCACCTGGACCCTAAACCGTCCCCGTCCCCTAACCCTAACCCTAGCCCGAACCCTAACCCTAACCCTTCCCCGAAGCCTGACCCTCACCCGTCCTCTAATCCTAAACCGAAGGCTCACACTAACCCGCGCCCTCACACGCACGCTCCCCCTATATTATTGTCGGACCCTCATCTGGACCCTAAACCGTCCCCGTCCCCTAACCCTAACCCTAGCCCGAACCCTAACCCTAACCCTTCCCGGAAGCCTGACCCTCACCCGTCCCCTAATCCTAACCCGTAGGCTCACACTAACCCACGCCCTCACACGCACGCTCCCACTAAAGCGTTGTCGGACCCTCACCTGGACCCTAAACCGTCCCCGTCCCCTAACCCTAACCCTAGCCCGAACCCTAACCCTAACCCTTCCCCGAAGCCTGACACTCACCCGTCCCCTAATCCTAACCCGTAGGCTCACACTAACCCGCGCCCTCACACGCACGCTCCCCCTAAAGCGTTGTCGGACCCTCACCTGGATCCTAAACCGTCCCCGTCCCCTAACCCTAACCCTAGCCCGAACCCTAACCCTAACCCTTCCCCGAAGCCTGACCATCACCCGTCACCTAATCCTAACCCGTAGGCTAACACTAACCCGCGCCCTCACACGCACGCTACCCCTAAAGCGTTGTTGGACCGTCACCTGGATCCTAAACCGTCACCGTCCCCTAACCCTAACCCTAGCCCGAACCCTAACCCTAACCCTTCCCCGAAGCCTGACCCTCACCCGTCCCCTAATCCTAACCCGTAGGCTCACAATAAGCCGCGCCCTCACACGCACGCTCCCCCTAAAGCGTTGTCGGACCCTCACCTGGACCCTAAACTGTCCCCGTCCCCTAACCCTAACCCTAGCCCGAACCCTAACCCTAACCCTTCCCCGAAGCCTGACCCTCACCCGTCCCCTAATCCTAAACCGTAGGCTCACACTAACCCGCGCCCTCACACGCACGCTCCCCTTAAAGCATTGTCGGACCATCACCTGGACCCTAAACCGTCCCAGTCCCCTAACCCTAGCCCGAACCCTAACCCTAACACTTCCCCGAAGCCTTACCCTCACCCGTCCCCTAATCCTAACCCGTACGCTAACACTAACCCACGCCCTCACACGCACGCTCCCCCTAAAGCGTTGTCGGACCCTCACCTGGACCCTAAACCGTCCCCGTCCACTAACCCTACCCCTAGCCCGAACCCTAACCCTAACCCTTCCCTGAAGCCTGACCCTTACCGGTCCCCTAATCCTAACCCGTACGCTAACACTAACCCGCGCCCTCACACGCACGCTCCCCCTAAAGCGTTGTCGGACCCTCACCTGGACCCTAAACCGTTCCCGTACCCTAACCCGAACCCTAGCCCGAACCCTAACCCGAACCCTTCCCCGAAGCCTGACCCTCACCCGTCCCCTAATTCTAAGCCGTATGCTAACACTAACCCACGCCCTCACACGCACGCTCCTCCTAAAGCGTTGTCGGACCCTCACCTGGACCCTAAACCGTCCCCGTCCCCTAACCCTAACCCTAGCCCGAACCCTAACCCTAACCCTTCCCCGAAGCCTGACCCTCACCCGTCCCCTAATCCTAAGCCGTACGCTAACACTAACACGCGCCCTCACACGCACGCTCCCCCTAAAGCGTTGTCGGACCCTCACCTGGACCCTAAACCGTCCCCGTCCCCTAACACTAACCCTAGCCCGAACCCTAACCCTAACCCTTCCCCGAAGCCTGACCCTCACCCGTCCCCTAATCCTAAGCCGTACGCTAACACTAACACGCGCCCTCACACGCACGCTCCCCCTAAAGCGTAGTCGGACCCTCACCTGGACCCTAAACCGTCCCCGTCCCCTAACACTAACCCTCGCCCGAACCCTAACCATAACACTTCCCCGAAGCCTGACCCTCACCCGTCCCCTAATCCTAACCCGTACGCTAACACTAAGTCGCGCCCTCACACGCACGCTCCCCCTAAAGCGTTGTTGGACCCTCACCTGGACCCTAAACCGTCCCCGTACCCTAACACTAACCCTAGCCCGAACCCTAACCCTAACACTTCCCCGAAGCCTGACACTCACCCGTCCCCTAATCCTAACCCGTAGGCTCACACTAACCCGCGCCCTCACACGCACGCTCCCCCTAAAGCGTTGTCGGACCCTCACCTGGACCCTAAACCGTCCCCATCCCCTAACCCTAACCCTAGCCCGAACCCTAACCCTAACACTTCCCCGAACCCTGACACTCACCCGTCCCCTAATCCTAACACGTACGCTAACACTAACCCGCGCCCTCACACGCACGCTGCCCCTAAAGCGTTGTCGGACCCTCACCTGGACCCTAAACCGTCCCCGTCCCCTAACCCTAACCCTAGCCCGAACCCTAACCCTAACCCTTCCCCGAAGCCTGACCCTCACCCGTCCCCTAATCCTAACACGTACGCTAACACTACCCCGCGCCCTCACACGCACGCTCCCCCTAAAGCGTTGTCGGACCCTCACCTGGACCCTAAACCGTCCCCGTCCCCTAACCCTAACCCTAGCCTGAACCCTAACCCTAACACTTCCCCAAAGCCTGACCCTCACCCGTCCCCTAATCCTAACCCGTACGCTAACACTAACTCGCGCCCTCAAACGCACGCTCCCCCTAAAGCGATGTCGGACCCTCACCTGGACCCTAAACCGTCCCCGTACCCTAACCCGAACCCTAGCCCGAACCCTAACCCTAACCCTTCCCCGAAGCCTGACCCTCACCCGTCCCCTAATCCTAACCTGTACGCTCACACTAACCCGCGCCCTCACACGCACGCTCCCCCTAAAGCGTTGTCGGACCCTCACCTGGACCCTAAACCGTCCCCGTCCCCTAACCCTAACCCTAGCCCGAACCCTAACCCTAACCCTTCCCCGAAGCCTGACCCTCACCCGTCCTCTAATCCTAAACCGAAGGCTCACACTAACCCGCGCCCTCACACGCACGCTCCCCCTAAATTATTGTCGGACCCTCATCTGGACCCTAAACCGTCCCCGTCCCCTAACCCTAACCCTAGCCCGAACCCTAACCCTAACCCTTCCCAGAAGCCTGACCCTCACCCGTCCCCTAATCCTAACCCGTAGGCTCACACTAACCCACGCCCTCACACGCACGCTCCCACTAAAGCGTTGTCGGACCCTCACCTGGACCCTAAACCGTCCCCGTCCCCTAACCCTAACCCTAGCCCGAACCCTAACCCTAACCCTTCCCCGAAGCCTGACACTCACCCGTCCCCTAATCCTAACCCGTAGGCTCAAACTAACCCGCGCCCTCACACGCACGCTCCCCCTAAAGCGTTGTCGGACCCTCACCTGGATCCTAAACCGTCCCCGTCCCCTAACCCTAACCCTAGCCCGAACCCTAACCCTAACCCTTCCCCGAAGCCTGACCATCACCCGTCACCTAATCCTAACCCGTAGGCTGACACTAACCCGCGCCCTCACACGCACGCTACCCCTAAAGCGTTGTTGGACCGTCACCTGGATCCTAAACCGTCACCGTCCCCTAACACTAACCCTAGCCCGAACCCTAACCCTAACCCTTCCCCGAAGCCTGACCCTCACCCGTCCCCTAATCCTAACCCGTAGGCTCACAATAAGCCGCGCCCTCACACGCACGCTCCCCCTAAAGCGTTGTCGGACCCTCACCTGGACCCTAAACTGTCCCCGTCCCCTAAACCTAACCCTAGCCCGAACCCTAACCCTAACCCTTCCCCGAAGCCTGACCCTCACCCGTCCCCTAATCCTAAACCGTAGGCTCACACTAACCCGCGCCCTCACACGCACGCTCCCCTTAAAGCATTGTCGGACCATCACCTGGACCCTAAACCGTCCCAGTCCCCTAACCCTAGCCCGAACCCTAACCCTAACACTTCCCCGAAGCCTTACCCTCACCCGTCCCCTAATCCTAACCCGTACGCTAACACTAACCCACGCCCTCACACGCACGCTCCCCCTAAAGCGTTGTCGGACCCTCACCTGGACCCTAAACCGTCCCCGTCCACTAACCCTACCCCTAGCCCGAACCCTAACCCTAACCCTTCCCTGAAGCCTGACCCTTACCGGTCCCCTAATCCTAACCCGTACGCTAACACTAACCCGCGCCCTCACACGCACGCTCCCCCTAAAGCGTTGTCGGACCCTCACCTGGACCCTAAACCGTTCCCGTACCCTAACCCGAACCCTAGCCCGAACCCTAACCCGAACCCTTCCCCGAAGCCTGACCCTCACCCGTCCCCTAATTCTAAGCCGTATGCTAACACTAACCCGCGCCCTCACACGCACGCTCCTCCTAAAGCGTTGTCGGACCCTCACCTGGACCCTAAACCGTCCCCGTCCCCTAACCCTAACCCTAGCCCGAACCCTAACCCTAACCCTTCCCCGAAGCCTGACCCTCACCCGTCCCCTAATCCTAAGCCGTACGCTAACACTAACACGCGCCCTCACACGCACGCTCCCCCTAAAGCGTTGTCGGACCCTCACCTGGACCCTAAACCGTCCCCGTCCCCTAACACTAACCCTAGCCCGAACCCTAACCCTAACCCTTCCCCGAAGCCTGACCCTCACCCGTCCCCTAATCCTAAGCCGTACGCTAACACTAACACGCGCCCTCACACGCACGCTCCCCCTAAAGCGTAGTCGGACCCTCACCTGGACCCTAAACCGTCCCCGTCCCCTAACACTAACCCTCGCCCGAACCCTAACCATAACACTTCCCCGAAGCCTGACCCTCACCCGTCCCCTAATCCTAACCCGTACGCTAACACTAAGTCGCGCCCTCACACGCACGCTCCCCCTAAAGCGTTGTTGGACCCTCACCTGGACCCTAAACCGTCCCCGTACCCTAACACTAACCCTAGCCCGAACCCTAACCCTAACACTTCCCCGAAGCCTGACACTCACCCGTCCCCTAATCCTAACCCGTAGGCTCACACTAACCCGCGCCCTCACACGCACGCTCCCCCTAAAGCGTTGTCGGACCCTCACCTGGACCCTAAACCGTCCCCATCCCCTAACCCTAACCCTAGCCCGAACCCTAACCCTAACACTTCCCCGAACCCTGACACTCACCCGTCCCCTAATCCTAACACGTACGCTAACACTAACCCGCGCCCTCACACGCACGCTGCCCCTAAAGCGTTGTCGGACCCTCACCTGGACCCTAAACCGTCCCCGTCCCCTAACCCTAACCCTAGCCCGAACCCTAACCCTAACCCTTCCCCGAAGCCTGACCCTCACCCGTCCCCTAATCCTAACACGTACGCTAACACTACCCCGCGCCCTCACACGCACGCTCCCCCTAAAGCGTTGTCGGACCCTCACCTGGACCCTAAACCGTCCCCGTCCCCTAACCCTAACCCTAGCCTGAACCCTAACCCTAACACTTCCCCAAAGCCTGACCCTCACCCGTCCCCTAATCCTAACCCGTACGCTAACACTAACTCGCGCCCTCAAACGCACGCTCCCCCTAAAGCGATGTCGGACCCTCACCTGGACCCTAAACCGTCCCCGTACCCTAACCCTAACCCTAGCCCGAACCCTATCCCTAAACCTTCCCCGAAGCTTGACCCTCACCCGTCCCTTAATCCTAACCCGTACGCTAACACTAACCCACGCCCTCACACGCACGCTCCCCCTAAAGCGTTGTCGGACCCTCACCTGGACCCTAAACCGTCCCCGTCCACTAACCCTACCCCTAGCCCGAACCCTAACCCTAACCCTTCCCTGAAGCCTGACCCTTACCGGTCCCCTAATCCTAACCCGTACGCTAACACTAACCCGCGCCCTCACACGCACGCTCCCCCTAAAGCGTTGTCGGACCCTCACCTGGACCCTAAACCGTCCCCGTACCCTAACCCGAACCCTAGCCCGAACCCTAACCCTAACCCTTCCCCGAAGCCTGACCCTCACCCGTCCCCTAATCCTAAACCGTATGCTAACACTAACCCGCGCCCTCACACGCACGCTCCTCCTAAAGCGTTGTCGGACCCTCACCTGGACCCTAAACCGTCCCCGTCCCCTAACCCTAACCCTAGCCCGAACCCTAACCCTAAACCTTCCCCGAAGCCTGACCCTCACCCGTCCCCTAATCCTAAGCCGTACGCTAACACTAACACGCGCCCTCACACGCACGCTCCCCCTAAAGCGTTGTCGGACCCTCACCTGGACCCTAAACCGTCCCCGTCCCATAACCCTAACCCTAGCCCGAACCCTAACCCTAACCCTTCCCCGAAGCCTGACCCTCACCCGTCCCCTAATCCTAACCCGTACGCTCACACTAACCCGCGTCCTCACACGCATGCTCCCCCTAAAGCGTTTTCGGACCCTCACCTGGACCCTAAACCGTCCCCGTCCCCTAACCCTAACCCTAGCCCGAACCCTAAACCTAACACTTCCACGAAGACTGACCCTCACCCGTCCCTTAATCCTAACCCGTACGCTAACACTAACCCGCGCCTTCACACGCACGCTCCCCCTAAAGCGTTGTCGGACCCTCACCTGGACCCTAAACCGTCCCCGTCCCCTAACCCTATCCCTAGCCCGAACCCTAACCCTAACCCTTCCCCGAAGCCTGACCCTCACCCGTCCCCTAATCCTAAACCGAAGGCTCACACTAACCCGCGCCCTCACACGCACGCTCCCCCTAAATTATTGTCGGACCCTCATCTGGACCCTAAACCGTCCCCGTCCCCTAACCCTAACCCTAGCCCGAACCCTAACCCTAACCCTTCCCCGAAGCCTGACCCTCACCCGTCCCCTAATCCTAACCCGTACGCTAACACTAACCCGCGCCCTCACACGCACGCTCCCCCTAAAGCGTTGTCGGACCCTCACCCGGACCCTAAACCGTCCCCGTCCCCTAACCCTAACCCTAGCCCGAACCCTAACCCTAACACTTCCCCGAAGCCTGACACTCACCCGTCCCCTAATCCTAACCTGTACGCTAACACTAACCCGCGCCCTCACCCGCACGCTCCCGCTAAAGCGTTGTCGGACCCTCACCTGGACCCTAAACCATCCCCGTCCCCTAACCCTAACCCTAGCCCGAACCCTAACCCTAACACTTCCCCGAAGCCTGACCCTCACCCGTCCCCTAATCCTAACCTGTACGCTCACACTACCCGCGCCCTCACACTCACGCTCCCGCTAAAGCGTTGTCGGACCCTCACCTGGACCCTAAACTGTCCCCGTCCCCGTCCCTTAACCCTAGCCCGAACCCTAACCCTAAACCTTCCCCGAAGCCTGACCCTCACCCGTCCCCTAATCAAACCCGTACGCTCACACTAACCCGTGCCCTCACACGCACGCTCCCCCTAAAGCGTTGTCGGACCCTCACCTGGACCCTAAACCGTCCCCGTCCCCTAACCCTAACCCTAGCCCGAACCCTAACCCTAACCCTTCCCCGAAGCCTGACCCTCACCCGTCCCCTAATCCTAACCCGTACGCTCACACTAACCCGCGCCCTCACACGCACGCTCCCCGTAAAGCGTTGTCGGACCCTCACCTGGACCCTAAACCGTCCCCGTCCCCTAACCCTAACCCTAGCCCGAACCCTAACCCTAACCCTTCCCCGAAGCCTGACCCTCACCCGTCCCCTAATCCTAACCCGTACGCTCACCCTGACCCGCGCCCTCACACGCACGCTCCCCCTAAAGCGTTGTCGGACCCTCACCTGGACCCTAAACCGTCCCCGTCCCCTAACCCTAACCCTAGCCCTAACCCTAACCCTAACCCTTCCCCGAAGCCTGACCCTCACCCGTCCCCTAATCCTAACCCGTAGGCTCACAATAAGCCGCGACCTCACACGCACGTTCCCCCTAAAGCGTTGTCGGACCCTCACCTGGAGCCTAAACCGTCCCCGTACCCTAACCCTAACCCTAGCCCGAACCCTAACCCTAACACTTCCCCGAAGCCTGACCCTCACCCGTCCCCTAATCTTAACCCGTAGGCTCACACTAACACGCGCCTTCACACGCACGCTCCCCTTAAAGCGTTGTCGGACCCTCACCTGGACCCTAAACCGTCCCAGTCCCCTAACCCTAGCCCGAACCCTAACCCTAACACTTCCCAGAGGTCTGACCCTCACCCGTCCCCTAATCCTAACGCGTAGGCTCACACTAAGCCACGCCCTCACAGGCACGCTCCCCTTAAAGCGTTGTCGAACCCTCACCTGGACCCTAAACCGTCCCCGTCCCCTAACCCTAACCCTAGCCCGAACCCTAACCCTAACCCTTCCCCGAAGCCTGACCCTCACCCGTCCCCTAATCCTAACCCGTACGCTAACACTAACCCGCGCCCTCACACGCACGCTCCCCCTAAAGCGATGTCGGACCCTCACCTGGACCCTAAACCGTCCCCGTACCCTAACCCTAACCCTAGCCCGAACCCTAACCCTAAATCTTCCCCGAAGCTTGACCCTCACCCGTCCCCTAATCCAACCCGTACGCTAACACTAACCCACGCCCTCACACGCACGCTCCCCCTAAAGCGTTGTCGGACCCTCACCTGGACCCTAAACCATCCCCGTCCACTAACCCTACCCCTAGCCCGAACCCTAACCGTAACCCTTCCCTGAAGCCTGACCCTTACCGGTCCCCTAATCCTAACCCGTACGCTAACACTAACCCGCGCCCTCACACGCACGCTCCCCCTAAAGCGTTGTCGGACCCTCACCTGGACCCTAAACCGTCCCCGTACCCTAACCCGAACCCTAGCCCGAACCCTAACCCTAACCCTTCCCCGAAGCCTGACCCTCACACGTCCCCTAATCCTAAGCCGTACGCTAACACTAACCCGCGCCCTCACACGCACGCTCCTCTTAAAGCGTTGTCGGACCCTCACCTGGACCCTAAACCGTCCCCGTCCCCTAACCCTAACCCTAGCCCGAACCCTAACCCTAACCCTTCCCCGAAGCCTGACCCTCACCCGTCCCCTAATCCTAAGGCGTACGCTAACACTAACACGCGCCCTCACACGCACGCTCCCCCTAAAGCGTTGTCGGACCCTCACCTGGACCCTAAACCGTCCCCGTCCCCTAACCCTAACCCTAGCCCGAACCCTAACCCTAACCCTTCCCCGAAGCCTGACCCTCACCCGTCCCCTAATCCTTACCCGTACGCTCACACTAACCCGCGCCCTCACACGCACGCTCCCCCTAAAGCGTTGTCGGACCCTCACCTGGACCCTAAACCGTCCCCGTCCCCTAACCCTAATCCTAGCCCGAACCCTAAACCTAACCCTTCCACGAAGCCTGACCCTCACCCGTCCCTTAATCCTAACCCGTACGCTAACACTAACCCGTGCCCTCACACGCACGATCCCCCTAAAGCGTTGTCGGACCCTCACCTGGACCCTAAACCGTCCCCGTCCCCTAACCCTAACCCTAGCCCGAACCCTAACCCTAACCCTTCCCCGAAGCCTGACCCTCACCCGTCCCCTAATCCTAACCCGTGTGCTCACACTGACCCGCGCCCTCACACGCACGCTCCCCCTAAAGCGTTGTCGGACCCTCACCTGGACCCTAAACCGTCCCCGTCCCCTAACCCTAACCCTAGCCCGAACCCTAACCCTAACCCTTCCCCGAAGCCTGACCCTCACCCGTCCCCTAATCCTAACCCGTATGCTCACACTAACCCGCGCCCTCACACGCACGCTCCCCCTAAAGCGTTGTCGGACCCTCACCTGGACCCTAAACCGTTCCCGTCCCCTAACCCTAACCCTAGCCCGAACCCTAACCCAAACACTTCCCCGAAGCCTGACCCTCACCCGTCCCCTAATCCTAACCCGTACGCTCACACTAACCCGCGCCCTCACACGCACACTCCCCCTAAAGCGTTGTCGGACCCTCACCTGGACCCTAAACCGTCCCCGTCCCCTAACCCTAACCCTAGCCCGAAACCTAACCCTAACACTTCCCCAAAGCCTGACCCTCACCCGTCCCCTAATCCTAACCCGTACGCTAACACTAACCCGCGCCCTCACACGCACGCTCCCCCTAAAGCGATGTCGGACCCTCACCTGGACCCTAAACCGTCCCCGTCCCCTAACCCTAACCCTAGACGGAACCCTAACCCTAACCCTTCCACGAAGCCTGACCCTCACCCGTCCACTAATCCTAACCCGTACGCTAACACTAACCCACGCCCTTACACGCACACTCCCCATAAAGCGTTGTCGGACCCTCACCTGGACCCTAAACCGTCCCCGTCCCCTAACCCTACCCCTAGTGCGAACCCTAACCCTAACCCTTCCCCAAAGCCTGACCCTCACCCGTCCCCTAATCCTAACCCGTAGGCTAACACTAACCCGCGCCCTCACACGCACGCTCCCCCTAAAGCGTTGTCGGACCCTCACCCGGACCCTAAACCGTCCCCATCCCCTAACCCTAACCCTAGCCCGAACCCTAACCCTAACCCTTCCCCGAAGCCTGACCCTCACCCGTCCCCTAATCCTAACCCGTACGCTCACACTAACCCGTGCCCTCACACGCACGCTCCCCCTAAAGCGTTGTCGGACCCTCACCTGGACCCTAAACCGTCCCCATACCCTAACCCTAACCCTAGCCCGAACCCAAACCCTAACCCTTCCGCGAAGCCTGACCCTCACCCGTCCCCTAATCCTAACCCGTACGCTAACACTAACACGCGCCCTCACACGCACGCCCCCCTAAAGCGTTGTCGGACCCTCACCTGGACCCTAAACCATCCCCGTCCCCTAACCCTAACCCTAGCCCGAACCCTAACCCTAACCCTTCCCCGAAGCCTGACCCTCACCCGTCCCCTAATCCTAATCCGTAGGCTCACACTAACCCGTGCCCTCACACGCACGCTCCCCCTAAAGCGTTGTCGGACCCTCACCTGGACCCTAAACCGTCCCCGTCCCCTAACCCTAACCCTAGCCCGAACCCTAACCCTAACCCTTCCCCGAAGCCTGACCCTCACCCGTCCCCTACTCCTAAACGGTACGCTAACACTAACCCGCGCCCTCACACGCACGCTCCCCCTAAAGCGTTGTCGGACCCTCACCTGGACCCTAAACCGTCCCCGTCCCCTAACCCTAACCCTAGCCCGAACCCTAACCCTAACCCTTCCCCGAAGCCTGACCCTCACCCGTCCCCTAATCCTAACACGTACGCTAACACTAACCCGCGCCCTCACACGCATGCACCCCCTAAAGCGTTGTCGGACCCTCACCTGGACCCTAAACCGTCCCCGTCCCATAACCCTAACCCTAGCCCGAACCCTAACCCTAACCCTTCCCCGAAGCCTGACCCTCACCCGTCCCCTAATCCTAATCCGTAGGCTCACACTAACCCGTGCCCTCACACGCACGCTCCCCCTAAAGCGTTGTCGGACCCTCACCTGGACCCTAAACCGTCCCCGTCCCCTAACCCTAACCCTAGCCCGAACCCTAACCCTAACCCTTCCCCGAAGCCTGACCCTCACCCGTCCCCTAATCCTAACCCGTACGCTCACACTAACCCGCGCCCTCACACGCACGCTCCCCCTAAAGCGTTGTCGGACCCTCACCTGGACCCTAAACCGTCCCCGTCCCCTAACCCTAACCCTAGCCCGAACCCTAACCCTAACCCTTCCCCGAAGCCTGACCCTCACCCGTCCCCTAATCCTAACCCGTAGGCTCACACTAAGCCGCGCCCTCACACGCACGCTCCCCCTAAAGCGTTGTCGGACCCTCACCTGGACCCTAAACCGTCCCCGTCCCCTAACCCTAACCCTAGCCCGAACCCTAACTCTAAGCCTTCCCTGAAGCCTGACCCTCACCCGTCCCCTAATCCTAATCCGTGCGCTCACACTAACCCACACCCTCACACGCACGCTCCCCCTAAAGCGTTGTCGGACCCTCATCTGGACCCTAAACCGTCCCCGTCCCCTAACCCTAACCCTAGCCCGAACCCTAACCCTAACCCTTCCCCGATGCCTGACCCTCACCCGTCCCCTAATCATAACCCGTAGGCTCACACTAACCCGCGCCCTCACACGCACGCTCCCCCTAAAGGGTTGTCGGACCCTCACCTGGACCCTAAACCGTCCCCGTCCCCTAACCCTACCCCTAGCCCGAACCCTAACCCTAACACTTCCCCGAAGCCTGACCCTCACCCGTCCCCTAATCCTAACCCGTAGGCTCACACTAACCCGCGCCCTCACACGCACGCTCCCCCTAAAGCATTGTCGGACCCTCACCTGGACCCTAAACCGTCCCCGTCCCCTAACCCGAACCCTAGCCCGAACCCTAAGCCTAACCATTCCCCGAAGCCTGACCCTCACCCGTCCCCTAATCGTAACCCGTAGGCTCACACTACCCGCGCCCTAACACTCACGCTCCCGCTAAAGCGTTGTCGGACGCTCACCTGGACCCTAAACCGTCCCCGTCCCCTAACCCTAACCCTAGCCCTAACCCTAACCCTAACCCTTCCCCGAAGCCTGACCCTCACCCGTCCCATAATCCTAACCCGTACGCTCACACTAACCCGCGCCCTCACACGCACGCTCCCCCTAAAGCGTTGTCGGACCCTCACCTGGACCCTAAACCGTCCCCGTCCCCTAACCCTAACCCTAGCCCGAACCCTAACCCTAACCCTTCCCCGAAGCCTGACCCTCACCCGTCCCCTAATCCTAACCCGTAGGCTCACACTAACCCGCGCCCTCACACGCACGCTCCCCCTAAAGCGTTGTCGGACCCTCACCTGGACCCTAAACCGTCCCTGTCCCCTAACCCTAACCCTAGCCCGAACCCTAACCCTAACCCTTCCCCGAAGCCTGACACTCACCCGTCCCCTAATCCTAAGGTGTACGCTACACTAACCCATGCCCTCACACGCACGCTCCCCCTAAAGCGTTGTCGGACCCTCACCTGGACCCTAAACCGTCCCCGTCCACTAACCCTAACCCTAGCCCGAACCCTAACCCTAACCCTTCCCCGAAGCCTGACCCTCACCCGTCCCCTAATCCTAACCCGTAGGCTCACACTAACCCACGCCCTCACACGCACGCTCCCCCTAAAGCGTTGTCGGACCCTCACCTGGACCCTAAACCGTCCCCGTCCCCTAACCCTAACCCTAGCCCGAACCCTAACCCTAACCCTTCCCCGAAGCCTGACCCTCACCCGTCCCCTAATCCTAACCCGTACGCTCACACTAACCCGCGCCCTCACACGCACGCTCCCCCTAAAGCGTTGTCGGACCCTCACCTGGACCCTAAACCGTTCCCGTCCCCTAACCCTAACCCTAGCCCGAACCCTAACCCTAACACTTCCCCGAAGCCTGACCCTCACCCGTCCCCTAATCCTAACCCGTACGCTCACACTAACCCACGCCCTCACACGCACACTCCCCCTAAAGCGTTGTCGGACCCTCACCTGGACCCTAAACCGTCCCCGTCCCCTAACCCTAACCCTAGCCCGAAACCTAATCCTAACACTTCCCCAAAGCCTGACCCTCACCCGTCCCCTAATCCTAACCCGTACGCTAACACTAACCCGCGCCCTCACACGCACACTCCCCCTAAAGCGATGTCGGACCCTCACCTGGACCCTAAACCGTCCCCGTCCCCTAACCCTAACCCTAGACGGAAGCCTAACCCTAACCCTTCCCCGAAGCCTGACCCTCACCCGTCCACTAATCCTAACCCGTACGCTAACACTAACCCACGCCCTTACACGCACACTCCCCCTAAAGCGTTGTCGGACCCTCACCTGGACCCTAAACCGTCCCCGTCCCCTAACCCTAACCCTAGCCCGAACCCTAACCCTAACCCTTCCCCGAAGCCTGATCCTCACCCGTCCCCTAATCCTAACCCGTACGCTCACACTAACCTTCGCCCTCACACGCACGCTCCCACTAAAGCGTTGTGGGACCCTCACCTGGACCCTAAACCGTCCACGTCCCCTAACCCTAACCCTAGCCCGAAACCTAACCCTAACACTTCCCCAAAGCCTGACCCTCACCCCTCCCCTAATCCTAACCCGTAGGCTAACACTAACCAGCGCCCTCACACACACGCTCCCCCTAAAGCGTTGTCGGACCCTCACCTGAACCCTAAACCGTCCCCGTCCCCTAACCCTAACCCTAGCCCGAACCCTAACCCTAACACTTCCCCGAAGCCTGACCCTCACCCGTCCCCTAATCCTAACCCGTACGCTCACACTAACCCGCGCCCTCACACGCACACTCCCCCTATAGCGTTGTCGGACCCTCACCTGGACCCTAAACCGTCCCCGTCCCATAACCCTAACCCTAGACGGAACCCTAACCCTAACCCTTCCCCGAAGCCTGACACTCACCCGTCCACTAATCCTAAACCGTACGATAACACTAACCCACGCCCTTACACGCACACTCCCCCTAAAGCGTTGTTGGACCCTCACCTGTACCCTAAACCGTCCCCGTCCCCTAACCCTACCCCTAGCCCGAACCCTAACCCTAACCCTTCCCCGAAGCCTGACCCTCACCCGTCCCCTAATCCTAACCCGTACGCTCACATTAACCCGCGCCCTCACACGCACGCTCCCACTAAAGCGTTGTGAGACCCTCACCTGGACCCTAAACCGTGCACGTCCCCTAACCCTAACCCTAGCCCGAAACCTAACCCTAACACTTCCCCAAAGCCTGACCCTCACCCGTCCCCTAATCCTAACCCGTAGGCTAACACTAACCCGCGCCCTCACACGCACGCTCCCCCTAAAGCGTTGTCGGACCCTCACCTGAACCCAAAACCGTCCCCGTCCCCTAACCCTAACCCTAGCCCGAACCCTAACCCTAACCCTTCCCCGAAGCCTGACCCTCACCCGTCCCCTAATCCTAACCCGTAGGCTCACACTAAGCCGTGACCTCACACGCACGCTCCCCCTAAAGCCTTGTCGAACCCTCACCTGGACCCTAAACCGTCCCCGTCCCCAAACCCTAACCCTAGCCCAAACTTTAACCCTAACCCTTCCCCGAAGCCTGACCCTCACCCGTCCCCTAATCCTAACCCGTACGCTAACACTAACCCGCGCCCTCACACTCACGCTCCCCCTAAAGCGTTGTCGGACCCTCACCTGGACCCTAAACCGTCCCCGTCCCCTAACCCTAACCCTAGCCCGAACCCTAACCCTAACCCTTCCCCGAAGCCTGACCCTCACCCGTCCCCTAATCCTAACCCGTACGCTCACACTAACCCGCGCCCTCACACGCACGCTCCTTCTAAAGCGTTGTTGGACCTTCACCTGGATCCTAAACCGTCCCCGTCCCCTAACCCTAACCCTAGCCCGAACCCTAACCCTAACCCTTCCCGGAAGCCTGACCCTCACCCGTCCCCTAATCCTAAACCGTAGGATCACACTAACCCGCGCCCTCACACGCACGCTCCCCCTAAAGCATTGTCGGACCCTCACCTGGACCCTAAACCGTCCCCGTCCCCTAACCCTGACCCTAGCCCGAACCCTAACCCTAACCCTTCCCCGAACCCTGACCCTCACCCGTCCCCTAATCCTAAACCGTACGCTCACACTAACCCGCGCCCTCACACGCACGCTCCCCCTAAAGCGTTGTCGGACCCTCACCTGGACCCTAAACCCTCCCCGTCTCCTAACCCTAACCCTAGCCCGAAACCTAACCCTAACACTTCCCCAAAGCCTGACCCTCACCCGTCCCCTAATCCTAACCCGTAGGCTAACACTAACCCGCGCCCTCACACGCACGCTCCCACTAAAGCGTTGTCAGACCGTCACCTGGATCCTAAACCGTCCCCGTCCCCTAACCCTAACCCTAGGCAGAACCCTAACCCTAATCCTTCCCCAAAGCCTGACCCTCACCCGTCCCCTAATCCTAACCCGTAGGCTAACACTAACCCGCGCCCTCACACGCACGCTCCCCCTAAAGCGTTGTCGGACCCTCACTTGGACCCTAAACCGTCCCCATCCCCTAACCCTAACCCTAGCCCGAACCCTAACGCTAACCCTTCCCCGAAGCCTGACCCTCACCCGTCCCCTAATCCTAACCCGTACGCTCACACTAACCCGCGCCCTCACACGCACGCTCCCCCTAAGCGTTGTCGGACCCTCACCTGGACCCTAAACCGTCCCCATACCCTAACCCTAACCCTAGCCCGAACCCTAACCCTAACCCTTCCGCGAAGCCTGACCCTCACCCGTCCCCTAATCCTAACCCGTACGCTAACACTAACACGCGCCCTCACACACACGCCCCCCTAAAGCGTTGTCGGACCCTCACCTGGACCCTAAACCATCCCCGTCCCCTAACACTAACCCTAGCCCGAACCCTAACCCTAACACTTCCCCGAAGCCTGACCCTCACCCGTCCCCTAATCCTAAACTGTACGCTAACACTAACCCGCGCCGTCACACGCACGCTCCCCCTAAAGCGTGGTCGGACCCTCACCTGGACCCTAAACCGTCCCGTCCCCTAACCCTAACCCTAGCCCGAACCCTAACCCTAAACCTTCCCCGAAGCCTGACCCTCACCCGTCCCCTAATCCTAACCCGTGGGCTCACACTAAGCCGCGCCCTCACACGCACGCTCCCCCTAAAGCGTTGTCGGACCCTCACCTGGACCCTAAACCGTCCCCGTACCCTAACCCTAACCCTAGCCCGAACCCTAACCCTAACCCTTCCCCGAAGCCTGACCCTCACCCGTCCCCTAATCCTAAACCGTAGGCTCACACTAACCCGCGCCCTCACATGCACCCTCCCTCTAAAGCGTTGTCGGACCCTCACCTGGACCCTAAACCGTCCCCGTCCCCTAACCCTAACCCTAGCCCGAACCCTAACCCGAACCCTTCACCGAAGCCTGACCCTCACCCGTCCCCTAATCCTAATCCGTGCGCTCACACTAACCCACACCCTCACACGCACGCTCCCCCTAAAGCGTTGTCGGACCCTCACCTGGACCCTAAACCGTCCCCGTCCCCTAACCCTAACCCTAGCCCGAACCCTAACCCTAACCCTTCCCCGAAGCCTGACCCTCACCCGTCCCCTAATCATAACCCGTAGGCTCACACTAACCCGCGCCCTCACACGCACGCTCCCCCTAAAGGGTTGTCGGACCCTCACCTGGACCCTAAACCGTCCCCGTCCCCTAACCCTACCCCTAGCCCGAACCCTAACCCTAACACTTCCCCGAAGCCTGACCCTCACCTGTCCCCTAATCCTAACCCGTAGGCTCACACTAACCCGCGCCCTCACACGCACGCTCCCCCTAAAGCGTTGTCGGACCCTCACCTGGACCCTAAACCGTCCCCGTCCCCTAACCCGAACCCTAGCCCGAACCCTAACCCTAACCATTCCCCGAAGCCTGACCCTCACCCGTCCCCTAATCATAACCCGTAGGATCACACTACCCGCGCCCTAACACTCACGCTCCCGCTAAAGCGTTGTCGGACGCTCACCTGGACCCTAAACCGTCCCCGTCCCCTAACCCTAACCCTAGCCCTAACCCTAACCCTAACCCTTCCCCGAAGCCTGACCCTCACCCGTCCCATAATCCTAACCCGTACGCTCACACTAACCCGCGCCCTCACACGCACGCTCCCCCTAAAGCGTTGTCGGACCCTCACCTGGACCCTAAACCGTCCCCGTCCCCTAACCCTAACCCTAGCCCGAACCCTAACCCTAACCCTTCCCCGAAGCCTGACCCTCACCCGTCCCCTAATCCTAACCCGTAGGCTCACACTAACCCGCGCCCTCACACGCACGCTCCCCCTAAAGCGTTGTCGGACCCTCACCTGGACCCTAAACCGTCCCTGTCCCCTAACCCTAACCCTAGCCCAAACCCTAACCCTAACCCTTCCCCGAAGCCTGACACTCACCCGTCCCCTAATCCTAAGGTGTACGCTACACTAACCCATGCCCTCACACGCACGCTCCCCCTAAAGCGTTGTCGGACCCTCACCTGGACCCTAAACCGTCCCCGTCCACTAACCCTAACCCTAGCCCGAACCCTAACCCTAACCCTTCCCCGAAGCCTGACCCTCACCCGTCCCCTAATCCTAACCCGTAGGCTCACACTAACCCGCGCCCTCACACGCACGCTCCCCCTAAAACGTTGTCGGACCCTCACCTGGACCCTAAACCGTCCCCGTCCCCTAACCCTAACCCTAGCCCGAACCCTAACCCTAACCCTTCCCCGAAGCCTGACCCTCACCCGTCCCCTAATCCTAACCCGTACGCTCACACTAACCCGCGCTCTCACACGCACGCTCCCCCTAAAGCGTTGTCGGACCCTCACCTGGACCCTAAACCGTTCCCGTCCCCTAACCCTAACCCTAGCCCGAACCCTAACCCTAACACTTCCCCGAAGCCTGACCCTCACCCGTCCCCTAATCCTAACCCGTACGCTCACACTAACCCGCGCCCTCACACGCACACTCCCCCTAAAGCGTTGTCGGACCCTCACCTGGACCCTAAACCGTCCCCGTCCCCTAACCCTAACCCTAGCCCGAAACCTAACCCTAACACTTCCCCAAAGCCTGACCCTCACCCGTCCCCTAATCCTAACCCGTACGCTAACACTAACCCGCGCCCTCACACGCACGCTCCCCCTAAAGCGATGTCGGACCCTCACCTGGACCCTAAACCGTCCCCGTCCCCTAACCCTAACCCTAGACGGAACCCTAACCCTAACCCTTCCCCGAAGCCTGACCCTCACCCGTCCACTAATCCTAACCCGTACGCTAACACTAACCCACGCCCTTACACGCACACTCCCCCTAAAGCGTTGTCGGACCCTCACCTGGACCCTAAACCGTCCACGTCCCCTAACCCTACCCCTAGCCCGAACCCTAACCCTAACCCTTCCCCGAAGCCTGACCCTCACCCGTCCCCTAATCCTAACCCGTACGCTCACACTAACCTTCGCCCTCACACGCACGCTCCCACTAAAGCGTTGTGGGACCCTCACCTGGACCCTAAACCGTCCACGTCCCCTAACCCTAACCCTAGCCCGAAACCTAACCCTAACACTTCCCCAAAGCCTGACCCTCACCCCTCCCCTAATCCTAACCCGTAGGCTAACACTAACCAGCGCCCTCACACACACGCTCCCCCTAAAGCGTTGTCGGACCCTCACCTGAACCCTAAACCGTCCCCGTCCCCTAACCCTAACCCTAGCCCGAACCCTAACCCTAACCCTTCCCCGAAGCCTGACCCTCACCCGTCCCCTAATCCTAACACGTAGGCTCACACTAAGCCGTGACCTCACACGCACGCTCCCCCTAAAGCGTTGTCGAACCCTCACCTGGACCCTAAACCGTCCCCGTCCCCAAACCCTAACCCTAGCCCAAACTTTAACCCTAACCCTTCCCCGAAGCCTGACCCTCACCCGTCCCCTAATCCTAACCCGTACGCTAGCACTAACCCGCGCCCTCACACGCACGCTCCCCCTAAAGCGTTGTCGGACCCTCACCTGGACCCTAAACCGTCCCCGTCCCCTAACCCTAACCCTAGCCCGAACCCTAACCCTAACCCTTCCCCGAAGCCTGACCCTCACCCGTCCCCTAATCCTAACCCGTACGCTCACACTAACCCGCGCCCTCACACGCACGCTCCCCCTAAGTCGTTGTCGGACCCTCACCTGGAACCTAAACCGTCCCCGTCCCCTAACCCTAACCCTAGCCCGAAACCTAACCCTAACACTTCCCCAAAGCCTGACCCTCACCCGTCCCCTAATCCTAACCCGTAGGCTAACACTAACCCGCGCCCTCACACGCACGCTCCCCCTAAAGCGTTGTTGGACCGTCACCTGGATCCTAAATCGTCCCCGTCCCCTAACCCTAACCCTAGCCCGAACCCTAACCCTAACCCTTCCCCGAAGCCTGACACTCTCCCGTCCCCTAATCCTAACCCGTAGGCTCACAATAAGCCGCGCCCTCACACGCACGCTCCCCCTAAAGCGTTGTCGGACTCTCACATTGACCCTAAACTGTCCCCGTCCCCTAACCCTAACCCTAGCCCGAACCCTAACCCTAACCCTTCCCCGAACCCTGACCCTCACCCGTCCCATAATCCTAACCCGTAGGCTCACACTAACCCGCGCCCTCACACGCACGCTCCCCTTAAAGCGTTGTCGGACCGTCACCTGGACCCTAAACCGTCCCAGTCCACTAACCCTAGCCCGAACCCTAACCCTAACCCTTCCCCAAAGCCTGACCCTCACCCGTCCCCTAATCCTAACCCGTAGGCTCACACTAACCCGCGCCCTCACACGCACGCTCCCCCTAAAGCGTTGTCGGACCCTCACCTGGACCCTAAACCGTCCCTGTCCCCTAACCCTAACCCTAGCCCGAACCCTAACCCTAACCCTTCCCCGAAGCCTGACACTCACCCGTCCCCTAATCCTAAGCTGTACGCTACACTAACCCATGCCCTCACACGCACGCTCCCCCTAAAGCGTTGTCGGACCCTCACCTGGACCCTAAACCGTCCCCGTCCACTAACCCTAACCCTAGCCCGAACCCTAACCCTAAGCCTTCCCCGAAGCCTGACCCTCACCCGTCCCCTAATCCTAACCCGTAGGCTCACACTAACCCGCGCCCTCACACGCACGCTCCCCCTAAAGCGTTGTCGGACCCTCACCTGGACCCTAAACCGTCCCCGTCCCATAACCCTAACCCTAGACGGAACCCTAACCCTAACCCTTCCCCGAAGCCTGACCCTCACCCTTCCACTAATCCTAACCCGTACGCTAACACTAACCCACGCCCTTACACGCACACTCCCCCTAAAGCGTTGTTGGACCCTCACCTGGACCCTAAACAGTCCCCGTCCCCTAACCCTACCCCTAGCCCGAACCCTAACCCTAACACTTCCCCGAAGCCTGACCCTCACCCGTCCCCTAATCCTAACCCGTACGCTCACATTAACTCGCGCCCTCACAAGCACGCTCCCACTAAAGCGTTGTGGGACCCTCACCTGGACCCTAAACCGTCCACGTCCCCTAACCCTAACCCTAGCCCGAAACCTAACCCTAACACTTCCCCAAAGCCTGACCCTCACCCGTCCCCTAATCCTAACCCGTAGGCTAACACTAACCCGCGCCCTCACACGCACGCTCCCCCTAAAGCGTTGTCGGACCCTCACCTGAACCCTAAACCGTCCCCGTCCCCTAACCCTAACCCTAGCCCGAACCCTAACCCTAACCCTTCCCCGAAGCCTGACCCTCACCCGTCCCCTAATCCTAACCCGTAGGCTCACACTAATCCGTGACCTCACACGCACGCTCCCCCTAAAGCGTTGTCGAACCCTCACCTGGACCCTAAACCGTCCCCGTCCCCAAACCCTAACCCTAGCCCAAACTTTAACCCTAAAACTTCGCCGAAGCCTGACCCTCACCCGTCCCCTAATCCTAACCCGTACGCTAACACTAACCCGCGCCCTCACACGCACGCTCCCCCTAAAGCGTTGTCGGACCCTCACCTGGACCCTAAACCGTCCCCGTCCCCTAACCCTAACCCTAGCCCGAACCCTAACCCTAAACCTTCCCCGAAGCCTGACCCTCACCCGTCCCCTACTCCTAAACGGTACGCTAACACTAACCCGCGCCCTCACACGCACGCTCCCCCTAAAGTGTTGTCGGACCCTCACCTGGACCCTAAACCGTCCCCGTACCCTAACCCTAACCCTAGCCCGAACCCTAACCCTAACACTTCCCCGAAGCCTGACCCTCACCCGTCCCCTAATCCTAACCCGTAGGCTCACACTAACCCGCGCCCTCACATGCACGCTCCCTCTAAAGCGTTGTCGGACCCTCACCTGGACCCTAAACCGTCCCCGTCCCCTAACCCTAACCCTAGCCCGAACCCTAACCCGAACCCTTCACCGAAGCCTGACCCTCACCCGTCCCCTAATCCTAACCCGTAGGCTCACACTAACCCGCGCCCTCACACGCACGCTCCCCCTAAAGCGTTGTCGGACCCTCACCTGGACCCTAAACCGTCCCCGTCCCCTAACCCTAACCCTAGCCCGAACCCTAACCCTAACCCTTCCCCGAAGCCTGACCCTCACCCGTCCCCTAATCCTAACCCGTAGGCTCACACTAAGCCGCGCCCTCACACGCACGCTCCCCCTAAAGCGTTGTCGGACCCTCACCTGGACCCTAAACCGTCCCCGTCCCCTAACCCTAACCCTAGCCCGAACCCTAACTCTAAGCCTTCCCTGAAGCCTGACCCTCACCCGTCCCCTAATCCTAATCCGTGCGCTCACACTAACCCACACCCTCACACGCACGCTCCCGCTAAAGCGTTGTCGGACCCTCACCTGGACCCTAAACCGTCCCCGTCCCCTAACCCTAACCCTAGCCCGAACCCTAACCCTAACCCTTCCCCGAAGCCTGACCCTCACCCGTCCCCTAATCATAACCCGTAGGCTCACACTATCCCGCGCCCTCACACGCACGCTCCCCCTAAATGGTTGTCGGACCCTCACCTGGACCCTAAACCGTCCCCGTCCCCTAACCCTACCCCTAGCCCGAACCCTAACCCTAACACTTCCCCGAAGCCTGACCCTCACCCGTCCCCTAATCCTAACCCGTAGGCTCACACTAACCCGCGCCCTCACACGCACGCTCCCCCTAAAGCGTTGTCGGACCCTCACCTGGACCCTAAACCGTCCCCGTCCCCTAACCCGAACCCTAGCCCGAACCCTAACCCTAACCATTCCCCGAAGCCTGACCCTCACCCGTCCCCTAATCATAACCCGTAGGCTCACACTACCCGCGCCCTAACACTCACGCTCCCGCTAAAGCGTTGTCGGACCCTCACCTGGACCCTAAACCGTCCCCGTCCCCTAACCCTAACCCTAGCCCTAACCCTAACCCTAACCCTTCCCCGAAGCCTGACCCTCACCCGTCCCCTAATCATAACCTGTAGGCTCACACTACCCGCGCCCTCACACGCACGCTCCCCCTAAAGCGTTGTCGGACCCTCACCTGGACCCTAAACCGTCCCCGTACCCTAACCCTAACCCTAGCCCGAACCCTAACCCTAACCCTTCCCCGAAGCCTGACCCTCACCCGTCCCATAATCCTAACCCGTACGCTCACACTAACCCGCGCCCTCACACGCACGCTCCCCCTAAAGCGTTGTCGGACCCTCACCTGGACCCTAAACCGTCCCCGTACCCTAACCCTAACCCTAGCCCGAACCCTAACCCTAACCCTTCCCCGAAGCCTGACCCTCTCCCGTCCCCTAATCCTAACCCGTAGGCTCACACTAACCCGCGCCCTCACACGCACGCTCCCCCTAAAGCGTTGTCGGACCCTCACCTGGACCCTAAACCGTCCCTGTCCCCTAACCCTAACCCTAGCCCGAACCCTAACCCTAACCCTTCCCCGAAGCCTGACCCTCACCCGTCCCCTAATCCTAACCCGTAGGCTCACACTAACCCGCGCCCTCACACGCACGCTCCCCCTAAAGCGTTTTCAGACCCTCACCTGGACCCTAAACCGTCCCCGTCCCCTAACCCTAACCCTAGCCCAACCCTAACCCTAACAGTTCCCCGAAGCCTGACCCTCACCCGTCCCCTAATCCTAATCCGTACGCTAACACTAACCTGCGCCCTCATACGCATGCTCCCCCTAAAGCGTTGTCGGACCCTCACCTGGACCCTAAACCGTCCCCGTACCCTAAACCTAACCCTAGCACGAATCCTAACCCTAACACTTCCCCGAAGCCTGACCCTCACCCGTCCCCTAATCCTAACCCGTTGGCTCACACTAACCCGCGCCCTCACACGCACGCTCCCCCTAAAGCGTTGTCGGACCCTCACCTGGACCCTAAACCGTCCCCATCCCCTAACCCTAACCCTAGCCCGAACCCTAACCCTAACCCTTTCCCGAAGCCTGACCCTCACCCGTCCCCTAATCCTAACCCGTACGCTAACACTAAACCGCGCCCTCACACGCACGCTCACCCTAAAGCGTAGTCGGACCCTCACATGAACCCTAAACCGTCCCCGTCCCCTAACCCTAACCCTAGCCCGAACCATAACCCTAAGCCTTCCCCGAAGCCTGACCCTCACCCGTCCCCTAATCCTAAACCGTACGCTAACACTAACCCACGCCCTCACACGCACGCTCCCCCTAAAGCGTTGTCGGACCCTCACCTGGACCCTAAACCGTCCCCGTCCCCTAACCCTAACCCTAGCCCGAACCCTAACCCTAACCCTTCCCCGAAGCCTGAACCTCACCCGTCCCCTAATCCTAATCCGTAGGCTCACACTAACCCGCGCCCTCACACGCACGCTCCCCCTAAAGCGTTGTCGGACCCTCACCTGGACCCTAAACCGTCCCCGTCCCCTAACCCTAACCCTAGCCCGAACCCTAACCCTAACCCTTCCCCGAAGCCTGACCCTCACACGTCCCTTAATCCTAACCCGTACGCTCACACTAACCCGCGCCCTCACATGCACGCTCCCCCTAAAGTGTTGTCGGACCCTCACCTGGACCCTAAACCGTCCCCGTCCCCTAACCCTAACCCTAGCCCGAACCCTAACCCTAACCCTTCCCCGAAGCCTGACCCTCACCCGTCCGCTAATCCTAACCCGTAGGCTCACACTAAGCCGCGCCCTCACACGCACGCTCCCCCTAAAGCGTTGTCGGACCCTCACCTGGACCCTAAACCGTCCCCGTCCCCTAACCCTAACCCTAGCCCGAACCCTAACTCTAAGCCTTCCCTGAAGCCTGACCCTCACCCGTCCCCTAATCCTAACCCGTAGGCTCACACTAACCCGCGCCCTCACACGCACGCTCCCCCTAAAGCGTTGTCGGACCCTCACCTGGACCCAAAACCGTCCCCGTCCCCTAACCCTAACCCTAGCCCGAACCCTAAGCCTAACCCTTCAACGAAGCCTGACCCTCACCCGTCCCCTAATCCTAACCCGTACGCTCACACTAACACGCGCCCTCACACGCACGCTCCCCCTAAAGCGTTGTCGGACCCTCACCTGGACCCTAAACCGTCCCCGTCCCCTAACCCTAACCCTAGCCCGAAACCTAACCCTAAAACTTCCCCAAAGCCTGACCCTCACCCGTCCCCTAATCCTAACCCGTAGGCTAACACTAACCCGCGCCCTCACACGCTCGTTCCCCCTAAAGCGTTGTCAGACCGTCACCTGGATCCTAAACCGTCCCCGTCCCGTAACCCTAACCCTAGCCAGAACCTTAACCCTAACACTTCCCCGAAGCCTGACCCTCACCCGTCCCCTAATCCTAACCCGTAGGCTCACACTAACCCGCCCCCTCACACGCACGCTCCCCCTAAAGCGTTGTCGGACCCTCACCTGGACCCTAAACCGTCCCCGTCCCCTAACCCTAACCCTAGCCCGAACCCTAACCCTAACCCTTCCCCGAACCCTGACCCTCACCCGTCCCATAATCCTAACCCGTAGGCTCACACTAACCCGCGCCCTCACACGCACGCTCCCCTTAAAGCGTTGTCGGACCGTCACCTGGACCCTAAACCGTCCCAGTCCCCTAACCCTAGCCCGAACCCTAACCCTAACCCTTACCCGAAGCCTGACCCTCACCCGTCCCCTAATCCTAACCCGTAGGCTCACACTAACCCGCGCCCTCACACGCACGCTCCCCCTAAAGCGTTGTCGGACCCTCACCTGGACCCTAAACCGTCCCTGTCCCCTAACCCTAACCCTAGCCCGAACCCTAACCCTAACCCTTCCCCGAAGCCTGACACTCACCCGTCCCCTAATCCTAAGCTGTACGCTACACTAACCCATGCCCTCACAGGCACGCTCCCCCTAAAGCGTTGTCGGACCCTCACCTGGACCCTAAACCGTCCCCGTCCACTAACCCTAACCATAGCCCGAACCCTAACCCTAACCCTTCCCCGAAGCCTGACCCTCACCCGTCCACTAATCCTAACCCTTACGCTAACACTAACCCACGCCCTCACACGCACGCTCCCCCTAAAGCGTTGTCGGACCCTCACCTGGACCCTAAACCGTACCCGTCCCCTAACCCTACCCCTAGCCCGAACCCTAACCCTAACCCTTCCCCGAAGCCTGACCCTCACCCGTCCCCTAATCCTAACCCGTACGCTCACATTAACCCGCGCCCTCACACGCACGCTCCCCCTAAAGCGTTGTCGGACCCTCACCTGGACCCTAAACCGTCCCCGTCCCCTAACCCTAACCCTAGCCCGAACCCTAACCCTAACCCTTCCCCGAAGCCTGACCCTCACCCGTCCCCTAATCCTAATCCGTAGGCTCACACTAACCCGCGCCCTCACACGCACGCTCCCCCTAAAGCGTTGTCGGACCCTCACCTGGACCCTAAACCGTCCCCGTCCCCTAACCCTAACCCTAGCCCGAACCCTAACCCTAACCCTTCTTCGAAGCCTGACCCTCACACGTCCCTTAATCCTAACCCGTACGCTCACACTAACCCGCGCCCTCACATGCACGCTCCCCCTAAAGTGTTGTCGGACCCTCACCTGGACCCTAAACCGTCCCCGTCCCCTAACCCTAACCCTAGCCCGAACCCTAACCCTAACCCTTCCCCGAAGCCTGACCCTCACCCGTCCGCTAATCCTAACCCGTAGGCTCACACTAAGCCGCGCCCTCACACGCACGCTCCCCCTAAAGCGTTGTCGGACCCTCACCTGGACCCTAAACCGTCCCCGTCCCCTAACCCTAACCCTAGCCCGAACCCTAACTCTAAGCCTTCCCTGAAGCCTGACCCTCACCCGTCCCCTAATCCTAACCCGTAGGCTCACACTAACCCACGCCCTCACACGCACGCTCCCCCTAAAGCGTTGTCGGACCCTCACCTGGACCCTAAACCGTCCCCGTCCCCTAACCCTAACCCTAGCCCGAACCCTAACCCTAACCCTTCAACGAAGCCTGACCCTCACCCGTCCCCTAATCTTAACCCGTACGCTCACACTAACACGCGCCCTCACACGCACGCTCCCCCTAAAGCGTTGTCGGACCCTCACCTGGACCCTAAACCGTCCCCGTCCCCTAACCCTAACCCTAGCCCGAAACCTAACCCTAACACTTCCCCAAAGCCTGACCCTCACCCGTCCCCTAATCCTAACCCGTAGGCTAACACTAACCCGCGCCCTCACACGCTCGTTCCCCCTAAAGCGTTGTCAGACCGTCACCTGGATCCTAAACCGTCCCCGTCCCGTAACCCTAACCCTAGCCAGAACCTTAACCCTAACACTTCCCCGAAGCCTGACCCTCACCCGTCCCCTAATCCTAAACCGTAGGCTCACACTAACCCGCGCCCTCACACGCACGCTCCCCCTAAAGCGTTGTCGGACCCTCACCTGAACCCTAAACCGTCCCCGTCCCCTAACCCTAACCCTAACCCGAACCCTAACCCTAACCCTTCCCCGAAGCCTGACCTTCACCCGTCCCCTAATCCTAACCCGTTAGCTCACACTAAGCCGTGACCTCACACGCACGCTCCCCCTAAAGCGTTGTCGAACCCTCACCTGGACCCTAAACCGTCCCCGTCCCCAAACCCTAACCGTAGCCCAAACTTTAACCCTAACCCTTCCCCGAAGCCTGACCCTCACCCGTCCCCTAATCCTAACCCGTACGCTAACACTAACCCGCGCCCTCACACGCACGCTCCCCCTAAAGCGTTGTCGGACCCTCACCTGGACCCTAAACCGTCCCCGTCCCCTAACCCTAACCCTAGCCCGAACCCTAACCCTAACCCTTCCCCGAAGCCTGACCCTCACCCGTCCCCTAATCCTAACCCGTACGCTCACACTAACCCGCGGCCTCACACGCACGCTCCCCCTAAGTCGTTGTCGGACCCACACCTGGACCCTAAACCGTCCCCGTCCCCTAACCCTAACCCTAGCCCGAAACCTAACCCTAACACTTCCCCAAAGCCTGACCCTCACCCGTCCCCTAATTCTAACCCGTAGGCTAACACTAACCCGCGCCCTCACACGCACACTCCCCCTAAAGCGTTGTTGGACCGTCACCTGGATCCTAAACCGTCCCCGTCCCCTAACCCTAACCCTAGCCCGAACCCTAACCCTAAGCCTTCCCCGAAGCCTGACACTCTCCCGTCCCCTAATCCTAACCCGTAGGCTCACAATAAGCCGCGCCCTCACACGCACGCTCCCACTAAAGCGTTGTCGGACCCTCACATTGACCCTAAACTGTCCCCGTCCCCTAACCCTAACCCTAGCCCGAACCCTAACCCTAACCCTTCCCCGAACCCTGACCCTCACCCGTCCCATAATCCTAACCCGTAGGCTCACACTAACCTGCGCCCTCACACGCACGCTCCCCTTAAAGCGTTGTCGGACCGTCACCTGGACCCTAAACCGTCCCAGTCCCCTAACCCTAGCCCGAACCCTAACCCTAACACTTCCCCGAAGCCTGACCCTCACCCGTCCCCTAATCCTAACCCGTACGCTCACACTAACCCGCGCCCTCACACGCACGCTCCCCCTCAAGTGTTGTCGGACCTTCACCTGGACCCTAAACCGTCCCCGTCCCCTAACCCTAACCCTAGCCCGAACCCTAACCCTAACCCTTCCCCGAAGCCTGACCCTCACCGGTCCCCTAATCCTAACCCGTACGCTCACACTAACCCGCGCCCTCACACGCACGCTCCCCCTAAAGCATTGTCGGACCCTCACATGGACCCTAAACCGTTCCCGTCCCCTAACCCTAACCCTAGCCCGAACCCTAACCCTAACACTTCCCCGAAGCCTGACCCTCACCCGTCCCCTAATCCTAACCCGTACGCTCACACTAACCCGCGCCCTCACACGCACACTCCCCCTAAAGCGTTGTCGGACCCTCACCTGGACCCTAAACCGTCCCCGTCCCCTAACCCTAACCCTAGCCCGAAACCTAACCCTAACACTTCCCCAAAGCCTGACCCTCACCCGTCCCCTAATCCTAACCCGTAGGCTAACACTAACCCGCGCCCTCACACGCACGCTCCCCCTAAAGCGTTGTCGGACCCTCACCTGAACCCTAAACCGTCCCCGTCCCCTAACCCTAACCCTAGCCCGAACCCTAACCCTAACCCTTCCCCGAAGCCTGACCCTCACCCGTCCCCTAATCCTAACCCGTAGGCTCACACTAAGCCGTGACCTCACACGCACGCTCCCCCTAAAGCGTTGTCGAACACTCACCTGGACCCTAAACCGTCCCCGTCCCCAAACCCTAACCCTAGCCAGAACTTTAACCCTAACCCTTCCCCGAAGCCTGACCCTCACCCGTCCCCTAATCCTAACCCGTACGCTAACACTAACCCGCGCCCTCACACGCACGCTCCCCCTAAAGCGTTGTGGGACCCTCACCTGGACCCTAAACCGTCCCCGTCCCCTAACCCTAACCCTAGCCCGAATCCTAACCCTAACCCTTCCCCGAAGCCTGACCCTCACCCGTCCCCTAATCCTAACCCGTACGCTCACACTAACCCGCGGCCTCACACGCACGCTCCCCCTAAGTCGTTGTCGGACCCTCACCTGGACCCTAAACCGTCCCCGTCCCCTAACCCTAACCCTAGCCCGAACCCTAACCCTAAGCCTTCCCCGAAGCCTGACACTCTCCCGTCCCCTAATCCTAACCCGTAGGCTCACAATAAGCCGCGCCCTCACACGCACGCTCCCCCTAAAGCGTTGTCGGACCCTCACATTGACCCTAAACTGTCCCCGTCCCCTAACCCTAACCCTAGCCCGAACCCTAACCCTAACCCTTCCCCGAACCCTGACCCTCACCCGTCCCATAATCCTAACCCGTAGGCTCACACTAACCTGCGCCCTCACACGCACGCTCCCCTTAAAGCGTTGTCGGACCGTCACCTGGACCCTAAACCGTCCCAGTCCCCTAACCCTAGCCCGAACCCTAACCCTAACACTTCCCCGAAGCCTGACCCTCACCCGTCCCCTAATCCTAACCCGTACGCTCACACTAACCCGCGCCCTCACACGCACGCTCCCCCTCAATTGTTGTCGGACCTTCACCTGGACCCTAAACCGTCCCCGTCCCCTAAAACTAACCCTAGCCCGAACCCTAACCCTAACCCTTCCCCGAAGACTGACCCTCACCCGTCCCCTAATCCTAACCCGTACGCTCACACTAACCCACGCCCTCACACGCACGCTCCCCCTAAAGCGTTTTTGGACCTTCACCTGGATCCTAAACCGTCCCCGTCCCCTAACCCTAACCCTAGCCCGAACCCTAACCCTAACCCTTCCCCGAAGCCTGACCCTCACCCGTCCCCTAATCCTAACCCGTAGGCTCACACTAACCCGCGCCCTCACACGCACGCTCCCCCTAAAGCGTTGTCGGACCCTCACCTGGACCCTAAACCGTCCCTGTCCCCTAACCCTAACCCTAGCCCGAACCCTAACCCTAACCCTTCCCCGAAGCCTGACACTCACCCGTCCCCTAATCCTAAGCTGTACGCTACACTAACCCATGCCCTCACACGCACGCTCCCCCTAAAGCGTTGTCGGACCCTCACCTGGACCCTAAACCGTCCCCGTCCACTAACCCTAACCCTAGTCCGAACCCTAACCCTAACCCTTCCCCGAAGCCTGACCCTCACCCGTCCACTAATCCTAACCCTTACGCTAACACTAACCCACGCCCTCACACGCACGCTCCCCCTAAAGCGTTGTCGGACCCTCACCTGGACCCTAAACCGTACCCGTCCCCTAACCCTACCCCTAGCCCGAACCCTAACCCTAACCCTTCCCCGAAGCCTGACCCTCACCCGTCCCCTAATCCTAACCCGTACGCTCACATTAACCCGCGCCCTCACACGCACGCTCCCCCTAAAGCGTTGTCGGACCCTCACCTGGACCCTAAACCGTCCCCGTCCCCTAACCCTAACCCTAGCCCGAACCCTAACCCTAACCCTTCCCCGAAGCCTGACCCTCACCCGTCCCCTAATCCTAATCCGTAGGCTCACACTAACCCGCGCCCTCACACGTACGCTCCCCCTAAAGCGTTGTCGGACCCTCACCTGGACCCTAAACCGTCCCCGTCCCCTAACCCTAACCCTAGCCCGAACCCTAACCCTAACCCTTCTTCGAAGCCTGACCCTCACACGTCCCTTAATCCTAACCCGTACGCTCACACTAACCCGCGCCCTCACATGCACGCTCCCCCTAAAGTGTTGTCGGACCCTCACCTGGACCCTAAACCGTCCCCGTCCCCTAACCCTAACCCTAGCCCGAACCCTAACCCTAACCCTTCCCCGAAGCCTGACCCTCACCCGTCCGCTAATCCGAACCCTTAGGCTCACACTAAGCCGCGCCCTCACACGCACGCTCCCCCTAAAGCGTTGTCGGACCCTCACCTGGACCCTAAACCGTCCCCGTCCCCTAACCCTAACCCTAGCCCGAAACCTAACCCTAACACTTCCCCAAAGCCTGACCCTCACCCGTCCCCTAATTCTAACCCGTAGGCTAACACTAACCCGCGCCCTCACATGCACACTCCCCCTAAAGCGTTGTTGGACCGTCACCTGGATCCTAAACCGTCCCCGTCCCCTAACCCTAACCCTAGCCCGAACCCTAACCCTAAGCCTTCCCCGAAGCCTGACACTCTCCCGTCCCCTAATCCTAACCCGTAGGCTCACAATAAGCCGCGCCCTCACACGCACGCTCCCCCTAAAGCGTTGTCGGACCCTCACATTGACCCTAAACTGTCCCCGTCCCCTAACCCTAACCCTAGCCCGAACCCTAACCCTAACCCTTCCCCGAACCCTGACCCTCACCCGTCCCATAATCCTAACCCGTAGGCTCACACTAACCTGCGCCCTCACACGCACGCTCCCCTTAAAGCGTTGTCGGACCGTCACCTGGACCCTAAACCGTCCCAGTCCCCTAACCCTAGCCCGAACCCTAACCCTAACACTTCCCCGAAGCCTGACCCTCACCCGTCCCCTAATCCTAACCCGTACGCTCACACTAACCCGCGCCCTCACACGCACGCTCCCCCTCAAGTGTTGTCGGACCTTCACCTGGACCCTAAACCGTCCCCGTCCCCTAACCCTAACCCTAGCCCGAACCCTAACCCTAACCCTTCCCCGAAGCCTGACCCTCACCGGTCCCCTAATCCTAACCCGTACGCTCACACTAACCCACGCCCTCACACGCACGCTCCCCCTAAAGCATTGTCGGACCCTCACATGGACCCTAAACCGTTCCCGTCCCCTAACCCTAACCCTAGCCCGAACCCTAACCCTAACACTTCCCCGAAGCCTGACCCTCACCCGTCCCCTAATCCTAACCCGTACGCTCACACTAACCCGCGCCCTCACACGCACACTCCCCCTAAAGCGTTGTCGGACCCTCACCTGGACCCTAAACCGTCCCCGTCCCCTAACCCTAACCCTAGCCCGAAACCTAAACCTAACACTTCCCCAAAGCCTGACCCTCACCCGTCCCCTAATCCTAACCCGTACGCTAACACTAACCCGCGCCCTCACACGCACGCTCCCCCTAAAGCGATGTCGGACCCTCACCTGGACCCTAAACCGTCCCCGTCCCATAACCCTAACCCTAGACGGAACCCTAACCCTAACCCTTCCCCGAAGCCTGACCCTCACCCGTCCACTAATCCTAACCCGTACGCTAACACTAACCCACGCCCTTACACGCACACTCCCCCTAAAGCGTTGTTGAACCCTCACCTGGACCCTAAACCGTCCCCGTCCCCTAACCCTACCCCTAGCCCGAACCCTAACCCTAACCCTTCCCCGAAGCCTGACCCTCACCCGTCCCCTAATCCTAACCCGTACGCTCACATTAACCCGCGCCCTCACACGCACGCTCCCACTAAAGCGTTGTGGGACCCTCACCTGGACCCTAAACCGTCCACGTCCCCTAACCCTAACCCTAGCCCGAAACCAAACCCTAACACTTCCCCAAAGCCTGACCCTCACCCGTCCCCTAATCCTAACCCGTAGGCTAACACTAACCCGCGCCCTCACACGCACGCTCCCCCTAAAGCGTTGTCGGACCCTCACCTGAACCCTAAACCGTCCCCGTCCCCTAACCCTAACCCTAGCCCGAACCCTAACCCTAACCCTTCCCCGAAGCCTGACCCTCACCCGTCCCCTAATCCTAACCCGTAGGCTCACACTAAGCCGTGACCTCACACGCACGCTCCCCCTAAAGCGTTGTCGAACCCTCACCTGGACCCTAAACCGTCCCCGTCCCCAAACCCTAACCCTAGCCAGAACTTTAACCCTAACCCTTCCCCGAAGCCTGACCCTCACCCGTCCCCTAATCCTAACCCGTACGCTAACACTAACCCGCGCCCTCACACGCACGCTCCCCCTAAAGCGTTGTCGGACCCTCACCTGGACCCTAAACCGTCGCCGTCCCCTAACCCTAACCCTAGCCCGAACCCTAACCCTAACCCTTCCCCGAAGCCTGACCCTCACCCGTCCCCTAATCCTAACCCGTACGCTCACACTAACCCGCGGCCTCACACGCACGCTCCCCCTAAGTCGTTGTCGGACCCTCACCTGGACCCTAAACCGTCCCCGTCCCCTAACCCTAACCCTAGCCCGAAACCTAACCCTAACACTTCCCCAAAGCCTGACCCTCACCCGTCCCCTAATCCTAACCCGTAGGCTAACACTAACCCGCGCCCTCACACGCACGCTCCCACTAAAGCGTTGTTGGACCGTCACCTGGATCCTAAACCGTCCCCGTCCCCTAACCCTAACCCTAGCCCGAACCCTAACCCTAAGCCTTCCCCGAAGCCTGACACTCTCCCGTCCCCTAATCCTAACCCGTAGGCTCACAATAAGCCGCGCCCTCACACGCACGCTCCCCCTAAAGCGTTGTCGGACCCTCACATTGACCCTAAACTGTCCCCGTCCCCTAACCCTAACCCTAGCCCGAACCCTAACCCTAACCCTTCCCCGAACCCTGACCCTCACCCGTCCCATAATCCTAACCCGTAGGCTCACACTAACCTGCGCCCTCACACGCACGCTCCCCTTAAAGCGTTGTCGGACCGTCACCTGGACCCTAAACCGTCCCAGTCCCCTAACCCTAGCCCGAACCCTAACCCTAACACTTCCCCGAAGCCTGACCCTCACCCGTCCCCTAATCCTAACCCGTACGCTCACACTAACCCGCGCCCTCACACGCACGCTCCCCCTCAAGTGTTGTCGGACCTTCACCTGGACCCTAAACCGTCCCCGTCCCCTAACCCTAACCCTAGCCCGAACCCTAACCCTAACCCTTCCCCGAAGACTGACCCTCACCCGTCCCCTAATCCTAACCCGTACGCTCACACTAACCTACGCCCTCACACGCACGCTCCCCCTAAAGCGTTGTTGGACCTTCACCTGGATCCTAAACCGTCCCCGTCCCCTAACCCTAACCCTAGCCCGAACCCTAACCCTAACCCTTCCCGGAAGCCTGACCCTCACCCGTCCCCTAATCCTAACCCGTAGGATCACACTAACCCGCGCCCTCACACGCATGCTCCCCCTAAAGCATTGTCGGACCCTCACCTGGACCCTAAACCGTCCCCGTCCCCTAACCCTGACCATAGCCCGAACCCTAACCCTAACCCTTCCCCGAAGCCTGACCATCACCCGTCCCCTAATCCTAAACCGTACGCTCACACTAACCCGCGCCCTCACACGCACGCTCCCCCTAAAGCGTTGTCGGACCCTCACCTGGACCCTAAACCGTCCCCGTCCCCTAACCCTAACCCTAGCCCGAAACCTAACCCTAACACTTCCCCAAAGCCTGACCCTCACCCGTCCCCTAATCCTAACCCGTAGGCTAACACTAACCCGCGCCCTCACACGCACGCTCCCCCTAAAGCGTTGTCAGACCGTCACCTGGATCCTATACCGTCCCCGTCCCCTAACCCTAACCCTAGGCAGAACCCTAACCCTAACCCTTCCCCAAAGCCTGACCCTCACCCGTCCCCTAATCCTAACCCGTAGGCTAACACTAACCCGCGCCCTCACACGCACGCTCCCCCTAAAGCGTTGTCGGACACTCACTTGGACCCTAAACCGTCCCCGTCCCCTAACCCTAACCCTAGCCCGAACCCTAACCCTAACCCTTCCCCGAAGCCTGACCCTCACCCGTCCCCTAATCCTAACCCGTACGCTCACACTAACCCGCGCCCTCACACGCACGCTCCCCCTAAAGCGTTGTCGGACCCTCACCTGGACCCTAAACCGTCCCCATACCCTAACCCTAACCCTAGCCCCACCCTAACCCTAAGCCTTCCGCGAAGCCTGACCCTCACCCGTCCCCTAATCCTAACCCGTATGCTAACACTAACCCACGCCCTCACACGCACGCTCCCCCTAAAGCGTTGTCGGACCCTCACCTGGACCCTAAACCGTCCCCGTCCCCTAACCCTAACCCTAGCCCGAACCCTAACCCTAACCCTTCCCCGAAGCCTGACCCTCACCCGTCCCCTACTCCTAACCGGTACGCTAACACTAACCCGCGCCCTCACACGCACGCTCCCCCTAAAGCGTTGTCGGACCCTCACCTGGACCCTAAACCGTCCCCGTACCCTAACCCTAACCCTAGACCGAACCCTAACCCTAACACTTCCCCGAAGCCTGACCCTCACCCGTCCCCTAATCCTAACCCGTAGGCTCACACTATCCCACGCCCTCACATGCACGCTCCCTCTAAAGCGTTGTTGGACCCTAACCTGGACCCTAAACCGTCCCCGTCCCCTAACCCTAACCCTAGCCCGAACCCTAACCCTAACCCTTCACCGAAGCCTGACCCTCACCCGTCCCCTAATCCTAACCCGTAGGCTCACACTAACCCGCGCCCTCACACGCACGCTCCCCCTAAAGCGTTGTCGGACCCTCACCTGGACCCTAAACCGTCCCCGTCCCCTAACCCTAACCCTAGCCCGAACCCTAACCCTAACCCTTCCCCGAAGCCTGACCCTCACCCGTCCCCTAATCCTAACACGTACGCTAACACTAACCCGCGCCCTCACACGCATGCACCCCCTAAAGCGTTGTCGGACCCTCACCTGGACCCTAAACCGTCCCCGTCCCCTAACCCTAACCCTAGCCCGAACCCTAACCCTAACACTTCCCCGAAGCCTGACCCTCACCCGTCCCCTAATCCTAATCCGTAGGCTCACACTAACCCGTGCCCTCACACGCACGCTCCCCCTAAAGCGTTGTCGGACCCTCACCTGGACCCTAAACCGTCCCCGTCCCCTAACCCTAACCCTAGCCCGAACCCTAACCCTAACCCTTCCCCGAAGCCTGACCCTCACCCGTCCCCTAATCCTAACCCGTACGCTCACACTAACCCGCGCCCTCACACGCACGCTCCCCCTAAAGCGTTGTCGGACCCTCACCTGGACCCTAAACCGTCCCCGTCCCCTAACCCTAACCCTAGCCCGAACCCTAACCCTAACCCTTCCCCGAAGCCTGACCCTCACCCGTCCCCTAATCCTAACCCGTAGGCTCACACTAAGCCGCGCCCTCACACGCACGCCTCCCCTAAAGCGTTGTCGGACCCTCACCTGGACCCTAAACCGTCCCCGTCCCCTAACCCTAACCCTAGCCCGAACCCTAACTCTAAGCCTTCCCTGAAGCCTGACCCTCACCCGTCCCCTAATCCTAACCCGTACGCTCACACTAACCCGCGCCCTCACACGCACGCTCCCCCTAAAGCATTGTCGAACCCTCACCTGGACCCTAAACCGTCCCCGTACCCTAACCCTAACCCTAGCCCGAACCCTAACCCTAACCCTTCCCCGAAGCCTGACCCTCACCCGTCCCCTAATCCTAACCCGTAGGCTCACACTAACCCGCGCCCTCACACGCACGCTCCCCCTAAAGCGTTGTCGGACCCTCACCTGGACCCTAAACCGTCCCTGTCCCCTAACCCTAACCCTATCCCGAACCCTAACCCTAACCCTTCCCCGAAGCCTGACACTCACCCGTCCCCTAATCCTAACCCGTACGCTAACACTAACCCGCGCCCTCACACACACGCTCCCCCTAAAGCGATGTCGGACCCTCACCTGGACCCTAAACCGTCCCCGTCCCCTAACCCTAACCCTAGACGGAACCCTAACCCTAACCCTTCCCCGAAGCCTGACCCTCACCCGTCCACTAATCCTAACCCGTACGCTAACACTAACCCACGCCCTTACACGCACACTCCCCCTAAAGCGTTGTCGGACCCTCACCTGGACCCTAAACCGTCCCCGTCCCCTAACCCTAACCCTAGCCCGAACCCTAACCCTAACCCTTCCCCGAAGCCTGACTCTCACCCGTCCCCTAATCCTAACCCGTACGCTCACACTAACCCGCGCCCTCACACGCACGCTCCCACTAAAGCGTTGTGGGACCCTCACCTGGACCCTAAACCGTCCACGTCCCCTAACCCTAACCCTAGCCCGAAACCTAACCCTAACACTTCCCCAAAGCCTGACCCTCATCCTTCCCCTAATCCTAAATCGTAGGCTAACACTAACCCGCGCCCTCACACGCACGCTCCCCCTAAAGCGTTGTCGGACCCTTTCTGAACCCTAAACCATCCCCGTCCCCTAACCCTAACCCTAGCCCGAACCCTAACCCTAACTCTTCCCCGAAGTCTGACCCTCACCCGTCCCCTAATCCTAACCCGTAGGCTCACACTAAGCCGTGACCTCACACGCACGCTCCCCCTAAAGCGTTGTCGAACCCTCACCTGGACCCTAAACCGTCCCCGTCCCCAAACCCTAACCCTAGCCCAAACTTTAACCCTAACCCTTCCCCGAAGCCTGACCCTCACCCGTCCCCTAATCCTAACCCGTACGCTAACACTAACCCGCGCCCTCACACGCACGCTCCCCCTAAAGCGTTGTCGGACCCTCACCTGGACCCTAAACCGTCCCCGTCCCCTAACCCTAACCCTAGCCCGAACCCTAACCCTAACCCTTCCCCGAAGCCTGACCCTCACCCGTCCCCTAATCCTAACCCGTACGCTCACCTTAACCCGCGCACTCACACGCACGCTCCCCCTAAGTCGTTGTCGGACCCTCACCTGGACCCTAAACCGTCCCCGTCCCCTAACCCTAACCCTAGCCGAAACCTAACCCTAACATTTCCCCAAAGCCTGACCCTCACCCGTCACCTAATCCTAACCCGTAGGCTAACACTAACCCGCGCCCTCACACGCACGCTCCCCCTAAAGCGTTGTTGGACCGTCACCTGGATCCTAAACCGTCCCCGTCCCCTAACCCTAACCCTAGCCCGAACCCTAACCCTAAGCCTTCCCCGAAGCCTGACACTCTCCCGTCCCCTAATCCTAACCCGTAGGCTCACAATAAGCCGCGGCCATACACGCACGCTCCCGCTAAAGCGTTGTCGGACCCTCACATTGACCCTAAACTGTCCCCGTCCCCTAACCCTAACCCTAGCCCGAACCCTAACCCTAACCCTTCCCCGAACCCTGACCCTCACCCGTCCCATAATCCTAACCCGTAGGCTCACACTAACCCGCGCCCTCACACGCACGCTCCCCTTAAAGCGTTGTCGGACCGTCACCTGGACCCTAAACCGTCCCAGTCCCCTAACCCTAGCCCGAACCCTAACCCTAACACTTCCCCGAAGCCTGACACTCACCCGTCCCCTAATCCTAACCCGTACGCTCACACTAACCCGCGCCCTCACACGCACGCTCCCCCTCAAGTGTTGTCGGACCTTCACCTGGACCCTAATCCGTCCCGGTCCCCTAACCCTAACCCTAGCCCGAACCCTAACCCTAACCCTTCCCCGAAGCCTGACCCTCACCCGTCCCCTAATCCTAACACGTAGGATCACACTAACCCGCGCCCTCACACGCACGCTCCCCCTAAAGCATTGTCGGACCCTCACCTGGACCCTAAACCGTCCCCGTCCCCTAACCCTGACCCTAGCCCGAACCCTAACCCTAACCCTTCCCCGAACCCTGACCCTCACCCGTCCCCTAATCCTAAACCGTACGCTCACACTAACCCGCGCCCTCACACGCACGCTCCCCCTAAAGCGTTGTCGGACCCTCACCTGGACCCTAAACCGTCCCAGTCCCCTAACCCTAACCCTAGCCCGAACCCTAACCCTAACCCTTCCCCGAAGCCTGACCCTCACCCGTCCCCTAATCCTAACCCGTACGCTCACACTAACCCGCGCCCTCACACGCACGCTCCCCCTAAAGTGTTGTCGGACCCTCACCTGGACCCTAAACCGTCCCCGTCCCCTAACCCTAACCCTAGCCCGAAACCTAACCCTAACGCCTCCCCAAAGCCTGACCCTCACCCGTCCCCTAATCCTAACCCGTAGGCTAACACTAACCCGCGCCCTGACACGCACGCTCCCCCTAAAGCGTTGTCAGACCGTCACCTGGATCCTAAACCATCCCCGTCCCCTAACCCTAACCCTAGGCAGAACCCTAACCCTAACCCTTCCCCAAAGCCTGACCCTCACCCGTCCCCTAATCCTAACCCGTAGGCTAACACTAACCCGCGCCCTCACACGCACGCTCCCCCTAAAGCGTTGTCGGACCCTCACTTGGACCCTAAACCGTCCCCGTCCCCTAACCCTAACCCTAGCCCGAACCCTAACCCTAACCCTTCCCCGAAGCCTGACCCTCACCCGTCCCCTAATCCTAACCCGTACGCTCACACTAACCCGCGCCCTCACACGCACGCTCCCCCTAAAGCGTTGTCGGACCCTCACCCGGACCCTAAACCGTCCCCATACCCTAACCCTAACCCTAGCCCGAACCCTAACCCTAACCCTTCCCCGAAGCCTGACACTCACCCGTCCCCTAATCCTAACCCGTACGCTAACACTAAACCGCGCCCTCACACGCACGCTCACCCTAAAGCGTAGTCGGACCCTCACATGAACCCTAAACCGTCCCCGTCCCCTAACCCTAACCCTAGCCCGAACCCTAACCCTAACCCTTCCCCGAAGCCTGACCCTCACCCGTCCCCTAATCCTAAACCGTACGCTAACACTAACCCACGCCCTCACACGCACGATCCCCCTAAAGCGTTGTCGGACCCTCACCTGGACCCTAAACCGTCCCCGTCCCCTAACCCTAAACCTAGCCCGAACCCTAACCCTAACCCTTCCCCGAAGCCTGACCCTCACCCGTCCCCTAATCCTAATCCGTAGGCTCACACTAACCCGCGCCCTCACACGCACGCTCCCCCTAAAGCGTTGTCGGACCCTCACCTGGACCCTAAACCGTCCCCGTCCCCTAACCCTAACCCTAGCCCGAACCCTAACCCTAACCCTTCCCCGAAGCCTGACCCTCACACGTCCCTTAATCCTAACCCGTACGCTCACACTAACCCGCGCCCTCACATGCACGCTCCCCCTAAAGTGTTGTCGGACCCTCACCTGGACCCTAAACCGTCCCCGTCCCCTAACCCTAACCCTAGCCCGAAGCCTAACCCTAACCCTTCCCCGAAGCCTGACCCTCACCCGTCCGCTAATCCTAACCCGTAGGCTCACACTAAGCCGCGCCCTCACACGCACGCTCCCCCTAAAGCGTTGTCGGACCCTCACCTGGACCCTAAACCGTCCCCGTCCCCTAACCCTAACCCTAGCCCGAACCCTAACTCTAAGCCTTCCCTGAAGCCTGACCCTCACCCGTCCCCTAATCCTAACCCGTAGGCTCACACTAACCCGCGCCCTCACACGCACGCTCCCCCTAAAGCGTTGTCGGACCCTCACCTGGACCCTAAACCGTCCCCGTCCCCTAACCCTAACCCTAGCCCGAACCCTAACCCTAACCCTTCAACGAAGCCTGACCCTCACCCGTCCCCTAATCCTAACCCGTACGCTCACACTAACACGCGCCCTCACACGCACGCTCCCCCTAAAGCGTTGTCGGACCCTCACCTGGACCGTAAACCGTCCCCACCCCTAACCCTAACCCTAGCCCGAAACCTAACCCTAACACTTCCCCAAAGCCTGACCCTCACCCGTCCCCTAATCCTAACCCGTAGGCTAACACTAACCCGCGCCCTCACACGCACGTTCCCCCTAAAGCGTTGTCAGACCGTCACCTGGATCCTAAACCGTCCCCGTCCCGTAACCCTAACCCTAGCCAGAACCTTAACCCTAACACTTCCCCGAAGCCTGACCCTCACCCGTCCCCTAATCCTAACCCGTAGGCTCACACTAACCCGCGCCCTCACACGCACGCTCCCCCTAAAGCGTTGTCGGACCCTCACCTGGACCCTAAACCGTCCCCGTCCCCTAACCCTAACCCTAGCCCGAACCCTAACCCTAACCCTTCCCCGAAGCCTGACCCTCACACGTCCCCTAATCCTAACCCGTACCCTCACACTAACCCGCGCCCTCACACGCACGCTCCCCCTAAAGCGTTGTCGGACCCTCACCTGGACCCTAAACCGTCCCCGTCCCCTAACCCTAACCCTAGCCCGAACCCTAACCCTAACCCTTCCCCGAAGCCTGACCCTCACCCGTACCCTAATCCTAACCCGTACGCTAACACTAACCCACGCCCTCACACGCACGCTCCCCCTAAAGCGTTTTCAGACCCTCACCTGGACCCTAAACCGTCCCCGTCCCCTAACCCTAACCCTAGCCCAACCCTAACCCTAACCCTTCCCCGAAGCCTGACCCTCACCCATCCCCTAATCCTAATCCGTACGCTAACACTAACCTGCGCCCTCATACGCACGCTCCCCCTAAAGCGTTGTCGGACCCTCACCTGGACCCTAAACCGTCCCCGTACCCTAACCCTAACCCTAGCACGAATCCTAACCCTAGCTCTTCCCCGAAGCCTGACCCTCACCCGTCCCCTAATCCTAACCCGTAGGCTCACACTAACCCGCGCCCTCACACGCACGCTCCCCCTAAAGCGTTGTCGGACCCTCACCTGGACCCTAAACCGTCCCCGTCCCCTAACCCTAACCCTAGCCCGAACCCTAACCCTAACCCTTCCCCGAAGCCTGACCCTCACCCGTCCCCTAATCCTAACCCGTACGCTAACACTAAACCGCGCCCTCACACGCACGCTCACCCTAAAGCGTAGTCGGACCCTCACATGAACCCTAAACCGTCCCCGTCCCCTAACCCTAACCCTAGCCCAAACCCTAACCCTAAACCTTCCCCGAAGCCTGACCCTCACCCGTCCCCTAATCCTAAACCGTACGCTAACACTAACCCACGCCCTCACACGCACGCTCCCCCTAAAGCGTTGTCGGACCCTCACCTGGACCCTAAACCGTCCCCGTCCCCTAACCCTAACCCTAGCCCGAACCCTAACCCTAACCCTTCCCCGAAGCCTGACCCTCACCCGTCCCCTAATCCTAACCCGTACGCTCACACTAACCCGCGCCCTCACATGCACGCTCCCCCTAAAGTGTTGTCGGACCCTCACCTGGACCCTAAACCGTCCCCGTCCCCTAACCCTAACCCTAGCCCGAACCCTAACCCTAACCCTTCCCCGAAGCCTGACCCTCACCCGTCCGCTAATCCTAACCCGTAGGCTCACACTAAGCCGCGCCCTCACACGCACGCTCCCCCTAAAGCGTTGTCGGACCCTCACCTGGACCCTAAACCGTCCCCGTCCCCTAACCCTAACCCTAGCCCGAACCCTAACTCTAAGCCTTCCCTGAAGCCTGACCCTCACCCGTCCCCTAATCCTAACCTGTATGCTAACACTAACCCGCGCCCTCACACGCACGCTCCCCCTAAAGCGTTGTCGGACCCTCACCTGGACCCTAAACCATCCCCGTCCCCTAACCCTAACCCTAGCCCGAACCCTAACCCTAACCCTTCCCCGAAGCCTGACCCTCACCCGTCCCCTAATCATAAACCGTAGGCTCACACTAACCCGCGCCCTCACACGTACGATCCCCCTAAAGCGTTGTCGGACCCTCACCTGGACCCTAAACCGTCCCCGTCCCCTAACCCTAACCCTAGCCCGAACCCTAACCCTAACCCTTCCCCGAAGCCTGACCCTCACCCGTCCCCTAATCCTAACCCGTAGGCTAACACTAACCCGCGCCCATACACGCACGCTCCCCCTAAAGCGTTGTTGGACCGTCACCTGGACCCTAAACCGTCCCCGTCCCCTAACCCTAACCCTAGCCCGAACACTAACCCTAACCCTTCACCGAAGCCTGACCCTCACCCGTCCCCTAATCCTAATCCGTAGGCTCACACTAACCCGCGCCCTCACACGCACGCTCCCCCTAAAGCGTTGTCGGACCCTCACCTGGACCCTAAACCGTCCCCGTCCCCTAACCCTAACCCTAGCCCGAACCCTAACCCTAACCCTTCCCCGAAGCCTGACCCTCACCCGTCCCCTAATCCTAACACGTACGCTAACACTAACCCGCGCCCTCACACGCATGCACCCCCTAAAGCGTTGTCGGACCCTCACCTGGACCCTAAACCGTCCCCGTCCCCTAACCCTAACCCTAGCCCGAACCCTAACCCTAACCCTTCCCCGAAGCCTGACCCTCACCCGTCCCCTAATCCTAATCCGTAGGCTCACACTAACCCGTGCCCTCACACGCACGCTGCCCCTAAAGCGTTGTCGGACCCTCACCTGGACCCTAAACCGTCCCCGTCCCCTAACCCTAACCCTAGCCCGAACCCTAACCCTAACCCTTCCCCGAAGCCTGACCCTCACCCGTCCCCTAATCCTAACCCGTACGCTCACACTAACCCGCGCCCTCACACGCACGCTCCCCCTAAAGCGTTGTCGGACCCTCACCTGGACCCTAAACCGTCCCCGTCCCCTAACCCTAACCCTAGCCCGAACCCTAACCCTAACCCTTCCCCGAAGCCTGACCCTCACCCGTCCCCTAATCCTAACCCGTAGGCTCACACTAAGCCGCGCCCTCACACGCACGCTCCCCCTAAAGCATTGTCGGACCCTCACCTGGACCCTAAACCGTCCCCGTACCCTAACCCTAACCCTAGCCCGAACCCTAACTCTAAGCCTTCCCTGAAGCCTGACCCTCACCCGTCCCCTAATCCTAATCCGTGCGCTCACACTAACCCACACCCTCACACGCACGCTCCCCCTAAAGCGTTGTCGGACCCTCACCTGGACCCTAAACCGTCCCCGTCCCCTAACCCTAACCCTAGCCCGAACCCTAACCCTAACCCTTCCCCGAAGCCTGACCCTCACCCGTCCCCTAATCATAACCCGTAGGCTCACTAACCTGCGCCCTCACACGCACGCTCCCCCTAAAGCGTTGTCGGACCCTCACCTGGACCCTAAACCGTCCCCGTCCCCTAACCCTAACCCTAGCCCGAACCCTAACCCTAACCCTTCCCCGAAGCCTGACACTCATCCGTCCCCTAATCCTAACCCGTAGGCTCACAATAAGCTGCGCCCTCACATGCACGCTCCCCCTAAAGCGTTGTCGGACCCTCACCTGGACCCTAAACCGTCCCCGTCCTCTAACCCTAACCCTAGCCCGAACCCTAACCCTAACCCTTCAACGAAGCCTGACCCTCACCCGTCCCCTAATCCTAACCCGTACGCTCACACTAACCCGCGCCCTCACACGCACGCTCCCCCTAAAGCGTTGTCGGACCCTCACCTGGACCCTAAACCGTCCCCGTCCCCTAACCCTAACCCTAGCCCGAACCGTATCCCTAACCCTTCCCCGAAGCCTGACCCTCACCCGTCCCCTAATCCTAACCCGTACGCTCACACTAACCCGCGCCCTCACACGCACGCTCCCCCTAAAGCGTTGTCCGACCCTCACCTGGACCCTAAACCGTCCCCGTCCCCTAACCCTAACCCTAGCCCGAACCCTAACCCTAACCCTTCCCCGAAGCCTGACCCTCACCCGTACCCTAATCCTAACCCGTACGCTAACACTAACCCGCGCCCTCACACGCACGCTCCCCCTAAAGCGTTGTCGGACCCTCACCTGAACCCTAAACCGTCCCCGTACCCTAACCCTAACCCTAGCCCGAACCCTAACCCTAACCGTTCCCCGAAGACTGACCCTCACCCGTCCCCTAATCCTAACCCGTACGCTAACACTAACCCACGCCCTCACAAGCACGCTCCCCCTAAAGCGTTTTCAGACCCTCACCTGGACCCTAAACTGTCCCCGTCCCCTAACCCTAACCCTAGCCCAACCCTAACCCTAACCCTTCCCCGAAGCCTGACCCTCACCCGTCCCCTATCCTAATCCGTACGCTAACACTAACCTGCGCCCTCATACGCACGCTCCCCCTAAAGCGTTGTCGGACCCTCACCTGGACCCTAAACCGTCCCCGTACCCTAACCCTAACCCTAGCACGAATCCTAACCCTAACACTTCCCCGAAGTCTGACCCTCACCCTTCCCCTAATCCTAACCCGTAGGCTCACACTAACCCGCGCCCTCACACGCACGCTCCCCCTAAAGCGTTGTTGGACCCTCACCTGGACCCTAAACCGTCCCCATCCCCTAACCCTAACCCTAGCCCGAACCCTAACCCTAACCCTTCCCCGAAGCCTGACCCTCACCCGTCCCCTAATCCTAACCCGTACGCTAACACTAAACCGCGCCCTCACACGCACGCTCACCCTAAAGCGTAGTCGGACCATCACCTGGACCCTAAACCGTCCCCGTCCCCTAACCCTAACCCTAGCCCGAACCCTAACCCTAACCCTTCCCCGAAGCCTGACCCTCACCCGTCCCCTAATCCTAATCCGTAGGCTCACACTAACCCGCGCCCTCACACGCACGCTCCCCCTAAAGCGTTGTCGGACACTCACCTGGACCCTAAACCGTCCCCGTCCCCTAACCCTAACCCTAGCCCGAACCCTAACCCTAACCCTTCCCCGAAGCCTGACCCTCACACGTCCCCTAATCCTAACCCGTACGCTCACACTAACCCGCGCCCTCACATGCACGCTCCCCCTAAAGCATTGTCGGACCCTCACCTGGACCCTAAACCGTCCCCGTCCCCTAACCCTAACCCTAGCCCGAACCCTAACCCTAACCCTTCCCGAAGCCTGACCCTTACCCGTCCGCTAATCCTAACCCGTAGGCTCACACTAAGCCGCGCCCTCACACGCACGCTCCCCCTAAAGCGTTATCGGACCCTTACCTGGACCCTAAACCGTCCGCGTCCCCTAACCCTAACCCTAGCCCGAACCCTAACTCTAAGCCTTCCCTGAAGCCTGACCCTCACCCGTCCCCTAATCCTAACCTGTATGCTAACACTAACCCGCGCCCTCACACGCACGCTCCCCCTAAAGCGTTGTCGGACCCTCACCTGGACCCTAAACCTTCCCCGTCACCTAACCCTAACCCTAGCCCGAACCCTAACCGTAACACTTCCCCGAAACCTGACCCTCACCCGTCCCCAAATCCTAACCCGTAGGCTCACACTAACCCGCGCCCTCACACGCACGCTCCACCTAAAGCGTTGTCGGACCCTCACCTGGACCCTAAACCGTCCTCGTCCCCTAACACTAACCCTAGCCCGAACACTAACCCTAACCCTTCCCCGAAGCCTGACACTCACCCGTCCCCTAATCCTAACCCGTAGGCTCACACTAAACCGCGCCCTCACACGCACGCTCCCCCTAAAGCGTTGTCGGACCCTCACATGGACCCTAAACCGTCCCCGTCCCCTAACCCTAACCCTAGCCCGAACCCTAACCCTAACCCTTCAACGAAGCCTGACCATCACCTGTCCCCTAATCCTAACCCGTATGCTCACACTAACACGCGCCCTCACACGCACGCTCCCCCTAAAGCGTTGTCGGACCCTCACCTGGACCCTAAACCGTCCCCAATCCCTAACCCTAACCCTAGCCCGAAACCTAACCCTAACACTTCCCCAAAGCCTGACCCTCACCCGTCCCCTAATCCTAACCCGTAGGCTAACACTAACCCGCGCCCTCACACGCACGTTCCCCCTAAAGCGTTGTCAGACCGTCACCTGGATCCTAAACCGTCCCCGTCCCGTAACCCTAACCCTAGCCAGAACCTTAACCCTAACACTTCCCCGAAGCCTGACCCTCACCCGTCCCCTAATCCTAACCCGTAGGCTCATACTAACCCGCGCCCTCACACGCACGCTCCCGCTAAAGCGTTGTCGGACCCTCACCTGGACCCTAAACCGTCCCCGTCCCCTAACCCTAACCCTGGCCCGAACCCTAACCCTAACCCTTCCCCGAAGCCTGACCCTCACCCGTCCCCTAATCCTAACCCGTACGCTCACACTAACCCGCGCCCTCACACGCACGCTCCCCCTAAAGCGTTGTCGGACCCTCACCTGGACCCTAAACCGTCCCCGTCCCCTAACCCTAACCCTAGCCCGAACCCTAACTCTAACCCTTCCCCGAAGCCTGACCCTCACCCGTACCCTAATCCTAACCCGTACCCTCACACTAACCCGCGCCCTCACACGCACGCTCCCCCTAAAGCGTTGTCGGACCCTCACCTGAACCCTAAACCGTCCCCGTACCCTAACCCTAACCCTAGCCCGAACCCTAACCCTAACCCTTCCCCGAAGACTGACCCTCACCCGTCCCCTAATCCTAACCCGTACGCTAACACTAACCCACGCCCTCACACGCACACTCCCCCTAAAGCGTTTTCAGACCCTCACCTGGACCCTAAACCGTCCCCGTCCCATAACCCTAACCCTAGCCCACCCCTAACCCTAACCCTTCCCCGAAGCCTGACCCTCACCCGTCCCCTAATCCTAATCCGTACGCTAACACTAACCTGCGCCCTCATACGCACGCTCCCCCTAAAGCGTTGTCGGACCCTCACCTGGACCCTAAACCGTCCCCGTACCCTAACCCTAACACTAGCACGAATCCTAACCCTAACACTTCCCCGAAGCCTGACACTCACCCGTCCCCTAATCCTAACCCGTAGGCTCACACTAACCCGCGCCCTCACACGCACGCTCCCCCTAAAGCGTTGTCGGACCCTCACCTGGACCCTAAACCGTCCCCATTCCCTAACCCTAACCCTAGCCCGAACCCTAACCCTAACCCTTCCCCGAAGCCTGACCCTCACCCGTCCCCTAATCCTAACCCGTACGCTAACACTAAACCGCGCCCTCACACGCACGCTCACCCTAAAGCGTAGTCGGACCCTCACCTGAACCCTAAACCGTCCCCGTCCCCTAACCCTAACCCGAACCCTAACCCTAACCCTTCCCCGAAGCCTGACCCTCACCCGTCCCCTAATCCTAAACCGTACGCTAACACTAACCCACGCCCTCACACGCACGCTCCCCCTAAAGCGTTGTCGGACCCTCACCTGGACCCTAAACCGTCCCCGTCCCCTAACCCTAACCCTAGCACGAACCCTAACCCTAACCCTTCCCCGAAGCCTGACCCTCACCCGTCCCCTAATCCTAATCCGTAGGCTCACACTAACCCGCGCCCTCACACGCACGCTCCCCCTAAAGCGTTGTTGGACCCTCACCTGGACCCTAAACCGTCCCCGTCCCCTAACCCTAACCCTAGCCCGAACCCTAACCCTAACCCTTCCCCGAAGCCTGACCCTCACACGTCCCCTAATCCTAAACCGTACGCTCACACTAACCCGCGCCCTCACATGCACGCTCCCCCTAAAGCGTTGTCGGACCCTCACCTGGACCCTAAACCGTCCCCGTCCCCTAACCCTAACCCTAGCCCGAACCCTAACCCTAACCCTTCCCCGAAGCCTGACCCTCACCCGTCCGCTAATCCTAACCCGTAGGCTCACACTAAGCCGCGCCCTCACACGCACGCACCCCCTAAAGCGTTGTCGGACCCTCACCTGGACCCTAAACCGTCCCCGTCCCCTAACCCTAACCCAAGCCCGAACCCTAACTCTAAGCCTTCCCTGAAGCCTGACACTCACCCGTCCCCTATCCTAACCTGTATGCTAACACTAACCCGCGCCCTCACACGCACGCTCCCCCTAAAGCGTTGTCGGACCCTCACCTGAACCCTAAACCGTCCCCGTCCCCTAACCCTAACCCTAGCCCGAACCCTAACCCTAACCCTTCCCCGAAGCCTGACCCTCACCCGTCCCCTAATCATAACCCGTAGGCTCACACTAACCCGCGCCCTCACACGCACGATCCCCCTAAAGCGTTGTCGGACCCTCACCTGGACCCTAAACCGTCCCCGTCCCCTAACCCTAACCCTAGCCCGAACCCTAACCCTAACCCTTCCCCGAAGCCTGACCCTCACCCGTCCCCTAATCCTAACCCGTACGCTAACACTAACCCGCGCCCTCACACGCACGCTCCCCCTAAAGCGTTGTCGGACCCTCACCTGGACCCTAAACCGTCCCCGTCCCCTAACCCTAACCCTAGCCCGAACCCTAACCCTAACCCTTCAACGAAGCCTGACCCTCACCCGTCCCCTAATCCTAACCCGTACGCTCACACTAACACGCGCCCTCACACGCACGCTCCCCCTAAAGCGTTGTCGGACCCTCACCTGGACCCTAAACCGTCCCCGTCCCCTAACCCTAACCCTAGCCCGAAACCTAACCCTAACATTTCCCCAAAGCCTGACCCTCACCCGTCCCCTAATCCTAACCCGTAGGCTAACACTAACCCGCGCCCTCACACGCACGTTCCCCCTAAAGCGTTTTCAGACCGTCACCTGGATCCTAAACCGTCCCCGTCCCGTAACCCTAACTCTAGCCAGAACCTTAACCCTAACACTTCCCCGAAGCCTGACCCTCACCCGTCCCCTAATCCTAACCCGTAGGCTCACACTAACCCGCGCCCTCACACGCACGCTCCCCCTAAAGCGTTGTCGGACCCTCACCTGGACCCTAAACCGTCCCCGTACCCTAACCCTAACCCTAGCCCGAACCCTATCCCTAACCCTTCCCCGAAGCCTGACCCTCACCCGTCCCCTAATCCTAACCCGTACGCTCACACTAACCCGCGCCCTCACACGCACGCTCCCCCTAAAGCGTTGTCGGACCCTCACCTGGACCCTAAACCGTCCCCGTCCCCTAACCCTAACCCTAGCCCGAACCCTAACCCTAACCCTTCCCCGAAGCCTGACCCTCACCCGTACCCTAATCCTAACCCGTACGCTAACACTAACCCGCGCCCTCACACGCACGCTCCCCCTAAAGCGTTGTCGGACCCTCACCTGAACCCTAAACCGTCCCCGTACCCTAACCCTAACCCTAGCCCGAACCCTAACCCTAACCCTTCCCCGAAGACTGACCCTCACCCGTCCCCTAATCCTAACCCGTACGCTAACACTAACCCACGCCCTCACAAGCACGCTCCCCCTAAAGCGTTTTCAGACCCTCACCTGGACCCTAAACCGTCCCCGTCCCCTAACCCTAACCCTAGCCCAACCCTAACCCTAACCCTTCCCCGAAGCCTGACCCTCACCCGTCCCCTAATCCTAATCCGTACGCTAACACTAACCTGCGCCCTCATACGCACGCTCCCCCTAAAGCGTTGTCGGACCCTCACCTGGACCCTAAACCGTCCCCGTACCCTAACCCTAACCCTAGCACGAATCCTAACCCTAACACTTCCCCGAAGCCTGACCCTCACCCTTCCCCTAATCCTAACCCTTAGGCTCACACTAACCCGCGCCCTCACACGCACGCTCCCCCTAAAGCGTTGTCGGACCCTCACCTGGACCCTAAACCGTCCCCATCCCCTAACCCTAACCCTAGCCCGAACCCTAACCCTAACCCTTCCCCGAAGCCTGACCCTCACCCGTCCCCTAATCCTAACCCGTACGCTAACACTAAACCGCGCCCTCACACGCACGCTCACCCTAAAGCGTAGTCGGACCCTCACCTGAACCCTAAACCGTCCCCGTCCCCTAACCCTAACCCTAGCCCGAACCCTAACCCTAACCCTTCCCCGAAGCCTGACCCTCACCCGTCCCCTAATCCTAAACCGTACGCTAACACTAACCCACGCCCTCACACGCACGCTCCCCCTAAAGCGTTGTCGGACCCTCACCTGGACCCTAAACCGTCCCCGTCACCTAACCCTAACCCTAGCCCGAACCCTAACCCTAACCCTTCCCCGAAGCCTGACCCTCACCCGTCCCCTAATCCTAATCCGTAGGCTCACACTAACCCGCGCCCTCACACGCACGCTCCCCCTAAAGCGTTGTCGGACCCTCACCTGGACCCTAAACCGTCCCCGTCCCCTAACCCTAACCCTAGCCCGAACCCTAACCCTAACCCTTCCCCGAAGCCTGACCCTCACACGTCCCCTAATCCTAACCCGTACGCTCACACTAACCCGCGCCCTCACATGCACGCTCCCCCTAAAGCGTTGTCGGACCCTCACCTGGACCCTAAACCGTCCCCGTCCCCTAACCCTAACCCTAGCCCGAACCCTAACCCTAACCCTTCCCCGAAGCCTGACCCTTACCCGTCCGCTAATCCTAACCCGTAGGCTCACACTAAGCCGCGCCCTCACACGCACGCTCCCCCTAAAGCGTTGTCGGACCCTCACCTGGACCCTAAACCGTCCGCGTCCCCTAACCCTAACCCTAGCCCGAACCCTAACTCTAAGCCTTCCCTGAAGCCTGACCCTCACCCGTCCCCTAATCCTAACCTGTATGCTAACACTAACCCGCGCCCTCACACGCACGCTCCCCCTAAAGCGTTGTCGGACCCTCACCTGGACCCTAAACCGTCCCCGTCCCCTAACCCTAACCCTAGCCCGAACCCTAACCGTAACACTTCCCCGAAACCTGACCCTCACCCGTCCCCAAATCCTAACCCGTAGGCTCACACTAACCCGCGCCCTCACACGCACGCTCCACCTAAAGCGTTGTCGGACCCTCACCTGGACCCTAAACCGTCCTCGTCCCCTAACACTAACCCTAGCCCGAACACTAACCCTAACACTTCCCCGAACCCTGACACTCACCCGTCCCCTAATCCTAACCCGTAGGCTCACACTAAACCGCGCCCTCATACGCACGCTCCCCCTAAAGCGTTGTCGGACCCTCACCTGGACCCTAAACCGTCCCCGTCCCCTAACCCTAACCCTAGCCCGAACCCTAACCCTAACCCTTCAACGAAGCCTGACCATCACCCGTCCCCTAATCCTAACCCGTATGCTCACACTAACACGCGCCCTCACACGCACGCTCCCCCTAAAGCGTTGTCGGACCCTCACCTGGACCCTAAACCGTCCCCAATCCCTAACCCTAACCCTAGCCCGAAACCTAACCCTAACACTTCCCCAAAGCCTGACCCTCACCCGTCCCCTAATCCTAACCCGTACGCTAACACTAACCCGCGCCCTCACACGCACGTTCCCCCTAAAGCATTGTCAGACCGTCACCTGGATCCTAAACCGTCCCCGTCCCGTAACCCTAACCCTAGCCAGAACCTTAACCCTAACACTTCCCCGAAGCCTGACCCTCACCCGTCCCCTAATCCTAACCCGTAGGCTCACACTAACCCGCGCCCTCACACGCACGCTCCCGCTAAAGCGTTGTCGGACCCTCACCTGGACCCTAAACCGTCCCCGTCCCCTAACCCGAACCCTGGCCCGAACCCTAACCCTAACCCTTCCCCGAAGCCTGACCCTCACCCGTCCCCTAATCCTAACCCGTACGCTCACACTAACCCGCGCCCTCACACGCACGCTCCCCCTAAAGCGTTGTCGGACCCTCACCTGGACCCTAAACCGTCCCCGTCCCCTAACCCTAACCCTAGCCCGAACCCTAACCCTAACCCTTCCCCGAAGCCTGACCCTCACCCGTACCCTAATCCTAACCCGTACGCCAACACTAACCCGCGCCCTCACACGAACGCTCCCCCTAAAGCGTTGTCGGACCCTCACCTGAACCCTAAACCGTCCCCGTACCCTAACCCTAACCCTAGCCCGAACCCTAACCCTAACCCTTCCCCGAAGACTGACCCTCACCCGTCCCCTAATCCTAACCCGTACGCTAACACTAACCCACGCCCTCACAAGCACGCTCCCCCTAAAGCGTTTTCAGACCCTCACCTGGACCCTAAACCGTCCCCGTCCCCTAACCCTAACCCTAGCCCAACCCTAACCCTAACCCTTCCCCGAAGCCTGACCCTCACCCGTCCCCTAATCCTAATCCGTACGCTAACACTAACCTGCGCCCTCATACGCACGCTCCCCCTAAAGCGTTGTCGGACCCTCACCTGGACCCTAAACCGTCCCCGTACCCTAACCCTAACCCTAGCACGAATCCTAACCCTAACACTTCCCCGAAGCCTGACCCTCACCCTTCCCCTAATCCTAACCCGTAGGCTCACACTAACCCGCGCCCTCACACGCACGCTCCCCCTAAAGCGTTGTCGGACCCTCACCTGGACCCTAAACCGTCCCCATCCCCTAACCCTAACCCTAGCCCGAACCCTAACCCTAACCCTTCCCCGAAGCCTGACCCTCACCCGTCCCCTAATCCTAACCCGTACGCTAACACTAAACTGCGCCCTCACACGCACGCTCACCCAAAAGCGTAGTCGGACCCTCACCTGAACCCTAAACCGTCCCCGTCCCCTAACCCTAACCCTAGCCCGAACCCTAACCCTAACCCTTCCCCGAAGCCTGACCCTCACCCGTCCCCTAATCCTAAACCGTACGCTAACACTAACCCACGCCCTCACACGCACGCTCCCCCTAAAGCGTTGTCGGACCCTCACCTGGACCCTAAACCGTCCCCGTCACCTAACCCTAACCCTAGCCCGAACCCTAACCCTAACCCTTCCCCGAAGCCTGACCCTCACCCGTCCCCTAATCCTAATCCGTAGGCTCACACTAACCCGCGCCCTCACACGCACGCTCCCCCTAAAGCGTTGTCGGACCCTCACCTGGACCCTAAACCGTCCCCGTCCCCTAACCCTAACCCTAGCCCGAACCCTAACCCTAACCCTTCCCCGAAGCCTGACCCTCACACGTCCCCTAATCCTAACCCGTACGCTCACACTAACCCGCGCCCTCACATGCACGCTCCCCCTAAAGCGTTGTCGGACCCTCACCTGGACCCTAAACCGTCCCCGTCCCCTAACCCTAACCCTAGCCCGAACCCTAACCCTAACCCTTCCCCGAAGCCTGACCCTTACCCGTCCGCTAATCCTAACCCGTAGGCTCACACTAAGCCGCGCCCTCACACGCACGCTCCCCCTAAAGCGTTGTCGGACCCTCACCTGGACCCTAAACCGTCCCCGTCCCCTAACCCTAACCCTAGCCCGAACCCTAACCCTAACCCTTCCCCGAAGCCTGACCCTCACCCGTCCCCTAATCCTAAACCGTACGCTAACACTAACCCACGCCCTCACACGCACGCTCCCCCTAAAGCGTTGTCGGACCCTCACCTGGACCGTAAACCGTCCCCGTCCCCTAACCCTAACCCTAGCCCGAACCCTAACCCTAACCCTTCAACGAAGCCTGACCATCACCCGTCCCCTAATCCTAACCCGTATGCTCACACTAACACGCGCCCTCACACGCACGCTCCCCCTAAAGCGTTGTCGGACCCTCACCTGGACCCTAAACCGTCCCCAATCCCTAACCCTAACCCTAGCCCGAAACCTAACCCTAACACTTCCCCAAAGCCTGACCCTCACCCGTCCCCTAATCCTAACCCGTAGGCTAACACTAACCCGCGCCCTCACACGCACGTTCCCCCTAAAGCGTTGTCAGACCGTCACCTGGATCCTAAACCGTCCCCGTCCCGTAACCCTAACCCTAGCCAGAACCTTAACCCTAACACTTCCCCGAAGCCTGACCCTCACCCGTCCCCTAATCCTAACCCGTAGGCTCACACTAACCCGCGCCCTCACACGCACGCTCCCGCTAAAGCGTTGTCGGACCCTCACCTGGACCCTAAACCGTCCCCGTCCCCTAACCCTAACCCTAGCCCGAACCCTAACCCTAACCCTTCCCCGAAGCCTGACCCTCACCCGTACCCTAATCCTAACCCGTACCCTAACACTAACCCGCGCCCTCACACGCACGCTCCCCCTAAAGCGTTGTCGGACCCTCACCTGAACCCTAAACCGTCCCCGTACCCTAACCCTAACCCTAGCCCGAACCCTAACCCTAACCCTTCCCCGAAGCCTGACCCTCACCCGTCCCCTAATCCTAACCCGTACGCTAACACTAACCCACGCCCTCACACGCACGCTCCCCCTAAAGCGTTTTCAGACCCTCACCTGGACCCTAAACCGTCCCCGTCCCCTAACCCTAACCCTAGCCCGAACCCTAACCCTAACCCTTCCCCGAAGCCTGACCCTCACCCGTCCCCTAATCCTAATCCGTACGCTAACACTAACCTGCGCCCTCATACGCACGCTCCCCCTAAAGCGTTGTCGGACCCTCACCTGGACCCTAAACCGTCCCCGTACCCTAACCCTAACACTAGCACGAATCCTAACCCTAACACTTCCCCGAAGCCTGACACTCACCCGTCCCCTAATCCTAACCCGTAGGCTCACACTAACCCGCGCCCTCACACGCACACTCCTCCTAAAGCGTTGTCGGACCCTCACCTGGACCCTAAACCGTCCCCATTCCCTAACCCTAACCCTAGCCCGAACCCTAACCCTAACCCTTCCCCGAAGCCTGACCCTCACCCGTCCCCTAATCCTAACCCGTACGCTAACACTAAACCGCGCCCTCACATGCACGCTCACCCTAAAGCATAGTCGGACCCTCACCTGAACCCTAAACCGTCCTCGTCCCCTAACCCTAACCCTAGCCCGAACCCTAACCCTAACCCTTCCCCGAAGCCTGACCCTCACCCGTCCCATAATCCTAAACCGTACGCTAACACTAACACACGCCCTCACACGCACGCTCCCCCTAAAGCGTTGTCGGACCCTCACCTGGACCCTAAACCGTCCCCGTCCCCTAACCCTAACCCTAGCCCGAACCCTAACCCTAACCCTTCCCCGAAGCCTGACCCTCACCCGTCCCCTAATCCTAATCCGTAGGCTCACACTAACCCGCGCCCTCACACGCACGCTCCCCCTAAAGCGTTGTCGGACCCTCACCTGGACCCTAAACCGTCCCCGTCCCCTAACCCTAACCCTAGCCCGAACCCTAACCCTAACCCTTCCCCGAAGCCTGACCCTCACATGTCCCCTAATCCTAACCCGTACGCTCACACTAACCCGCGCCCTCACATGCACGCTCCCCCTAAAGCGTTGTCGGACCCTCACCTGGACCCTAAACCGTCCCCGTCCCCTAACCCTAACCCTAGCCCGAACCCTAACCCTAACCCTTCCCCGAAGCCTGACCCTCACCCGTCCGCTAATCCTAAACCGTAGGCTCACACTAAGCCGCGCCCTCACACGCACGCTCCCCCTAAAGCGTTGTCGGACCCTCACCTGGACCCTAAACCGTCCCCGTCCCCTAACCCTAACCCTAGCCCGAACCCTAACTCTAAGCCTTCCCTGAAGCCTGACCCTCACCCATCCCCTCATCCTAACCTGTATGCTAACACTAACCCGCGCCCTCACACGCACGCTCCCCCTAAAGCGTTGTCGGACCCTCACCTGGACCCGAAACCGTCCCCGTCCCCTAACCCTAACCCTAGCCCGAACCCTAACCCTAACCCTTCCCCGAAGCCTGACCCTCACCCATCCCCTAATCATAACCCGTAGACTCACACTAACCCGCGCCCTCACACGCACGATCCCCCTAAAGCGTTGTCGGACCCTCACCTGGACCCTAAACCGTCCCCGTCCCCTAACCCTAACCCTAGCCCGAACCCTAACCCTAACCCTTCCCCGAAGCCTGACCCTCACCCGTCCCCTAATCCTAACCCGTACGCTCACACTAACCCGCGCCCTCACACGCACGCTCCCCCTAAAGCGTTGTCGGACCCTCACCTGGACCCTAAACCGTCCCCGTCCCCTAACCCTAACCCTAGCCCGAACCCTAACCCTAACCCTTACCCGAAGCCTGACCCTCACCCGCCCCCTAATCCTAACCCGTAGGCTCACAATAAGCCGCGCCCTCACACGCACGCTCCCCTTAAAGCGTTGTAGGACCCTCACCTGGACCCTAAACCGTCCCCGTCCCCTAACCCTAACCCTAGCCCGAACACTAACCCTAACCCTTCAACGAAGCCTGACCCTCACCCGTCCCCTAATCCTAACCCGTACGCTAACACTAAACCACGCCCTCACACGCACGCTCACCCTAAAGCGTAGTCGGACCCTCACCTGAACCCTAAACCGTCCCCGTCCCCTAACCCTAACCCGAACCCTAACCCTAACACTTCCCCGAAGCCTGACCCTCACCCGTCCCCTAATCCTAAACCGTACGCTAACACTAACCCACGCCCTCACACGCACGCTCCCCCTAAAGCGTTGTCGGACCCTCACCTGGACCCTAAACCGTCCCCGTCCCCTAACCCTAACCCTAGCCCGAACCCTAACCCTAACCCTTCCCCGAAGCCTGACCCTCACCCGTCCCCTAATCCTAATCCGTAGGCTCACACTAAGCCGCGCCCTCACACGCACGCTCCCCCTAAAGCGTTGTCGGACCCTCACCTGGACCCTAAACCGTCCCCGTCCCCTAACCCTAACCCTAGCCCGAACCCTAACCCTAACCCTTCCCCGAAGCCTGACCCTCACACGTCCCCTAATCCTAAACCGTACGCTCACACTAACCCGCGCCCTCACATGCACGCTCCCCCTAAAGCGTTGTCGGACCCTCACCTGGACCCTAAACCGTCCGCGTCCCCTAACCCTAACCCTAGCCCGAACCCTAACTCTAAGCCTTCCCTGAAGCCTGACCCTCACCCGTCCCCTAATCCTAACCTGTATGCTAACACTAACCCGCGCCCTCACACGCACGCTCCCCCTAAAGCGTTGTCGGACCCTCACCTGGACCCTAAACCGTCCCCGTCCCCTAACCCTAACCCTAGCCCGAACCCTAACCGTAACACTTCCCCGAAACCTGACCCTCACCCGTCCCCAAATCCTAACCCGTAGGCTCACACTAACCCGCGCCCTCACACGCACGCTCCACCTAAAGCGTTGTCGGACCCTCACCTGGACCCTAAACCGTCCTCGTCCCCTAACACTAACCCTAGCCCGAACACTAACCCTAACACTTCCCCGAACCCTGACACTCACCCGTCCCCTAATCCTAACCCGTAGGCTCACACTAAACCGCGCCCTCATACGCACGCTCCCCCTAAAGCGTTGTCGGACCCTCACCTGGACCCTAAACCGTCCCCGTCCCCTAACCCTAACCCTAGCCCGAACCCTAACCCTAACCCTTCAACGAAGCCTGACCATCACCCGTCCCCTAATCCTAACCCGTATGCTCACACTAACACGCGCCCTCACACGCACGCTCCCCCTAAAGCGTTGTCGGACCCTCACCTGGACCCTAAACCGTCCCCAATCCCTAACCCTAACCCTAGCCCGAAACCTAACCCTAACACTTCCCCAAAGCCTGACCCTCACCCGTCCCCTAATCCTAACCCGTACGCTAACACTAACCCGCGCCCTCACACGCACGTTCCCCCTAAAGCATTGTCAGACCGTCACCTGGATCCTAAACCGTCCCCGTCCCGTAACCCTAACCCTAGCCAGAACCTTAACCCTAACACTTCCCCGAAGCCTGACCCTCACCCGTCCCCTAATCCTAACCCGTAGGCTCACACTAACCCGCGCCCTCACACGCACGCTCCCGCTAAAGCGTTGTCGGACCCTCACCTGGACCCTAAACCGTCCCCGTCCCCTAACCCGAACCCTGGCCCGAACCCTAACCCTAACCCTTCCCCGAAGCCTGACCCTCACCCGTCCCCTAATCCTAACCCGTACGCTCACACTAACCCGCGCCCTCACACGCACGCTCCCCCTAAAGCGTTGTCGGACCCTCACCTGGACCCTAAACCGTCCCCGTCCCCTAACCCTAACCCTAGCCCGAACCCTAACCCTAACCCTTCCCCGAAGCCTGACCCTCACCCGTACCCTAATCCTAACCCGTACGCCAACACTAACCCGCGCCCTCACACGAACGCTCCCCCTAAAGCGTTGTCGGACCCTCACCTGAACCCTAAACCGTCCCCGTACCCTAACCCTAACCCTAGCCCGAACCCTAACCCTAACCCTTCCCCGAAGACTGACCCTCACCCGTCCCCTAATCCTAACCCGTACGCTAACACTAACCCACGCCCTCACAAGCACGCTCCCCCTAAAGCGTTTTCAGACCCTCACCTGGACCCTAAACCGTCCCCGTCCCCTAACCCTAACCCTAGCCCAACCCTAACCCTAACCCTTCCCCGAAGCCTGACCCTCACCCGTCCCCTAATCCTAATCTGTACGCTAACACTAACCTGCGCCCTCATACGCACGCTCCCCCTAAAGCGTTGTCGGACCCTCACCTGGACCCTAAACCGTCCCCGTACCCTAACCCTAACCCTAGCACGAATCCTAACCCTAACACTTCCCCGAAGCCTGACCCTCACCCTTCCCCTAATCCTAACCCGTAGGCTCACACTAACCCGCGCCCTCACACGCACGCTCCCCCTAAAGCGTTGTCGGACCCTCACCTGGACCCTAAACCGTCCCCATCCCCTAACCCTAACCCTAGCCCGAACCCTAACCCTAACCCTTCCCCGAAGCCTGACCCTCACCCGTCCCCTAATCCTAACCCGTACGCTAACACTAAACTGCGCCCTCACACGCACGCTCACCCAAAAGCGTAGTCGGACCCTCACCTGAACCCTAAACCGTCCCCGTCCCCTAACCCTAACCCTAGCCCGAACCCTAACCCTAACCCTTCCCCGAAGCCTGACCCTCACCCGTCCCCTAATCCTAAACCGTACGCTAACACTAACCCACGCCCTCACACGCACGCTCCCCCTAAAGCGTTGTCGGACCCTCACCTGGACCCTAAACCGTCCCCGTCACCTAACCCTAACCCTAGCCCGAACCCTAACCCTAACCCTTCCCCGAAGCCTGACCCTCACCCGTCCCCTAATCCTAATCCGTAGGCTCACACTAACCCGCGCCCTCACACGCACGCTCCCCCTAAAGCGTTGTCGGACCCTCACCTGGACCCTAAACCGTCCCCGTCCCCTAACCCTAACCCTAGCCCGAACCCTAACCCTAACCCTTCCCCGAAGCCTGACCCTCACACGTCCCCTAATCCTAACCCGTACGCTCACACTAACCCGCGCCCTCACATGCACGCTCCCCCTAAAGCGTTGTCGGACCCTCACCTGGACCCTAAACCGTCCCCGTCCCCTAACCCTAACCCTAGCCCGAACCCTAACCCTAACCCTTCCCCGAAGCCTGACCCTTACCCGTCCGCTAATCCTAACCCGTAGGCTCACACTAAGCCGCGCCCTCACACGCACGCTCCCCCTAAAGCGTTGTCGGACCCTCACCTGGACCCTAAACCGTCCCCGTCCCCTAACCCTAACCCTAGCCCGAACCCTAACCCTAACCCTTCCCCGAAGCCTGACCCTCACCCGTCCCCTAATCCTAAACCGTACGCTAACACTAACCCACGCCCTCACACGCACGCTCCCCCTAAAGCGTTGTCGGACCCTCACCTGGACCGTAAACCGTCCCCGTCCCCTAACCCTAACCCTAGACCGAACCCTAACCGTAACACTTCCCCGAAACCTGACCCTCACCCGTCCCCAAATCCTAACCCGTAGGCTCACACTAACCCGCGCCCTCACACGCACGCTCCACCTAAAGCGTTGTCGGACCCTCACCTGGACCCTAAACCGTCCTCGTCCCCTAACACTAACCCTAGCCCGAACACTAACCCTAACCCTTCCCCGAACCCTGACACTCACCCGTCCCCTAATCCTAACCCGTAGGCTCACACTAAACCGCGCCCTCACACGCACGCTCCCCCTAAAGCGTTGTCGGACCCTCACCTGGACCCTAAACCGTCCCCGTCCCCTAACCCTAACCCTAGCCCGAACCCTAACCCTAACCCTTCAACGAAGCCTGACCATCACCCGTCCCCTAATCCTAACCCGTATGCTCACACTAACACGCGCCCTCACACGCACGCTCCCCCTAAAGCGTTGTCGGACCCTCACCTGGACCCTAAACCGTCCCCAATCCCTAACCCTAACCCTAGCCCGAAACCTAACCCTAACACTTCCCCAAAGCCTGACCCTCACCCGTCCCCTAATCCTAACCCGTAGGCTAACACTAACCCGCGCCCTCACACGCACGTTCCCCCTAAAGCGTTGTCAGACCGTCACCTGGATCCTAAACCGTCCCCGTCCCGTAACCCTAACCCTAGCCAGAACCTTAACCCTAACACTTCCCCGAAGCCTGACCCTCACCCGTCCCCTAATCCTAACCCGTAGGCTCACACTAACCCGCGCCCTCACACGCACGCTCCCGCTAAAGCGTTGTCGGACCCTCACCTGGACCCTAAACCGTCCCCGTCCCCTAACCCTAACCCTAGCCCGAACCCTAACCCTAACCCTTCCCCGAAGCCTGACCCTCACCCGTACCCTAATCCTAACCCGTACCCTAACACTAACCCGCGCCCTCACACGCACGCTCCCCCTAAAGCGTTGTCGGACCCTCACCTGAACCCTAAACCGTCCCCGTACCCTAACCCTAACCCTAGCCCGAACCCTAACCCTAACCCTTCCCCGAAGCCTGACCCTCACCCGTCCCCTAATCCTAACCCGTACGCTAACACTAACCCACGCCCTCACACGCACGCTCCCCCTAAAGCGTTTTCAGACCCTCACCTGGACCCTAAACCGTCCCCGTCCCCTAACCCTAACCCTAGCCCGAACCCTAACCCTAACCCTTCCCCGAAGCCTGACCCTCACCCGTCCCCTAATCCTAATCCGTACGCTAACACTAACCTGCGCCCTCATACGCACGCTCCCCCTAAAGCGTTGTCGGACCCTCACCTGGACCCTAAACCGTCCCCGTACCCTAACCCTAACACTAGCACGAATCCTAACCCTAACACTTCCCCGAAGCCTGACACTCACCCGTCCCCTAATCCTAACCCGTAGGCTCACACTAACCCGCGCCCTCACACGCACACTCCTCCTAAAGCGTTGTCGGACCCTCACCTGGACCCTAAACCGTCCCCATTCCCTAACCCTAACCCTAGCCCGAACCCTAACCCTAACCCTTCCCCGAAGCCTGACCCTCACCCGTCCCCTAATCCTAACCCGTACGCTAACACTAAACCGCGCCCTCACATGCACGCTCACCCTAAAGCATAGTCGGACCCTCACCTGAACCCTAAACCGTCCTCGTCCCCTAACCCTAACCCTAGCCCGAACCCTAACCCTAACCCTTCCCCGAAGCCTGACCCTCACCCGTCCCATAATCCTAAACCGTACGCTAACACTAACACACGCCCTCACACGCACGCTCCCCCTAAAGCGTTGTCGGACCCTCACCTGGACCCTAAACCGTCCCCGTCCCCTAACCCTAACCCTAGCCCGAACCCTAACCCTAACCCTTCCCCGAAGCCTGACCCTCACCCGTCCCCTAATCCTAATCCGTAGGCTCACACTAACCCGCGCCCTCACACGCACGCTCCCCCTAAAGCGTTGTCGGACCCTCACCTGGACCCTAAACCGTCCCCGTCCCCTAACCCTAACCCTAGCCCGAACCCTAACCCTAACCCTTCCCCGAAGCCTGACCCTCACATGTCCCCTAATCCTAACCCGTACGCTCACACTAACCCGCGCCCTCACATGCACGCTCCCCCTAAAGCGTTGTCGGACCCTCACCTGGACCCTAAACCGTCCCCGTCCCCTAACCCTAACCCTAGCCCGAACCCTAACCCTAACCCTTCCCCGAAGCCTGACCCTCACCCGTCCGCTAATCCTAAACCGTAGGCTCACACTAAGCCGCGCCCTCACACGCACGCTCCCCCTAAAGCGTTGTCGGACCCTCACCTGGACCCTAAACCGTCCCCGTCCCCTAACCCTAACCCTAGCCCGAACCCTAACTCTAAGCCTTCCCTGAAGCCTGACCCTCACCCATCCCCTCATCCTAACCTGTATGCTAACACTAACCCGCGCCCTCACACGCACGCTCCCCCTAAAGCGTTGTCGGACCCTCACCTGGACCCGAAACCGTCCCCGTCCCCTAACCCTAACCCTAGCCCGAACCCTAACCCTAACCCTTCCCCGAAGCCTGACCCTCACCCATCCCCTAATCATAACCCGTAGACTCACACTAACCCGCGCCCTCACACGCACGATCCCCCTAAAGCGTTGTCGGACCCTCACCTGGACCCTAAACCGTCCCCGTCCCCTAACCCTAACCCTAGCCCGAACCCTAACCCTAACCCTTCCCCGAAGCCTGACCCTCACCCGTCCCCTAATCCTAACCCGTACGCTCACACTAACCCGCGCCCTCACACGCACGCTCCCCCTAAAGCGTTGTCGGACCCTCACCTGGACCCTAAACCGTCCCCGTCCCCTAACCCTAACCCTAGCCCGAACCCTAACCCTAACACTTACCCGAAGCCTGACCCTCACCCGCCCCCTAATCCTAACCCGTAGGCTCACAATAAGCCTCGCCCTCACACGCACGCTCCCCTTAAAGCGTTGTAGGACCCTCACCTGGACCCTAAACCGTCCCCGTCCCCTAACCCTAACCCTAGCCCGAACACTAACCCTAACCCTTCAACGAAGCCTGACCCTCACCCGTCCCCTAATCCTAACCCGTACGCTAACACTAAACCGCGCCGTCACACGCACGCTCACCCTAAAGCGTAGTCGGACCCTCACCTGAAACCTAAACCGTCCCCGTCCCCTAACCCTAACCCGAACCCTAACCCTAACCCTTCCCCGAAGCCTGACCCTCACCCGTCCCCTAATCCTAAACCGTACGCTAACACTAACCCACGCCCTCACACGCACGCTCCCCCTAAAACGTTGTCGGACCCTCACCTGGACCCTAAACCGTCCCCGTCCCCTAACCCTAACCCTAGCCCGAACCCTAACCCTAACCCTTCCCCGAAGCCTGACCCTCACCCGTCCCCTAATCCTAATCCGTAGGCTCACACTAACCCACGCCCTCACACGCACGCTCCCCCTAAAGCGTTGTCGGACCCTCACCTGGACCCTAAACCGTCCCCGTCCCCTAACCCTAACCCTAGCCCGAACCCTAACCCTAACCCTTCCCCGAAGCCTGACCCTCACACGTCCCATAATCCTAAACCGTACGCTCACACTAACCCGCGCCCTCACATGCACGCTCCCCCTAAAGCGTTGTCGGACCCTCACCTGGACCCTAAACCGTCCCCGTCCCCTAACCCTAACCCTAGCCCGAACCCTAACCCTAACCCTTCCCCGAAGCCTGACCCTCACCCGTCCGCTAATCCTAACCCGTAGGCTCACACTAAGCCGCGCCCTCACACGCACGCTCCCCCTAAAGCGTTGTCGGACCCTCACCTGGACCCTAAACCGTCCCCGTCCCCTAACCCTAACCCTAGCCCGAACCCTAACTCTAAGCCTTCCCTGAAGCCTGACACTCACCCGTCCCCTAATCCTAACCTGTATGCTAACACTAACCCGCGCCCTCACACGCACGCTCCCCCTAAAGCGTTGTCGGACCCTCACCTGGACCCTAAACCGTCCCCGTCCCCTAACCCTAACCCTAGCCCGAACCCTAACCCTAACCCTTCCCCGAAGCCTGACCCTCACCCGTCCCCTAATCATAACCCGTAGGCTCACACTAACCCGCGCCCTCACACGCACGATCCCCCTAAATCATTGTCGGACCCGCACCTGGACCCTAAACCGTCCCCGTACCCTAACCCTAACCCTAGCCCGAACCCTAACCCTAACCCTTCCCCGAAGCCTGACCCTCACCCGTCCCCTAATCCTAACCCGTACGCTAACACTAACCCGCACCCTCACACGCACGCTCCCCCTAAAGCGTTGTCGGACCCTCACCTGGACCCTAAACCATCCCCGTCCCCTAACCCTAACCCTAGCCCGAACCCTAACCCTAACCCTTCCCCGAAGCCTGACCCTCACCCGTCCCCTAATCCTAACCCGTAGGCTAACACTAACCCGCGCCCTCACACGCACGCTCCCCCTAAAGCGTTGTTGGACCGTCACCTAGATCCTAAACCGTCCCCGTCCCCTAACCCTAACCCTAGCCCGAACCCTAACCCTAACCCTTACCCGAAGCCTGACCCTCACCCGTCCCCTAATCCTAACCCGTAGGCTCACAATAAGCCGTGCCCTCACACGCACGCTCCCCCTAAAGCGTTGTCGGACCCTTACCTGGACCCTAAACCGTCCCCGTCCCCTAACCCTAACCCTAGCCCGAACCCTAACCCTAACCCTTCCCCGAAGCCTGACACTCACCCGTCCCCTAATCCTAACCCGTAGGCTCACACTAACCCGCGCCCTCACACGCACGCTCCCCCTAAAGCGTTGTCGGACCCTCACCTGGACCCTAAACCGTCCCCGTCCCCTAACCCTAACCCTAGCCCGAACCCTAACCCTAACGCTTCCCCGAACCCTGACCCTCACCCGTCCCCTAATCCTAACCCGTAGGCTAACACTAAGCCGCGCCCTCACACCCACGTTCCCCCTAAAGCGTTGTCAGACCGTCACCTGGATCCTAAACCGTCCCCGTCCCCTAACCCTCACCCTAGCCAAAACCATAACCCTAACCCTTCCCCGAAGCCTGACCCTCACCCGTCCCCTAATCCTAACCCGTAGGCTCACACTAACCCGCGCCCTCACACGCACGCTCCCCCTAAAGCGTTGTCGGACCCTCACCTGGACCCTAAACCGTCCCCGTCCCCTAACCCTAACCCTAGCCCGAACCCTAACCCTAACCCTTCCCCGAAGCCTGACCCTCACCCGTCCCCTAATCCTAACCCGTACGCTAACACTAACCCGCGCCCTCACACGCACGCTCCCCCTAAAGCGTTGTCGGACCCTCACCTGAACCCTAAACCGTTCCCGTACCCTAACCCTAACCCTAGCCCGAACCCTAACCCTAACCCTTCCCCGAAGCCTGACCCTCACCCGTCCCCTAATCCTAACCCGTACGCTAACACTAACCCACGCCCTCACACGCACGCTCCCCCTAAAGCGTTGTCAGACCCTCACCTGGACCCTAAACCGTCCCCGTCCCCTAACCCTAACCCTAGCCCGAACCCTAACCCTAACCCTTCCCCGAAGCCTGACCCTCACCCGTCCCCTAATCCTAATCCGTACGCTAACACTAACCTGCGCCCTCATACGCACGCTCCCCCTAAAGCGTTGTCGGACCCTCACCTGGACCCTAAACCGTCCCCTTACCCTAACCCTAACCCTAGCCCGAATCCTAACCCTAACACTTCCCTGAAGCCTGACCCTCACCCGTCCCCTAATCCTAACCCGTAGGCTCACACTAACCGGCGCCCTCACACGCACGCTCCCCCTAAAGCGTTGTCGGACCCTCACCTGGACCCTAAACCGTCCCCGTCCCCTAACCCTAACCGTAGCCCGAACCCTAACCCTAATCCTTCCCCGAAGCCTGACCCTCACCCGTCCGCTAATCCTAACCCGTACGCTAACACTAACCCGTGCCCTCACACGCACGCTCCCCCTAAAGCGTTGTCGGACCCTCACCTGGACCCTAAACCGTCCCCGTCCCCTAACCCTAACCCTAGCCCGAACCCTAACCCTAACACTTCCCCGAAGCCTGACCCTCACCCGTCCCCTAATCCTAACCCGTAGGCTCACACTAACCCGCGCTCTCAAACGCACGCTCCCCCTAAAGCATTGTCGGACCCTCACCTGGACCCTAAACCGTCCCCGTACCCTAACCCTAACCCTAGCCCGAACCCTAACCCTAACCCTTCACCGAAGCCTGACCCTCACCCGTCCCCTGATCCTAACCCGTACGCTAACACTAACCCGCGCCCTCACACGCACGCTCCCCCTAAAGCGTTGTCGGACCCTCACCTGAACCCTAAACCGTCCCCGTCCCCTAACCCTAACCCTAGCCCGAACCCTAACCCTAACCCTTCCCCTTAGCCTGACCCTCACCCGTCCCCTAATCCTAACCCGTACGCTAACACTAACCCACGCCCTCACACGCACGCTCCCCCTAAAGCGTTGTTGGACCCTCACCTGGACCCTAAACCGTCCCCGTCCCCTAACCCTAACCCTAGCCCGAACCCTAACCCTAACCCTTCCCCGAAGCCTGACCCTCACACGTCCCCTAATCCTAACCCGTACGCTCACACTAACCCGCGCCCTCACATGCATGCTCCCCCTAAAGCGTTGTCGGACCCTCACCTGGACCCTAAACCGTCCCCGTCCCCTAACCCTAACCCTAGCCCGAACCCTAACCCTAACCCTTCCCCGAAGCCTGACCCTCACCCGTCCGCTAATGCTAACCCGTAGGCTCACACTAAGCCGCGCCCTCACACGCACGCTCCCCCTAAAGCGTTGTCGGACCCTCACCTGGACCCTAAACCGTCCCCGTCCCCTAACCCTAACCCTAGCCCGAACCCTAACTCTAAGCCTTCCCTGAAGCCTGACCCTCACCCGTCCCCTAATCCTAACTTGTATGTTAACACTAACCCGCGCCCTCACACGCACGCTCCCCCTAAAGCGTTGTCGGACCCTCACCTGGACCCTAAACCGTCCCCGTCCCCTAACCCTAACCCTAGCCCGAACCCTAACCCTAACCCTTCCCCGAAGCCTGACACTCACCCGTCCCCTAATCCTAACCCGTAGGCTCACACTAACCCGCGCCCTCACACGCACGCTCCCCCTAAAGCGTTGTCGGACCCTCACCTGGACCCTAAACCGTCCCCGTCCCCTAACCCTAACCCTAGCCCGAACCCTAACCCTAACACTTCCCCGAAGCCTGACCCTCACCCGTCCCCTAATCCTAACCCGTACGCTAACACTAACCCGCGCCCTCACACGCACGCTACCCCTAAAGCGTTGTCGGACCCTCACCTGGACCCTAAACCGTCCCTGTCCCCTAACCCTAACCGTAGCCCGAACCCTAACCCTAACCATTCCCCGAAGCCTGACCCTCACCTGTCCCCTAATCCTAACCCGTACGCTAACACTAACCCGCTCCCTCACACACACGCTTCCCCTAAAGCGTTGTCGGACCCTCACCTGGACCCTAAACCGTCCCCGTCCCCTAACACTAACCCTTGCCCGAACCCTAACCCTAACCCTTCCCCGAATCCTGACCCTCACCCGTCCCCTAATCGTAACCCGTAGGCTCACACTAACCCGCGCCCTCACACGCACGCTCCCGCTAAAGCGTTGTCGAACCCTCACCTGGATCCTAAACCGTCCCCGTCCCCTAACCCTAACCCTAGCCCGAACCCTAACCCTAACCCTTCCCCGAAGCCTCACCCTCACCCGTCCCCTAATCCTAATCCGTAGGCTCACACTAACCCGCGCCCTCACACGCACGCTCCCCCTAAAGCGTTGTCGGACCCTCACCTGGACCCTAAACCGTCCCCGTCCCCTAACCCTAACCCTAGCCCGAACCCTAAACCTAACCCTTCCCCGATGCCTGACCCTCACACGTCCCCTAATCCTAACCCGTAGGCTAACACTAACCCGCGCCCTCACACGCACGCTCCCCCTAAAGCGTTGTCGGACCCTCACCTGGACCCTAAACCGTCCCCGTCCCCTAACCCTAACCCTAGCCCGAACCCTAACCCTAACCCTTCCCCGAAGCCTGACCCTCACCCGTCCCCTAATCCTAACCCGTAGGCTCACACTAAGCCGCGCCCTCACACGCACGCTCCCCCTAAAGCGTTGTCGGACCCTCACCTGGACCCTAAACCGTCCCCGTCCCCTAACCCTAACCCTAGCCCGAACCCTAAACCTAACCCTTCCCCGAAGCCTGACCCTCACCCGTCCCCTACTCCTAACCCGTACGCTAACGCTAACCCGCGCCCTCACACGCACGCTCCCCCTAAAGCGTTGTCGGACCCTCACCTGGACCCTAAACCGTCCCCGTCCCCTAACCCGAACCCTAGCCCGAACCCTAACCCTAACACTTCCCCGAAGCCTGACCCTCACCCGTCCCGTAATCCTAACCAGTAGGCTCACACTAACCCGCGCTCTCAAACGCACGCTCCCCCTAAAGCGTTGTCGGACCCTCACCTGGACCCTAAACCGTCCCCGTACCCTAACCCTAACCCTAGACCGAACCCTAACCCTAACCCTTCACCGAAGCCTGACCCTCACCCGTCCCCTGATCCTAACCCGTACGCTAACACTAACCCGCGCCCTCACACGCACGCTCCCCCTAAAGCGTTGTCGGACCCTCACCTGAACCCTAAACCGTCCCCGTCCCCTAACCCTAACCCTAGACCGAACCCTAAACCTAACCCTTCCCCGAAGCCTGACCCTCACCCGTCCCCTAATCCTAACCCGTACGCTAACACTAACCCGCGCCCTCACACGCACGCTCCCCCTAAAGCGTTGTCGGACCCTCACCTGGACCCTAAACCGTCCCCGTCACCTAACCCTAACCCTAGCCGGAACCCTAACCCTAACCCTTCCCCGAAGCCTGACACTCACCCGTCCCCTAATCCTAACCCGTAGGCTCACACTAAGCCGCGCCCTCACACGCACGCTCCCCCTAAAGCGTTGTCGGACCCTCACCTGGACCCTAAACCGTCCCCGTCCCCTAACCCTAACCCTAGTCCGAACCCTAACTCTAAGCCTTCCCTGAAGCCTGACCCTCACCCGTCCCCTAATCCTAACCTGTATGCTAACACTATCCCGCGCCCTCACACGCACGCTCCCCCTAAAGCGTTGTCGGACCCTCACCTGGACCCTAAACCGTCCCCGTCCCCTAACCCTAACCCTAGCCCGAACCCTAACCCTAACCCTTCCCCGAAGCCTGACACTCACCCGTCCCCTAATCCTAACCCGTAGGCTCACACTAACCCGCGCCCTCACACGCACGCTCCCCCTAAAGCGTTGTCGGACCCTCACCTGGACCCTAAACCGTCCCCGTCCCCTAACCCTAACCCTAGCCCGAACCCTAACCCTAACGCTTCCCCGAACCCTGACCCTCACCCGTCCCCTAATCCTAACCCGTAGGCTCACACTAACCCGCGCCCTCACATGCACGCTCCCCTTAAAGCGTTGTCGGACCCTCACCTGGACCCTAAACCGTCCCCGTCCCCTAACCCTAACCCTAGCCCGAACCCTAACCCTAACCCTTCAACGAAGCCTGACCCTCACCCGTCCCCTAATCCTAACCCGTACGCTCACACTAACACGCGCCCTCACACGCACGCTCCCCCTAAAGCGTTGTCGGACCCTCACCTGGACCCTAAACCGTCCCCGTCCCCTAACCCTAACCCTAGCCCGAAACCTAACCCTAACACTTCCCCAAAGCCTGACCCTCACCCGTCCCCTAATCCTAACCCGTAGGCTAACACTAACCTGCGCCCTCACACCCACGTTCCCCCTAAAGCGTTGTCAGACCGTCACCTGGATCCTAAACCGTCCCCGTCCCCTAACCCTAACCCTAGCCAGAACCTTAACCCTAACCCTTCCCCGAAGCCTGACCCTCACCCGTCCCCTAATCCTAACCCGTAGGCTCACACTAACCCGCGCCCTCACACGCACGCTCCCCCTAAAGCGTTGTCGGACCCTCACCTGGACCCTAAACCGTCCCCGTCCCCTAACCCTAACCCTAGCCCGAACCCTAACCCTAACACTTCCCCGAAGCCTGACCCTCACCCGTCCCCTAATCCTAACCCGTAGGCTCACACTAACCCGCGCCCTCACACGCACGCTCCCCCGAAAGCGTTGTCGGACCCTCACCTGGACCCTAAACCGTCCCCATCCCCTAACCCTAACCCTAGCCCGAACCCTAACCCTAACACTTCCCCGAAGCCTGACCCTCACCCGTCCCCTAATCCTAACCCGTACGCTAACACTAACCCGCGCCCTCACACGCACGCTCCCCCTAAAGCGTAGTCGGACCCTCACCTGAACCCTAAACCGTCCCCGTCCCCTAACCTTAACCCTAGCCCGAACCCTAACCCTAACCATTCCCCGAAGCCTGACCCTCACCCGTCCCCTAATGCTAACCCTTACGCTAACACTAACCCGCGCCCTCACACGCACGCTCCCCCTAAAGAGTTGTCGGACCCTCACCTGGACCCTAAACCGTCCACATCCCCTAACCCTAACACTTCCCCGAAGCCTGACCCTCACCCGTCCCCTAATCCTAACCCGTACGCTAACACTAACCCGCGCCCTCACACGCACGCTCCCCCTAAAGAGTTGTCGGACCCTCACCTGGACCCTAAACCGTCCCCGTCCCCTAACCCTAACCCTAGATCGAACCCTAACCATAACACTTCCCCGAAGCCTGACCCTCACCCGTCCCCTAATCCTAACCCGTACGCTAACACTAACCCGCGCCCTCACACGCACGCTCCCCCTAAAGTGTTGTCGGACCCTCACCTGAACCCTAAACCGTCTCCGTACCCTAACCCTAAACCTAGCCCGAACCCTAACCCTAACACTTCTCCGAAGCCTGACCCTCACCCAAACCTTAATCCTAACCCGTACGCTAACACTAACCCGCGCCCTCACACACACGCTCCCCCTAAAGCGTTGTCGGACCCTCACCTGGACCCTAAACCGTCCCCGTACCCTAACCCTAACCCTAGCCCGAACCCTAACCCTAACACTTCCCCGAAGCCTGACCCTCATCCGTCCCCTAATCCTAACCCGTACGCTAACCATAACCCGTGCCCTCACACGCACGCTCCACCTAAAGCGTTGTCGGACCCTCACCTGGACCCTAAACCGTCCCCGTCCCCTAACCCTAACCCTAGCCCGAACCCTAACCCTAACCCTTCCCCGAAGCCTGACCCTCACCCGTCCCCTAATCCTAACCCGTACGCTAACACTAACCCGCGCCCTCACACGCACGCTCCCCCTAAAGCGTTGTCGGACCCTCACCTGGACCCTAAACCGTCCCCGTCCCCTAACCCTAACCCTAGCCCGAACCCTAACCCTAACCCTTCCCCGAAGCCTGACCCTCACCCGTCCCCTAATCCTAACCCGTAGGCTCACACTAACCCGCGCCCTCACACGCACGCTCCCCCTAAAGCGTTGTCGGACCCTCACTTGGACCCTAAACCTTCCCCGTACCCTAACCCTAACCCTAGCCCGAACACTAACCCTAACCCTTCCCCGAAGCCTGACCCTCACCCGTCCCCTAATCCTAACCCGTAGGCTCACACTAACCCGCGCCCTCACACGCACGCTCCCCCTAAAGCGTTGTCGGACCCTCACCTGGACCCTAAACCGTCCCCGTCCCCTAACCCTAACCCTAGCCCGAACCCTCACCCTAACCCTTCAACGAAGCCTGACCCTCATCCGTCCCCTAATCCTAACCCGTAGGCTCACACTAACCCGCGCCCTCACACGCACGCTCCCCCTAAAGCGTTGTCGGACCCTCACCTGGACCCTAAACCGTCCCCTTCCCCTAACCCTAACCCTAGCCCGAACCCTAACCCTAACCCTTCCCCGAAGCCTGACCCTCACCCGTCCCCTAATCCTAAAACGTACTTTAACACTAACCCGCGCCCTCACACGCACGCTCCCCCTAAAGCATTGTCGAACCCTCACCTGGACCCTAAACCGTCCCCGTCCCCAAACCCTAACCCTAGCCCGAACCCTAACCCTAACCCTTCCCCGAAGCCTGACCCTCACCCGTCCCCTAATCCTAACCCGTACGCTAACACTAACCCGCGCCCTCACACGCACGCTCCCCCTAAAGCGTTGTCGGACCCTCACCTGGACCCTAAACCGTCCCCGTCCCCTAACCCTAACCCTAGCCCGAACCCTAACCCTAACACTTCCCCGAAGCCTGACCCTCACCCGTCCCCTAATCCTAACCCGTAGGCTCACACTAACCCGCGCCCTCACACGCACGCTCCCCCTAAAGCGTTGTCGGACCCTCACCTGGACCCTAAACCGTCCCCGTCCCCTAACCCTAACCCTAGCCCGAACCCTAACCCTAACCCTTCCCCGAAGCCTGACCCTCACCCGTCCCATAATCCTAACCCGTAGGCTCACACTAAGCCGCACCCTCACACGCACGCTCCCCCTAAAGCGTTGTCGGACCCTCACCTGGACCCTAAACCGTCCCCGTCCCCTAACCCTAACCCTAGCCCGAACCCTAACTCGAAGCCTTCCCTGAAGCCTGACCCTCACCCGTCCCCTAATCCTAAACTGTATGCTAACACTAACCCGCGCCCTCACACGCACGCTCCCCCTAAAGCGTTGTCGGACCCTCACCTGGACCCTAAACCGTCCCCGTCCCCTAACCCTAACCCTAGCCCGAACCCTAACCCTAAAACTTCCCCGAAGCCTGACCCTCACCCGTCCCCTAATCCTAACCCGTAGGCTCACACTAACCCGCGCCCTCACACGCACGCTCCGCCTAAAGCGTTGTCGGACCCTCACCTGGACCCTAAACCGTCCCAGTCCCCTAACCCTAGCCCGAACCCTAACCCTAACACTTCCCCGAAGCCTGACCCTCACCTGTCCCCTAATCCTAACCCGTACGCTAACACTAACCCGCGCCCTCACACGCACGCTCCCCCTAAAGCGTTGTCGGACCCTCACCTGGACCCTAAACCGTCCCCGTCCCCTAACCCTAACACTAGCCCGAACCCTAACCCTAACCCTAGCCCGAATTCTAACCCTAACCCTTCCCCGAAGCCTGACACTCACCCGTCCCCTAATCCTAACCCGTACGCTAACACTAACCCGCGCCCTCACACGCACGCTCCCCCTAAAGCGTTGTCGGACCCTCACCTGGACCCTAAACCGTCCCCGTCCCCTAACCCTAACCCTAGCCCGAACCCTAACCCTAACCCTTCCCCGAAGCCTGACCCTCACCCGTGCCCTAATCCTAACCCGTAGGCTCACACTAACCCGCGCCCTGACACGCACGCTCCCCCTAAAGCGTTGTCGGACCCTCACCTGGACCCTAAACCGTCCCAGTCCCCTAACCCTAGCCCGAACCCTAACCCTAAGACTTCCCCGAAGCCTGACCCTCACCTGTCCCCTAATCCTAACCCGTACGCTAACACTAACCCGCGCCCTCACACGCACGCTCCCCCTAAAGCGTTGTCGGACCCTCACCTGGACCCTAAACCATCCCCGTCCCCTAACCCTAACACTAGCCCGAACCCTAACCCTAACCCTAGCCCGAATTCTAACCCTAACCCTTCCCCGAAGCCTGACCCTCACCCGTCCCCTAATCCTAACCCGTATGCTAACACTAACCCGCGCCCTCACACGCACGCTCCCCGTAAAGCGTTGTCGGACCCTCACCTGGACCCTAAACCGTCCCAGTCCCCTAACCCTAGCCCGAACCCTAACCCTAACACTTCCCCGAAGCCTGACCCTCACCCGTCCCCTAATCCTAACACGTAGGCTCACACTAACCCGCGCCCTCACACGCACGCTCCCCCTAAAGCGTTGTCGGACCCTCACCTGGACCCTAAACCGTCCCCGTACCCTAACCCTAACCCTAGCCCGAACCCTAACCCTAACATTTCACCGAAGCCTGACCCTCACCCGTCCCCTAATCCTAACCCGTACGCTAACACTAACCCACGGCCTCACACGCACTCTCCCCCTAAAGCGTTGTTGGACCCTCACCTGGACCCTAAACCGTCACCGTACCCTAACCCTAACCCTAGCCCGAACCCTAACCCTAACACTTCCCCGAAGCCTGACCCTCACCCGTCCCCTAATCCTAAACCATAGGCTCACACTAACCAGCGCCCTCACACGCACGCTCCCCCTAAAGCGTTGTCGGACCCTCACCTGGACCCTAAACCGTCCCCATCCCCTAACCCTAACCCTAGCGCGAACCCTAACCCTAACCCTTCCCCGAAGCCTGACCCTCACCCGTCCCCTAATCCTAACCCGTAGGCTCACACTAACCCGCGCCCTCACACGCACGCTCCCCCTAAAGCGTTGTCAGACCCTCACCTGGATCCTAAACCGTCCCCGTCCCCTAACCCTAACCCTAGCCCGAACCCTAACCCTAACCCTTCCCCGAAGCCTGACCCTCACCCGTCCCCTAATCCTAACCCGTACGCTCACACTAACACGCCCCCTCACACGCACGCTCCCCCTAAAGCGTTGTCGGACCCTCACCTGGATCCTAAACCGTCCCCGTCCCCTAACCCTAACCCTAGCCCGAACCCTAACCCTAACCCTTCCCCGAACCCTGACCCTCACCCTTCCCATAATCCTAACCCGTAGGCTCACACTAACCCGTGCCTTCACACGCACGCTCCCCCTAAAGCGTTGTCGGACCCTCACCTGGACCCTAAACCGTCCCCGTCCCCTAACCCTAAACCTAGCCCGAACCCTAACCCTAACCCTTCCCCGAATCCTGACCCTCACCCGTCCCCTAATCCTAACCCGTACGCTAACACTAACCTGCGCCCTCACACGCACGCTCCCCCTAAAGCGTTGTCGGACCCTCACCTGAACCCTAAACCGTCCCCGTACCCTAACCCTAACCCTAGCCCGAACCCTAACCCTAACCCTTCCCAGAAGCCTGACCCTCACCCGTCCCCTAATCCTAACCCGTACGCTTACACTAACCCGCGCCCTCACACGCACGCTCCCCCTAAAGCGTTGTCGGACCCTCACCTGAACCCTAAACCGTCCCCGTCCCCTAACCCTAACCCTAGCCCGAACCCTAACCCTAACCCTTCCCCGAAGCCTGACCCTCACACGTCCCCTAATCCTAACCCGTACGCTAACACTAACCCACGCCCTCACACGCACGCTCCCCCTAAAGCGTTGTCGGACCCTCACCTGGACCCTAAACCGTCCCCGTCCCCTAACCCTAACCCTAGCCCGAAACCTAACCCTAACCCTTCCCCGAAGCCTGACCCTCACCCGTCCCCTAATCCTAATCCGTAGGCTCACACTAACCCGCGCCCTCACACGCACGCTCCCCCTAAAGCGTTGTCGGACCCTCACCTGGACCCTAAACCGTCCCCGTCCCCTAACCCTAACCCTGCCCGAACCCTAACCCTAACCCTTCCCCGAAGCCTGACCCTCACCCGTCCCCTAATCCTAACCCGTACGCTCACACTAACCTGCGCCCTCACACGCACGCTCCCCCTAAAGCGTTGTCGGACCCTCACCTGGACCCTAAACCGTCCCCGTCCCCTAACCCTAACCCTAGCCCGAACCCTAACCCTAACCCTTCCCCGAAGCCTGACCCTCACCCGTCCCCTAATCCTAACCCGTACGCTAACACTAACCCGCGCCCTCACACGCACGCTCCCCCTAAAGCGTTGTCGGACCCTCACCTGGACCCTAAACCGTCCCCGTCCCCTAACCCTAACCCTAGCCCGAACCCTAACCCTAACCCTTCCCCGAAGCCTGACCCTCACCCGTGCCCTAATCCTAACCCGTAGGCTCACACTAACCCGCGCCCTGACACGCACGCTCCCCCTAAAGCGTTGTCGGACCCTCACCTGGACCCTAAACCGTCCCCGTACCCTAACCCTAACCCTAGCCCGAACCCTAACCCTAACCCTTCACCGAAGCCTGAACCTCACCCGTCCCCTGATCCTAACCCGTACGCTAACACTAACCCGCGCTCTCACACGCACGCTCCCCCTAAAGCGTTGTCGGACCCTCACCTGAACCCTAAACCGTCCCCGTCACCTAACCCTAACCCTAGCCCGAACCCTAACCCTAACCCTTCCCCGAAGCCTGACCCTCACCCGTCCCCTGATCCTAACCCGTACGCTAACACTAACCCGCGCCCTCACACGCGCGCTCCCCCTAAAGCGTTGTCGGACCCTCACCTGGACCCTAAACCGTCCCCGTCCCCTAACCCTAACCCTAGCCCGAACCCTAACCCTAACCCTTCCCCGAAGCCTGACCCTCACCCGTCCCCTAATCCTAATCCGTAGGCTCACACTAACCCGCGCCCTCACACGCACGCTCCCCCTAAAGCGTTGTCAGACCCTCACCTGGACCCTAAACCGTCCCCGTCCCCTAACCCTAACCCTAGCCCAAACCCTAACCCTAACCCTTCCCCGAAGCCTGACCCTCACCCGTCCCCTAATCCTAACCCGTAGGCTCACACTAACCTGCGCCCTCACACGCACGCTCCCCCTAAAGCGTTGTCGGACCCTCACCTGGACCCTAAACCGTCCCCGTACCCTAACCCTAACCCTAGCGCGAACCCTAACCCTAACACTTCCCCGAAGCCTGACCCTCACCCGTCCCCTAATCCTAACCCGTAGGCTCACACTAACCCGCGCCCTCACACGCACGCTCCCCCTAAAGCGTTGTCGGACCCTCACCTGCACACTAAACCGTCCCCGTTCCCTAACCCTAACCCTAGCCCGAACCCTAACCCTAACCCTTCAACGAAGCCTGACCCTCACCCGTCCCCTAATCCTAACCCGTAGGCTCACACTAACCCGCGCCCTCACACGCACGCTCCCCCTAAAGCGTTGTCGGACCCTCACCTGGACCCTAAACCGTCCCCGTCCCCTAACCCTAACCCTAGCCCGAACCCTAACCCTAACCCTTCCCCGAAGCCTGACCCTCAATCGTCCCCTAATCCTAAAACGTACTTTAACACTAACCCGCGCCCTCACACGCATGCTCCCCCTAAAGCGTTGTCGAACCCTCACCTGGACCCTAAACCGTCCCCGTCCCCAAACCCTAACCCTAGCCCAAACCCTAACCCTAACCCTTCCCCGAAGCCTGACCCTCACCCGTCCCCTAATCCTAACCCGTACGCTAACACTAACCCGCGCCCTCACACGCACGCTCCCCCTAATGCGTTGTCGGACCCTCACCTGGACCCTAAACCGTCCCCGTCCCCTAACCCTAACCCTAGCCCGAACCCTAACCCTAACCCTTCCCCGAAGCCTGACCCTCACCCGTCCCCTAATCCTAACCCTTACGCTCACACTAACCCGCGCCCTCACACGCACGCTCCCCCTAAGTCGTTGTCGGACCCTCACCTGGACCCTAAACCGTCCCCGTCCCCTAACCCTAACCCTAGCCCAAAACCTAACCCAAACACTTCCCCAAAGCCTGACCCTCACCCGTCCCCTAATCCTAACCCGTAGGCTAACACTAACCCGCGCCCTCACACGCACGCTCCCCCTAAAGCGTTGTTGGACCGTCACCTGGATCCTAAACCGTCCCCGTCCCCTAACCCTAACCCTAGCCCGAACCCTAACCCTAACCCTTCCCCGAAGCCTGACCATCTCCCGTCCCCTAATCCTAACCCGTAGGCTCACAATAAGCCGCGCCCTCACACGCACGCTCCCCCTAAAGCGTTGTCGGACTCTCACCTGGACCCTAAACTGTCCCCGTCCCCTAACCCTAACCCTAGCCCGAACCCTAACCCTAACCCTTCCCCGAACCCTGACCCTCACCCGTCCCATAATCCTAACCCGTAGGCTCACACTAACCCGCGCCCTCACACGCACGCTCCCCTTAAAGCGTTGTCGGACCGTCACCTGGACCCTAAACCGTCCCAGTCCCCTAACCCTAGCCCGAACCCTAACCCTAACACTTCCCCGAAGCCTGACCCTCACCCGTCCCCTAATCCTAACCCGTACGGTAACACTAACCCGCGCCCTCACACGCACGCTCCCCCTAAAGTGTTCTCGGACCCTCACCTGGACCCTAAACCGTCCCCGTCCCCTAACCCTAACCCTAGCCCGAACCCTAACCCTAACCCTTCCCCGAAGCCTGACCCTCACCCGTCCCCTAATCCTAACACGTACGCTAACACTAACCCGCGCCCTCACACGCACGCTCCCCCTAAAGCGTTGTCGGACCCTCACCTGGACCCTAAACCGTCCCCGTCCCCTAACCCTAACCCTAGACCGAACCCTAACCCTAACCCTTCCCCGAAGCCTGACCCTCACCCGTCCCCTAATCCTAACCCGTAGGCTCACACTAAGCTGCACCCTCACACGCACGCTCCCCCTAAAGCGTTGTCTGACCCTCACCTGGACCCTAAACCGTCCCCGTCCCCTAACCCTAACCCTAGCCCGAACCCTAACTCGAAGCCTTCCCTGAAGCCTGACCCTCACCCGTCCCCTAATCCTAACCTGTATGCTAACACTAACCCGCGCCCTCACACGCACGCTCCCCCTAAAGCGTTGTCGGACCCTCACCTGGACCCTAAACCGTCCCAGTCCCCTAACCCTAGCCCGAACCCTAACCCTAACACTTCCCCGAAGCCTGACCCTCACCTGTCCCCTAATCCTAACCCGTACGCTAACACTAACCCGCGCCCTCACACGCACGCTCCCCCTAAAGCGTTGTCGGACCCTCACCTGGACCCTAAACCGTCCCCGTCCCCTAACCCTAACACTAGCCCGAACCCTAACCCTAACCCTAGCCCGAATTCTAACCCTAACCCTTCCCCGAAGCCTGACCCTCACCCGTCCCCTAATCCTAACCCGTATGCTAACACTAACCCGCGCCCTCACACGCACGCTCCCCCTAAAGCGTTGTCGGACCCTCACCTGGACCCTAAACCGTCCCAGTCCCCTAACCCTAGCCCGAACCCTAACCCTAACACTTCCCCGAAGCCTGACCCTCACCCGTCCCCTAATCCTAACCCGTAGGCTCACACTAACCTGCGCCCTCACACGCACGCTCCCCCTAAAGCGTTGTCGGACCCTCACCTGGACCCTAAACCGTCCCCGTACCCTAACCCTAACCCTAGCCCGAACCCTAACCCTAACACTTCACCGAAGCCTGACCCTCACCCGTCCCCTAATCCTAACCCGTAGGCTAACAGTAACCCGCGCCCTCACACGCACGCTCCCCCTAAAGCGTTGTCAGACCGTCACCTGGATCGTAAACCGTCCCCGTCCCCTAACCCTAACCCTAGCCCGAACCCTAACCCTAACCCTTCCCTAGCCAGAACCTTAAACCTAACACTTCCCCGAAGCCTGACCCTCACCCGTCCCCTAATCCTAACCCGTAGGCTCACACTAACCCGCCCCCTCACACGCACGCTCCCCCTAAAGCGTTGTCGGACCCTCACCTGGATCCTAAACCGTCCCCGTCCCCTAACCCTAACCCTAGCCCGAACCCTAACCCTAACCCTTCCCCGAAGCCTGACCCTCACCCGTCCCCTAATCCTAACCCGTACGCTAACACTAACCCACGCCCTCACACGCACGCTCCCACTAAAGCGTTGTCGGACCCTCACCTGGACCCAAAACCGTCCCCGTCCCCTAACCCTAACCCTAGCCCGAACCCTAACCCTAACCCTTCCCCGAAGCCTGACCCTCACCCTTCCCCTAATCCTAACCCGTACGCTAACACTAACCCACGCCCTCACACGCACGCTCCCCCTAAAGCGTTGTCGGACCCTCACCTGCACCCTAAACCGTCCCCGTCCCCTAACCCTAACCCTAGCCCGAACCCTAACCCTAACCCTTCCCCGAAGCCTGACCCTCACCCGTCCCCTAATCCTAACCCGTACGCTAACACTAACCCGCGCCCTCACACGCACGCTCCCCCTAAAGCGTTGTCGGACCCTCACCTGGACCCTAAACCGTCCCCGTCCCCTAACCCTAACCCTAGCCCGAACCCTAACCCTAACACTTCCCCGAAGCCTGACCCTCACTCGTCCCGTAATCCTAACCCGTAGGCTCACACTAACCCACGCCCTCACACGCACGCTCCCCCTAAAGCGTTGTCGGACCCTCACCTGGACCCTAAACCGTCCCCGTCCCCTAACCCTAACCCTAGCCCGAACCCTAACCCTAACCCTTCCCCGAAGCCTGACCCTCACCCGTCCCCTAATCCTAACCCGTAGGCTCACACTAAGCTGCACCCTCACACGCACGCTCCCCCTAAAGCGTTGTCTGACCCTAACTTGGACCCTAAACCATCCCCGTCCCCTAACCCTAACCCTAGCCCGAACCCTAACTCGAAGCCTTCCCTGAAGCCTGACCCTCACCCGTCCCCTAATCCTAACCTGTATGCTAACACTAACCCGCGCCCTCACACGCACGCTCCCCCTAAAGCGTTGTCGGACCCTCACCTGGACCCTAAACCGTCCCAGTCCCCTAACCCTAGCCCGAACCCTAACCCTAACACTTCCCCGAAGCCTGACCCTCACCTGTCCCCTAATCCTAACCCGTACGCTAACACTAACCCGCGCCCTCACACGCACGCTCCCCCTAAAGCGTTGTCGGACCCTCACCTGGACCCTAAACCGTCCCCGTCCCCTAACCCTAACACTAGCCCGAACCCTAACCCTAACCCTAGCCCGAATTCTAACCCTAACCCTTCCCCGAAGCCTGACCCTCACCCGTCCCCTAATCCTAACCCGTATGCTAACACTAACCCGCGCCCTCACACGCACGCTCCCCCTAAAGCGTTGTCGGACCCTCACCTGGACCCTAAACCGTCCCAGTCCCCTAACCCTAGCCCGAACCCTAACCCTAACACTTCCCCGAAGCCTGACCTTCACCCGTCCCCTAATCCTAACCCGTAGGCTCACACTAACCCGCGCCCTCACACGCACGCTCCGCTAAAGCGTTGTCGGACCCTCACCTGGACCCTAAACCGTCCCCGTCCCCTAACCCTAACCCTAGCCCGAACCCTAACCCTAACCCTTCCCCGAAGCCTGACCCTCACCCGTCCCCTAATCCTAACCCGTAGGCTCACACTAAGCTGCACCCTCACACGCACGCTCCCCCTAAAGCGTTGTCTGACCCTCACCTGGACCCTAAACCGTCCCCGTCCCCTAACCCTAACCCTAGCCCGAACCCTAACTCGAAGCCTTCCCTGAAGCCTGACCCTCACCCGTCCCCTAATCCTAACCTGTATGCTAACACTAACCCGCGCCCTCACACGCACGCTCCCCCTAAAGCGTTGTCGGACCCTCACCTGGACCCTAAACCGTCCCAGTCCCCTAACCCTAGCCCGAACCCTAACCCTAACACTTCCCCGAAGCCTGACCCTCACCTGTCCCCTAATCCTAACCCGTACGCTAACACTAACCCGCGCCCTCACACGCACGCTCCCCCTAAAGCGTTGTCGGACCCTCACCTGGACCCTAAACCGTCCCCGTCCCCTAACCCTAACACTAGCCCGAACCCTAACCCTAACCCTAGCCCGAATTCTAACCCTAACCCTTCCCCGAAGCCTGACCCTCACCCGTCCCCTAATCCTAACCCGTATGCTAACACTAACCCGCGCCCTCACACGCACGCTCCCCCTAAAGCGTTGTCGGACCCTCACCTGGACCCTAAACCGTCCCAGTCCCCTAACCCTAGCCCGAACCCTAACCCTAACACTTCCCCGAAGCCTGACCCTCACCCGTCCCCTAATCCTAACCCGTAGGCTCACACTAACCCACGCCCTCACACGCATGCTCCCCCTAAAGCGTTGTCGGACCCTCACCTGGACCCTAAACCGTCCCCGTACCCTAACCCTAACCCTAGCCCGAACCCTAACCCTAACACTTCACCGAAGCCTGACCCTCACCCGTCCCCTAATCCTAACCCGTACGCTAACACTAACCCACGGCCTCACACGCACGCTCCCCCTAAAGCGTTGTTGGACCCTCACCTGGACCCTAAACCGTCACCGTACCCTAACCCTAACCCTAGCCCGAAACCTAACCCTAACACTTCCCCGAAGCCTGACCCTCACCCGTCCCCTAATCCTAACCCATAGGCTCACAGTAACCAGCGCCCTCACACGCACGCTCCCCCTAAAGCGTTGTCGGACCCTCACCTGGACCCTAAACCGTCCCCATCCCCTAACCCTAACCGTAGCGCGAACCCTAACCCTAACCCTTCCCCGAAACCTGACCCTCACCCGTCCCCTAATCCTAACCCGTAGGCTCACACTAACCCGCGCCCTCACACGCACGCTCCCCCTAAAGCGTTGTCAGACCCTCACCTGGATCCTAAACCGTCCCCGTCCCCTAACCCTAACCCTAGCCCGAACCCTAACCCTAACCCTTCCCCGAAGCCTGACCCTCACCTGTCCCCTAATCCTAACCCGTACGCTCACACTAACAAGCCCCCTCACACGCAAGCTCCCCCTAAAGCGTTGTCGGACCCTCACCTGGATCCTAAACCGTCCCCGTCCCCTAACCCTAACCCTAGCCCGAACCCTAACCCTAACCATTCCCCGAACCCTGACCCTCACCCTTCCCATAATCCTAACCCGTAGGCTCACACTAACCCGTGCCCTCACACGCACGCTCCCCCTAAAGCGTTGTCGGACCCTCACCTGGACCCTAAACCGTCCCCGTCCCCTAACCCTAACCCTAGCCCGAACCCTAACCCTAACCCTTCCCCGAAGCCTGACCCTCACCCGTCCCCTAATCCTAACCCGTACGCTAACACTAACCCGCGCCCTCACACGCACGCTCCCCTTAAAGCGTTGTCGGACCCTCACCTGAACCCTAAACCGTCCCCATACCCTAACCCTAACCCTAGCCCGAACCCTAACCCTAACCCTTCTCCGAAGCCTGACCCTCACCCGTCCCCTAATCCTAACCCGTACGCTTACACTAACCCACGCCCTCACACGCACGCTCCCCCTAAAGCGTTGTCGGACCCTCACCTGAACCCTAAACCGTCCCCGTCCCCTAACCCTAACCCTAGCCCGAACCCTAACCCTAACCCTTCCCCGAAGCCTGACCCTCACACGTCCCCTAATCCTAACCCGTACGCTAACACTAACCCGCGCCCTCACACGCACGCTCCCCCTAAAGCGTTGTCGGACCCTCACCTGGACCCTAAACCGTCCCCGTCCCCTAACCCTAACCCTAGCCCGAAACCTAACCCTAACCCTTCCCCGAAGCCTGACCCTCAACCGTCCCCTAATCCTAATCCGTAGGCTCACACTAACCCGCGCCCTCACACGCACGCTCCCCCTAAAGCGTTGTCGGACCCTCACCTGGACCCTAAACCGACCCCGTCCCCTAACCCTAACCCTCCCCGAACCCTAACCCTAACCCTTCCCTGAAGCCTGACCCTCACCCGTCCCCTAATCCTAACCCGTACGCTCACACTAACCCGCGCCCTCACACGCACGCTCCCCCTAAAGCGTTGTCGGACCCTCACCTGGACCCTAAACCGTCCCCGTCCCCTAACCCTAACCCTAGCCCGAACCCTAACCCTAACACTTCCCCGAAGCCTGACCCTCACCCGTCCCCTAATCCTAACCCGTACGCTAACACTAACCCGCGCCCTCACACGCACGCTCCCCCTAAAGCATTGTCGGACCCTCACCTGGACCCTAAACCGTCCCCGTCCCCTAACCCTAACCCTAGCCCGAACCCTAACCCTAACCCTTCCCCGAAGCCTGACCCTCACCCGTGCCCTAATCCTAACCCGTAGGCTCACACTAACCCGCGCCCTGACACGCACGCTCCCCCTAAAGCGTTGTCGGACCCTCACCTGGACCCTAAACCTTCCCCGTACCCTAACCCTAACCCTAGCCCGAACCCTAACCCTAACCCTTCACCGAAGCCTGAACCTCACCCGTCCCCTAATCCTAACCCGTACGCTAACACTAACCCGCGCTCTCACACGCACGCTCCCCCTAAAGCGTTGTCGGACCCTCACCTGAACCCTAAACCGTCCCCGTCCCCTAACCCTAACCCTAGCCCGAACCCTAACCCTAACCCTTCCCCGAAGCCTGACCCTCACCCGTCCCCTGATCCTAACCCGTACGCTAACACTAACCTGCGCCCTCACACCCACGCTCCCCCTAAAGCGTTGTCGGACCCTCACCTGGACCCTAAACCGTCCCCGTCCCCTAACCCTAATCCTAGCCCGAACCCTAACCCTAACCCTTCCCCGAAGCCTGACCCTCACCCGTCCCCTAATCCTAATCCGTAGGCTCACACTAACCCGCGCCCTCACACGCACGCTCCCCCTAAAGCGTTGTCGGACCCTCACCTGGACCCTAAACCGTCCCCGTACCCTAACCCTAACCCTAGCGCGAACCCTAACCCTAACACTTCCCCGAAGCCTGACCCTCACCCGTCCCCTAATCCTAACCCGTAGGCTCACACTAAACCGCGCCCTCACACGCACGCTCCCCCTAAAGCGTTGTCGGACCCTCACCTGCACACTAAACCGTCCCCGTTCCCTAACCCTAAACCTAGCCCGAACCCTAACCCTAACCCTTCAAGGAAGCCTGACCCTCACCCGTCCCCTAATCCTAACCCGTAGGCTCACACTAACCCGCTCCCTCACACGCACGCTCCCCCTAAAGCGTTGTCGGACCCTCACCTGGACCCTAAACCGTCCCCGTCCCCTAACCCTAACCCTAGCCCGAACCCTAACCCTAACCCTTCCCCGAAGCCTGACCCTCACCCGTCCCCTAATCCTAAAACGTACTTTAACACTAACCCGCGCCCTCACACGCATGCTCCCCCTAAAGCGTTGTCGAACCCTCACCTGGACCCTAAACCGTCCCCGTCCCCAAACCCTAACCCTAGCCCAAACCCTAACCCTAACCCTTCCCCGAAGCCTGACCCTCACCCGTCCCCTAATCCTAACCCGTACGCTAACACTAACCCGCGCCCTCACACGCACGCTCCCCCTAAAGCGTTGTCGGACCCTCACCTGGACCCTAAACCGTCCCCGTCCCCTAACACTAACCCTAGCCGGAACCCTAACCCTAACCCTTCCCCGAAGCCTGACCCTCACCCGTCCCCTAATTCTAACCCGTACGCTCACACTAACCCGCGCCCTCACACGCACGCTCCCCCTAAAGCGTTGTCAGACCCTCACCTGGACCCTAAACCGTCCCCGTCACCTAACCCTAACCCTAGCCCGAACCCTAACCCTAACACTTCCCCAAAGCCTGACCCTCACCCGTCCCCTAATCCTAACCCGTACGCTCACACTAACACGCGCCCTCACACGCACGCTCCCCCTAAAGCGTTGTCGGACCCTCACCTGGATCCTAAACCGTCCCCGTACCCTAACCCTAACCCTAGCCCGAACCCTAACCCTAACCCTTCCCCGAACCCTGACCCTCACCCGTGCCCTAATCCTAACCCGTACGCTAACACTAACCCGCGCCCTCACACGCACGCTCCCCCTAAAGCGTTGTCGGACCCTCACCTGAACCCTAAACCGTCCCCGTACCCTAACCCTAACCCTAGCCCGAACCCTAACCCTAACCCTTCCCCGAAGCCTGACCCTCACCCGTCCCCTAATCCTAACCCGTACGCTAACACTAACCCGCGCCCTCACACGCACGCTCCCCCTAAAGCGTTGTCGGACCCTCACCTGGACCCTAAACCGTCCCCTTACCCTAACCCTAACCCTAGCCCGAACCCTAACCCTAACACTTCCCCGAAGCCTGACCCTCACCCGTCCCCTAATCCTAACCCGTAGGCTCACACTAACCCGCGCCCTCACACGCACGCTCCCCCTAAAGCGTTGTCAGAACCTCACCTGGACCCTAAACCGTCCCCGTACCCTAACCCTAACCCTAGCCCGAACCCTAACCCTAACCCTTCCCCGAAGCCTGACCCTCACCCGTCCCCTAATCATAACCCGTACGCTAACACTAACCCGCGCCCTCACACGCACGCTCCCCCTAAAGCGTTGTCGGACCCTCACCTGAACCCTAAACCGTCCCCATCCCCTAACCCTAACCCTAGCCCTTACCCTAACCCTAACCCTTCCCCGAAGCCTGACCCTCACCCGTCCCCTAATCCTAACCCGTAGGCTCACACTAACCCGCGCCCTCACACGCACGCTCCCCCTAAAGCGTTGTCGGACCCTCACCTGGACCCTAAACCGTCCCCGTCCCCTAACCCTAACCCTAGCCCGAACCCTAACCCTAACCCTTCCCCGAAGCCTGACCCTCACCCGTCCCCTAATCCTAACCCGTACGCTCACACTAACCCGCGCCCTCACACGCACGCTCCCCCTAAAGCGTTGTCGGACCCTCACCTGGACCCTAAACCGTCCCCGTCCCCTAACCCTAACCCTAGCCCGAACCCTAACCCTAACCCTTCCCCGAAGCCTGACCCTCACCCGTCCCCTAATCCTAACCCGTACGCTAACACTAACCCGCGCCCTCACACGCACGCTCCCCCTAAAGCGTTGTCGGACCCTCACCTGGACCCTAAACCGTCCCCGTACCCTAACCCTAACCCTAGCCCGAACCCTAACCCTAACCCTTCAACGAAGCCTGAGCCTCACCCGTCCCCTGATCCTAACCCGTACGCTAACACTAACCCGCGCTCTCACACGCACGCTCCCCCTAAAGCGTTGTCGGACCCTCACCTGGACCCTAAACCGTCCCCGTCCCCTAACCCTAACCCTAGCCCGAACCCTAACCCTAACCCTTCCCCGAAGCCTGACCCTCACCCGTCCCCTAATCCTAATCCGTAGGCTCACACTAACCCGCGCCCTCACACGCACGCTCCCCCTAAAGCGTTGTCGGACCCTCACCTGAACCCTAAACCGTCCCCGTCCCCTAACCCTAACCCTAGCCCGAACCCTAACCCTAACACTTCCCCGAAGCCTGACCCTCACCCGTCCCCTAATCATAACCCGTAGGCTCACACTAACCCGCGCACTCACACGCACGCTCCCCCTAAAGCGTTGTCGGACCCTCACCTGGACCCTAAACCGTCCCCGTCCCCTAACCCTAACCCTAGCCCAAACCCTAACCCTAACCCTTCCCCGAAGCCTGACCCTCACCCGTCCCCTAATCCTAACCCGTAGGCTCACACTAACCTGCGCCCTCACACGCACGCTCCCCCTAAAGCGTTGTCGGACCCTCACCTGGACCCTAAACCGTCCCCGTACCCTAACCCTAACCCTAGCACGAACCCTAACCCTAACACTTCCCCGAAGCCTGACCCTCACCCGTCCCCTAATCCTAACCCGTAGGCTCACACTAACCCGCGCCCTCACACGCACGCTCCCCCTAAAGCGTTGTCGGACCCTCACCTGCACACTAAACCGTCCCCGTTCCCTAACCCTAACCCTAGCCCGAACCCTAACCCTAACCCTTCAACGAAGCCTGACCCTCACCCGTCCCCTAATCCTAACCCGTAGGCTCACACTAACCCGCGCCCTCACACGCACGCTCCCCCTAAAGCGTTGTCGGACCCTCACCTGGACCCTAAACCGTCCCCGTCCCCTAACCCTAACCCTAGCCCGAACCCTAACCCTAACCCTTCCCCGAAGCCTGACCCTAACCCGTCCCCTAATCCTAAAACGTACTTTAACACTAACCCGCGCCCTCACACGCATGCTCCCCCTAAAGCGTTGTCGAACCCTCACCTGGACCCTAAACCGTCCCCGTCCCCAAACCCTAACCCTAGCCCAAACCCTAACCCTAACCCTTCCCCGAAGCCTGACCCTCACCCGTCCCCTAATCCTAACCCGTACGCTAACACTAACCCGCGCCCTCACACGCATGCTCCCCCTAAAGCGTTGTCGGACCCTCACCTGGACCCTAAACCGTCCCCGTCCCCTAACACTAACCCTAGCCCGAACCCTAACCCTAACCCTTCCCCGAAGCCTGACCCTCACCCGTCCCCTAATCCTAACCCGTACGCTCACACTAACCCGCGCCCTCACACGCACGCTCCCCCTAAGTCGTTGTCGGACCCTCACCTGGACCATAAACCGTCCCCGTCCCCTAACCCTAACCCTAGCCCGAAACCTAACCCAAACACTTCCCCAAAGCCTGACCCTCACCCGTCCCCTAATCCTAACCCGTAGGCTAACACTAACCCGCGCCCTCACACGCACGCTCCCCCTAAAGCGTTGTTGGACCGTCACCTGGATCCTAAACCGTCCCCGTCCCCTAACCCTAACCCTAGCCCGAACCCTAACCCTAACCCTTCCCCGAAGCCTGACCATCTCCCGTCCCCTAATCCTAACCCGTAGGCTCACAATAAGCCGCGCCCTCACACGCACGCTCCCCCTAAAGCGTTGTCGGACCCTCACCTGGACCCTAAACTGTCCCCGTCCCCTAACCCTAACCCTAGCCCGAACCCTAACCCTAACCCTTCCCCGAACCCTGACCCTCACCCGTCCCATAATCCTAACCCGTAGGCTCTCACTAACTCGCGTCCTCACACGCACGCTCCCCTTAAAGCGTTGTCGGACTGTCACCTGGACCCTAAACCGTCCCAGTCCCCTAACCCTAGCCCGAACCCTAACCCTAACACTTCCCCGAAGCCTGACCCTCACCCGTCCCCTAATCCTAACCCGTACGGTAACACTAACCCACGCCCTCACACGCACGCTCCCCCTAAAGTGTTGTCGGACCCTCACCTGGACCCTAAACCGTCCCCGTCCCCTAACCCTAACCCTAGCCCGAACCCTAACCCTAACCCTTCCCCGAAGCCTGACCCTCACCCGTCCCCTAATCCTAACCCGTACGCTCACACTAACCGGCGCCCTCACACGCACGCTCCCCCTAAAGCGTTGTCGGACCCTCACTTGGACCCTAAACCGTCCCCGTCCCCTAACCCTAACCCTAGCCCGAACCCTAACCCTAACCCTTCCCCGAAGCCTGACCCTCACCCGTCCCCTAATCCTAACCCGTACGCTCACACTAACCCGCGCCCTCACACGCACGCTCCCCCTAAAGCGTTGTCGGACCCTCACCTGAACCCTAAACCGTCCCCGTACCCTAACCCTAACCCTAGCCAGAACCCTAACCCTAACACTTCCCCGAAGCCTGACCCTCACCCGTCCCCTAATCCTAACCCATAGGCTAACACTAACCCGCGCCCTCACATGCACGCTCCCCCTAAAGCGTTGTCGGACCCTCACCTGAACCCTAAACCGTCCCAGTCCCCTAACCCTAACCCGAACCCGAACCCTAACCGTAACACTTCCCCGAAGCCTGACCCTCACCCGTCCCCTAATCCTAACCCGTACGCTAACACTAACCCACGACCTCACACGCACGCTCCCCCTAAAGCGTTGTTGGACCCTCACCTGGACCCTAAACCGTCCCCGTACCCTAACCCTAACCCTAGCCCGAAACCTAACCCTAACACTTCCCCGAAGCCTGACCCTCACCCGTCCCCTAATCCTAACACATAGGCTCACACTAACCAGCGCCCTCACACGCACGCTCCCCCTAAAGCGTTGTCGGACCCTCACCTGGACCCTAAACCGTCCCCATCCCCTAACCCTAACCCTAGCCCGAACCCTAACCCTAACCCTTCCCCGAAGCCTGACCCTCACCCGTCCCCTAATCCTAACCCGTAGGCTCACACTAACCCGCGCCCTCACACGCACGCTCCCCCTAAAGCGTTGTCAGACCCTCACCTGGACCCTAAACCGTCCCCGTCCCCTAACCCTAACCCTAGCCCGAACCCTAACCCTAACACTTCCCCGAAGCCTGACCCTCACCCGTCCCCTAATCCTAACCCGTACGCTCACACTAACACGCGCCCTCACACGCACGCTCCCCCTAAAGCGTTGTCGGACCCTCACCTGGATCCTAAACCGTCCCCGTCCCCTAACCCTAACCCTAGCCCGAACCCTAACCCTAACACTTCCCCGAACCCCGACCCTCACCCGTCCCCTGATCCTAACCCGTACGCTAACACTAACCCGCGCTCTCACACGCATGCTCCCCCTAAAGCGTTGTCGGACCCTCACCTGGACCCTAAACCGTCCCCGTCCCCTAACCCTAACCCTAGCCCGAACCCTAACCCTAACCCTTCCCCGAAGCCTGACCCTCACCCGTCCCCTAATCATAACCCGTAGGCTCACACTAACCCGCGCCCTCACACGCACGCTCCCCCTAAAGCGTTGTCGGACCCTCACCTGGACCCTAAACCGTCCCCGTCCCCTAACCCTAACCCTAGCCCGAACCCTAACCCTAACACTTCCCCGAAGCCTGACCCTCACCCGTCCCCTAATCCTAACCCGTACGCTAACACTAACCCGCGCCCTCACACGCACGCTCCCCCTAAAGCGTTGTCGGACCCTCACCTGGACCCTAAACCGTCCCCGTCCCCTAACCCTAACCCTAGCCCGAACCCTAACCCTAACCCTTCCCCGAAGCCTGACCCTCACCCGTCCCCTAATCCTAACCCGTAGGCTAACACTAACCCGCGCCCTCACACGCACGCTCCCCCTAAAGCGTTGTTGGACCGTCACCTGGATCCTAAACCGTCCCCGTCCCCTAACCCTAACCCTAGCCCGAACCCTAACCCTAACCCTTCCCCGAAGCCTGACCCTCACCCGTCCCCTAATCCTAACCCGTAGGCTCACACTAACCCGCGCCCTCACACGCACGCTCCCCCTAAAGCGTTGTCGGACCCTCACCTGGACCCTAAACCGTCCCCGTCCCCTAAACCTAACCCTAGCCCGAACCCTAACCCTAACCCTTCCCCGAACCCTGACCCTCACCCGTCCCCTAATCCTAACCCGTAGGCTCACACTAACCCGCACCCTCACACGCACGCTCCCCTTAAAGCGTTGTCGGACCCTCACCTGGACCCTAAACAGTCCCCGTCCCCTAACCCTAAACCTAGCCCGAACCCTAACCCTAACCTTTCAACGAAGCCTGACCCTCACCCGTCCCCTAATCCTAACCCGTACGCTCACACTAACACGCGCCCTCACACGCACGCTCCCCCTAAAGCGTTGTCGGATCCTCAGCTGGACCCTAAACCGTCCCCGTCCGCTAATCCTAACCCTAGCCCGAAACTTAACCCTAACACTTCCCCAAAGCCTGACCCTCACCCGTCCCCTAATCCTAACCCGTAGGCTAACACTAACCCGCGCCCTAACACTCAAGTTCCCCCTAAAGCGTTGTCAGACCGTCACCTGGATCCTAAACCGTCCCCGTCCCCTAACCCTCACCTTAGCCAGAACCTTAACCCTAACCGTTCCCCGAAGCCTGACCCTCACCCGTCCCCTAATCCTAACCCGTAGGCTCACAGTAACCTGCGCCCTCACACGCACGCTCCCCCTAAAGCGTTGTCGGACCCTCACCTGGACCCTAAACCGTCCCCGTCCCCTAACCCTAACCCTAGCCCGAACCCTAACCCTAACCCTTCCCCGAAGCCTGACCCTCACCCGTCCCCTAATCCTAACCCGTACGCTCACACTAACCCGTGCCCTCACATGCACGCTCCCCCTAAAGCGTTGTCGGACCCTCACCTGGACCCTAAACCGTCCCCGTCCCCTAACCCTAACCCTAGCCCGAACCCTAACCCTAACCCTTCCCCGAAGCCTGACCCTCACCCGTCCGCTAATCCTAACCCGTAGGCTCACACTAAGCCGCGCCCTCACACGCACGCTCCCCCTAAAGCGTTGTCGGACCCTCACCTGGACCCTAAACCGTCCCCGTCCCCTAACCCTAACCCTAGCCCGAACACTAACTCTAAGGCTTCCCTGAAGCCTGACCCTCACCCGTCCCCTAATCCTAACCTGTATGCTAACACTAACCCGCGCCCTCACACGCACGCTCCCCCTAAAGTGTTGTCGGACCCTCACCTGGACCCTAAACCGTCCCCGTCCCCTAACCCTAACCCTAGCCCGAACCCTAACCCTAACCCTTCCCCGAAGCCTGACCCTCACCCGTCCCCTAATCATAACCCGTAGGCTCACACTAACCCGCGCCCTCACACGCACGCTCCCCCTAAAGCGTTGTCGGACCCTCACCTGGACCCTAAACCGTCCCCGTCCCCTAACCCTAACCCTAGCCCGAACCCTAACCCTAACACTTCCCCGAAGCCTGACCCTCACCCGTCCCCTAATCCTAACCCGTACGCTAACACTAACCCGCGCCCTCACACGCACGCTCCCCCTAAAGCGTTGTCGGACCCTCACCTGGACCCTAAACCGTCCCCGTCCCCTAACCCTAACCCTAGCCCGAACCCTAACCCTAACCCTTCCCCGAAGCCTGACCCTCACCCGTCCGCTAATCCTAACCCGTAGGCTCACACTACGCCGCGCCCTCACACGCACGCTCCCCCTAAAGCGTTGTCGGACCCTCACATGAACCCTAAACCGTCCCCGTCCCCTATCCCTAACCCTAGCCCGAACCCTAACTCTAAGGCTTCCCTGAAGCCTGACCCTCACCCGTCCCCTAATCCTAACCTGTATGCTAACACTAACCCGCGCCCTCAGACGCACGCTCCCCCAAAAGTGTTGTCGGACCCTCACCTGGACACTAAACCGTCCCCGTCCCCTAACCCTAACCCTAGCCCGAACCCTAACCCTAACCCTTCCCCGAAGCCTGACCCTCACCCGTCCCCTAATCATAACCCGTAGGCTCACACTAACCCGCGCCCTCACACGCACGCTCCCGCTAAAGCGTTGTCGGACCCTCACCTGGACCCTAAACCGTCCCCGTCCCCTAACCCTAACCCTAGCCCGAACCCTAACCCTAACACTTCCCCGAAGCCTGACCCTCACCCGTCCCCTAATCCTAACCCGTACGCTAACACTAACCCGCGCCCTCACACGCACGCTCCCCCTAAAGCGTTGTCGGACCCTCACCTGGACCCTAAACCGTCCCCGTCCCCTAACCCTAACCCTAGCCCGAACCCTAACCCTAATCCTTCCCCGAAGCCTGACCCTCACCCGTCCGCTAATCCTAACCCGTAGGCTCACACTAAGCCGCGCCCTCACACGCACGCTCCCCCTAAAGCGTTGTCGGACCCTCACCTGGACCCTAAACCGTCCCCGTCCCCTCAACCTAACCCTAGCCCGAAGCCTAACTCTAAGGCTTCCCTGAAGCCTGACCCTCACCCGTCCCCTAATCCTAACCTGTATGCTAACACTAACCCGCGCCCTAACACGCACGCTCCCCCTAAAGTGTTGTCGGACCCTCACCTGGACCCTAAACCGTCCCCGTCCCCTAACCCTAACCCTAGCCCGAACCCTAACCCTAACCCTTCCCCGAAGCCTGACCCTCACCCGTCCCCTAATCATAACCCGTAGGCTCACACTAACCCGCGCCCTCACACGCACGCTCCCCCTAAAGCGTTGTCGGACCCTCACCTGGACCCTAAACCGTCCCCGTCCCCTAACCCTAACCCTAGCCCGAACCCTAACCCTAACACTTCCCCGAAGCCTGACCCTCACCCGTCCCCTAATCCTAACCCGTACGCTAACACTAACCCGCGCCCTCACACGCACGCTCCCCCTAAAGCGTTGTCGGACCCTCACCTGGACCCTAAACCGTCCCCGTCCCCTAACCCTAACCCTAGCCCGAACCCTAACCCTAACCCTTCCCCGAAGCCTGACCCTCACCCGTCCCCTAATCCTAACCCGTAGGCTAACACTAACCCGCGCCCTCACACGCACGCTCCCCCTAAAGCGTTGTTGGACCGTCACCTGGATCCTAAACCGTCCCCGTCCCCTAACCCTAACCCTAGCCCGAACCCTAACCCTAACCCTTCCCCGAAGCCTGACCCTCACCCGTCCCCTAATCCTAACCCGTAGGCTCACAATAAGCCGCGCCCTCACACGCACGCTCCCCCTAAAGCGTTGTCGGACCCTCACCTGGACCCTAAACCGTCCCCGTCCCCTAACCCTAACCCTAGCCCAAACCCTAACCCTAACCCTTCCCCGAAGCCTGACACTCACCCGTCCCCTAATCCTAACCTGTAGGCTCACACTAACCCGCGCCCTCACACGCACGCTCCCCCTAAAGCGTTGTCGGACCCTCACCTGGACCCTAAACCGTCCCCGTCCCCTAACCCTAACCCTAGCCCGAACCCTAACCCTAACCCTTCCCCGAACCCTGACCCTCACCCGTCCCCTAATCCTAACCCGTAGGCTCACACTAACCCGCGCCCTCACACGCACGCTCCCCTTAAAGCGTTGTCGGACCCTCACCTGGACCCTAAACAGTCCCCGTCCCCTAACCCTAACCCTAGCCCGAACCCTAACCCTAACCTTTCAACGAAGCCTGACCCTCACCCGTCCCCTAATCCTAACCCGTACGCTCACACTAACACGCGCCCTCACACGCACGCTCCCCCTAAAGCGTTGTCGGACCCTCACCTGGACCCTAAACAGTCCCCGTCCCCTAACCCTAAACCTAGCCCGAACCCTAACCCTAACCTTTCAACGAAGCCTGACCCTCACCCGTCCCCTAATCCTAACCCGTACGCTCACACTAACACGCGCCCTCACACGCACGCTCCCCCTAAAGCGTTGTCGGATCCTCAGCTGGACCCTAAACCGTCCCCGTCCGCTAATCCTAACCCTAGCCCGAAACTTAACCCTAACACTTCCCCAAAGCCTGACCCTAACCCGTCCCCTAATCCTAACCCGTAGGCTAACACTAACCCGCGCCCTCACACTCAAGTTCCCCCTAAAGCGTTGTCAGACCGTCACCTGGATCCTAAACCGTCCCCGTCCCCTAACCCTCACCTTAGCCAGAACCTTAACCCTAACCGTTCCCCGAAGCCTGACCCTCACCCGTCCCCTAATCCTAACCCGTAGGCTCACAGTAACCTGCGCCCTCACACGCACGCTCCCCCTAAAGCGTTGTCGGACCCTCACCTGGACCCTAAACCGTCCCCGTCCCCTAACCCTAACCCTAGCCCGAACCCTAACCCTAACCCTTCCCCGAAGCCTGACCCTCACCCGTCCCCTAATCCTAACCCGTACGCTCACACTAACCCGTGCCCTCACATGCACGCTCCCCCTAAAGCGTTGTCGGACCCTCACCTGGACCCTAAACCGTCCCCGTCCCCTAACCCTAACCCTAGCCCGAACCCTAACCCTAACCCTTCCCCGAAGCCTGACCCTCACCCGTCCGCTAATCCTAACCCGTAGGCTCACACTAAGCCGCGCCCTCACACGCACGCTCCCCCTAAAGCGTTGTCGGACCCTCACCTGGACCCTAAACCGTCCCCGTCCCCTAACCCTAACCCTAGCCCGAACACTAACTCTAAGGCTTCCCTGAAGCCTGACCCTCACCCGTCCCCTAATCCTAACCTGTATGCTAACACTAACCCGCGCCCTCACACGCACGCTCCCCCTAAAGTGTTGTCGGACCCTCACCTGGACCCTAAACCGTCCCCGTCCCCTAACCCTAACCCTAGCCCGAACCCTAACCCTAACCCTTCCCCGAAGCCTGACCCTCACCCGTCCCCTAATCATAACCCGTAGGCTCACACTAACCCGCGCCCTCACACGCACGCTCCCCCTAAAGCGTTGTCGGACCCTCACCTGGACCCTAAACCGTCCCCGTCCCCTAACCCTAACCCTAGCCCGAACCCTAACCCTAACACTTCCCCGAAGCCTGACCCTCACCCGTCCCCTAATCCTAACCCGTACGCTAACACTAACCCGCGCCCTCACACGCACGCTCCCCCTAAAGCGTTGTCGGACCCTCACCTGGACCCTAAACCGTCCCCGTCCCCTAACCCTAACCCTAGCCCGAACCCTAACCCTAACCCTTCCCCGAAGCCTGACCCTCACCCGTCCGCTAATCCTAACCCGTAGGCTCACACTACGCCGCGCCCTCACACGCACGCTCCCCCTAAAGCGTTGTCGGACTCTCACATGAACCCTAAACCGTCCCCGTCCCCTATCCCTAACCCTAGCCCGAACCCTAACTCTAAGGCTTCCCTGAAGCCTGACCCTCACCCGTCCCCTAATCCTAACCTGTATGCTAACACTAACCCGCGCCCTCAGACGCACGCTCCCCCAAAAGTGTTGTCGGACCCTCACCTGGACACTAAACCGTCCCCGTCCCCTAACCCTAACCCTAGCCCGAACCCTAACCCTAACCCTTCCCCGAAGCCTGACCCTCACCCGTCCCCTAATCATAACCCGTAGGCTCACACTAACCCGCGCCCTCACACGCACGCTCCCGCTAAAGCGTTGTCGGACCCTCACCTGGACCCTAAACCGTCCCCGTCCCCTAACCCTAACCCTAGCCCGAACCCTAACCCTAACACTTCCCCGAAGCCTGACCCTCACCCGTCCCCTAATCCTAACCCGTACGCTAACACTAACCCGCGCCCTCACACGCACGCTCCCCCTAAAGCGTTGTCGGACCCTCACCTGGACCCTAAACCGTCCCCGTCCCCTAACCCTAACCCTAGCCCGAACCCTAACCCTAATCCTTCCCCGAAGCCTGACCCTCACCCGTCCGCTAATCCTAACCCGTAGGCTCACACTAAGCCGCGCCCTCACACGCACGCTCCCCCTAAAGCGTTGTCGGACCCTCACCTGGACCCTAAACCGTCCCCGTCCCCTCAACCTAACCCTAGCCCGAAGCCTAACTCTAAGGCTTCCCTGAAGCCTGACCCTCACCCGTCCCCTAATCCTAACCTGTATGCTAACACTAACCCGCGCCCTAACACGCACGCTCCCCCTAAAGTGTTGTCGGACCCTCACCTGGACCCTAAACCGTCCCCGTCCCCTAACCCTAACCCTAGCCCGAACCCTAACCCTAACCCTTCCCCGAAGCCTGACCCTCACCCGTCCCCTAATCATAACCCGTAGGCTCACACTAACCCGCGCCCTCACACGCACGCTCCCCCTAAAGCGTTGTCGGACCCTCACCTGGACCCTAAACCGTCCCCGTCCCCTAACCCTAACCCTAGCCCGAACCCTAACCCTAACACTTCCCCGAAGCCTGACACTCACCCGTCCCCTAATCCTAACCCGTACGCTAACACTAACCCGCGCCCTCACACGCACGCTCCCCCTAAAGCGTTGTCGGACCCTCACCTGGACCCTAAACCGTCCCCGTCCCCTAACCCTAACCCTAGCCCGAACCCTAACCCTAACCCTTCCCCGAAGCCTGACCCTCACCCGTCCCCTAATCCTAACCCGTAGGCTAACACTAACCCGCGCCCTCACACGCACGCTCCCCCTAAAGCGTTGTTGGACCGTCACCTGGATCCTAAACCGTCCCCGTCCCCTAACCCTAACCCTAGCCCGAACCCTAACCCTAACCCTTCCCCGAAGCCTGACCCTCACCCGTCCCCTAATCCTAACCCGTAGGCTCACAATAAGCCGCGCCCTCACACGCACGCTCCCCCTAAAGCGTTGTCGGACCCTCACCTGGACCCTAAACCGTCCCCGTCCCCTAACCCTAACCCTAGCCCGAACCCTAACCCTAACCCTTCCCCGAAGCCTGACACTCACCCGTCCCCTAATCCTAACCTGTAGGCTCACACTAACCCGCGCCCTCACACGCACGCTCCCCCTAAAGCGTTGTCGGACCCTCACCTGGACCCTAAACCGTCCCCGTCCCCTAACCCTAACCCTAGCCCGAACCCTAACCCTAACCCTTCCCCGAACCCTGACCCTCACCCGTCCCCTAATCCTAACCCGTAGGCTCACACTAACCCGCGCCCTCACACGCACGCTCCCCTTAAAGCGTTGTCGGACCCTCACCTGGACCCTAAACAGTCCCCGTCCCCTAACCCTAACCCTAGCCCGAACCCTAACCCTAACCTTTCAACGAAGCCTGACCCTCACCCGTCCCCTAATCCTAACCCGTACGCTCACACTAACACGCGCCCTCACACGCACGCTCCCCCTAAAGCGTTGTCGGACCCTCACCTGGACCCTTAACCGTCCCCGTCCGCTAACTCTAACCCTAGCCCGAAACTTAACCCTAACACTTCCCCAAAGCCTGACCCTCACCCGTCCCCTAATCCTAACCCGTAGGCTAACACTAACCCGCGCCCTCACACCCACGTTCCCCCTAAAGCGTTGTCAGACCGTCACCTGGATCCTAAACCGTCCCCGTCCCCTAACCCTCACCCTAGCCAGAACCTTAACCCTAACCCTTCCCCGAAGCCTGACCCTCACCCGTCCCCTAATCCTAACCCGTAGGCTCACACTAACCTGCGCCCTCACACGCACGCTCCCCCTAAAGCGTTGTCGGACCCTCACCTGGACCCTAAACCGTCCCCGTCCCCTAACCCTAACCCTAGCCCGAACCCTAACCCTAACACTTCCACGAAGCCTGACCCTCACCCGTCCCCTAATCCTAACCCGTAGGCTCACACTAACCCGCGCCCTCACACGCACGCTCCCCCTAAAGCGTTGTCGGACCCTCACCTGGACCCTAAACCGTCCCCATCCCCTAACCCTAACCCTAGCCCGAACCCTAACCCTAACACTTCCCCGAAGCCTGACCTTCATCCGTCCGCTAATCCTAACCCGTACGCTAACACTAACCCGCGCCCTCACACACACGCTCCCCCTAAAGCGTAGTCGGACCCTCACCTGAACCCTAAACCGTCCCCGTCACCTAACCCTAACCCTAGCCCGAACCCTAACCCTAACCATTCCCCGAAGCCTGACCCTCACCCGTCCCCTAATCCTAACCCGTACGCTAACACTAACCCGCGCCCTCACACGCACGCTCCCCCTAAAGCGTTGTCGGACCCTCACCTGGACCCTAAACCGTCCCCATCCCCTAACCCTAACCCTAGCCCGAACCCTAACCCTAACCCTTCCCCGAAGCCTGACCCTCACCCGTCCCCTAATCCTAACCCGTACGCTAACCATAACCCGCGCCCTCACATGCACGCTCCCCCTAAAGCGTTGTCGGACCCTCACCTGGACCCTAAACCTTCCCCGTCCCCTAACCCTAACCCTAGCCCGAACCCTAACCCTAACCCTTCCCCGAAGCCTGACCCTCACCCGTCCCCTTATCCTAACCCGTAGGCTCACACTAACCCGCTCCCTCACATGCACGCTCCCCCTAAAGCGTTGTCGGAGCCTCACCTGGACCCTAAACCTTCCCCGTCCCCTAACCCTAACCCTAGCCCGAACCCTAACCCTAACACTTCCCCGAAGCCTGACCCTCACCCGTCCCCTAATCCTAAAACGTAGGCTCAAACTAACCCGCGCCCTCACACGCACGCTCCCCCTAAAGCGTTGTCGGACCCTCACCTGGACACTAAACCGTCCCCGTCCCCTAACCCTAACCCTAGCCCGAACCCTAACCCTAACCCATCAACGAAGCCTGACCCTCACCAGTCCCCTAATCCTAACCCGTAGGCTCACACTAACCCGCACCCTCACACGCACGCTCCCCCTAAAGCGTTGTCGGACCCTCACCTGGAACCTAAACCGTCCCCGTCCCCTAACCCTAACCCTAGCCCGAACCCTAACCCTAACCCTTCCCCGAAGCCTGACCCTCACCCGTCCCCTAATCCTAAGACGTACTTTAACACTAACCCGCGCCCTCACACGCATGCTCCCCCTAAAGCGTTGTCGAACCCTCACCTTGACCCTAAACCGTCCCCGTCCCCAAACCCTAACCCTAGCCCAAACCCTAACCCTAACCCTTCCCCGAAGCCTGACCCTCACCCGTCCCCTAATCCTAACCCGTACGGTAACACTAACCCGCGCCCTCACACGCACGCTCCCCCTAAAGTTTTGTCGGACCCTCACCTGGACCTTAAACCGTCCCCGTCCCCTAACCCTAACCCTAGCCCGAACCCTAACCCTAACCCTTCCCCGAAGCCTGACCCTCACCCGTCCCCTAATCCTAACCCGTACGCTCACACTAACCCGCGCCCTCACACGCACGCTCCCCCTAAAGCGTTGTCGGACCCTCACCTGGACCCTAAACCGTCCCCGTCCCCTAACCCTAACCCTAGCCCGAACCCTAACCCTAACCCTTCCCCGAAGCCTGACCCTCACCCTTCCCCTAATCCTAACCCATAGGCTAACACTAACCCACGCCCTCACATGCATGCTCCCCCGAAAGCGTTGTCGGACCCTCACCTGAACCCTAAACCGTCCCAGTCCCCTAACCCTAACCCTAACCCGAACCCTAACCCTAACCCTTCCCCGAAGCCTGACCCTCACCCGTCCCCTAATCCTAACCCGTACCCTAACACTAACCCACGACCTCACACGCACGCTCCCCCTAAAGCGTTGTCGGACCCTCACCTGGACCCTAAACCGTCCCCATCCCCTAACCCTAACCCTGGCCCGAACCCTAACCCTAACCCTTCCCCGAAGCCTGACCCTCACCCGTCCCCTAATCCTAACCCGTAGGCTCACACTAACCCGCGCCCTCACACGCACGCTCCCCCTAAAGCGTTGTCGGACCCTCACCTGGACCCTAAACCGTCCCCGTCCCCTAACCCTAACCCTAGCCCGAACCCTAACCCTAACCCTTCCCCGAAGCCTGACACTCACCCGTCCCCTAATCCTAACCCGTAGGCTCACACTAACCCGCGCCCTCACACGCACGCTCCCCCTAAAGCGTTGTCGGACCCTCACCTGGACCCTAAACCGTCCCCGTCCCCTAACCCTAACCCTAGCCCGAACCCTAACCCTAACCCTTCCCCGAACCCTGACCCTCACCCGTCCCCTAATCCTAACCCGTAGGCTCACACTAACCCGCGCCCTCACACGCACGCTCCCCTTAAAGCGTTGTCGGACCCTCACCTGGACCCTAAACAGTCCCCGTCCCCTAACCCTAACCCTAGCCCGAACCCTAACCCTAACCTTTCAACGAAGCCTGACCCTCACCCGTCCCCTAATCCTAACCCGTACGCTCACACTAACACGCGCCCTCACACGCACGCTCCCCCTAAAGCGTTGTCGGACCCTCACCTGGACCCTTAACGGTCCCCGTCCGCTAACTCTAACCCTAGCCCGAAACTTAACCCTAACACTTCCCCAAAGCCTGACCCTCACCCGTCCCCTAATCCTAACCCGTAGGCTAACACTAACCCGCGCCCTCACACCCACGTTCCCCCTAAAGCGTTGTCAGACCTTCACCTGGATCCTAAACCGTCCCCGTCCCCTAAACCTCACCCTAGCCAGAACCTTAACCCTAACCCTTCCCCGAAGCCTGACCCTCATCCGTCCCCTAATCCTAACCCGTAGGCTCACACTAACCTGCGCCCTCACACGCACGCTCCCCCTAAAGCGTTGTCGGACCCTCACCTGGACCCTAAACCGTCCCCGTCCCCTAACCCTAACCCTAGCCCGAACCCTAACCCTAACACTTCTACGAAGCCTGACCCTCACCCGTCCCCTAATCCTAACCCGTAGGCTCACACTAACCCGCGCCCTCACACGCACGCTCCCCCTAAAGCGTTGTCGGACCCTCACCTGGACCCTAAACCGTCCCCATCCCCTAACCCTAACCCTAGCCCGAACCCTAACCCTAACACTTCCCCGAAGCCTGACCTTCATCCGTCCGCTAATCCTAACCCGTACGCTAACACTAACCCGCGCCCTCACACACACGCTCCCCCTAAAGCGTAGTCGGACCCTCACCTGAACCCTAAACCGTCCCCGTCACCTAACCCTAACCCTAGCCCGAACCCTAACCCTAACCATTCCCCGAAGCCTGACCCTCACCCGTCCCCTAATCCTAACCCGTACGCTAACACTAACCCGCGCCCTCACACGCACGCTCCCCCTAAAGCGTTGTCGGACCCTCACCTGGACCCTAAACCGTCCCCATCCCCTAACCCTAACCCTAGCCCGAACCCTAACCCTAACCCTTCCCCGAAGCCTGACCCTCACCCGTCCCCTAATCCTAACCCGTACGCTAACCATAACCCGCGCCCTCACACGCACGCTCCCCCTAAAGCGTTGTCGGACCCTCACCTGGACCCTAAACCGTCCCCGTCCCCTAACCCTAACCCTAGCCCGAACCCTAACCCTAACCCTTCCCCGAAGCCTGACCCTCACCCGTCCCCTTATCCTAACCCGTAGGCTCACACTAACCCGCGCCCTCACATGCACGCTCCCCCTAAAGCGTTGTCGGAGCCTCACCTGGACCCTAAACCTTCCCCGTCCCCTAACCCTACCCCTAGCCCGAACCCTAACCCTAACACTTCCCCGAAGCCTGACCCTCACCCGTCCCCTAATCCTAAAACGTAGGCTCACACTAACCCGCGCCCTCACACGCACGCTCCCCCTAAAGCGTTGTCGGACCCTCACCTGGACACTAAACCGTCCCCGTCCCCTAACCCTAACCCTAGCCCGAACCCTAACCCTAACCCATCAACGAAGCCTGACCCTCACCAGTCCCCTAATCCTAACCCGTAGGCTCACACTAACCCGCACCCTCACACGCACGCTCCCCCTAAAGCGTTGTCGGACCCTCACCTGGAACCTAAACCGTCCCCGTCCCCTAACCCTAACCCTAGCCCGAACCCTAACCCTAACCCTTCCCCGAAGCCTGACCCTCACCCGTCCCATAATCCTAAGACGTACTTTAACACTAACCCGCGCCCTCACACGCATGCTCCCCCTAAAGCGTTGTCGAACCCTCACCTGGACCCTAAACCGTCCCCGTCCCCAAACCCTAACCCTAGCCCAAACCCTAACCCTAACCCTTCCCCGAAGCCTGACCCTCACCCGTCCCCTAATCCTAACCCGTACGGTAACACTAACCCGCGCCCTCACACGCACGCTCCCCCTAAAGTGTTGTCGGACCCTCACCTGGACCTTAAACCGTCCCCGTCCCCTAACCCTAACCCTAGCCCGAACCCTAACCCTAACCCTTCCCCGAAGCCTGACCCTCACCCGTCCCCTAATCCTAACCCGTACGCTCACACTAACCCGCGCCCTCACACGCACGCTCCCCCTAAAGCGTTGTCGGACCCTCACCTGGACCCTAAACCGTCCCCGTCCCCTAACCCTAACCCTAGCCCGAACCCTAACCCTAACCCTTCCCCGAAGCCTGACCCTCACCCTTCCCCTAATCCTAACCCATAAGCTAACACTAACCCACGCCCTCACATGCATGCTCCCCCTAAAGCGTTGTCGGACCCTCACCTGAACCCTAAACCGTCCCAGTCCCCTAACCCTAACCCTAACCCGAACCCTAACCCTAACCCTTCCCCGAAGCCTGACCCTCACCCGTCCCCTAATCCTAACCCGTACGCTAACACTAACCCACGACCTCACACGCACGCTCCCCCTAAAGCGTTGTTGGACCCTCACCTGGACCGTAAACCGTCCCCGTACCCTAACCCTAACCCTAGCCCGAACCCTAACCCTAACACTTCCCCGAAGCCTGACTCTCACCCGTCCCCTAATCCTAACCCATAGGCTCACACTAACCAGCGCCCTCATACGCACGCTCCCCCTAAAGCGTTGTCGGACCCTCACCTGGACCCTAAACCGTCCCCATCCCCTAACCCTAACCCTGGCCCGAACCCTAACCCTAACCCTTCCCCGAAGCCTGACCCTCACCCGTCCCCTAATCCTAACCCGTAGGCTCACACTAACCCGCGCCCTCACACGCACGCTCCCCCTAAAGCATTGTCGGACCCTCACCTGGACCCTAAACCGTCCCCGTCCCCTAACCCTAACCCTAGCCCGAACCCTAACCCTAACCCTTCCCCGAAGCCTGACCCTCACCCGTCCCCTAATCCTAACCCGTACGCTCACACTAACCCGCGCCCTCACACGCACGCTCCCCCTAAAGCGTTGTCGGACCCTCACCTGGACCCTAAACCGTCCCCGTCCCCTAACCCTAACCCTAGCCCGAACCCTAATCCTAACCCTTCCCCGAAGCCTGACCCTCACCCGTCCCATATTCCTAACCCGTAGGCTCACACTAAGCCGCGCGCTCACACGCACGCTCCCCCTAAAGCGTTGTCGGACCCTCACCTGGACCCTAAACCGTCCCCGTCCCCTAACCCTAACCCTAGCCCGAACCCTAACCCTAACACTTCCCCGAAGCCTGACCCTCACCCGTCCCCTAATCCTAACACGTACGCTAACACTAACCCGCGCCCTCACACGCACGCTCCCCCTAAAGCGTTGTCGGACCCTCACCTGGACCCTAAACCGTCCCTGTCCCCTAACCCTAACCCTAGCCCGAACCCTAACCCTAACCCTTCCCCGAAGCCTGACCCTCACCTGTCCCCTAATCCTAACCCGTAGGCTAACACTAACCCGCGCCCTCACACGCACGCTCCCCCTAAAGCGTTGTTGGACCGTCACCTGGATCCTAAACCGTCCCCGTCCCCTAACCCTATCCCTAGCCCGAACCCTAACCCTAACCCTTCCCCGAAGCCTGACCCTCACCCGTCCCCTAATCCTAAACCGTAGGCTCACAATAAGCCGCGCCCTCACATGCACGCTCCCCCTAAAGCGTTGTCGGACACTCACCTGGACCCTAAACCGTCCCCGTCCCCTAACCCTAACCCTAGCCCGAACCCTAACCCTAACCCTTCCCCGAAGCCTGACCCTCACCCGTCCCGTAATCCTAACCCGTAGGCTCACACTAAGCCGCGCCCTCACACGCACGCTCCCCCTAAAGCGTTGTCGGACCCTCACCTGGACCCTAAACGGTCCTCGTCCCCTAACCCTACCCCTAGCCCGAACCCTAACCCTAACCCTTCCCCGAACCCTGACCCTCACCCGTCCCCTAATCCTAACCCGTAGGCTCACACTAACCCGCGCCCTCACACGCACGCTCCCCCTAAAGCGTTGTCGGACCCTCACCTGGACCCTAAACCGTCCCCGTCCCCTAACCCTAACCCTAGCCCGAACCCTAACCCTAACACTTCAACGAAGCCTGACCCTCACCCGTCCCCTAATCCTAACCCGTACGCTCACACTAACACGCGCCCTCACACGCACGCTCCCCCTAAAGCGTTGTCGGACCCTCACCTGGACCCTAAACCGTCCCCGTCCCCTAACCCTAACCCTAGCCCGAAACCTAACCCTAACACTTCCCCAAAGCCTGACCCTCACCTGTCCCCTAATCCTAACCCGTAGGCTAACACTAACCCGCGCCCTCACACGCACGTTCCCCCTAAAGCGTTGTCAGACCGTCACCTGGATCCTAAACCGTCCCCGTCCCCTAACCCTAACCCTAGCCAGAACCTTAACCCTAACTCTTCCCCGAAGCCTGACCCTCACCCGTCCCCTAATCCTAACCTGTAGGCTCACACTAACCCGCGCCCTCACACGGACGCTCCCCCTAAAGCGTTGTCGGAACCTCACCTGGACCCTAAACCGTCCCCGTCCCCTAACCCTAACCCTAGCCCGAACCCTAACCCTAACCCTTCCCCGAAGCCTGACCCTCACCCGTCCCCTAATCCTAACCCGTACGCTCACACTAACCCGCGCCCTCACACGCACGCTCCCCCTAAATCGTTGTCGGACCCTCACCTGGACCCTAAACCGTCCCCGTCCCCTAACCCTAACCCTAGCCCGAACCCTAACCCTAACCCTTCCCCGAAGCCTGACCCTCACCCGTCCCCTAATCCTAACCCGTACGCTAACACTAACCCGCGCCCTCACACGCACGCTCCCCCTAAAGCGTTGTCGGACCCTCACCTGAACCCTAAACCGTCCCCGTCCCCTAACCCTAACCCTAGCCCGAACCCTAACCCTAACCCTTCCCCGAAGCCTGACCCTCACCCGTCCCCTAATCCTAACCCGTACGCTAACACTAACCCGCGCCCTCACACGCACGCTCCCCCTAAAGCGTTGTCGGACCCTCACCTGAACCCTAAACCGTCCCCGTCCCCTAACCCTAACCCTAGCCCGAACCCTAACCCTAACTCTTCCCCGAAGCCTGACCCTCACCCGTCCCCTAATCCTAACCCGTACGCTAACACTAACCCACGCCCTCACACGCACGCTACCCCTAAAGCGTTGTCGGACCCTCACCTGGACCCTAAACCGTCCCAGCCCCTAACCCTAACCCTAGCCCGAACCCTAACCCTAACCCTTCCCCGAAGCCTGACCCTCACCCGTCCCCTAATCCTAACCCGTACGCTAACACTAACCCACGCCCTCACACGCACGCTCCCCCTAAAGCGTTGTCGGACCCTCACCTGGACCCTAAACCGTCCCCGTCCCCTAACCCTAACCCTAGCCCGAATCCTAACCCTAACACTTCCCCGAAGCCTGACCCTCACCCATCCCCTAATCCTAACCCGTAGGCTCACACTAACCCGCACCCTCACACGCACGCTCCCCCTAAAGCGTTGTCGGACCCTCACCTGGACCCTAAACCGTCCTCGTGCCCTAACCCTAACCCTAGCCCGAACCCTAACCCTAACCCTTCCCCGAATCCTGACCCTCACCCGTCCCCTAATCCTAACCCGTACGCTCACACTAACCCGCGCACTCACACGCACGCTCCCCCTAAAGCGTTGTCGGACCCTCACCTGGACCCTAAACCGTCCCCGTCCCCTAACCCTAACCCTAGCCCGAACCCTAACTCTAACCCTTCAACGAAGCCTGACCCTCAACCGTCCCCTAATCCTAACCCGTACTCTCACACTAACACGCGCCCTCACACGCACGCTCCCCCTAAAGCGTTGTCGGACCCTCACCAGGACCCTAAACCGTCCCCGTCCCCTAACCCTAACCCTAGCCCGAACCCTAACCCTAACCCTTCCCCGAAGCCTGACCCTCACCCGTCCCCTAATCCTAACCCGTACGCTCACACTAACCCGTGCCCTCACATGCACGCTCCCCCTAAAGCGTTGTCGGACCCTCACCTGGACCCTAAACCGTCCCCGTCCCCTAACCCTAACCCTAGCCCGAACCCTAACCCTAACCCTTCCCCGAAGCCTGACCCTCACCCGTCCGCTAATCCTAACCCCTAGGCTCACACTAAGCCGCGCCCTCACACGCACGCTCCCCCTAAAGCGTTGTCGGACCCTCACCTGGACCCTAAACCGTCCCCGTCCCCTAACCCTAACCCTAGCCCGAACCCTAACTCTAAGGCTTCCCTGAAGCCTGACCCTCACCCGTCCCCTAATCCTAACCTGTATGCTAACACTAACCCGCGCCCTCACATGCACGCTCCCCCTAAAGTGTTGTCGGACCCTCACCTGGACCCTAAACCCTCCCCGTCCCCTAACCCTAACCCTAGCCCGAACCCTAACCCTAACCCTTCCCCGAAGCCTGACCCTCACCCGTCCCCTAATCATAACCCGTAGGCTCACACTAACCCGCGCCCTCACACGCACGCTCCCCCTAAAGCGTTGTCGGACCCTCACCTGGACCCTAAACCGTCCCCGTCCCCTAACCCTAACCCTAGCCCGAAACCTAACCCTAACACTTCCCCGAAGCCTGACCCTCACCCGTCCCCTAATCCTAACCCGTACGCTAACACTAACCCGCGCCCTCACACGCACGCTCCCCCTAAAGCGTTGTCGGACCCTCACCTGGACCCTAAACCGTCCCCGTCCCCTAACCCTAACCCTAGCCCGAACCCTAACCCTAACCCTTCCCCGAAGCCTGACCCTCACCCGTTCGCTAATCCTAACCCGTAGGCTCACACTAAGCCGCGCCCTCACACGCACGCTCCCCCTAAAGCGTTGTCGGACCCTCACCTGGACCCTAAACCGTCCCCGTCCCCTATCCCTAACCCTAGCCCGAACCCTAACTCTAAGGCTTCCCTGAAGCCTGACCCTCACCCGTACCCTAATCCTAACCTGTATGCTAACACTAACCCGCGCCCTCAGACGCACGCTCCCCCAAAAGTGTTGTCGGACCCTCACCTGGACCCTAAACCGTCCCCGTCCCCTAACCCTAACCCTAGCCCGAACCCTAACCCTAACCCTTCCCCGAAGCCTGACCCTCACCCGTCCCCTAATCATAACCCGTAGGCTCACACTAACCCGCGCCCTCACACGCACGCTCCCCCTAAAGCGTTGTCGGACCCTCACCTGGACCCTAAACCGTCCCCGTCCCCTAACCCTAACCCTAGCCCGAACCCTAACCCTAACACTTCCCCGAAGCCTGACCCTCACCCGTCCCCTAATCCTAACCCGTACGCTAACACTAACCCGCGCCCTCACACGCACGCTCCCCCTAAAGCGTTGTCGGACCCTCACCTGGACCCTAAACCGTCCCCGTCCCCTAACCCTAACCCTAGCCCGAACCCTAACCCTAACCCTTCCCCGAAGCCTGACCCTCACCCGTCCGCTAATCCTAACCCGTAGGCTCACACTAAGCCGCGCCCTCACACGCACGCTCCCCCTAAAGCGTTGTCGGACCCTCACCTGGACCCTAAACCGTCCCCGTCCCCTCACCCTAACCCTAGCCCGAAGCCTAACTCTAAGGCTTCCCTGAAGCCTGACCCTCACCCGTCCCCTAATCCTAACCCGTAGACTCACACTAACCCGCGCCCTCACACGCACGCTCCCCCTAAAGCGTTGTCGGACCCTCACCTGGACCCTAAACCGTCCCCATCCCCTAACCCTAACCCTGGCCCGAACCCTAACCCTAACCCTTCCCCGAAGCCTGACCCTCACCCGTCCCCTAATCCTAACCCGTAGACTCACACTAACCCGCGCCCTCACACGCACGCTCCCCCTAAAGCGTTGTCGGACCCTCACCTGGACCCTAAACCGTCCCCGTCCCCTAACCCTAACCCTAGCCCGAACCCTAACCCTAACCCTTCCCCGAAGCCTGACCCTCACCCGTCCCCTAATCCTAACCCGTACGCTCACACTAACACGCGCCCTCACACGCACGCTCCCCCTAAAGCGTTGTCGGACCCTCACCTGGATCCTAAACCGTCCCCGTCCCCTAACCCTAACCCTAGCCCGAACCCTAACCCTAACCCTTCCCCGAAGCCTGACCCTCACCCGTCCCCTAATCCTAACCCGTAGGCTCACACTAACCCGTGCCCTCACACGCACGCTCCCCCTAAAGCGTTGTCGGACCCTCACCTGGACCCTAAACCGTCCCCGTCCCCTAACCCTAACCCTAGCCCGACCCTAACCCTAACCCTTCCCCGAAGCCTGACCCTCACCCGTCCCCTAATCCTAACCCGTACGCTCACACTAACCCGCGCCCTCACACGCACGCTCCCCCTAAAGCGTTGTCGGACCCTCACCTGGACCCTAAACCGTCCCCGTCCCCTAACCCTAACCCTAGCCCGAACCCTAACCCTAACACTTCCCCGAAGCCTGACCCTCACCCGTCCCCTAATCCTAATCCGTAGGCTCACACTAACCCGCGCCCTCACACGCACGCTCCCCCTAAAGCGTTGTCGGACCCTCACCTGGACCCTAAACCGTCCCCGTCCCCTAACCCTAACCCTAGCCCGAACCCTAACCCTAACCCTTCCCCGAAGCCTGACCCTCACCCGTCCCCTAATCCTAACCCGTACGATCACACTAACCCGCGCCCTCACACGCACGCTCCCCCTAACGCGTTGTCGGACCCTCACCTGGACCCTAAACCGTCCCCGTCCCCTAACCCTAACCCTAGCCCGAACCCTAATCCTAACCCTTCCCCGAAGCCTGACCCTCACCCGTCCCCTATTCCTAACCCGTAGGCTCACACTAAGCCGCGCCCTCACACGCACGCTCCCCCTAAAGCGTTGTCGGACCCTCACCTGGACCCTAAACCGTCCCCGTCCCCTAACCCTAACCCTAGCCCGAACCCTAACCCTAACACTTCCCCGAAGCCTGACCCTCACCCGTCCCCTAATCCTAACACGTACGCTAACACTAACCCGCGCCCTCACACGCACGCTCCCCCTAAAGCGTTGTCGGACCCTCACCTGGACCCTAAACCGTCCCCGTCCCCTAACCCTAACCCTAGCCCGAACCCTAACCCTAACCCTTCCCCGAAGCCTGACCCTCACCTGTCCCCTAATCCTAACCCGTAGGCTAACACTAACCCGCGCCCTCACACGCACGCTCCCCCTAAAGCGTTGTTGGACCGTCACCTGGATCCTAAACCGTCCCCGTCCCCTAACCCTAACCCTAGCCCGAACCCTAACCCTAACCCTTCCCCGAAGCCTGACCCTCACCCGTCCCCTAATCCTAACCCGTAGGCTCACAATAAGCCGCGCCCTCACATGCACGCTCCCCCTAAAGCGTTGTCGGACACTCACCTGGACCCTAAACCGTCCCCGTCCCCTAACCCTAACCCTAGCCCGAACCCTAACCCTAACACTTCAACGAAGCCTGACCCTCACCCGTCCCCTAATCCTAACCCGTACGCTCACACTAACACGCGCCCTCACACGCACGCTCCCCCTAAAGCGTTGTCGGACCCTCACCTGGACCCTAAACCGTCCTCGTGCCCTAACCCTAACCCTAGCCCGAACCCTAACCCTAACCCTTCCCCGAACCCTGACCCTCACCCGTCCCCTAATCCTAACCCGTAGGCTCACACTAACCCGCGCCCTCACACGCACGCTCCCCCTAAAGCGTTGTCGGACCCTCACCTGGACCCTAAACCGTCCCCGTCCCCTAACCCTAACCCTAGCCCGAACCCTAACTCTAACCCTTCAACGAAGCCTGACCCTCACCCGTCCCCTAATCCTAACCCGTACTCTCACACTAACACGCGCCCTCACACGCACGCTCCCCCTAAAGCGTTGTCGGACCCTCACCTGGACCCTAAACCGTCCCCGTCCCCTAACCCTAACCCTAGCCCGAACCCTAACCCTAACCCTTCCCCGAAGCCTGACCCTCACCCTTCCCCTAATCCTAACCCATAGGCTAACACTAACCCACGCCCTCACATGCATGCTCCCCCTAAAGCGTTGTCGGACCCTCACCTGAACCCTAAACCGTCCCAGTCCCCTAACCCTAACCCTAACCCGAACCCTAACCCTAACCCTTCCCCGAAGCCTGACCCTCACCCGTCCCCTAATCCTAACCCGTACGCTAACACTAACCCACGACCTCACACGCACGCTCCCCTTAAAGCGTTGTCGGACCCTCACGTGGACCCTAAACAGTCCCCGTCCCCTAACCCTAACCCTAGCCCGAACCCTAACCCTAACACTTCCCCGAAGCCTGACCCTCACCCGTCCCCTAATCCTAACCCATAGGCTCACACTAACCAGCGCCCTCACACGCACGCTCCCCCTAAAGCGTTGTCGGACCCTCACCTGGACCCTAAACCGTCCCCATCCCCTAACCCTAACCCTGGCCCGAACCCTAACCCTAACCCTTCCCCGAAGCCTGACCCTCACCCGTCCCCTAATCCTAACCCGTAGACTCACACTAACCCGCGCCCTCACACGCACGCTCCCCCTAAAGCGTTGTCGGACCCTCACCTGGACCCTAAACCGTCCCCGTCCCCTAACCCTAACCCTAGCCCGAACCCTAACCCTAACCCTTCCCCGAAGCCTGACCCTCACCCGTCCCCTAATCCTAACCCGTACGCTCACACTAACACGCGCCCTCACACGCACGCTCCCCCTAAAGCGTTGTCGGACCCTCACCTGGATCCTAAACCGTCCCCGTCCCCTAACCCTAACCCTAGCCCGAACCCTAACCCTAACCCTTCCCCGAAGCCTGACCCTCACCCGTCCCCTAATCCTAACCCGTAGGCTCACACTAACCCGTGCCCTCACACGCACGCTCCCCCTAAAGCGTTGTCGGACCCTCACCTGGACCCTAAACCGTCCCCGTCCCCTAACCCTAACCCTAGCCCGACCCTAACCCTAACCCTTCCCCGAAGCCTGACCCTCACCCGTCCCCTAATCCTAACCCGTACGCTCACACTAACCCGCGCCCTCACACGCACGCTCCCCCTAAAGCGTTGTCGGACCCTCACCTGGACCCTAAACCGTCCCCGTCCCCTAACCCTAACCCTAGCCCGAACCCTAACCCTAACACTTCCCCGAAGCCTGACCCTCACCCGTCCCCTAATCCTAATCCGTAGGCTCACACTAACCCGCGCCCTCACACGCACGCTCCCCCTAAAGCGTTGTCGGACCCTCACCTGGACCCTAAACCGTCCCCGTCCTCTAACCCTAACCCTAGCCCGAACCCTAACCCTAACCCTTCCCCGAAGCCTGACCCTCACCCGTCCCCTAATCCTAACCCGTACGATCACACTAACCCGCGCCCTCACACGCACGCTCCCCCTAAAGCGTTGTCGGACCCTCACCTGGACCCTAAACCGTCCCCGTCCCCTAACCCTAACCCTAGCCCGAACCCTAATCCTAACCCTTCCCCGAAGCCTGACCCTCACCCGTCCCCTATTCCTAACCCGTAGGCTCACACTAAGCCGCGCCCTCACACGCACGCTCCCCCTAAAGCGTTGTCGGACCCTCACCTGGACCCTAAACCGTCCCCGTCCCCTAACCCTAACCCTAGCCCGAACCCTAACCCTAACACTTCCCCGAAGCCTGACCCTCACCCGTCCCCTAATCCTAACACGTACGCTAACACTAACCGGCGCCCTCACACGCACGCTCCCCCTAAAGCGTTGTCGGACCCTCACCTGGACCCTAAACCGTCCCCGTCCCCTAACCCTAACCCTAGCCCGAACCCTAACCCTAACCCTTCCCCGAAGCCTGACCCTCACCTGTCCCCTAATCCTAACCCGTAGGCTCACACTAACCCGCGCCCTCACACGCACGCTCCCCCTAAAGCGTTGTTGGACCGTCACCTGGATCCTAAACCGTCCCCGTCCCCTAACCCTAACCCTAGCCCGAACCCTAACCCTAACCCTTCCCCGAAGCCTGACCCTCACCCGTCCCCTAATCCTAACCCGTAGGCTCACAATAAGCCGCGCCCTCACATGCACGCTCCCCCTAAAGCGTTGTCGGACACTCACCTGGACCCTAAACCGTCCCCGTCCCCTAACCCTAACCCTAGCCCGAACCCTAACCCTAACACTTCAACGAAGCCTGACCCTCACCCGTCCCCTAATCCTAACCCGTACGCTCACACTAACACGCGCCCTCACACGCACGCTCCCCCTAAAGCGTTGTCGGACCCTCACCTGGACCCTAAACCGTCCCCGTCCCCTAACCCTAACCCTAGCCCGAAACCTAACCCTAACACTTCCCCAAAGCCTGACCCTCACCTGTCCCCTAATCCTAACCTGTAGGCTAACACTAACCCGCGCCCTCACACGCACGTTCCCCCTAAAGCGTTGTCAGACCGTCACCTGGATCCTAAACCGTCCCCGTCCCCTAAACCTAACCCTAGCCAGAACCTTAACCCTAACTCTTCCCCGAAGCCTGACCCTCACCCGTCCCCTAATCCTAACCTGTAGGCTCACACTAACCCGCGCCCTCACACGCACGCTCCCCCTAAAGCGTTGTCGGACCCTCACCTGGACCCTAAACCGTCCTCGTGCCCTAACCCTAACCCTAGCCCGAACCCTAACCCTAACCCTTCCCCGAACCCTGACCCTCACCCGTCCCCTAATCCTAACCCGTAGGCTCACAATAACCCGCGCCCTCACACGCACGCTCCCCCTAAAGCGTTGTCGGACCCTCACCTGGACCCTAAACCGTCCCCGTCCCCTAACCCTAACCCTAGCCCGAACCCTAACTCTAACCCTTCAACGAAGCCTGACCCTCACCCGTCCCCTAATCCTAACCCGTACTCTCACACTAACACGCGCCCTCACACGCACGCTCCCCCTAAAGCGTTGTCGGACCCTCACCTGGACCCTAAACCGTCCCCGTCCCCTAACCCTAACCCTAGCCCGAAACCTAACCCTAACACTTCCCCAAAGCCTGACCCTCACCCGTCCCCTAATCCTAACCCGTAGGCTAACACTAACCCGCGCCCTCACACGCACGTTCCCCCTAAAGCGTTGTCAGACCGTCACCTGGATCCTAAACCGTCCCCGTCCCCTAACCCTAACCCTAGCCAGAACCTTAACCCTAACCCTTCCCCGAAGCCTGACCCTCACCCGTCCCCTAATCCTAACCCGTACGCTCACACTAACCCGCGCCCTCACACGCACGCTCCCCCTAAAGCGTTGTCGGACCCTCACCTGGACCCTAAACCGTCCCCGTCCCCTAACCCTAACCCTAGCCCGAACCCTAACCCTAACCCTTCCCCGAAGCCTGACCCTCACACGTCCCCTAATCCTAACCCGTACGCTAACACTAACCCGCGCCCTCACATGCACGCTCCCCCTAAAGCGTTGTCGGACCCTCACCTGAACCCTAAACCGTCCCCGAACCCTAACCCTAACCCTAGCCCGAACCCTAACCCTAACCCTTCCCCGAAGCCTGACCCTCACCCGTCCCCTAATCCTAACCCGTACGCTAACACTAACCCGCGCTTCACACGCACGCTCCCCCTAAAGCGTTGTAGGACCCTCACCTGGACCCTAAACCGTCCCCGTACCCTAACCCTAACCCTAGCCCGAATCCTAACCCTAACACTTCCCCGAAGCCTGACCCTCACCCGTCCCCTAATCCTAACCCGTAGGCTCACACTAACCCGCACCCTCACACGCACGCTCCCCCTAAAGAGTTGTTGGACCCTCACCTGGACCCTAAACCGTCCCCGCACCCTAATCCTAACCCTAGCCCGAACCCTAACCCTAACTCTTCCCCGAAGCCTGACCCTCACCCGTCCCCTAATCCTAACCCGTAGGCTCACACTAACCCGCGCCCTCACACGCACGCTCCCCCTAAAGCGTTGTCGGACCCTCACCTGGACCCTAAACCGTCCCCGTCCCCTAACCCTAACCCTAGCCCGAACCCTAACTCTAACCCTTCAACGAAGCCTGACCCTCACACGTCCCCTAATCATAACCCGTACGCTCACACTAACACGCGCCCTCACACGCACGCTCCCCCTAAAGCGTTGTCGGACCCTCACCTGGACCCTAAACCGTCCCCGTCCCCTAACCCTAACCCTAGCCCGAAACCTAACCCTAACACTTCCCCAAAGCCTGACCCTCACCCGTCCCCTAATCCTAACCCGTAGGCTAACACTAACCCGCGCCCTCACACGCACGTTCCCCCTAAAGCGTTGTCAGACCGTCACCTGTATCCTAAACCGTCCCCGTCCCCTAACCCTAACCCTAGCCAGAACCTTAACCCTAACTCTTCCCCGAAGCCTGACCCTCACCCGTCCCCTAATCCTAACACGTAGGCTCACACTAACCCGCGCCCTCACACGCACGCTCCCCCTAAAGCGTTGTCGGACCCTCACCTGGACCCTAAACCGTCCCCGTCCCCTAACCCTAACCCTAGCCCGAACCCTAACCCTAACCCATCCCCGAAGCCTAACCCTCACCCGTCCCCTAATCCTAACCCGTACGCTAACACTAACCCGCGCCCTCACACGCACGCTCCCCCTAAAGCGTTGTCGGACCCTCACCTTAACCCTAAACCGTCCCCGTCCCCTAACCCTAACCCTAGCCCAACCCTAACTCTAAACCTTCCCCGAAGCCTGACCCTCACCCGTCCCCTAATCCTAACCCGTACGCTAACACTAACCTGTGCCCTCACACGCACGCTCCCCCTAAAGCGTTGTCGGACCCTCACCTGGACCATACACAGTCCCCGTCCCCTAACCCTAACCCTAGCCCGAACCCTAACCCTAACCCTACCCGAAGCCTGACCCCTACCCGTCCCCTAATCCTAACCCATACGCTAACACTAACCCGCGCCCTCACACGCACGCTCCCCCTAAAGCGTTGTCGGACCCTCACCTGGACCCTAAACCGTACCCGTCCCCTAACCCTAACCCTAGCCCGAACCCTAACCCTAACCCTTCCCCGAAGCCTGACACTCACCCGTCCCCTAATCCTAATCCGTAGGCTCACACTAACTCGCGCCCTCACACGCACGCTCCCCCTAAAGCGTTGTCGGACCCTCACCTGGACCCTAAACCGTCCCCGTCCCCTAACCCTAACCCTAGCCCGAACCCTAACCCTAACCCTTCCGCAAAGCCTGACCCTCACCCGTCCCCTAATCCTAACCCGTACGCTCACACTAACCCGCGCCCTCACACGCACGCTCCCCCTAAAGCGTTGTCGGACCCTCACCTGGACCCTAAACCGTCCCCGTCCCCTAACCCTAACCCTAGCCCGAACCCTAACTCTAAGCCTTCCCTGAAGCCTGAACCTCACCCGTCCCCTAATCCTAACCCGTATGCTAACACTAACCCGCGCCCTCACACGCACGCTCCCCCTAATGCGTTGTCGGACCCTCACCTGGACCCTAAACCGTCCCCGTCCCCTAACCCTAACCCTAGCCCGAACCCTAACCCTAACCCTTCCCCGAAGCCTGACCCCTACCCGTCCCCTAATCCTAACCCGTACGCTAACACTAACCCGCGCCCTCACACGCACGCTCCCCCTAAAGAGTTGTCGGACCCTCACCTGGACCCTAAACCGTACCCGTCCCCTAACCCTAACCCTAGCCCGAACCCTAACCCTAACCCTTCCCCGAAACCTGACCCTCACCCGTCCCCTAATCCTAATCCGTAGGCTCACACTAACCTGCGCCCTCACACGCACGCTCCCCCTAAAGCGTTGTCGGACCCTCACCTGGACCCTAAACCGTCCCCGGCCCCTAACCCTAACCCTAGCCCGAACCCTAACCCTAACCCTTCCGCAAAGCCTGACCCTCACCCGTCCCCTAATCCTAACCCGTACGCTCACACTAACCCGCGCCCTCACACGCACACTCCCCCTAAAGCGTTGTCGGACCCTCACCTGGACCCTAAACCGTCCCCGTCCCCTAACCCTAACCCTAGCCCGAACCCTAACCCTAACACTTCCCCGAAGCCTGACCCTCACCCGTCCCCTAATCCTAACCCGTAGGCTCACACTAAGCCGCGCCCTCACACGCACGCTCCCCCTAAAGCGTTGTCGGACCCTCACCTGGACCCTAAACCGTCCCCGTCCCCTAACCCTAACCCTAGCCCGAACCCTAACTCTAAGCCTTCCCTGAAGCCTGACCCTCACCCGTCCCCTAATCCTAACCCGTATGCTAACACTAACCCGCGCCCTCACACGCACGCTCCCCCTAATGCGTTGTCGGACCCTCACCTAGACCCTAAACCGTCCCCGTCCCCTAACCCTAACCCTAGCCCGAACCCTAACCCTAACCCTTCCCCGAAGCCTGACCCTCACCCGTCCCCTAATCATAACCTGTAGGCTCACACTAACCCGCGCCCTCACACGCACGCTCCCCCTAAAGCGTTGTCGGACCCTCACCTGGACCCTAAACCGTCACCGTCCCCTAACCCTAACCCTAGACCGAACCCTAACCCTAACCCTTCCCCGAAGCCTGACCCTCACCCGTACCCTAATCCTAACCCGTAGGCTAACACTAACCCGCGCCCTCACACGCACGCTCCCCCTAAAGCGTTGTTGGACCGTCACCTGGATCCTAAACCGTCCCCGTCCCCTAACCCTAACCCTAGCCCGAACCCTAACCCTAAACCTTCCCCGAAGCCTGACCCTCACCCGTCCCCTTATCCTAACCCGTAGGCTCACAATAAGCCGCGCAGTCACACGCACGCTCCCCATAAAGCGTTGTCGGACCCTCACCTGGACCCTAAACCGTCCCCGTCCCCTAACCCTAACCCTAGCCCGAACCCTAACCCTAACCCTTCCCCGAAGCCTGACCCTCACCCGTCCCCTAATCCTAACCCGTAGGCTCACACTAACCCTCGCCCTCACACGCACGCTCCCCCTAAAGCGTTGTCGGACCCTCACCTGGACCCTAAACCGTCCCCGTCCCCTAACCCTAACCCTAGCCCGAACCCTAACCCTAACCCTTCCCCGAATCCTGACCCTCACCCGTCCCCTAATCCTAACCCGTAGGCTCACAGTAACCCGCGCCCTCACACGCACGCTCCCCCTAAAGCGTTGTCGGACCCTCACCTGGACCCTAAACCGTCCCCGTCCCCTAACCCTAACCCTAGACCGAACCCTAACCCTAACCCCTCAACGAAGCCTGACCCTCACCCGTCCCATAATCCTAACCCGTACGCTCACACTAACACGCGCCCTCACACGCACGCTCCCCCTAAAGCGTTGTCGGACCCTCACCTGGACCCTAAACCGTCCCCGTCCCCTAACCCTAACCCTAGCCCGAACCCTAACCCTAACCCTTCCCCGAAGCCTGACCCCTACCCGTCCCCTAATCCTAACCCGTACGCTAACACTAACCCGCGCCCTCACACGCACGCTCCCCCTAAAGAGTTGTCGGACCCTCACCTGGACCCTAAACCGTACCCGTCCCCTAACCCTAACCCTAGCCCGAACCCTAACCCTAACCCTTCCCCGAAACCTGACCCTCACCCGTCCCCTAATCCTAATCCGTAGGCTCACACTAACCTGCGCCCTCACACGCACGCTCCCCCTAAAGCGTTGTCGGACCCTCACCTGGACCCTAAACCGTCCCCGGCCCCTAACCCTAACCCTAGCCCGAACCCTAACCCTAACCCTTCCGCAAAGCCTGACCCTCACCCGTCCCCTAATCCTAACCCGTACGCTCACACTAACCCGCGCCCTCACACGCACACTCCCCCTAAAGCGTTGTCGGACCCTCACCTGGACCCTAAACCGTCCCCGTCCCCTAACCCTAACCCTAGCCCGAACCCTAACCCTAACACTTCCCCGAAGCCTGACCCTCACCCGTCCCCTAATCCTAACCCGTAGGCTCACACTAAGCCGCGCCCTCACACGCACGCTCCCCCTAAAGCGTTGTCGGACCCTCACCTGGACCCTAAACCGTCCCCGTCCCCTAACCCTAACCCTAGCCCGAACCCTAACTCTAAGCCTTCCCTGAAGCCTGACCCTCACCCGTCCCCTAATCCTAACCCGTATGCTAACACTAACCCGCGCCCTCACACGCACGCTCCCCCTAATGCGTTGTCGGACCCTCACCTAGACCCTAAACCGTCCCCGTCCCCTAACCCTAACCCTAGCCCGAACCCTAACCCTAACCCTTCCCCGAAGCCTGACCCTCACCCGTCCCCTAATCATAACCTGTAGGCTCACACTAACCCGCGCCCTCACACGCACGCTCCCCCTAAAGCGTTGTCGGACCCTCACCTGGACCCTAAACCGTCACCGTCCCCTAACCCTAACCCTAGACCGAACCCTAACCCTAACCCTTCCCCGAAGCCTGACCCTCACCCGTACCCTAATCCTAACCCGTAGGCTAACACTAACCCGCGCCCTCACACGCACGCTCCCCCTAAAGCGTTGTTGGACCGTCACCTGGATCCTAAACCGTCCCCGTCCCCTAACCCTAACCCTAGCCCGAACCCTAACCCTAAACCTTCCCCGAAGCCTGACCCTCACCCGTCCCCTTATCCTAACCCGTAGGCTCACAATAAGCCGCGCAGTCATACGCACGCTCCCCATAAAGCGTTGTCGGACCCTCACCTGGACCCTAAACCGTCCCCGTCCCCTAACCCTAACCCTAGCCCGAACCCTAACCCTAACCCTTCCCCGAAGCCTGACCCTCACCCGTCCCCTAATCCTAACCCGTAGGCTCACACTAACCCTCGCCCTCACACGCACGCTCCCCCTAAAGCGTTGTCGGACCCTCACCTGGACCCTAAACCGTCCCCGTCCCCTAACCCTAACCCTAGCCCGAACCCTAACCCTAACCCTTCCCCGAATCCTGACCCTCACCCGTCCCCTAATCCTAACCCGTAGGCTCACAGTAACCCGCGCCCTCACACGCACGCTCCCCCTAAAGCGTTGTCGGACCCTCACCTGGACCCTAAACCGTCCCCGTCCCCTAACCCTAACCCTAGACCGAACCCTAACCCTAACCCCTCAACGAAGCCTGACCCTCACCCGTCCCATAATCCTAACCCGTACGCTCACACTAACACGCGCCCTCACACGCACGCTCCCCCTAAAGCGTTGTCGGACCCTCACCTGGACCCTAAACCGTCCCCGTCCCCTAACCCTAACCCTAGCCCGAAACCTAACCCTAACACTTCCCCAAAGCCTGACCCTCACCCGTCCCCTAATCCTAACCCGTGGCTAACACTAACCCGCGCCCTCACACGCACGTTCCCCCTAAAGCGTTGTCAGACCGTCACCTGGATCCTAAACCGTCCCCGTCCCCTAACCCTAACCCTAGCCAGAACCTTAACCCTAACCCTTCCCCGAAGCCTGACCCTCACCCGTCCCCTAATCCTAACCCGTAGGCTCACACTAACCCGTGCCCTCACACGCACGCTCCCCCTAAAGCGTTGTCGGACCCTCACCTGGACCCTAAACCGTCCCCGTCCCCTAACCCTAACCCTAGCCCGAACCTTAACCCTAACACTTCGCCGAAGCCTGACCCTCACCCGTCCCCTAATCCTAACCCGTAGGCTCACACTAACCCGCGCCCTCACACGCACGCTCCCCCTAAAGCGTTGTCGGACCCTCACCTGGACCCTAAACCGTCCCCATCCCCTAACCCTAACCCTAGCCCGAACCCTAACCCTAACCCTTCCCCGAAGCCTGACCCTCACCCGTCACTTAATCCTAACCCGTACGCTAACACTAACCCGCGCCCTCACACGCACGCTCCCCATAAAGCGTAGTCGGACCCTCACTTGTACCCTAAACCGTCCCCGTCCCCTAACCCTAACCCTAGCCCGAACCCTAACACTAACCATTCCCCGAAGCCTGACCCTCACCCGTCCCCTAATCCTAACCCGTACGCTAACACTAACCCGCGCCCTCACACGCACGCTCCCCCTAAAGCGTTGTCGGACCCTCACCTGGACCCTAAACCGTCCCCGTCCCCTAACCCTAACCGTAGCCCGAACCCTAACCCTAACCCTTCCCCGAAGCCTGACCCTCACCCGTCCCCTAATCCTAACCCGTAGGCTCACAATAAGCTGCGCAGTCACACGCACGCTCCCCATAAAGCGTTGTCGGACCCTCACCTGGACCCTAAACCGTCCCCGTCCCCTAACCCTAACCCTAGCCCGAACCCTAACCCTAACCCTTCCCCGAAGCCTGACCCTCACCCGTCCCCTAATCCTAACCCGTAGGCTCACACTAACCCTCGCCCTCACACGCAAGCTCCCCCTAAAGCGTTGTCGGACCCTCACCTGGACCCTAAACCGTCCCCGTCCCCTAACCCTAACCCTAGCCCGAACCCTAACCCTAACCCTTCCCCGAATCCTGACCCTCACCCGTCCCCTAATCCTAACCCGTAGGCTCACACTAACCCGCGCCCTCACACGCACGCTCCCCCTAAAGTGTTGTCGGACCCTCACCTGAACCCTAAACCGTCCCCGTCCCCTAACCCTAACCCTAGACCGAACCCTAACCCTAACCCTTCAACGAAGCCTGACCCTCACCCGTCCCCTAATCCTAACCCGTACGCTCACACTAACACGCGCCCTCACACGCACGCTCCCCCTAAAGCGTTGTCGGACCCTCACCTGGACCCTAAACCGTCACCGTCCCCTAACCCTAACCCTAGCCCGAAACCTAACCCTAACACTTCCCCAAAGCCTGACCCTCACCCGTCCCCTAATCCTAACCCGTAGGCTAACACTAACCCGCGCCCTCACACGCACGTTCCCCCTAAAGCGTTGTCAGACCGTCACCTGGATCCTAAACCGTCCCCGTCCCCTAACCCTAACCCTAGCCAGAACCTTAACCCTAACCCTTCCCCGAAGCCTGACCCTCACCCGTCCCCTAATCCTAACCCGTAGGCTCACACTAACCCGCGCCCTCACACGCACGCTCCCCCTAAAGCGTTGTCGGACCCTCACCTGGACCCTAAACCGTCCCCGTCCCCTAACCCTAACCCTAGCCCGAACCTTAACCCTAACACTTCGCCGAAGCCTGACCCTCACCCGTCCCCTAATCCTAACCCGTAGGCTCACACTAACCCGCGCCCTCACACGCACGCTCCCCCTAAAGCGTTGTCGGACCCTCACCTGGACCCTAAACCGTCCCCATCCCCTAACCCTAACCCTAGCCCGAACCCTAACCCTAACCCTTCCCCGAAGCCTGACCCTCACCCGTCACCTAATCCTAACCCGTACGCTAACACTAACCCGCGCCCTCACACGCACGCTCCCCCTAAAGCGTAGTCGGACCCTCACTTGGACCCTAAACCGTCCCCGTCCCCTAACCCTAACCCTAGCCCGAACCCTAACACTAACCATTCCCCGAAGCCTGACCCTCACCCGTCCCCTAATCCTAACCCGTACGCTAACAGTAACCCGCGCCCTCACACGCACGCTCCCCCTAAAGCGTTGTCGGACCCTCACCTGGACCCTAAACCGTCCCCGTCCCCTAACCCTAACCGTAGCCCGAACCCTAACCCTAACCCTTCCCCGAAGCCTGACCCTCACCCGTCCCCTAATCCTAACCCGCACGCTAACACTAACCCGCGCCCTCACACACACGCTCCCCGTAAAGCGTTGTCGGACCCTCACCTGGACCCTAAACCGTCCCCGTCCCCTAACCCTAACCCTAGCCCGAACCCTAACCCTAACACTTCCCCGAAGCCTGACCCTCACCCGTCCCCTAATCCTAATCCGTAGGCTCACACTAACCCACGCCCTCACACGCACGCTCCCCCTAAAGCGTTGTCGGACCCTCACCTGGACCCTAAACCGTCCCCGTCCCCTAACCCTAACCCTAGCCCGAACCCTAACCCTAACCCTTCCCCGAAGCCTGACCCTCACCCGTCCCCTAATCCTAACCCGTACGCTAACACTAACCCGCGCCCTCACACGCACGCTCCCCCTAAAGCGTTGTCGGACCCTCACCTGGACCCTAAACCGTCCCCGTCCCCTAACCCTAACCCTAGCCCAAACCCTAACCCTAACACTTCCCCGAAGCCTGACACTCACCCGTCCCCTAATCCTAACCCGTAGGCTCACACTAACCCGCGCCCTCACACGCACACTACCCCTAAAGCGTTGTAGGACCCTCACCTGGACCCTAAACCTTCCCCGTACCCTAACCCTAACCCTAGCCCGAACCCTAACCCTAACCCTTTCCCGAAGCCTGACCCTCACCCGTCCCCTAATCCTAACCTGTACACTAACACTAACCCACGCACTCACATGCACGCTCACCCTAAAGCATTTTCGGACCCTCACCTGGACCCTCAACCGTCCCTGTCCCCTAACCCTAACCCTAGCCCGAACCCTAACCCTAACCCTTCCCCGAAGCCTGACCCTCACCCGTCCCCTAATCCTAACTCGTACGCCAACACTAACCCGCACCCTCACACGCACGCTCCCCCTAAAGCGTTGTCGGACCCTCACCTGGACACTAAACCGTCCCCGTCCCCTAACCCTAACCCTAGCCCGAACCCTAACCCTAACCCTTCCCCGAAGCCTGACCCTCACCCGTCCCCTAATCCTAACCCGTAGGCTCACACTAAACCGCGCCCTCACACGCACGCTCCCCCTAAAGCGTTGTCGGACCCTCACCTGGACCCTAAACCGTCCCCGTCCCCTAACCCTAACCCTAGCCCGAACCCTAACCCTAACCCTTCCCCGAAGCCTGACCCTCACCCGTTCCCTAATCCTAACCCGTACGCTCACACTAAACCGCGCCCTCACACGCACGCTCCCCCTAAAGCGTTGTCGGACCCTCACCAGGACCCTAAACCGTCCCCGTCCCCTAACGCTACCCCTAGCCCGAACCCTAACCCTAACACTTCCCCGAAGCCTGACCCTCACCCGTCCCCTAATCCTAACCCGTAGGCTAACACTAACCCGCGCCCTCACACGCACGATCCCCCTAAAGCGTTGTCGGACCATCACCTGGACACTAAACCCTACCCGTCCCCTAACCCTAACCCTAGCCCGAACCCTAACCCTAACCCTTCCCCGAAGCCTGACCCTCACCCGTCCCCTAATCCTAACCCGTAGGCTCACACTAACCCGCGCCCTCACACGCACGCTCCCCCTAAAGCGTTGTCGGACCCTCACCTGGACCCTAAACCGTCCCCGTCCCCTATCCCTAACCCTAGCCAGAACCTTAAACCTAACACTTCCCCGAAGCCTGACCCTCACCCGTCCCCTAATCCTAACCCGTAGGCTCACACTAACCCGCGCCCTCACACGCACGCTCCCCCTAAAGCGTTGTCGGACCCTCACCTGGACCCTAAACCGTCCCCGTCCCCTATCCCTAACCCTAGCCAGAACCTTAAACCTAACACTTCCCCGAAGCCTGACCCTCACCCGTCCCCTAATCCTAACCCGTAGGCTCACACTAACCCGCCCCCTCACACGCACGCTCCCCCTAAAGCGTTGTCGGACCCTCACCTGGACCCTAAACCGTCCCCGTCCCCTAACCCTAACCCTAGCCCGAACCCTAACTCTAAGCCTTCCCTGAAGCCTGACCCTCACCCGTCCCCTAATCCTAACCTGTATGCTAACACTAACCCGCGCCCTCACACGCACGCTCCCCCTAAAGCGTTGTCGGACCCTCACCTGGACCCTAAACCGTCCCCGTCCCCTAACCCTAACCCTAGCCCGAACCCTAACCCTAACCCTTCCCCGAAGCCTGACCCTCACCCGTCCCCTAATCATAACCCGTAGGCTCACACTAACCCGCGCCCTCACACGCACGCTCCCCCTAAAGCGTTGTCGGACCCTCACCTGGACCCTAAACCGTCCCCATCCCCTAACCCTAACCCTAGCCCGAACCCTAACCCTAACACTTCCCCGAAGCCTGACCCTCACCCGTCCCCTAATCCTAACCCGTACGCTAACACTAACCCGCGCCCTCACACGCACGCTCCCCCTAAAGCGTTGTCGGACCCTCACCTGGACCCTAAACCGTCACCGTCCCCTAATCCTAACCCTAGCCCGAACCCTAACCCTAACCCTTCCCCGAAGCCTGACCCTCACCCGTCCCCTAATCCTAACCCGTAGGCTAACACTAACCCGCGCCCTCACACGCACGCTCCCCCTAAAGCGTTGTTGGACCGTCACCTGGATCCTAAACCGTCCCCGTCCCCTAACCCTAACCCTAGCCCGAACCCTAACCCTAACCCTTCCCCGAAGCCTGACCCTCACCCGTCCCCTAATCCTAACCCGTAGGCTCACAATAAGCCGCGCCCTCACACGCACGCTCCCCCTAAAGCGTTGTCGGACCCTCACCTGGACCCTAAACCGTCCCTGTCCCCTAACCCTAACCCTAGCCCGAACCCTAACCCTAACCCTTCCCCGAAGCCTGACACTCACCCGTCCCCTAATCCTAACCCGTAGGCTCACACTAACCCGCGCCCTCACATGCACGCTCCCCCTAAAGCGTTGTCGGACCCTCACCTGGACCCTAAACCGTCCCCGTCCGCTAACCCTAACCCTAGCCCGAACCCTAACCCTAACCCTTCCCCGAACCCTGACCCTCACCCGTCCCCTAATCCTAACCCGTAGGCTCACACTAACCCGCGCCCTCAAACGCACGCTCCCCTTAAAGCATTGTCGGACCCTCACCTGGACCCTAAACCGTCCCCGTCCCCTAACCCTAACCCTAGCCCGAACCCTAACCCTAACCTTTCAACAAAGCCTGACCCTCACCCGTCCCCTAATCCTAACCCGTACGCTCACACTAACACGCGCCCTCACACGCACGCTCCCCCTAAAGCGTTGTCGGACCCTCACCTGGACCCTAAACCGTCCCCGTCCCCTAACCCTAACCCTAGCCCGAACCCTAACCATAACACTTCCCCGAAGCCTGACCCTCACCCATCCCCTAATCCTAACCCGTACGCTAAAACTAACCCGCGCCCTCACACGCACGCTCCCCCTAAAGCGTTGTCGGACCCTCACCTGGACCCTAAACCGTCCCCGTCCCCTAACCCTAACCCTAGCCAGAACCCTAACCCTAAGCCTTCCCCGAAGCCTGACTCTCACCCGTCCCCTAATCCTAACCCGAACGCTAACACTAACCCGCGCCCTCACACGCACTCTCTCCCTAAAGCGTTGTCGTACCCTCACCTGGACCCTAAACCGTCCCCGTCCCCTAAACCTAACCCTAGCCCGAACCCTAACCCTAACACTTCCCCGAAGCCTGACCCTCACCCGTCCCCAAATCCTAACCCGTACGCTAACACTAACCCACGCCCTCACACGCACGCTCCCCCTAAAGCGTTGTCGGACCCTCACCTGGACCCTAAACCGTCCCCGGCCCCTAACCCTAACCCTAGCCCGAACCCTAACCCTAACCCTTCCCCGAAGCCTGACCCTCACCCGTCCCCTAATCCTAACCCGTACGCTAACACTAACCCGCGCCCTCACACGCACGCTCCCCCTAAAGCGTTGTCGGACCCTCACCTGGACCCTAAACCGTCCCCGTCCCCTAACCCTAACCCTAGCCCGAACCCTAACCCTAACCCTTCCCCGAAGCCTGACCCTCACCCGTCCCCTAATCCTAACCCATACGCTCACACTAACCCGCGCCCTCACACGCACGCTCCCCCTAAAGCGTTGTCGGACCCTCACCTGGACCCTAAACCGTCCCCGTCCCCTAACCCTAACCCTAGCCCGAACCCTAACCCTAACCCTTCCCCGAACCCTGACCCTCACCCGTGCCCTAATCCTAACCCGTAGGCTCACACTAACCCACGCCCTCACACGCACGCTCCTCCTAAAGCGTTGTCGGACCGTCACCTGGACCCTAAACCGTCCCCGTACCCTAACCCTAACCCTAGCCCGAACCCTAACCCTAAGCCTTCCCCGAAGCCTGACCCTCACCCGTGTCCTAATCCTAACCCGTAGGCTCACACTAACCCGCGCCCTCACACGCACGCTCCCCCTAAAGCGTTGTCGGACCCTCACCTGGACCCTAAACCGTCCCCGTCCCCTAAACCTAAACCTAGCCCGAACCCTAACCCTAACACTTCCCCGAAGCCTGACCCTCACCCGTCCCCTAATCCTAACCCGTACGCTAACACTAACCCACGCCCTCACACGCACGCTCCCCCTAAAGCGTTGTCGGACCCTCACCTGGACCCTAAACCGTCCCCGTCCCCTAACCCTAACCCTAGCCCGAACCGTAACCCTAACCCTTCCCCGAAGCCTGACCCTCACCCGTCCCCTAATCGTAACCCGTAGGCTCACACTAACCCGCGCCCTCACACGCACGCTCCCCCTAAAGCGTTGTCGGACCCTCACCTGGACCCTAAACCGTCCCCATCCCCTAACCCTAACCCTAGCCGGAACCCTAACCCTAACCCTTCCCCGAAGCCTGACCCTCACCCGTCCCCATATCCTAACCCGTACGCTAACACTAACCCGTGCCCTCACACGCACGCTCCCCCTAAAGCGTTGTCGGACCCTCACCTGGACCCTCAACCGTCCCCATCCCCTAACCCTAACCCTAGCCCGAACCCTAACCCTAACCCTTCCCCGAAGCCTGACCCTCACCCGTCCCCTAATCCTAACCCGTACGCTAACAATAATCCGCGCCCTCACACGCACGCTCCCCCTAAAGCGTTGTTGGACCCTCACCTGGACCCTAAACCGTCCCCGTCCCCTAACCCTAACCCTAGCCCGAACCCTAACCCTAACCCTTCTCCGAAGCCTGACACTCACCCGTCCCTAATCCTAACCCGTACGCTCACACTAACCCGCGCCCTCACACCCACGTTCCCCCTAAAGCGTTGTCAGACCGTCACCTGGATCCTAAACCGTCCCCATCCCCTAACCCTCACCCTAGCCAGAACCTTAACCCTAACCCTTCCCCGAAGCCTGACCCTCACCCGTCCCCTAATCCTAACCCGTAGGCTCACACTAACCCGCGCCCTCACACGCACGCTCCCCCTAAAGCGTTGTCGGACCCTCACCTGGACCCTAAACCGTCCCCGTCCCCTAACCCTAACCCTAGCCCGAACCCTAACCATAACACTTCCCCGAAGACTGACCCTCACCCATCCCCTAATCCTAACCCGTACGCTAACACTAAACCGCGCCCTCACACGCACGCTCCCCCTAAAGCGTTGTCGGACCCTCACCTGGACCCTAAACCGTCCCCGTCCCCTAACCCTAACCCTAGCCCGAACCCTAAACCTAACCCTTCCCCGAAGCCTGACCCTCACCCGTCCCCTAATCCTAACCCGAACGCTAACACTAACCCGCGCCCTCACACGCACGCTCCCCCTAAAGCGTTGTCGGACCCTCACCTGGACCCTAAACCGTCCCCGTCCCCTAACCCTAACCCTAGCCAGAACCCTAACCCTAAGCCTTCCCCGAAGCCTGACCCTCACCCGTCCCCTAATCCTAACCCGAACGCTAACACTAACCCGCGCCCTCACACGCACTCTCTCCCTAAAGCGTTGTCGTACCCTCACCTGGACCCTAAACCGTCCCCGTCCCCTAAACCTAACCCTAGCCCGAACCCTAACCCTAACACTTCCCCGAAACCTGACCCTCACCCGTCCCCTAATCCTAACCCGTAGGCTCACACTAACCCGCGCCCTCACACGCACGCTCCCCCTAAAGCGTTGTCGGACCCTCACCTGGACCCTAAACCGTCCCCGTCCCCTAACCCTAACCCTAGCCCGAACCCTAACCCTAACCCTTCCCCGAAGCCTGACACTCACCCGTCCCCTAATCCTAACCCGTAGGCTCACACTAACCCTCGCCCTCACACGCACGCTCCCCCTAAAGCGTTGTCGAACCCTCACCTGGACCCTAAACCGTCCCCGTCCCCTAACCCTAACCCTAGCCCGAACCCTAACCCTAACACTTCCCCGAAGCCTGACCCTCACCCGTCCCCAAATCCTAACCCGTACGCTAACACTAACCCACGCCCTCACACGCACGCTCCCCCTAAAGCGTTGTCGGACCCTCACCTGGACCCTAAACCGTCCCCGGCCCCTAACCCTAACCCTAGCCCGAACCCTAACCCTAACCCTTCCCCGAAGCCTGACACTCAACCGTCCCCTAATCCTAACCCGTACGCTAACACTAAACCGCGCACTCACACGCACGCTCCCCGTAAAGCGTTGTCGGACCCTCACCTGGACCCTAAACCGTCCCCGTCCCCTAACCCTAACCCTAGCCCGAACCCTAACCCTAACACTTCCCCGAAGCCTGACCCTCACCCGTCCCCTAATCCTAACCCGTACGCTAACACTAACCCACGCCCTCACAAGCACGCTCCCCCTAAAGCGTTGTCGGACCCTCACCTGGACCCTAAACCGTCCCCGTCCCCTAACCCTAACCCTAGCCCGAACACTAACCCTAACCCTTCCCCGAAGCCTGACCCTCACCCGTCCCCTAATCCTAACCCGTGCGCTCACACTAACCCGCGCCCTCACACGCACGCTCCCCCTAAAGCGTTGTCGGACCCTCACCTGGACCCTAAACTGTCCCCGTCCCCTAACCCTAACCCTAGCCCGAACCCTAACCCTAACCCTTCCCCGAAGCCTGACCCTCACCCGTCCCCTCATCCTAAACCGTACGCTAACACTAACCCGCGCCCTCACACGCACGCTCCCCCTAAAGCGTTGTAGGACCCTCACCTGGACCCTAAACCGTCCCCGTCCCCTAACCCTAACCCTAGCCCGAACCCTAACCCTAACCCTTCCCCAAAGCCTGACCCTCACCCGTCCCCTAATCCTAACCCGTACGCTAACACTAACCCGCGCCCTCACACGCACGCTCCCCCTAAAGCGTTGTCGGACCCTCACCTGGACCCTAAACCGTCCCCGTCCCCTAACCCTAACCCTAGCCCGAACCCTAACCCTAACCCTTCCCCGAAGCCTGACCCTCACCCGTCCCCTAATCCTAACCCATACGCTCACACTAACCCGCGCCCTCACACGCACGCTCCCCCTAAAGCGTTGTCGGACCCTCACCTGGACCCTAAACCGTCCCCGTCCCCTAACCCTAACCCTAGCCCGAACCCTAACCCTAACCCTTCCCCGAAGCCTGACCCTCACCCGTGCCCTAATCCTAACCCGTAGGCTCACACTAACCCGCGCCCTCACACGCACGCTCCTCCTAAAGCGTTGTCGGACCGTCACCTGGACCCTAAACCGTCCCCGTACCCTAACCCTAACCCTAGCCCGAACCCTAACCCTAAGCCTTCCCCGAAGCCTGACCCTCACCCGTCCCCTAATCCTAACCCGTAGGCTCACACTAACCCGCGCCCTCACACGCACGCTCCCCCAAAGCGTTGTCGGACCCTCACCTGGACCCTAAACCGTCCCCGTCCCCTAAACCTAAACCTAGCCCGAACCCTAACCCTAACCCTTCCCCGAAGCCTGACCCTCACCCGCCCCTAATCCTAACCCGTAGGCTAACACTAACCCGCGCCCTCACACGCACGCTCCCCCTAAAGCGTTGTTGGACCGTCACCTGGATCCTAAACTGTCCCCGTCCCCTAACCCTAACCCTAGCCCGAACCCTAACCCTAACACTTCCCCGAAGCCTGACCCTCACCCGTCCCCTAATCCTAACCCGTACGCTAACACTAACCCGCGCCCTCACACGCACGCTCCCCCTAAAGCGTTGTCGGACCCTCACCTGGACCCTAAACCGTCCCCGTCCCCTAACCCTAACCCTAGCCCGAACCCTAACCCTAACCCTTCCCCGAAGCCTGACCCTCACCCGTCCCCTAATCCTAACCCGTAGGCTAACACTAACCCGCGCCCTCACACGCACGCTCCCCCTAAAGCGTTGTTGGACCGTCACCTGGATCCTAAACCGTCCCCGTCCCCTAACCCTAACCCTAGCCCGAACCCTAACCCTAACACTTCCCCGAAGCCTGACCCTCACCCGTCCCCTAATCCTAACCCGTAGGCTCACAATAAGCCGCGCCCTCACACGCACGCTCCCCCTAAAGCGTTGTCGGACCCTCACCTGGACCCTAAACCGTCCCTGTCCCCTAACCCTAACCCTAGCCCGAACCCTAACCCTAACCCTTCCCCGAAGCCTGACACTCACCCGTCCCCTAATCCTAACCCGTAGGCTCACACTAACCCGCGCCCTCACATGCACGCTCCCCCTAAAGCGTTGTCGGACCCTCACCTGGACCCTAAACCGTCCCCGTCCCCTAACCCTAACCCTAGCCCGAACCCTAACCCTAACCCTTCCCCGAAGCCTGACCCTCACCCGTCCCCTAATCCTAACCCGTAGGCTCACACTAACCCGCGCCCTCAAACGCACGCTCCCCTTAAAGCATTGTCGGACCCTCACCTGGACCCTAAACCGTCCCCGTCCCCTAACCCTAACCCTAGCCCGAACCCTAACCCTAACCTTTCAACAAAGCCTGACCCTCACCCGTCCCCTAATCCTAACCCGTACGCTCACACTAACACGCGCCCTCACACGCACGCTCCCCCTAAAGCGTTGTCGGACCCTCACCTGGACCCTAAACCGTCCCCGTCCCCTAACCCTAACCCTAGCCCGAACCCTAACCATAACACTTCCCCGAAGCCTGACCCTCACCCATCCCCTAATCCTAACCCGTACGCTAACACTAACCCGCGCCCTCACACGCACGCTCCCCCTAAAGCGTTGTCGGACCCTCACCTGGACCCTAAACCGTCCCCGTCCCCTAACCCTAACCCTAGCCAGAACCCTAACCCTAAGCCTTCCCCGAAGCCTGACCCTCACCCGTCCCCTAATCCTAACCCGAACGCTAACACTAACCCGCGCCCTCACACGCACTCTCCCTAAAGCGTTGTCGTACCCTCACCTGGACCCTAAACCGTCCCCGTCCCCTAAACCTAACCCTAGCCCGAACCCTAACCCTAACACTTCCCCGAAGCCTGACCCTCACCCGTCCCCAAATCCTAACCCGTACGCTAACACTAACCCACGCCCTCACACGCACGCTCCCCCTAAAGCGTTGTCGGACCCTCACCTGGACCCTAAACCATCCCCGGCCCCTAACCCTAACCCTAGCCCGAACCCTAACCCTAACCCTTCCCCGAAGCCTGACACTCACCCGTCCCCTAATCCTAACCCGTACGCTAACACTAACCCACGCACTCACACGCACGCTCCCCGTAAGCGTTGTTGGACCCTCACCTGGACCCTAAACCGTCCCCGTCCCCTAACCCTAACCCTAGCCCGAACCCTAACCCTAACACTTCCCCGAAGCCTGACCCTCACCCGTCCCCTAATCCTAACCCGTACGCTAACACTAACCCACGCCCTCACAAGCACGCTCCCCCTATAGCGTTGTCGGACCCTCACCTGGACCCTAAACCGTCCCCGTGCCCTAACCCTAACCCTAGCCCGAACACTACCCCTAACCCTTCCCCGAAGCCTGACCCTCACCCGTCCCCTAATCCTAACCCGTGCACTCACACTAACCCGCGCCCTCACACGCACGCTCCCCCTAAAGCGTTGTCGGACCCTCACCTGGACCCTAAACTGTCCCCGTCCCCTAACCCTAACCCTAGCCCGAACCCTAACCCTAACCCTTCCCCGAAGCCTGACCCTCACCCGTCCCCTAATCCTAACCCGTACGCTAACACTAACCCGCGCCCTCACACGCACGCTCCCCCTAAAGCGTTGTCGGACCCTCACCTGGACCCTAAACCGTCCCCGTCCCCTAACCCTAACCCTAGCCCGAACCCTAACCCTAACCCTTCCCCGAAGCCTGACCCTCACCCGTCCCCTAATCCTAACCCGTACGCTAACACTAACCCGCGCCCTCACACGCACGCTCCCCCTAAAGCGTTGTCGGACCCTCACCTGGACCCTAAACCGTCCCCGTCCCCTAACCCTAACCCTAGCCCGAACCCTAACCCTAACCCTTCCCCGAAGCCTGACCCTCACCCGTGCCCTAATCCTAACCCGTAGGCTCACACTAACCCACGCCCTCACACGCACGCTCCTCCTAAAGCGTTGTCGGACCGTCACCTGGACCCTAAACCGTCCCCGTACCCTAACCCTAACCCTAGCCCGAACCCTAACCCTAAGCCTTCCCCGAAGCCTGACCCTCACCCGTGTCCTAATCCTAACCCGTAGGCTCACACTAACCCGCGCCCTCACACGCACGCTCCCCCTAAAGCGTTGTCGGACCCTCACCTGGACCCTAAACCGTCCCCGTACCCTAAACCTAAACCTAGCCCGAACCCTAACCCTAACACTTCCCCGAAGCCTGACCCTCACCCGTCCCCTAATCCTAACCCGTACGCTAACACTAACCCACGCCCTCACACGCACGCTCCCCCTAAAGCGTTGTCGGACCCTCACCTGGACCCTAAACCGTCCCCGTCCCCTAACCCTAACCCTAGCCCGAACCCTAACCCTAACCCTTCCCCGAAGCCTGACCCTCACCCGTCCCCTAATCGTAACCCGTAGGCTCACACTAACCCGCGCCCTCACACGCACGCTCCCCCTAAAGCGTTGTCGGACCCTCACCTGGACCCTAAACCGTCCCCATCCCCTAACCCTAACCCTAGCCGGAACCCTAACCCTAACCCTTCCCCGAAGCCTGACCCTCACCCGTCCCCATATCCTAACCCGTACGCTAACACTAACCCGTGCCCTCACACGCACGCTCCCCCTAAAGCGTTGTCGGACCCTCACCTGGACCCTCAACCGTCCCCATCCCCTAACCCTAACCCTAGCCCGAACCCTAACCCTAACCCTTCCCCGAAGCCTGACCCTCACCCGTCCCCTAATCCTAACCCGTACGCTAACAATAATCCGCGCCCTCACACGCACGCTCCCCCTAAAGCGTTGTCGCACCCTCACCTGGACCCTAAACCGTCCCCGGCCCCTAACCCTAACCCTAGCCCGAACCCTAACCCTAACCCTTCCCCGAAGCCTGACACTCAACCGTCCCCTAATCCTAACCCGTAAGCTAACACTAAACCGCGCACTCACACGCACGCTCCCCGTAAAGCGTTGTCGGACCCTCACCTGGACCCTAAACCGTCCCCGTCCCCTAACCCTAACCCTAGCCCGAACCCTAACCCTAACACTTCCCCGAAGCCTGACCCTCACCCGTCCCCTAATCCTAACCCGTACGCTAACACTAACCCACGCCCTCACAAGCACGCTCCCCCTAAAGCGTTGTCGGACCCTCACCTGGACCCTAAACCGTCCCCGTCCCCTAACCCTAACCCTAGCCCGAACACTAACCCTAACCCTTCCCCGAAGCCTGACCCTCACCCGTCCCCTAATCCTAACCCGTGCGCTCACACTAACCCGCGCCCTCACACGCACGCTCCCCCTAAAGCGTTGTCGGACCCTCACCTGGACCCTAAACTGTCCCCGTCCCCTAACCCTAACCCTAGCCCGAACCCTAACCCTAACCCTTCCCCGAAGCCTGACCCTCACCCGTCCCCTCATCCTAACCCGTACGCTAACACTAACCCGCGCCCTCACACGCACGCTCCCCCTAAAGCGTTGTCGGACCCTCACCTGGACCCTAAACCGTCCCCGTCCCCTAACCCTAACCCTAGCCCGAACCCTAACCCTAACCCTTCCCCGAAGCCTGACCCTCACCCGTCCCCTAATCCTAACCCGTACGCTAACACTAACCCGCGCCCTCACACGCACGCTCCCCCTAAAGCGTTGTCGGACCCTCACCTGGACCCTAAACCGTCCCCGTCCCCTAACCCTAACCCTAGCCCGAACCCTAACCCTAACCCTTCCCCGAAGCCTGACCCTCACCCGTCCCCTAATCCTAACCCATACGCTCACACTAACCCGCGCCCTCACACGCACGCTCCCCCTAAAGCGTTGTCGGACCCTCACCTGGACCCTAAACCGTCCCCGTCCCCTAACCCTAACCCTAGCCCGAACCCTAACCCTAACCCTTCCCCGAAGCCTGACCCTCACCCGTGCCCTAATCCTAACCCGTAGGCTCACACTAACCCGCGCCCTCACACGCACGCTCCTCCTAAAGCGTTGTCGGACCGTCACCTGGACCCTAAACCGTCCCCGTACCCTAACCCTAACCCTAGCCCGAACCCTAACCCTAAGCCTTCCCCGAAGCCTGACCCTCACCCGTCCCCTAATCCTAACCCGTAGGCTCACACTAACCCGCGCCCTCACACGCACGCTCCCCCAAAGCGTTGTCGGACCCTCACCTGGACCCTAAACCGTCCCCGTCCCCTAAACCTAAACCAAGCCCGAACCCTAACCCTAACCCTTCCCCGAAGCCTGACCCTCACCCGTCCCCTAATCCTAACCCGTACGCTAACACTAACCCACGCCCTCACACGCACGCTCCCCCTAAAGCGTTGTCGGACCCTCACCTGGACCCTAAACCGTCCCCGTCCCCTAACCCTAACCCTAGCCCGAACCCTAACCCTAACCCTTCCCCGAAGCCTGACCCTCACCCGTCCCCTAATCGTAACCCGTAGGCTCACACTAACCCGCGCCCTCACACGCACGCTCCCCCTAAAGCGTTGTCGGACCCTCACCTGGACCCTAAACCGTCCCCATCCCCTAACCCTAACCCTAGCCGGAACCCTAACCCTAACCCTTCCCCGAAGCCTGACCCTCACCCGTCCACATATCCTAACCCGTACGCTAACACTAACCCGCGCCCTCACACGCACGCTCCCCCTAAAGCGTTGTCGGACCCTCACCTGGACCCTAAACCGTCCCCATCCCCTAACCCTAACCCTAGCCCGAACCCTAACCCTAACCCTTCCCCGAAGCCTGACCCTCACCCGTCCCCTAATCCTAACCCGTACGCTAACAATAATCCGCGCCCTCACACGCACGCTCCCCCTAAAGCGTTGTTGGACCCTCACCTGGACCCTAAACCGTCCCCGTCCCCTAACCCTAACCCTAGCCCGAACCCTAACCCTAACCCTTCTCCGAAGCCTGACACTCACCCGTCCCTAATCCTAACCCGTACGCTAACACTAACCCGCGCACTCACACGCACGCTCCCCCTAAAGCGTTGTCGGACCCTCACCTGGACCCTAAACCGTCCCCGTCCCCTAATCCTAACCCTAGACCGAACCCTAACCCTAACCCTTCCCCGAAGCCTGACCCTCACCCGTCCCCTAATGCTAACCGGTACGCTAACACTAACCCGCGCCCTCACACGCACGCTCCCCCTAAAGCGTTGTCGGACCCTCACCTGGACCCTAAACCGTCCCCGTCCCCTAAACCTAACCCTAGCCTGAACCTTAAACCTAACCCTTCCCCGAAGCCTGACCCTCACCCGTCCCCTAATCCTAACCCATACGCTCACACTAACACGCGCCCTCACACGCACGCTCCCCCTAAAGCGTTGTCGGACCCTCACCTGGACCCTAAACCGTCCCCGTCCCCTAACCCTAACCCTAGCCCGAACCCTAACCCTAACCGTTCCCCGAAGCCTGACCCTCACCCGTCCCCTAATCCTAACCGTAGGCTCACACTAACCCGCGCCCTCACACGCACGCTCCTCCTAAAGCGTTGTCGGACCCTCACCTGGACCCTAAACCGTCCCCGTCCCCTAACCCTAACCCTAGACCGAACCCTAACCCTAAGCCTTCCCCGAAGCCTGACCCTCACCCGTCCCCTAATCCTAACCTGTAGGCTCACACTAACCCTCGCCCTCACACGCACGCTCCCCCTAAAGCGTTGTCGGACCCTCACCTGGACCCTAAACCGTCCCCGTCCCCTAACCCTAACCCTAGCCCGAACCCTAACCCTAACCCTTCCCCGAAGCCTGACCCTCACCCGTCCCCTAATCCTAACCCGTACGCTAACACTAACCCACGCCCTCACACGCACGCTCCCCCTAAAGCGTTGTCGGACCCTCACCTGGACCCTAAACCGTCCCCGTCCCCTAACCCTAACCCTAGCCCGAACCATAACCCTAACCCTTCCCCGAAGGCTGACCCTCACCCGTCCCCTAATCCTAACCCGTAGGCTCACATTAACTCGCGCCCTCACACACACGCTCCCCCTAAAGCGTTGTCGGACCCTCACCTGGACCCTAAACCGTCCCCGTCCCCTAACCCTAACCCTAGTCCGAACCCTAATCCTAACACTTCCCCGAAGCCTGACCCTCACCCGTCCCCTAATCCTAACCCGTACGCTAACACTACACCGCGCCCTCACACGCACGCTCCCCCTAAAGCGTTGTCGGACCCTCACCTGGACCCTAAACCGTCCCCGTCCCCTAACCCTAACCCTAGCCCGAACCCTAACCCTAACCCTTCCCCGAAGCCTGACCCTCACCCGTCCCCTAATCCTAACCCGTATGCTCACACTAACCCGCGCCCTCACACGCACGCTCCCCCTAAAGCGTTGTCGGACCCTCACCTGGACCCTAAACTGTCCCCGTCCCCTAACCCTAACCCTATCCCGAACCCTAACCCTAACCCTTCCCCGAAGCCTGACCCTCACCCGTCCCCTAATCCTAACACGTAGGCTCACACTAACCCACGCCCTCACACGCACGCTCCCGCTAAAGCGTTGTCGGACCCTCACCTGGACCCTAAACCGTCCCCGTCCCCTAACCCTAACCCTAGCCCGAACCCTAACCCTAACACTTCCCCGAAGCCTGACCCTCACCCGTCCCCTAATCCTAACCCGTACGCTCACACTAACCCACGCCCTCACACGCACGCTCCCCCTAAAGCGTTGTCGGACCCTCACCTGGACCCTAAACCGTCCCCGTCCCCTAAACCTAACCCTAGCCCGAACCCTAACCCTAACCCTTCCCCGAAGCCTGACCCTCACCCGTCCCCTAATCCTAACCCGTAGGCTCACACTAACCCGCGCCCTCACACGCACGCTCCCCCTAAAGCGTTGTCGGACCCTCCCCTGGACCCTAAACCGTCCCCGTCCCCTAACCCTAACCCTAGCCCGAACCCTAACCCTAACCTTCCCCGAACCCTGACTCTCACCCGTCCCCTAATCCTAAACCGTACGCTCACACTAACCCGCGCCCTCATACGCACGCTCCCCCTAAAGCGTTTTCGGACCCTCACCTGGACCCTAAACCGTCCCCGTCCCCTAACCCTAACCCTAGCCCGAACCCTAACCCTAACCCTTCCCCGAAGCCTGACCCTCACCCGTCCCCTAATCCTAACCCATTTGCTCACACTAACCCACGCCCTCACACGCACGCACCCCCTAAAGCGTTGTCGGACCCTCACCTGGACCCTAAACCGTCCCCGTCCCCTAACCCTAACCCTAGCCCGAAACCTAACCCTAACACTTCCCCAAAGCCTGACCCTCACCCGTCCCCTAATCCTAACCCGTAGGCTAACACTAACCCGCGCCCTCACACGCACGCTCCCCGTAAAGCGTTGTCAGACCGTCACCTGGATCCTAAACCGTCCCCGTCCCCTAACCCTAACCCTAGTCAGAACCCTAACCCTAACCCTTCCCCAAAGCCTGACCCTCATCCGTCCCCTAATCCTAACCCGTAGGCTCGCACTAACCCGCGCCCTCACACGCACGCTCCCCCTAAAGCGTTGTCGGACCCTCACTTGGACCCTAAACCGTCCCCGTCCCCTAACCCTAACGCTAGCCCGAACCCTAACCCTAACCCTTCCCCGAAGCCTGACCCTCACCCGTCCCCTAATCCTAACCCGTACGCTCACACTACCCCGCGCCCTCACACGCACGCTCCCCCTAAAGCGTTGTCGGACCCTCACCTTGACCCTAAACCGTCCCCGTCCCCGAACCCTAACCCTAGCCCGAACCCTAACCCTAACCCTTCCCCGAAGCCTGACCCTCACCCGTCCCCTAATCCTAACCCGTAGGCTAACACTAACCCGCGCCCTCACATGCACGCTCCCCCTAAAGCGTTTTCGGACCCTCACCTGAACCCTAAACCGTCCCAGTCCCCTAACCCTAACACTAACCCGGACCCTAACCCTAACCCTTCCCCGAAGCCTGACCCTCACCCGTCCCCTAATCCTAACCCGTACGCTAACACTAACCCGCGACCTCACACGCACGCTCCCCCTAAAGCGTTGTCGGACCCTCACCTGGACCCTAAACCGTCCCCGTCCCCTAAACCTAACCCTAGCCAGAACCCTAAACCTAACCCTTCCCCGAAGCCTGACCCTCATCCGTCCCCTAATCCTAAACCGTACGCTCACACTAACTCGCGCCCTCACACGCAAGCTCCCCCTAAAGCGTTGTCGGACCCTCACCTGGACCCTAAACCGTCCCCGTCCCCTAACCCTAACCCTAGCCCGAACCCTAACCCTAACACTTCCCCGAAGCCTGACCCTCACCCGTCCCCTAATCCTAACCCGTACGCTAACACTAACCCGCGCCCTCACAAGCACGCTCCCCCTAAAGCGTTGTTGGACCCTCACCTGGACCCTAAACCGTCCCCGTACCCTAACCCTGACCCTAGCCCGAACCCTAACCCTAACCCTTCCCCGAAGCCTGACCCTCACCCGTCCCCTAATCCTAAGCCGTAGGCTAATACTAACCCGCGCCCTCACACCCACGTTCCCCCTAAAGCGTTGTCAGACCGTCACCTGGATCCTAAACCGTCCCCGTCCCCTAACCCTCACACTTACCAGAATCTTAACCCTAACCCTTCCCCGAAGCCTGACCCTCACCCGTCCCCTAATCCTAACCCGTAGGCTCACACTAACCCGCGCCCTCACACGCACGCTCCCCCTAAAGCGTTGTCGGACCCTCACCTGGACCCTAAACCGTCCCCGTCCCCTAACCCTAACCCTAGCCCGAACCCTAACCATAACACTTCCCCGAAGCCTGACCCTCACCCATCCCCTAATCCTAACCCGTACGCTAACACTAACCGGCGCCCTCACACGCACGCTCCCCCTAAAGCGTTGTCGGACCCTCACCTGGGCCCTAAACCGTCCCCGTCCCCTAACCCTAACCCTAGCCAGAACCCTAACCCTAACCCTTCCCCGAAGCCTGACACTCACCCGTCCCCTAATCCTAAGCCGTACGCTAACACTAACCCGCGCACTCACACGCACGCTCCCCGTAAAGCGTTGTCGGACCCTCACCTGGACCCTAAACCGTCCCCGTCCCCTAACCCTAACCCTAGCCCGAACCCTAACCCTAACACTTCCCCGAAGCCTGACACTCACCCGTCCCCTAATCCTAACCCGTACGCTAACACTAACCCACGCTCTCACAAGCACGCTCCCCCTAAAGCGTTGTCGGACCCTCACCTGGACCCTAAACCGTCCCCGTCCCCTAACCCTAACCCTAGCCCGAACACTAACCCTAACCCTTCCCCGAAGCCTGACCCTCACCCGTCCCCTAATCCTAAACCGTGCGCTCACACTAACCCGCGCCCTCACACGCACGCTCCCCCTAAAGCGTTGTCGGACCCTCACCTGGACCCTAAACTGTCCCTGTCCCCTAACCCTAACCCTAGCCCGAACCCTAACCCTAACCCTTCCCCGAAGCCTGACCCTCACCCGTCCCCTCATCCTAACCCGTACGCTAACACTAACCCGCGCCCTCACACGCACGCTCCCCCTAAAGCGTTGTCGGACCCTCACCTGGACCCTAAACCGTCCCCGTCCCCTAACCCTAACCCTAGCCCGAACCCTAACCCTAACCCTTCCCCGAAGCCTGACCCTCACCCGTCCCCTAATCCTAACCCGTACGCTAACACTAACCCACGCCCTCACACGCACGCTCCCCCTAAAGCGTTGTCGGACCCTCACCTGAACCCTAAACCGTCCCCATCCCCTAACCCTAACCCTAGCCCGAACCCTAAACCTAACCCTTCCCCGAAGCCTGACCCTCACCCGTCCCCTAATCCTAACCCATACGCTCACACTAACCCGCGCCCTCACACGCACGCTCCCCCTAAAGCGTTGTCGGACCCTCACCTGGACCCTAAACCGTCCCCGTCCCCTAACCCTAACCCTAGCCCGAACCCTAACCCTAACCCTTCCCCGAAGCCTGACCCTCACCCGTGCCCTAATCCTAACCCGTAGGCTCACACTAACCCGCGCCCTCACACGCACGCTCCTCCTAAAGCATTGTCGGACCGTCACCTGGACCCTAAACCGTCCCCGTACCCTAACCCTAACCCTAGCCCGAACCCTAACCCTAAGCCTTCCCCGAAGCCTGACCCTCACCCGTCCCCTAATCCTAACCCGTAGGCTCACACTAACCCGCGCCCTCACACGCACGCTCCCCCTAAAGCGTTGTCGGACCCTCACCTGGACCCTAAACCGTCCCCGTACCCTAACCCTAACCCTAGCCAGAACCCTAAACCTAACCCTTCCCCGAAGCCTGACCCTCATCCGTCCCCTAATCCTAAACCGTACGCTCACACTAACTCGCGCCCTCACACGCAAGCTCCCCCTAAAGCGTTGTCGGACCCTCACCTGGACCCTAAACCGTCCCCGTCCCCTAACCCTAACCCTAGCCCGAACCCTAACCCTAACACTTCCCCGAAGCCTGACCCTCACCCGTCCCCTAATCCTAACCCGTACGCTAACACTAACCCGCGCCCTCACAAGCACGCTCCCCCTAAAGCGTTGTTGGACCCTCACCTGGACCCTAAACCGTCCCCGTACCCTAACCCTGACCCTAGCCCGAACCCTAACCCTAACCCTTCCCCGAAGCCTGACCCTCACCCGTCCCCTAATCCTAACCCGTAGGCTCACACTAACCAGCGCCCTCACACGCATGTTCCCCCTAAAGCGTTGTCGGACCCTCACCTGGACCCTAAACCGTCCCCATCCCCTAACCCTAACCCTAGCCCGAACCCTAACCCTAACCCTTCCCCGAAGCCTGACCCTCACCCGTCCCTAAATCCTAACCCGTACGCTCACACTAACCCGCGTACTCACACGCACGCTCCCCCTAAAGCGTTTTCGGACCCTCACCTGGACCCTAAACCGTCCCCGTCCCCTAACCCTAACCCTAGCCCGAACCCTAACCCTAACCCTTCCCCGAAGCCTGACCCTCACCCGTCCCCTAATCCTAAGCCGTAGGCTAACACTAACCCGCGCCCTCACACCCACGTTCCCCCTAAAGCGTTGTCAGACCGTCACCTGGATCCTAAACCGTCCCCGTCCCCTGACCCTCACCCTTACCAGAATCTTAACCCTAACCCTTCCCCGAAGCCTGACCCTCACCCGTCCCCTAATCCTAACCCGTAGGCTCACACTAACCCGCGCCCTCACACGCACGCTCCCCCTAAAGCGTTGTCGGACCCTCACCTAGACCCTAAACCGTCCCCGTCCCCTAACCCTAACCCTAGCCCGAACCCTAAACATAACACTTCCCCGAAGCCTGACGCTCACCCATCCCCTAATCCTAACCCGTACGCTAACACTAACCGGCGCCCTCACACGCACGCTCCCCCTAAAGCGTTGTCGGACCCTCACCTGGACCCTAAACCGTCCCCGTACCCTAACCCTAACCCTAGCCCGAACCCTAACCCTAACCCTTCCCCGAAGCCTGACCCTCACCCGTCCCCTAATCCTAACCCGAACGCTAACACTAACCCGCGCCCTCACACGCACGCTCCCCCTAAAGCGTTTTCGGACCCTCACCTTGGCCCTAAACCGTCCCTGTCCCCTAACCCTAACCCTAGCCCGAACCCTAACCCTAACCCTTCCCCGAAGCCTGACCCTCACGCGTCCCCTAATCGTAACCCGTAGGCTCACACTAACCCGCGCCCTCACACGCACGCTCCCCCTAAAGCGTTGTCGGACCCTCACCTGGACCCTAAACCGTCCCCATCCCCTAACCCTAACCCTAGCCGGAACCCTAACCCTAAGCCTTCCCCGAAGCCTGACCCTCACCCGTCCCCATATCCTAACCCGTACGCTAACACTAACCCGCGCCCTAACACGCACGCTCCCCCTAAAGCGTTGTCGGACCCTCACCTGGACCCTAAACCGTCCCCATCCCCTAACCCTAACCCTAGCCCGAACCCTAACCCTAACCCTTCCCCGAAGCCTGACCCTCACCCGTCCCCTAATCCTAATCCGTACGCTAACAATAATCCGCGCCCTCACACGCACGCTCCCCCTAAAGCGTTGTTGGACCCTCACCTGGACCCTAAACCGTCCCCGTCCCCTAACCTTAACCCTAGCCTGAACCCTAACCCTAACCCTTCTCCGAAGCCTGACACTCACCCGTCCCCTAATGCTAACCGGTACGCTAACACTAACCCGCGCCCTCACACGCACGCTCCCCCTAAAGCGTTGTCGGACCCTCACCTGGACCCTAAACCGTCCCCGTCCCCTAAACCTAACCCTAGCCCGAACCTTAAACCTAACCCTTCCCCGAAGCCTGACCCTCACCCGTCCCCTAATCCTAACCCATACGCTCACACTAACCCGCGCCCTCACACGCACGCTCCCCCTAAAGCGTTGTCGGACCCTCACCCGGACCCTAAACCGTCCCCGTCCCCTAACCCTAACCCTAGCCCGAACCCTAACCCTAACCGTTCCCCGAAGCCTGACCCTCACCCGTCCCCTAATCCTAACCGTAGGCTCACACTAACCCGCGCCCTCACACGCACGCTCCTCCTAAAGCGTTGTCGGACCCTCACCTGGACCCTAAACCGTCCCCGTACCCTAACCCTAACCCTAGCCCGAACCCTAACCCTAAGCCTTCCCCGAAGCCTGACCCTCACCCGTCCCCTAATCCTAACCTGTAGGCTCACACTAACCCTCGCCCTCACACGCACGCTCCCCCTAAAGCGTTGTCGGACCCTCACCTGGACCCTAAACCGTCCCCGTCCCCTAACCCTAACCCTAGCCCGAACCCTAACCCTAACCCTTCCCCGAAGCCTGACACTCACCCGTCCCCTAATCCTAACCCGTACGCTAACACTAAACCGCGCCCTCACACGCACGCTCCCCCTAAAGCGTTGTCGGACCCTCACCTGGACCCTAAACTGTCCCCGTCCCCTAACCCTAACCCTAGCCCGAACCCTAACCCTAACCCTTCCCCGAAGCCTGACCCTCACCTGTCCCCTAATCCTAACACGTAGGCTCACACTAAACCTCGCCCTCACACGCACGCTCCCGCTAAAGCGTTGTCGGACCCTCACCTGGACCCTAAACCGTCCCCGTCCCCTAACCCTAACCCTAGCCCGAACCCTAACCCTAACCCTTCCCCGAAGCCTGACCCTCACCCGTCCCCTAATCCTAACCCGTACGCTCACACTAACCCACGCCCTCACACGCACGCTCCCCCTAAAGCGTTGTCGGACCCTCACCTGGACCCTAAACCGTCCCCGTACCCTAACCCTAACCCTAGCCCGAACCCTAACCCTAACCCTTCCCCGAAGCCTGACCCTCACCCGTCCCCTAATCCTAACCCGTAGGCTCACACTAACCCGCGCCCTCACACGCACGCTCCCCCTAAAGCGTTGTCGGACCCTCACCTGGACCCTAAACCGTCCCGTCCCCTAACCCTAACCCTAGCCCGAACCCTAACCCTAACCCTTCCCCGAAGCCTGACCCTCACCCGTCCCCTAATCCTAACCCGTAGGCTCACACTAAGCCGCGCCCTCACACGCACGCTCCCCCTAAAGCGTTGTCGGACCCTCACCTGGACCCTAAACCGTCCCCGTCCCCTAAACCTAACCCTAGCCCGAACCCTAACGCTAACCCTTCCCCGAAGCCTGACCCTCACCCGTCCCCTAATCCTAACCCGTACGCTAACACTAACCCGCGCCCTCACACGCACGCTCTCCCTAAAGCGTTGTCGGACCCTCACAGGACCCTAACCGTCCCCGTACCCTAACCCTAACCCTAGCCCGAACCCTAACCCTAACCCTTCCCCGAAGCCTGACCCTCACCCGTCCCCTAATCCTAACCCGTACGCTAACACTAACCCGCGCCGTCACACGCACGCTCCCCCTAAAGCGTTGTCGGACCCTCACCTGTATCCTAAACCGTCCCGTCCCCTAACCCTAACCCTAGCCCGAACCCTATCCCTAACCCTTCCCCGAAGCCTGACCCTCACCCGTCCCCTAATCATAACCCGTACGCTAACACTAACCCGCGCCATCACACGCACGCTCCCCCTAAAGCATTGTCGGACCCTCACCTGGATCCTACACTGTCCCGTCCCCTAACCCTAACCCTAGCCCGAACCCTAACGCTAACCCTTCCCCGAAGCCTGACCCTCACCCGTCCCCTAATCCTAACACGTAGGCTCACACTAAGCCGCGCCCTCACACGCACGCTCCCCCTAAAGCGTTGTCGGACCCTCACCTGGACCCTAAACCGTCCCCGTCCCCTAACCCTAACCCTAGCCCGAACCCTAACCCTAACCCTTCCCCGAAGCCTGACCCTCACCCGTCCCCTAATCCTAACTCGTACGCTAACACTAACCCGCGCCCTCACACGCACGCTCTCCCTAAAGCGTTGTCGTACCCTCACCTGGACCCTAAACCGTCCCCGTCCCCTAACCCTACCCCTAGCCCGAACCCTAACCCTAACACTTCCCCGAAGCCTGAGCCTCACCCGTCCCCGAATCATAACCCGTAGGCTCACACCTACCCGCGCCCTCACACGCACGCTCCCCCTAAAGCGTTGTCCGACCCTCACCTGGACCCTAAACCGTCCCCGTCCCCTAACCCTAACCGTAGCCCAAACCCTAACCCTAACCCTTCCCCGAAGGCTGACCCTCACCCGTCCCCTAATCCTAACCCGTAGGCTCACACTAACCCGCGCCCTCACACGCACGCTCCCCCTAAAACGTTGTCGGACCCTCACCTGGACCCTAAACCGTCCCCGTCCCCTAACCCTAACCCTAGCCCGAACCCTAACCTTAACCCTTCCCCAAAGCCTGACCCTCACCCGTCCCCTAATCGTAACCCGTAGGCTCACACTAACCCGCGCCCTCACACGCACGCTCCCCCTAAAGCGTTTTCGGACCCTCACCTGGAACCTAAACAGTTCCCGTCCCCTAACCCTAACCCTAGCCCGAACCCTAACCCTAACCCTTCCCCGACGCCTGACCCTCACCCGTCCCCTAATCCTAAACCGTAGGCTCACACTAACCCGCGCCCTCACACGCACGCTGCCCCTAAAGCGTTGTCGGACCCTCACCTGGACCCTAAACCGTCCCCGTCCCCTAACCCTAACCCTAGCCCGAACCCTAACCCTAACCCTTCCCCGAACCTGACCCTCACCCGTCCCCTAATCCTAACCCGTACGCTAACACTAACCCACGCCCTCACACGCACGCTCCCCCTAAAGCCTTGTCGGACCGTCACCTGCACCCTAAACCGTCCCCGTCCCCTAACCCTAACCCTAGCCCGAACCCTAATCCTAACCCTTCCCCGAAGCATGACCCTCACCCGTAACCTAATCCTAATCCGTAGGCTCACACTAACCCGCGCCCTCACATGCACGCTCCCCCTAAAGCATTATCGGACCCTCACCTGGACCCTAAACCGTCCCCGTACCCTAACCCTAACCCTAACCCTAGCCCGAACCCTAACCCTAACACTTCCCCGAAGCCTGACCCTCACACGTCCCCTAATCCTAACCCGTACGCTAACACTAACCCGCGCCCTCACACGCACGCTCCCCCTAAAACGTTGTCGGACCCTCACGTGGACCCTAAACCGTCCCCGTCCCCTAACCCTAACCCTAGCCCGAACCCTAACCCTAACACTTCCCCGAAGCCTGACCCTCACCCGTCCCATAATCCTAACCCGTACGCTAACACTAAACCTCGCCTTCACACGCACGCTCCCCCTAAAGCGTTGTCGGACCCTCACCTGGACCCTAAACCGTCCCCGTCCCCTAATCCTAACCCTAGCCCGAACCCTAACCTTAACCCTTCCCCGAACCCTGACCCTCACACGTCCCCTAATCCTAACCCGTACGCTAACACTAACCCTCGCCGTCACACGCACGCTCCCCCTAAAGCGTTGTCGGACCCTCACCTGGACCCTAAACCGTCCCCGTCCCCTAACCCTAACCCTAGCCCGAACCATAATCCTAACACTTCCCCGAAGCCTGACCCTCACCCGTCCCCTATTCCTAATCCGTAGGCTCACACTCACCCGCGCCCTCACATGCACGCTCCCCCTAAAGCGTTGTCGGACCCTCACCTGGACCCTAAACCGTCCCCGTACCCTAATCCTAACCCTAGCCCGAACCCTAACCCTAAGCCTTCCCCGAAGCCTGACCCTCACCCGTCCCCTAATCCTAACCTGTAGGCTCACACTAACCCTCGCCCTCACACGCACGCTCCCCCTAAAGCGTTGTCGGACCCTCACCTGGACCCTAAACCGTCCCCGTCCCCTAACCCTAACCCTAGCCCGAACCCTAACCCTAACCCTTCCCCGAAGCCTGACCCTCACCCGTCCCCTAATCCTAACCCGTACGCTAACACTAAACCGCGCCCACACACGCACGCTCCCCTAAAGCGTTGTCGGACCCTCACCTCGACCCTAAACCGTCCCCGTCCCCTAACCCTAACCCTAGCCCGAACCCTAACCCTAACCCTTCCCCGAAGCCTGACCCTCACCCGTCCCCTAATCCTAACCCGTACGCTAACACTAACCCGCGCCCTCACACGCACGCTCCCCCTAAAGCGTTGTCGGACCCTCACCTGGACCCTAAACTGTCCCCGTCCCCTAACCCTAACCCTAGCCCGAACCCTAACCCTAACCCTTCCCCGAAGCCTGACCCTCACCCGTCCCCTAATCCTAACACGTAGGCTCACACTAACCCACGCCCTCACACGCACGCTCCCGCTAAAGCGTTGTCGGACCCTCACCTGGACCCTAAACCGTCCCCGTCCCCTAACCCTAACCCTAGCCCGAACCCTAACCCTAACCCTTCCCCGAAGCCTGACCCTCACCCGTCCCCTAATCCTAACCCGTACGCTCACACTAACCCACGCCCTCACACGCACGCTCCCCCTAAAGCGTTGTCGGACCCTCACCTGGACCCTAAACCGTCCCCGTCCCCTAACCCTAACCCTAGCCCGAACCCTAACCCTAACCCTTCCCCGAAGCCTGACCCTCACCCGTCCCCTAATCCTAACCCGTAGGCTCACACTAACCCGCGCCCTCACACGCACGCTCCCCCTAAAGCGTTGTCGGACCCTCACCTGGACCCTAAACCGTCCCGTCCCCTAACCCTAACCCTAGCCCGAACCCTAACCCTAACCCTTCCCCGAAGCCTGACCCTCACCCGTCCCCTAATCCTAAACCGTAGGCTCACACTAAGCCGCGCCCTCACACGCACGCTCCCCCTAAAGCGTTGTCGGACCCTCACCTGGACCCTAAACCGTCCCCGTCCCCTAAACCTAACCCTAGCCCGAACCCTAACCCTAACCCTTCCCCGAAGCCTGACCCTCACCCGTCCCCTAATCCTAACCCGTACGCTAACACTAACCCGCGCCCTCACACGCACGCTCTCCCTAAAGCGTTGTCGGACCCTCACAGGACCCTAACCGTCCCCGTACCCTAACCCTAACCCTAGCCCGAACCCTAACCCTAACCCTTCCCCGAAGCCTGACCCTCACCCGTCCCCTAATCCTAACCCGTACGCTAACACTAACCCGCGCCGTCACACGCACGCTCCCCCTAAAGCGTTGTCGGACCCTCACCTGGATCCTAAACCGTCCCGTCCCCTAACCCTAACCCTAGCCCGAACCCTATCCCTAACCCTTCCCCGAAGCCTGACCCTCACCCGTCCCCTAATCATAACCCGTAGGCTCACACCTACCCGCGCCCTCACACGCACGCTCCCCCTAAAGCGTTGTCCGACCCTCACCTGGACCCTAAACCGTCCCCGTCCCCTAACCCTAACCGTAGCCCAAACCCTAACCCTAACCCTTCCCCGAAGCCTGACCCTCACCCGTCCCCTAATCCTAACACGTAGGCTCACACTAAGCCGCGCCCTCACACGCACGCTCCCCCTAAAGCGTTGTCGGACCCTCACCTGGACCCTAAACCGTCCCCGTCCCCTAACCCTAACCCTAGCCCGAACCCTAACCCTAACCCTTCCCCAAAGCCTGACCCTCACCCGTCCCCTAATCGTAACCCGTAGGCTCACACTAACCCGCGCCCTCACACGCACGCTCCCCCTAAAGCGTTTTCGGACCCTCACCTGGAACCTAAACAGTTCCCGTCCCCTAACCCTAACCCTAGCCCGAACCCTAACCCTAACCCTTCCCCGACGCCTGACCCTCACCCGTCCCCTAATCCTAAACCGTAGGCTCACACTAACCCGCGCCCTCACACGCACGCTGCCCCTAAAGCGTTGTCGGACCCTCACCTGGACCCTAAACCGTCCCCGTCCCCTAACCCTAACCCTAGCCCAAACCCTAACCCTAACCCTTCCCCGAACCTGACCCTCACCCGTCCCCTAATCCTAACCCGTACGCTAACACTAACCCACGCCCTCACACGCACGCTCCCCCTAAAGCCTTGTCGGACCGTCACCTGCACCCTAAACCGTCCCCGTCCCCTAACCCTAACCCTAGCCCGAACCCTAATCCTAACCCTTCCCCGAAGCATGACCCTCACCCGTAACCTAATCCTAATCCGTAGGCTCACACTAACCCGCGCCCTCACATGCACGCTCCCCCTAAAGCATTATCGGACCCTCACCTGGACCCTAAACCGTCCCCGTACCCTAACCCTAACCCTAACCCTACCCCGAACCCTAACCCTAACACTTCCCCGAAGCCTGACCCTCACCCGTCCCCTAATCCTAACCCGTACGCTAACACTAACCCTCGCCCTCACACGCACGCTCCCCCTAAAACGTTGTCGGACCCTCACGTGGACCCTAAACCGTCCCCGTCCCCTAACCCTAACCCTAGCCCGAACCCTAACCCTAACACTTCCCCGAAGCCTGACCCTCACCCGTCCCATAATCCTAACCCGTACGCTAACACTAAACCTCGCCCTCACACGCACGCTCCCCCTAAAGCGTTGTCGGACCCTCACCTGGACCCTAAACCGTCCCCGTCCCCTAACCCTAACCCTAGCCCGAACCCTAACCTTAACCCTTCCCCGAACCCTGACCCTCACACGTCCCCTAATCCTAACCCGTACGCTAACACTAACCCGCGCCGTCACACGCACGCTCCCCCTAAAGCGTTGTCGGACCCTCACCTGGACCCTAAACCGTCCCCGTCCCCTAACCCTAACCCTAGCCCGAACCATAATCCTAACACTTCCCCGAAGCCTGACCCTCACCCGTCCCCTAATCCTAATCCGTAGGCTCACACTCACCCGCGCCCTCACACGCACGCTCCCCCTAAAGCGTTGTCGGACACTCACCTGGACCCTAAACCGTCCCCGTACCCTAATCCTAACCCTAGCCCGAACTCTAACCCTAACACTTCCCCGAAGCCTGACCCTCACCCGTCCCCTAATCCTAACCCGTAGGCTCACACTAAGCCGCGCCCTCACACGCACGCTCCCCCTAAAGCGTTGTCGGACCCTCACCTGGACCCTAAACCGTCCCCGTCCCCTAACCCTAACCCTAGCCCGAACCCTAACCCTAACCCTTCCCCGAAGCCTGACCCTCACCCGTCCCCTAATCCTAACCCGTACGCTAACACTAACCCGCGCCCTCACACGCACGCTCTCCCTAAAGCGTTGTCGTACCCTCACCTGGACCCTAAACCATCCCCGTCCCCTAACCCTCCCCCTAGCCCGAACCCTAACCCTAACACTTCCCCGAAGCCTGACCCTCACCCGTCCCCTAATCATAAACCGAAGGCTCACACTAACCCGCGCCCTCACACGCACGCTCCCCCTAAAGCGTTGTCGGACCCTCACCTGGACCCTAAACCGCCCCCGTCCCCTAACCCTAACCCTAGCCCGAACCCTGACCGTAACCCTTCCCCGAAGCCTGACCCTCACCCGTCCCCTAATCCTAACCCGTAGGCTCACACTAACCCGCGCCCTCACACGCACGCTCCCTCTAAAGCGTTGTCGGACCCTCACCTGGACCCTAAACCGTCCCCGTCCCCTAACCCTAACCCTAGCCCGAACCCTAACCTTAACCCTTCCCCAAAGCCTGAACCTCACCCGTCCCCTAATCCACACCCGTACGCTAACACTAACACGCGCCCTCACACGCACGCTCCCCCTACAGCGTTGTCGGACCCTCACCTGAACCCTAAACCGTCCCCGTCCCCTAACCCTAACCCTAGGCCGAACACTAATTCTAACCCTTCCCCGAAGCCTGACCCTCACCCGTCCCCTAATCCTAATCCGTAGGCTCACACTAACCCGTGCCCTCACACGCACGCTCCCCCTAAAGCGTTGTCGGACCCTCACCTGGACCCTAAACCGTCCCCGTCCCCTAACCCTAACCCTAGCCCTAACCCTAACCCTAACACTTCCCCGAAGCCTGACCCTCACCCGTCCCCTAATCCTAACCCGTACGCTAACACTAACCCGCGCCCTCACACGCACGCTCCCCCTAAAGCGTTGTCGGACCCTCACCTGGACCCTAAACCGTCCCCGTCCCCTAACCCTAACCCTAGCCCGAACCCTAACCCTAACCCTTCCCCGAAGCCTGACCCTCACCCGTCCCATAATCCTAACCCGTACGCTAACACTAACCCGCGCCCTCACACGCACGCTCTCCCTAAAGCGTTGTCGTACCCTCACCTGGACCCTAAACCGTCCCCGTCCCCTAACCCTTACCCTAGCCCGAACCCTAACCCTAACACTTCCCCGAAGCCTGACCCTCACCCGTCCCCTAATCCTAACCCGTAGGCTCACACTAACCCGCGCCCTCACATGCACGCTCCCCCTAAAGCGTTGTCGGACCCTCACCTGGACCCTAAACCATCCCCGTCCCCTAACCCTAACCCTAGCCCGAACCCTAACCCTAACCCTTCCCCGAAGCCTGACCCTCACCCATCCCCTAATCCTAACCCGTAGGCTCACACTAACCCGCGCCCTCACACGCACGCTCCCCCTAAAGCGTTGTCGGACCCTCACTTCGACCCTAAACCGTCCCCGTCCCCTAACCCTAACCCTAGCCCGAACCCTAACCTTAAACCTTCCCCAAAACCTGACCCTCACCCGTCCCCTAATCGTAACCCGTAGGCTCACACTAACCCACGCCCTCACACGCACGCTCCCCCTAAAGCGTTTTCGGACCCTCACCTGGACCCTAAACAGTTCCCGTCCCCTAACCCTAACCCTAGCCCGAACCCTAACCCTAACACTTCCCCGAAGCCTGACCCTCACCCGTCCCTTAATCCTAAACCGTAGTTTGACACTAACCCGCGCCCTCACACGCACGCTCCCCCTAAAGCGTTGTCGGACCCTCACCTGCACCCTAAACCGTCCCCGTCCCCTAACCCTAACCCTAGCCCGAACCCGAACCCTAACCCTTCCCCGAACCCTGACCCTCACCCGTCCCGTAATCCTAACCCGTACGCTAACACTAACCCGCGCCCTCACACGCACGCTCCCCCTAAAGCGTTGTCGGACCCTCACCTGGACCCTAAACCGTCCCCGTCCCCTAACCCTAACCCTAGCCCGAACCCTAATCCTAACCCTTCCCTGAAGCCTGACCCTCACCCGTCCCCTAATCCTAATCCGTAGGCTCACACTAACCCGCGCCCTCACATGCACGCTCCCCCTAAAGCATTATCGGACCCTCACCTGGACCCTAAACCGTCCCCGTACCCTAACCCTAACCCTAACCCTAGCCCGAACCCTAACCCTAACACTTCCCCGAAGCCTGACACTCACCCGTCCCCTAATCCTAACCCGTACGCTAACACTAACCCACGCCCTCACACGCACGCTCCCCCTAAAGCGTTGTCGGACCCTCACCTGGACCCTAAACCGTCCCCGTCCCCTAACCCTAACCCTAGCCCGAACCCTAACCCTAACCCTTCCCCGAAGCCTGACCCTCACCCGTCCCATAATCCTAACCCGTACGCTAACACTAAACCTCGCCCTCACACGCACGCTCCCCCTAAAGCGTTGTCGGACCCTCACCTGGACCCTAAACCGTCCCCGTCCCCTAACCCTAACCCTAGCCCGAACCCTAACCCTAAACCTTCCCCGAACCCTGACCCTCACACGTCCCCTAATCCTAACCCGTACGCTAACACTAACCCGCGCCCTCACACGAACGCTCCCCCTAAAGCGTTGTCGGACCCTCACCTGGACCCTAAACCGTCCCCGTCCCCTAACCCTAACCCTAGCCCGAACAATAATCCTAACACTTCCCCGAAGCCTGACCCTCACCCGTCCCCTAATCCTAATCCGTAGGCTCACACTAACCCGCGCCCTCACACGCACGCTCCCCCTAAAGCGTTGTCGGACCCTCACCTGGACCCTAAACCGTCCCCGTACACTAATCCTAACCCTAGCGCGAACTCTAACCCTAACACTTCCCCGAAGCCTGACCCTCACCCGTCCCCTAATCCTAACCCGTACGATAACACTAACCCGCGCCCTCACACGCACGCTCCCCCTAAAGCGTTGTCGGACCCTCACCTGGACCCTAAACCGTCCCCGTCCCCTAACCCTAACCCTAGCCCGAACCCTAACCCTAACCCTTCCCCGAAGCCTGACCCTCACCCGTCCCCTAATCCTAACCCGTACGCTAACACTAACCCGCGCCGTCACACGCACGCTCCCCCTAAAGCGTTGTCGGACCCTCACCTGGATCCTAAACCGTCCCGTCCCCTAACCCTAACCCTAGCCCGAACCCTAACCCTAACCCTTCCCCGAAGCCTGACCCTCACCCGTCCCCTAATCCTAACCCGTAGGCTCACACTAAGCCGCGCCCTCACACGCACGCTCCCCCTAAAGCGTTGTCGGACCCTCACCTGGACCCTAAACCGTCCCCGTCCCCTAACCCTAACCCTAGCCCGAACCCTAACCCTAACACTTCCCCGAAGCCTGACCCTCACCCGTCCCCTAATCCTAACCCGTACGGTAACACTAACCCGCGCACTCACACGCACGCTCCCCCTAAAGCGTTGTCGGACCCTCACCTGGACCCTAAACCGTCCCCGTCCCCTAACCCTAACCCTAGCCCGAACCCTAACCCTAACCCTTCCCCGAAACCTGACCCTCACCCATCCCCTAATCCTAACCCGAAGGCTCACACTAACCCGCGCCCTCACACGCACACTCCCCCTAAAGCGTTGTCGGACCCTCACTTGGACCCTAAATCGTCCCCATCCCCTAACCCTAACCCTAGCCCGAACCCTAACCCTAACCCTTCCCCGAAGCCTGACCCTCACCCGTCCCCTAATCCTAACCCGTAGGCTCACACTAACCCGCGCCCTCACACGCACCCTCCCCCTAAAGCGTTGTCGGACCCTCACCTGGACCCTAAACCGTCCCCGTCCCCTAACCCTAACCCTAGCCCGAACCCTAACCCTAACCCTTCCCCGAACCCTGACCCTCACCCGTCCCCTAATCCTAACCCGTAGGCTCACACTAACCCGCGCCCTCACACGCACGCTCCCCTTAAAGCGTTGTCGGACCCTCACCTGGACCCTAAACAGTCCCCGTCCCCTAACCCTAACCCTAGCCCGAACCCTAACCCTAACCTTTCAACGAAGCCTGACCCTCACCCGTCCCCTAATCCTAACCCGTACGCTCACACTAACACGCGCCCTCACACGCACGCTCCCCCTAAAGCGTTGTCGGACCCTCACCTGGACCCTAAACCGTCCCCGTCCGCTAACTCTAACCCTAGCCCGAAACTTAACCCTAACACTTCCCCAAAGCCTGACCCTCACCCGTCCCTTAATCCTAACCCGTAGGCTAACACTAACCCGCGCCCTCACACCCACGTTCCCCCTAAAGCGTTGTCAGACCGTCACCTGGATCCTAAACCGTCCCCGTCCCCTAACCCTCACCCTAGCCAGAACCTTAACCCTAACCCTTCCCCGAAGCCTGAACCTCACCCGTCCCCTAATCCTAACCCGTAGGCTCACACTAACCCACGCCCTCACACGCACGCTCCCCCTAAAGCGTTGTCGGACCCTCACCTGGACCCTAAACCGTCCCCGTCCCCTAACCCTAACCCTAGCCCGAACCCTAACCCTAACACTTCCCCGAAGCCTGACCCTCACCCGTCCCCTAATCCTAACCCGTAGGCTCACACTAACCCGCGCCCTCACACGCACGCTCCCCCTAAAGCGTTGTCGGACCCTCACCTGGACCCTAAACCGTCCCCATCCCCTAACCCTAACCCTAGCCCGAACCCTAACCCTAACACTTCCCCGAAGCCTGACCTTCATCCGTCCGCTAATCCTAACCCGTACGCTAACACTAACCCGCGCCCTCACACACACGATCCCCCTAAAGCGTAGTCGGACCCTCACCTGAACCCTAAACCGTCCCCGTCCCCTAACCCTAACCCTAGCCCGAACCCTAACCCTAACCATTCCCCGAAGCCTGACCCTCACCCGTCCCCTAATCCTAACCCGTACGCTAACACTAACCCGCGCCCTCACACGCACGCTCCCCCTAAAGCGTTGTCGGACCCTCACCTGGACCCTAAACCGTCCCCATCCCCTAACCCTAACCCTAGCCCGAACCCTAACCCTAACCCTTCCCCGAAGCCTGACCCTCACCCGTACCCTAATCCTAACCCGTACGCTAACCATAACCCGCGCCCTCACACGCACGCTCCCCCTAAAGCGTTGTCGGACCCTCACCTGGACCCTAAACCGTCCCCGTCCCCTAACCCTAACCCTAGCCCGAACCCTAACCCTAACCCTTCCCCGAAGCCTGACCCTCACCCGTCCCCTAATCCTAACCCGTAGGCTCACACTAACCCGCGTCCTCACACGCACGCTCCCCCTAAAGCGTTGTCGGACCCTCACCTGGACACTAAACCGTCCCCGTCCCCTAACCCTAACCCTAGCCCGAACCCTAACCCTAACCCTTCAACGAAGCCTGACCCTCACCAGTCCCCTAATCCTAACCCGTAGGCTCACACTAACCCGCACCCTCACACGCACGCTCCCCCTAAAGCGTTGTCGGACCCTCACCTGGAACCTAAACCGTCCCCGTCCCCTAACCCTAACCCTAGCCCGAACCCTAACCCTAACCCTTCCCCGAAGCCTGACCCTCACCCGTCCCCTAATCCTAAGACGTACTTTAACACTAACCCGCGCCCTCACACGCATGCTCCCCCTAAAGCGTTGTCGAACCCTCACCTGGACCCTAAACCGTCCCCGTCCCCAAACCCTAACCCTAGCCCAAACCCTAACCCTAACCCTTCCCCGAAGCCTGACCCTCACCCGTCCCCTAATCCTAACCCGTACGGTAACACTAACCCGCGCCCTCACACGCACGCACCCCCTAAAGTGTTGTCGGACCCTCACCTGGACCTTAAACCGTCCCCGTCCCCTAACCCTAACCCTAGCCCGAACCCTAACCCTAACCCTTCCCCGAAGCCTGACCCTCACCCGTCCCCTAATCCTAACCCGTACGCTCACACTAACCCACGCCCTCACACGCACGCTCCCCCTAAAGCGTTGTCGGACCCTCACCTGGACCCTAAACCGTCCCCGTCCCCTAACCCTAACCCTAGCCCGAACCCTAACCCTAACCCTTCCCCGAAGCCTGACCCTCACCCTTCCCCTAATCCTAACCCATAGGCTAACACTAACCCACGCCCTCACATGCATGCTCCCCCTAAAGCGTTGTCGGACCCTCACCTGAACCCTAAACCGTCCCAGTCCCCTAACCCTAACCCTAGCCCGAACCCTAACCCTAACCCTTCCCCGAAGCCTGACCCTCACCCGTCCCCTAATCCTAACCCGTACGCTAACACTAACCCACGACCTCACACGCACGCTCCCCTTAAAGCGTTGTCGGACCCTCACGTGGACCCTAAACAGTCCCCGTCCCCTAACCCTAACCCTAGCCCGAACCCTAACCCTAACACTTCCCCGAAGCCTGACCCTCACCCGTCCCCTAATCCTAACCCATAGGCTCACACTAACCAGCGCCCTCACACGCACGCTCCCCCTAAAGCGTTGTCGGACCCTCACCTGGACCCTAAACCGTCCCCATCCCCTAACCCTAACCCTGGTCCGAACCCTAACCCTAACCCTTCCCCGAAGCCTGACCCTCACCCGTCCCCTAATCCTAACCCGTAGACTCACACTAACCCGCGCCCTCACACGCACGCTCCCCCTAAAGCGTTGTCGGACCCTCACCTGGACCCTAAACCGTCCCCGTCCCCTAACCCTAACCCTAGCCCGAACCCTAACCCTAACCCTTCCCCGAAGCCTGACCCTCACCCGTCCCCTAATCCTAACCCGTACGCTCACACTAACACGCGCCCTCACACGCACGCTCCCCCTAAAGCGTTGTCGGACCCTCACCTGGATCCTAAACCGTCCCCGTCCCCTAACCCTAACCCTAGCCCGAACCCTAACCCTAACCCTTCCCCGAAGCCTGACCCTCACCCGTCCCCTAATCCTAACCCGTAGGCTCACACTAACCTGTGCCCTCACACGCACGCTCCCCCTAAAGCGTTGTCGGACCCTCACCTGGACCCTAAACCGTCCCCGTCCCCTAACCCTAACCCTAGCCCGACCCTAACCCTAACCCTTCCCCGAAGCCTGACCCTCACCCGTCCCCTAATCCTAACCCGTACGCTCACACTAACCCGCGCCCTCACACGCACGCTCCCCCTAAAGCGTTGTCGGACCCTCACCTGGACCCTAAACCGTCCCCGTCCCCTAACCCTAACCCTAGCCCGAACCCTAACCCTAACACTTCCCCGAAGCCTGACCCTCACCCGTCCCCTAATCCTAATCCGTAGGCTCACACTAACCCACGCCCTCACACGCACGCTCCCCCTAAAGCGTTGTCGGACCCTCACCTGGACCCTAAACCGTCCCCGTCCCCTAACCCTAACCCTAGCCCGAACCCTAACCCTAACCCTTCCCCGAAGCCTGACCCTCACCCGTCCCCTAATCCTAACCCGTACGATCACACTAACCCGCGCCCTCACACGCACGCTCCCCCTAAAGCGTTGTCGGACCCTCACCTGGACCCTAAACCGTCCCCGTCCCCTAACCCTAACCCTAGCCCGAACCCTAATCCTAACCCTTCCCCGAAGCCTGACCCTCACCCGTCCCCTATTCCTAACCCGTAGGCTCACACTAAGCCGCGCCCTCACACGCACGCTCCCCCTAAAGCGTTGTCGGACCCTCACCTGGACCCTAAACCGTCCCCGTCCCCTAACCCTAACCCTAGCCCGAACCCTAACCCTAACACTTCCCCGAAGCCTGACCCTCACCCGTCCCCTAATCCTAACACGTACGCTAACACTAACCCACGCCCTCACACGCACGCTCCCCCTAAAGCGTTGTCGGACCCTCACCTGGACCCTAAACCGTCCCCGTCCCCTAACCCTAACCCTAGCCCGAACCCTAACCCTAACCCTTCCCCGAAGCCTGACCCTCACCTGTCCCCTAATCCTAACCCGTAGGCTAACACTAACCCGCGCCCTCACACGCACGCTCCCCCTAAAGCGTTGTTGGACCGTCACCTGGATCCTAAACCGTCCCCGTCCCCTAACCCTAACCCTAGCCCGAACCCTAACCCTAACCCTTCCCCGAAGCCTGACCCTCACCCGTCCCCTAATCCTAACCCGTAGGCTCACAATAAGCCGCGCCCTCACATGCACGCTCCCCCTAAAGCGTTGTCGGACACTCACCTGGACCCTAAACCGTCCCCGTCCCCTAACCCTAACCCTAGCCCGAACCCTAACCCTAACACTTCAACGAAGCCTGACCCTCACCCGTCCCCTAATCCTAACCCGTACGCTCACACTAACACGCGCCCTCACACGCACGCTCCCCCTAAAGCGTTGTCGGACCCTCACCTGGACCCTAAACCGTCCCCGTCCCCTAACCCTAACCCTAGCCCGAAACCTAACCCTAACACTTCCCCAAAGCCTGACCCTCACCTGTCCCCTAATCCTAACCTGTAGGCTAACACTAACCCGCGCCCTCACACGCACGTTCCCCCTAAAGCGTTGTCAGACCGTCACCTGGATCCTAAACCGTCCCCGTCCCCTAACCCTAACCCTAGCCAGAACCTTAACCCTAACTCTTCCCCGAAGCCTGACCCTCACCCGTCCCCTAATCCTAACCTGTAGGCTCACACTAACCCGCGCCCTCACACGCACGCTCCCCCTAAAGCGTTGTCGGACCCTCACCTGGACCCTAAACCGTCCTCGTGCCCTAACCCTAACCCTAGCCCGAACCCTAACCCTAACCGTTCCCCGAACCCTGACCCTCACCCGTCCCCTAATCCTAACCCGTAGGCTCACACTAACCCGCGCCCTCACACGCACGCTCCCCCTAAAGCGTTGTCGGACCCTCACCTGGACCCTAAACCGTCCCCGTCCCCTAACCCTAACCCTAGCCCGAACCCTAACTCTAACCCTTCAACGAAGCCTGACCCTCACCCGTCCCCTAATCCTAACCCGTACTCTCACACTAACACGCGCCCTCACACGCACGCTCCCCCTAAAGCGTTGTCGGACCCTCACCTGGACCCTAAACCGTCCCCGTCCCCTAACCCTAACCCTAGCCCGAAACCTAACCCTAACACTTCCCCAAAGCCTGACCCTCACCCGTCCCCTAATCCTAACCCGTAGGCTAACACTAACCCGCGCCCTCACACGCACGTTCCCCCTAAAGCGTTGTCAGACCGTCACCTGGATCCTAAACCGTCCCCATCCCCTAACCCTAACCCTAGCCAGAACCTTAACCCTAACTCTTCCCCGAAGCCTGACCCTCACCCGTCCCCTAATCCTAACCTGTAGGCTCACACTAACACGCGCCCTCACACGCACGCTCCCCCTAAAGCGTTGTCGGAACCTCACCTGGACCCTAAACCGTCCCCGTCCCCTAACCCTAACCCTAGCCCGAACCCTAACCCTAACCCTTCCCCGAAGCCTGACCCTCACCCGTCCCCTAATCCTAACCCGTACGCTCACACTAACCCGCGCCCTCACACGCACGCTCCCCCTAAAGCGTTGTCGGACCCTCACCTGGACCCTAAACCGTCCCCGTCCCCTAACCCTAACCCTAGCCCGAACCCTAACCCTAACCCTTCCCCGAAGCCTGACCCTCACACGTCCCCTAATCCTAACCCGTACGCTAACACTAACCCGCGCCCTCACATGCACGCTCCCCCTAAAGCGTTGTCGGACCCTCACCTGAACCCTAAACCGTCCCCGAACCCTAACCCTAACCCTAGCCCGAACCCTAACCCTAACCCTTCCCCGAAGCCTGACCCTCACCCGTCCCCTAATCCTAACCCGTACGCTAACACTAACCCGCGCTTCACACGCACGCTCCCCCTAAAGCGTTGTAGGACCCTCACCTGGACCCTAAACCGTCCCCGTACCCTAACCCTAACCCTAGCCCGAATCCTAACCCTAACACTTCCCCGAAGCCTGACCCTCACCCGTCCCCTAATCCTAACCCGTAGGCTCACACTAACCCGCACCCTCACACGCACGCTCCCCCTAAAGCGTTGTTGGACCCTCACCTGGACCCTAAACCATCCCCGCACCCTAATCCTAACCCTAGCCCGAACCCTAACCCTAACTCTTCCCCGAACCCTGACCCTCACCCGTCCCCTAATCCTAACCCGTAGGCTCACACTAACCCGCGCCCTCACACGCACGCTCCCCCTAAAGCGTTGTCGGACCCTCACCTGGACCCTAAACCGTCCCCGTCCCCTAACCCTAACCCTAGCCCGAACCCTAACTCTAACCCTTCAACGAAGCCTGACCCTCACACGTCCCCTAATCCTAACCCGTACGCTCACACTAACACGCGCCCTCACACGCACGCTCCCCCTAATGCGTTGTCGGACCCTCACCTGGACCCTAAACCGTCCCCGTCCCCTAACCCTAACCCTAGCCCGAAACCTAACCCTAACACTTCCCCAAAGCCTGACCCTCACCCGTCCCCTAATCCTAACCCGTAGGCTAACACTAACCCGCGCCCTCACACGCACGTTCCCCCTAAAGCGTTGTCAGACCGTCACCTGTATCCTAAACCGTCCCCGTCCCCTAACCCTAACCCTAGCCAGAACCTTAACCCTAACTCTTCCCCGAAGCCTGACCCTCACCCGTCCCCTAATCCTAACACGTAGGCTCACACTAACCCGCGCCCTCACACGCACGCTCCCCCTAAAGCGTTGTCGGACCCTCACCTGGACCCTAAACCGTCCCCGTCCCCTAACCCTAACCCTAGCCCGAACCCTAACCCTAACCCTTCCCCGAAGCCTGACCCTCACCCGTCCCCTAATCCTAACCCGTACGCTAACACTAACCCGCGCCCTCACACGCACGCTCCCCCTAAAGCGTTGTCGGACCCTCACCTTAACCCTAAACCGTCCCCGTCCCCTAACCCTAACCCTAGCCCAACCCTAACTCTAAACCTTCCCCGAAGCCTGACCCTCACCCGTCCCCTAATCCTAACCCGTACGCTAACACTAACCTGTGCCCTCACACGCACGCTCCCCCTAAAGCGTTGTCGGACCCTCACCTGGACCATACACAGTCCCCGTCCCCTAACCCTAACCCTAGCCCGAACCCTAACCCTAACCCTACCCGAAGCCGGACCCCTACCCGTCCCCTAATCCTAACCCATACGCTAACACTAACCCGCGCCCTCACACGCACGCTCCCCCTAAAGCGTTGTCGGACCCTCACCTGGACCCTAAACCGTACCCGTCCCCTAACCCTAACCCTAGCCCGAACCCTAACCCTAACCCTTCCCCGAAGCCTGACACTCACCCGTCCCCTAATCCTAATCCGTAGGCTCACACTAACTCGCGCCCTCACACGCACGCTCCCCCTAAAGCGTTGTCGGACCCTCACCTGGACCCTAAACCGTCCCCGTCCCCTAACCCTAACCCTAGCCCGAACCCTAACCCTAACCCTTCCGCAAAGCCTGACCCTCACCCGTCCCCTAATCCTAACCCGTACGCTCACACTAACCCGCGCCCTCACACGCACGCTCCCCCTAAAGCGTTGTCGGACCCTCACCTGGACCCTAAACCGTCCCCGTCCCCTAACCCTAACCCTAGCCCGAACCCTAACTCTAAGCCTTCCCTGAAGCCTGAACCTCACCCGTCCCCTAATCCTAACCCGTATGCTAACACTAACCCGCGCCTTCACACGCACGCTCCCCCTAATGCGTTGTCGGACCCTCACCTGGACCCTAAACCGTCCCCGTCCCCTAACCCTAACCCTAGCCCGAACCCTAACCCTAACCCTTCCCCGAAGCCTGACCCCTACCCGTCCCCTAATCCTAACCCGTACGCTAACACTAACCAGCGCCCTCACACGCACGCTCCCCCTAAAGAGTTGTCGGACCCTCACCTGGACCCTAAACCGTACCCGTCCCCTAACCCTAACCCTAGCCCGAACCCTAACCCTAACCCTTCCCCGAAACCTGACCCTCACCCGTCCCCTAATCCTAATCCGTAGGCTCACACTAACCCGCGCCCTCACACGCACGCTCCCCCTAAAGCGTTGTCGGACCCTCACCTGGACCCTAAACCGTCCCCGTCCCCTAACCCTAACCCTAGCCCGAACCCTAACCCTAACCCTTCCGCAAAGCCTGACCCTCACCCGTCCCCTAATCCTAACCCGTACACTCACACTAACCCGCGCCCTCACACGCACACTCCCCCTAAAGCGTTGTCGGACCCTCACCTGGACCCTAAACCGTCCCCGTCCCCTAACCCTAACCCTAGCCCGAACCCTAACCCTAACACTTCCCCGAAGCCTGACCCTCACCCGTCCCCTAATCCTAACCCGTAGGCTCACACTAAGCCGCGCCCTCACACGCACGCTCCCCCTAAAGCGTTGTCGGACCCTCACCTGGACCCTAAACCGTCCCCATCCCCTAACCCTAACCCTAGCCCGAACCCTAACCCTAACCCTTCCCCGAAGCCTGACCCTCACCCGTCACCTAATCCTAACCCGTACGCTAACACTAACCCGCGCCCTCACACGCACGCTCCCCCTAAAGCGTAGTCGGACCCTCACTTGGACCCTAAACCGTCCCCGTCCCCTAACCCTAACCCTAGCCCGAACCCTAACACTAACCATTCCCCGAAGCCTGACCCTCACCCGTCCCCTAATCCTAACCCGTACGCTAACAGTAACCCGCGCCCTCACACGCACGCTCCCCCTAAAGCGTTGTCGGACCCTCACCTGGACCCTAAACCGTCCCCGTCCCCTAACCCTAACCCTAGCCCGAACCCTAACACTAACCATTCCCCGAAGCCTGACCCTCACCCGTCCCCTAATCCTAACCCGTACGCTAACAGTAACCCGCGCCCTCACACGCACGCTCCCCCTAAAGCGTTGTCGGACCCTCACCTGGACCCTAAACCGTCCCCGTCCCCTAACCCTAACCGTAGCCCGAACCCTAACCCTAACCCTTCCCCGAAGCCTGACCCTCACCCGTCCCCTAATCCTAACCCGCACGCTAACACTAACCCGCGCCCTCACACACACGCTCCCCGTAAAGCGTTGTCGGACCCTCACCTGGACCCTAAACCGTCCCCGTCCCCTAACCCTAACCCTAGCCCGAACCCTAACCCTAACACTTCCCCGAAGCCTGACCCTCACCCGTCCCCTAATCCTAACCCGTAGGCTAACACTAACCCGCGCCCTCACACGCACGCTCCCCCTAAAGCGTAGTCGGACCCTCACTTGGACCCTAAACCGTCCCCGTCCCCTAACCCTAACCCTAGCCCGAACCCTAACACTAACCATTCCCCGAAGCCTGACCCTCACCCGTCCCCTAATCCTAACCCGTACGCTAACAGTAACCCGCGCCCTCACACGCACGCTCCCCCTAAAGCGTTGTCGGACCCTCACCTGGACCCTAAACCGTCCCCGTCCCCTAACCCTAACCCTAGCCCGAACCCTAACACTAACCATTCCCCGAAGCCTGACCCTCACCCGTCCCCTAATCCAAACCCGTACGCTAACAGTAACCCGCGCCCTCACACGCACGCTCCCCCTAAAGCGTTGTCGGACCCTCACCTGGACCCTAAACCGTCCCCGTCCCCTAACCCTAACCGTAGCCCGAACCCTAACCCTAACCCTTCCCCGAAGCCTGACCCTCACCCGTCCCCTAATCCTAACCCGCACGCTAACACTAACCCGCGCCCTCACACACACGCTCCCCGTAAAGCGTTGTCGGACCCTCACCTGGACCCTAAACCGTCCCCGTCCCCTAACCCTAACCCTAGCCCGAACCCTAACCCTAACACTTCCCCGAAGCCTGACCCTCACCCGTCCCCTAATCCTAACCCGTAGGCTCACACTAACCCTCGCCCTCACACGCACGCTCCCCCTAAAGCGTTGTCGGACCCTCACCTGGACCCTAAACCGTCCCCGTCCCCTAACCCTAACCCTAGCCCGAACCCTAACCCTAACCCTTCCCCGAATCCTGACCCTCACCCGTCCCCTAATCCTAACCCGTAGGCTCACACTAACCCGCGCCCTCACACGCACGCTCCCCCTAAAGCGTTGTCGGACCCTCACCTGGACCCTAAACCGTCCCCGTCCCCTATCCCTAACCCTAGCCAGAACCTTAAACCTAACACTTCCCCGAAGCCTGACCCTCACCCGTCCCCTAATCCTAACCCGTAGGCTCACACTAACCCGCGCCCTCACACGCACGCTCCCCCTAAAGCGTTGTCGGACCCTCACCTGGACCCTAAACCGTCCCCGTCCCCTAACCCTAACCCTAGCCCGAACCCTAACCCTAACCCTTCCCCGAAGCCTGACCCTCACCCTTCCCCTAATCCTAACCCATAGGCTAACACTAACCCACGCCCTCACATGCATGCTCCCCCGAAAGCGTTGTCGGACCCTCACCTGAACCCTAAACCGTCCCAGTCCCCTAACCCTAACCCTAACCCGAACCCTAACCCTAACCCTTCCCCGAAGCCTGACCCTCACCCGTACCCTAATCCTAACCCGTACGCTAACACTAACCCGCGCCCTCACACGCACGCTCCCCCTAAAGCGTTGTTGGACCGTCACCTGGACCCTAAACCGTCCCCGTCCCCTAACCCTAACCCTAGCCCGAACCCTAACCCTAACCCTTCCCCGAAGCCTGACCCTCACCCGTCCCCTAATCCTAACCCGTAGGCTCACAATAAGCCGCGCAGTCACACGCACGCTCCCCATAAAGCGTTGTCGGACCCTCACCTGGACCCTAAACCGTCCCCGTCCCCTAACCCTAACCCTAGCCCGAACCCTAACCCTAACCCTTCCCCGAAGCCTGACCCTCACCCGTCCCCTAATCCTAACCCGTAGGCTCACACTAACCCTCGCCCTCACACGCACGCTCCCCCTAAAGCGTTGTCGGACCCTCACCTGGACCCTAAACCGTCCCCGTCCCCTAACCCTAACCCTAGCCCGAACCCTAACCCTAACCCTTCCCCGAAGCCTGACCCTCACCCTTCCCCTAATCCTAACCCATAGGCTAACACTAACCCACGCCCTCACATGCATGCTCCCCCGAAAGCGTTGTCGGACCCTCACCTGAACCCTAAACCGTCCCAGTCCCCTAACCCTAACCCTAACCCGAACCCTAACCCTAACCCTTCCCCGAAGCCTGACCCTCACCCGTACCCTAATCCTAACCCGTACGCTAACACTAACCCGCGCCCTCACACGCACGCTCCCCCTAAAGCGTTGTTGGACCGTCACCTGGACCCTAAACCGTCCCCGTCCCCTAACCCTAACCCTAGCCCAAACCCTAACCCTAACACTTCCCCGAAGCCTGACCCTCACCCGTCCCCTAATCCTAACCCGTAGGCTCACACTAACCCGCGCCCTCACACGCACACTACCCCTAAAGCGTTGTAGGACCCTCACCTGGACCCTAAACCTTCCCCGTACCCTAACCCTAACCCTAGCCCGAACCCTAACCCTAACCCTTTCCCGAAGCCTGACCCTCACCCGTCCCCTAATCCTAACCTGTACACTAACACTAACCCACGCACTCACATGCACGCTCACCCTAAAGCATTTTCGGACCCTCACCTGGACCCTCAACCGTCCCTGTCCCCTAACCCTAACCCTAGCCCGAACCCTAACCCTAACCCTTCCCCGAAGCCTGACCCTCACCCGTCCCCTAATCCTAACTCGTACGCTAACACTAACCCGCACCCTCACACGCACGCTCCCCCTAAAGCGTTGTCGGACCCTCACCTGGACACTAAACCGTCCCCGTCACCTAACCTTAACCCTAGCCCGAACCCTAACCCTAACCCTTCCCCGAAGCCTGACCCTCACCCGTCACCTAATCCTAACCCGTAGGCTCACACTAAACCGCGCCCTCACACGCACGCTCCCCCTAAAGCGTTGTCGGACCCTCACCTGGACCCTAAACCGTCCCCGTCCCCTAACCCTAACCCTAGCCCGAACCCTAACCCTAACCCTTCCCCGAAGCCTGACCCTCACCCGTTCCCTAATCCTAACCCGTACGCTCACACTAAACCGCGCCCTCACACGCACGCTCCCCCTAAAGCGTTGTCGGACCCTCACCAGGACCCTAAACCGTCCCCGTCCCCTAACGCTACCCCTAGCCCGAACCCTAACCCTAACACTTCCCCGAAGCCTGACCCTCACCCGTCCCCTAATCCTAACCCGTAGGCTAACACTAACCCGCGCCCTCACACGCACGATCCCCCTAAAGCGTTGTCGGACCATCACCTGGACACTAAACCGTACCCGTCCCCTAACCCTAACCCTAGCCCGAACCCTAACCCTAACCCTTCCCCGAAGCCTGACCCTCACCCGTCCCCTAATCCTAACCCGTAGGCTCACACTAACCCGCGCCCTCACACGCACGCTCCCCCTAAAGCGTTGTCGGACCCTCACCTGGACCCTAAACCGTCCCCGTCCCCTATCCCTAACCCTAGCCAGAACCTTAAACCTAACACTTCCCCGAAGCCTGACCCTCACCCGTCCCCTAATCCTAACCCGTAGGCTCACACTAACCCGCGCCCTCACACGCACGCTCCCCCTAAAGCGTTGTCGGACCCTCACCTGGACCCTAAACCGTCCCCGTCCCCTAACCCTAACCCTAGCCCGAACCCTAACCCTAACCCTTCCCCGAAGCCTGACCCTCACCCTTCCCCTAATCCTAACCCATAGGCTAACACTAACCCACGCCCTCACATGCATGCTCCCCCGAAAGCGTTGTCGGACCCTCACCTGAACCCTAAACCGTCCCAGTCCCCTAACCCTAACCCTAACCCGAACCCTAACCCTAACCCTTCCCCGAAGCCTGACCCTCACCCGTACCCTAATCCTAACCCGTACGCTAACACTAACCCGCGCCCTCACACGCACGCTCCCCCTAAAGCGTTGTCGGACCCTCACCTGGACCCTAAACCGTCCCCGTCCCCTAACCCTAACCGTAGCCCGAACCCTAACCCTAACCCTTCCCCGAAGCCTGACCCTCACCCGTCCCCTAATCCTAACCCGTAGGCTCACAATAAGCTGCGCAGTCACACGCACGCTCCCCATAAAGCGTTGTCGGACCCTCACCTGGACCCTAAACCGTCCCCGTCCCCTAACCCAAACCCTAGCCCGAACCCTAACCCTAACCCTTCCCCGAAGCCTGACCCTCACCCGTCCCCTAATCCTAACCCGTAGGCTCACACTAACCCTCGCCCTCACACGCAAGCTCCCCCTAAAGCGTTGTCGGACCCTCACCTGGACCCTAAACCGTCCCCGTCCCCTAACCCTAACCCTAGCCCGAACCCTAACCCTAACCCTTCCCCGAATCCTGACCCTCACCCGTCCCCTAATCCTAACCCGTAGGCTCACACTAACCCGCGCCCTCACACGCACGCTCCCCCTAAAGCGTTGTCGGACCCTCACCTGAACCCTAAACCGTCCCCGTCCCCTAACCCTAACCCTAGACCGAACCCTAACCCTAACCCTTCAACGAAGCCTGACCCTCACCCGTCCCCTAATCCTAACCCGTACGCTCACACTAACACGCGCCCTCACACGCACGCTCCCCCTAAAGCGTTGTCGGACCCTCACCTGGACCCTAAACCGTCACCGTCCCCTAACCCTAACCCTAGCCCGAAACCTAACCCTAACACTTCCCCAAAGCCTGACCCTCACCCGTCCCCTAATCCTAACCCGTAGGCTAACACTAACCCGCGCCCTCACACGCACGTTCCCCCTAAAGCGTTGTCAGACCGTCACCTGGATCCTAAACCGTCCCCGTCCCCTAACCCTAACCCTAGCCAGAACCTTAACCCTAACCCTTCCCCGAAGCCTGACCCTCACCCGTCCCCTAATCCTAACCCGTAGGCTCACACTAACCCGCGCCCTCACACGCACGCTCCCCCTAAAGCGTTGTCGGACCCTCACCTGGACCCTAAACCGTCCCCGTCCCCTAACCCTAACCCTAGCCCGAACCTTAACCCTAACACTTCGCCGAAGCCTGACCCTCACCCGTCCCCTAATCCTAACCCGTAGGCTCACACTAACCCGCGCCCTCACACGCACGCTCCCCCTAAAGCGTTGTCGGACCCTCACCTGGACCCTAAACCGTCCCCATCCCCTAACCCTAACCCTAGCCCGAACCCTAACCCTAACCCTTCCCCGAAGCCTGACCCTCACCCGTCACCTAATCCTAACCCGTACGCTAACACTAACCCGCGCCCTCACACGCACGCTCCCCCTAAAGCGTAGTCGGACCCTCACTTGGACCCTAAACCGTCCCCGTCCCCTAACCCTAACCCTAGCCCGAACCCTAACACTAACCATTCCCCGAAGCCTGACCATCACCCGTCCCCTAATCCTAACCCGTACGCTAACAGTAACCCGCGCCCTCACACGCACGCTCCCCCTAAAGCGTTGTCGGACCCTCACCTGGACCCTAAACCGTCCCCGTCCCCTAACCCTAACCCTAGCCCGAACCCTAACACTAACCATTCCCCGAAGCCTGACCCTCACCCGTCCCCTAATCCTAAACCGTACGCTAACAGTAACCCGCGCCCTCACACGCACGCTCCCCCTAAAGCGTTGTCGGACCCTCACCTGGACCCTAAACCGTCCCCGTCCCCTAACCCTAACCGTAGCCCGAACCCTAACCCTAACCCTTCCCCGAAGCCTGACCCTCACCCGTCCCCTAATCCTAACCCGCACGCTAACACTAACCCGCGCCCTCACACACACGCTCCCCGTAAAGCGTTGTCGGACCCTCACCTGGACCCTAAACCGTCCCCGTCCCCTAACCCTAACCCTAGCCCGAACCCTAACCCTAACCCTTCCCCGAAGCCTGACCCTCACCCGTCCCCTAATCCTAACCCGTAGGCTAACACTAACCCGCGCCCTCACACGCACGATCCCCCTAAAGCGTTGTCGGACCCTCACCTGGACCCTAAACCGTCCCCGTCCCCTAACCCTAACCCTAGCCCGAACCCTAACCCTAACCCTTCCCCGAATCCTGACCCTCACCCGTCCCCTAATCCTAACCCGTAGGCTCACACTAACCCGCGCCCTCACACGCACGCTCCCCCTAAAGCGTTGTCGGACCCTCACCTGGACCCTAAACCGTCCCCGTCCCCTAACCCTAACCCTAGACCGAACCCTAACCCTAACCCCTCAACGAAGCCTGACCCTCACCCGTCCCATAATCCTAACCCGTACGCTCACACTAACACGCGCCCTCACACGCACGCTCCCCCTAAAGCGTTGTCGGACCCTCACCTGGACCCTAAACCGTCCCCGTCCCCTAACCCTAACCCTAGCCCGAAACCTAACCCTAACACTTCCCCAAAGCCTGACCCTCACCCGTCCCCTAATCCTAACCCGTGGCTAACACTAACCCGCGCCCTCACACGCACGTTCCCCCTAAAGCGTTGTCAGACCGTCACCTGGATCCTAAACCGTCCCCGTCCCCTAACCCTAACCCTAGCCAGAACCTTAACCCTAACCCTTCCCCGAAGCCTGACCCTCACCCGTCCCCTAATCCTAACCCGTAGGCTCACACTAACCCGTGCCCTCACACGCACGCTCCCCCTAAAGCGTTGTCGGACCCTCACCTGGACCCTAAACCGTCCCCGTCCCCTAACCCTAACCCTAGCCCGAACCTTAACCCTAACACTTCGCCGAAGCCTGACCCTCACCCGTCCCCTAATCCTAACCCGTAGGCTCACACTAACCCGCGCCCTCACACGCACGCTCCCCCTAAAGCGTTGTCGGACCCTCACCTGGACCCTAAACCGTCCCCATCCCCTAACCCTAACCCTAGCCCGAACCCTAACCCTAACCCTTCCCCGAAGCCTGACCCTCACCCGTCACCTAATCCTAACCCGTACGCTAACACTAACCCGCGCCCTCACACGCACGCTCCCCATAAAGCGTAGTCGGACCCTCACTTGTACCCTAAACCGTCCCCGTCCCCTAACCCTAACCCTAGCCCGAACCCTAACACTAACCATTCCCCGAAGCCTGACCCTCACCCGTCCCCTAATCCTAACCCGTACGCTAACACTAACCCGCGCCCTCACACGCACGCTCCCCCTAAAGCGTTGTCGGACCCTCACCTGGACCCTAAACCGTCCCCGTCCCCTAACCCTAACCGTAGCCCGAACCCTAACCCTAACCCTTCCCCGAAGCCTGACCCTCACCCGTCCCCTAATCCTAACCCGTAGGCTCACAATAAGCTGCGCAGTCACACGCACGCTCCCCATAAAGCGTTGTCGGACCCTCACCTGGACCCTAAACCGTCCCCGTCCCCTAACCCTAACCCTAGCCCGAACCCTAACCCTAACCCTTCCCCGAAGCCTGACCCTCACCCGTCCCCTAATCCTAACCCGTAGGCTCACACTAACCCTCGCCCTCACACGCAAGCTCCCCCTAAAGCGTTGTCGGACCCTCACCTGGACCCTAAACCGTCCCCGTCCCCTAACCCTAACCCTAGCCCGAACCCTAACCCTAACCCTTCCCCGAATCCTGACCCTCACCCGTCCCCTAATCCTAACCCGTAGGCTCACACTAACCCGCGCCCTCACACGCACGCTCCCCCTAAAGCGTTGTCGGACCCTCACCTGAACCCTAAACCGTCCCCGTCCCCTAACCCTAACCCTAGACCGAACCCTAACCCTAACCCTTCAACGAAGCCTGACCCTCACCCGTCCCCTAATCCTAACCCGTACGCTCACACTAACACGCGCCCTCACACGCACGCTCCCCCTAAAGCGTTGTCGGACCCTCACCTGGACCCTAAACCGTCACCGTCCCCTAACCCTAACCCTAGCCCGAAACCTAACCCTAACACTTCCCCAAAGCCTGACCCTCACCCGTCCCCTAATCCTAACCCGTAGGCTAACACTAACCCGCGCCCTCACACGCACGTTCCCCCTAAAGCGTTGTCAGACCGTCACCTGGATCCTAAACCGTCCCCGTCCCCTAACCCTAACCCTAGCCAGAACCTTAACCCTAACCCTTCCCCGAAGCCTGACCCTCACCCGTCCCCTAATCCTAACCCGTAGGCTCACACTAACCCGCGCCCTCACACGCACGCTCCCCCTAAAGCGTTGTCGGACCCTCACCTGGACCCTAAACCGTCCCCGTCCCCTAACCCTAACCCTAGCCCGAACCTTAACCCTAACACTTCGCCGAAGCCTGACCCTCACCCGTCCCCTAATCCTAACCCGTAGGCTCACACTAACCCGCGCCCTCACACGCACGCTCCCCCTAAAGCGTTGTCGGACCCTCACCTGGACCCTAAACCGTCCCCATCCCCTAACCCTAACCCTAGCCCGAACCCTAACCCTAACCCTTCCCCGAAGCCTGACCCTCACCCGTCACCTAATCCTAACCCGTACGCTAACACTAACCCGCGCCCTCACACGCACGCTCCCCCTAAAGCGTAGTCGGACCCTCACTTGGACCCTAAACCGTCCCCGTCCCCTAACCCTAACCCTAGCCCGAACCCTAACACTAACCATTCCCCGAAGCCTGACCCTCACCCGTCCCCTAATCCTAACCCGTACGCTAACAGTAACCCGCGCCCTCACACGCACGCTCCCCCTAAAGCGTTGTCGGACCCTCACCTGGACCCTAAACCGTCCCCGTCCCCTAACCCTAACCGTAGCCCGAACCCTAACCCTAACCCTTCCCCGAAGCCTGACCCTCACCCGTCCCCTAATCCTAACCCGCACGCTAACACTAACCCGCGCCCTCACACACACGCTCCCCGTAAAGCGTTGTCGGACCCTCACCTGGACCCTAAACCGTCCCCGTCCCCTAACCCTAACCCTAGCCCGAACCCTAACCCTAACACTTCCCCGAAGCCTGACCCTCACCCGTCCCCTAATCCTAATCCGTAGGCTCACACTAACCCACGCCCTCACACGCACGCTCCCCCTAAAGCGTTGTCGGACCCTCACCTGGACCCTAAACCGTCCCCGTCCCCTAACCCTAACCCTAGCCCGAACCCTAACCCTAACCCTTCCCCGAAGCCTGACCCTCACCCGTCCCCTAATCCTAACCCGTACGCTAACACTAACCCGCGCCCTCACACGCACGCTCCCCCTAAAGCGTTGTCGGACCCTCACCTGGACCCTAAACCGTCCCCGTCCCCTAACCCTAACCCTAGCCCAAACCCTAACCCTAACACTTCCCCGAAGCCTGACCCTCACCCGTCCCCTAATCCTAACCCGTAGGCTCACACTAACCCGCGCCCTCACACGCACACTACCCCTAAAGCGTTGTAGGACCCTCACCTGGACCCTAAACCTTCCCCGTACCCTAACCCTAACCCTAGCCCGAACCCTAACCCTAACCCTTTCCCGAAGCCTGACCCTCACCCGTCCCCTAATCCTAACCTGTACACTAACACTAACCCACGCACTCACATGCACGCTCACCCTAAAGCATTTTCGGACCCTCACCTGGACCCTCAACCGTCCCTGTCCCCTAACCCTAACCCTAGCCCGAACCCTAACCCTAACCCTTCCCCGAAGCCTGACCCTCACCCGTCCCCTAATCCTAACTCGTACGCTAACACTAACCCGCACCCTCACACGCACGCTCCCCCTAAAGCGTTGTCGGACCCTCACCTGGACACTAAACCGTCCCCGTCACCTAACCCTAACCCTAGCCCGAACCCTAACCCTAACCCTTCCCCGAAGCCTGACCCTCACCCGTCACCTAATCCTAACCCGTAGGCTCACACTAAACCGCGCCCTCACACGCACGCTCCCCCTAAAGCGTTGTCGGACCCTCACCTGGACCCTAAACCGTCCCCGTCCCCTAACCCTAACCCTAGCCCGAACCCTAACCCTAACCCTTCCCCGAAGCCTGACCCTCACCCGTTCCCTAATCCTAACCCGTACGCTCACACTAAACCGCGCCCTCACACGCACGCTCCCCCTAAAGCGTTGTCGGACCCTCACCAGGACCCTAAACCGTCCCCGTCCCCTAACGCTACCCCTAGCCCGAACCCTAACCCTAACACTTCCCCGAAGCCTGACCCTCACCCGTCCCCTAATCCTAACCCGTAGGCTAACACTAACCCGCGCCCTCACACGCACGATCCCCCTAAAGCGTTGTCGGACCATCACCTGGACACTAAACCGTACCCGTCCCCTAACCCTAACCCTAGCCCGAACCCTAACCCTAACCCTTCCCCGAAGCCTGACCCTCACCCGTCCCCTAATCCTAACCCGTAGGCTCACACTAACCCGCGCCCTCACACGCACGCTCCCCCTAAAGCGTTGTCGGACCCTCACCTGGACCCTAAACCGTCCCCGTCCCCTATCCCTAACCCTAGCCAGAACCTTAAACCTAACACTTCCCCGAAGCCTGACCCTCACCCGTCCCCTAATCCTAACCCGTAGGCTCACACTAACCCGCGCCCTCACACGCACGCTCCCCCTAAAGCGTTGTCGGACCCTCACCTGGACCCTAAACCGTCCCCGTCCCCTATCCCTAACCCTAGCCAGAACCTTAAACCTAACACTTCCCCGAAGCCTGACCCTCACCCGTCCCCTAATCCTAACCCGTAGGCTCACACTAACCCGCCCCCTCACACGCACGCTCCCCCTAAAGCGTTGTCGGACCCTCACCTAGACCCTAAACCGTCCCCGTCCCCTAACCCTAACCCTAGCCCGAACCCTAACTCTAAGCCTTCCCTGAAGCCTGACCCTCACCCGTCCCCTAATCCTAACCTGTATGCTAACACTAACCCGCGCCCTCACACGCACGCTCCCCCTAAAGCGTTGTCGGACCCTCACCTGGACCCTAAACCGTCCCCGTCCCCTAACCCTAACCCTAGCCCGAACCCTAACCCTAACCCTTCCCCGAAGCCTGACCCTCACCCGTCCCCTAATCATAACCCGTAGGCTCACACTAACCCGCGCCCTCACACGCACGCTCCCCCTAAAGCGTTGTCGGACCTTCACCTGGACCCTAAACCGTCCCCATCCCCTAACCCTAACCCTAGCCCGAACCCTAACCCTAACACTTCCCCGAAGCCTGACCCTCACCCGTCCCCTAATCCTAACCCGTACGCTAACACTAACCCGCGCCCTCACACGCACGCTCCCCCTAAAGCGTTGTCGGACCCTCACCTGGACCCTAAACCGTCCCCGTCCCCTAACCCTAACCCTAGCCCGAACCCTAACCCTAACCCTTCCCCGAAGCCTGACCCTCACCCGTCCCCTAATCCTAACCCGTAGGCTAACACTAACCCGCGCCCTCACACGCACGCTCCCCCTAAAGCGTTGTTGGACCGTCACCTGGATCCTAAACCGTCCCCGTCCCCTAACCCTAACCCTAGCCCGAACCCTAACCCTAACCCTTCCCCGAAGCCTGACCCTCACCCGTCCCCTAATCCTAACCCGTAGGCTCACAATAAGCCGCGCCCTCACACGCACGCTCCCCCTAAACCGTTGTCGGACCTTCACCTGGACCCTAAACCGTCCCTGTCCCCTAACCCTAACCCTAGCCCGAACCCTAACCCTAACCCTTCCCCGAAGCCTGACACTCACCCGTCCCCTAATCCTAACCCGTAGGCTCACACTAACCCGCGCCCTCACATGCACGCTCCCCCTAAAGCGTTGTCGGACCCTCACCTGGACCCTAAACCGTCCCCGTCCCCTAACCCTAACCCTAGCCCGAACCCTAACCCTAACCCTTCCCCGAACCCTGACCCTCACCCGTCCCCTAATCCTAACCCGTAGGCTCACACTAACCCGCGCCCTCAAACGCACGCTCCCCTTAAAGCATTGTCGGACCCTCACCTGGACCCTAAACCGTCCCCGTCCCCTAACCCTAACCCTAGCCCGAACCCTAACCCTAACCTTTCAACAAAGCCTGACCCTCACCCGTCCCCTAATCCTAACCCGTACGCTCACACTAACACGCGCCCTCACACGCACGCTCCCCCTAAAGCGTTGTCGGACCCTCACCTGGACCCTAAACCGTCCCCGTCCCCTAACCCTAACCCTAGCCCGAACCCTAACCATAACACTTCCCCGAAGCCTGACCCTCACCCATCCCCTAATCCTAACCCGTACGCTAACACTAACCCGCGCCCTCACACGCACGCTCCCCCTAAAGCGTTGTCGGACCCTCACCTGGACCCTAAACCGTCCCCGTCCCCTAACCCTAACCCTAGCCAGAACCCTAACCCTAAGCCTTCCCCGAAGCCTGACCCTCACCCGTCCCCTAATCCTAACCCGAACGCTAACACTAACCCGCGCCCTCACACGCACTCTCTCCCTAAAGCGTTGTCGTACCCTCACCTGGACCCTAAACCGTCCCCGTCCCCTAAACCTAACCCTAGCCCGAACCCTAACCCTAACACTTCCCCGAAGCCTGACCCTCACCCGTCCCCAAATCCTAACCCGTACGCTAACACTAACCCACGCCCTCACACGCACGCTCCCACTAAAGCGTTGTCGGACCCTCACCTGGACCCTAAACCGTCCCCGGCCCCTAACCCTAACCCTAGCCCGAACCCTAACCCTAACCCTTCCCCGAAGCCTGACACTCACCCGTCCCCTAATCCTAACCCGTACGCTAACACTAACCCGCGCACTCACACGCACGCTCCCCGTAAAGCGTTGTCGGACCCTCACCTGGACCCTAAACCGTCCCCGTCCCCTAACCCTAACCCTAGCCCGAACCCTAACCCTAACACTTCCCCGAAGCCTGACCCTCACCCGTCCCCTAATCCTAACCCGTACGCTAACACTAACCCACGCCCTCACAAGCACGCTCCCCCTAAAGCGTTGTCGGACCCTCACCTGGACCCTAAACCGTCCCCGTCCCCTAACCCTAACCCTAGCCCGAACACTAACCCTAACCCTTCCCCGAAGCCTGACCCTCACCCGTCCCCTAATCCTAACCCGTGCACTCACACTAACCCGCGCCCTCACACGCACGCTCCCCCTAAAGCGTTGTCGGACCCTCACCTGGACCCTAAACTGTCCCCGTCCCCTAACCCTAACCCTAGCCCGAACCCTAACCCTAACCCTTCCCCGAAGCCTGACCCTCACCCGTCCCCTCATCCTAACCCGTACGCTAACACTAACCCGCGCCCTCACACGCACGCTCCCCCTAAAGCGTTGTCGGACCCTCACCTGGACCCTAAACCGTCCCCGTCCCCTAACCCTAACCCTAGCCCGAACCCTAACCCTAACCCTTCCCCGAAGCCTGACCCTCACCCGTCCCCTAATCCTAACCCGTACGCTAACACTAACCCGCGCCCTCACACGCACGCTCCCCCTAAAGCGTTGTCGGACCCTCACCTGGACCCTAAACCGTCCCCGTCCCCTAACCCTAACCCTAGCCCGAACCCTAACCCTAACCCTTTCCCGAAGCCTGACCCTCACCCGTCCCCTAATCCTAACCCATACGCTCACACTAACCCGCGCCCTCACACGCACGCTCCCCCTAAAGCGTTGTCGGACCCTCACCTGGACCCTAAACCGTCCCCGTCCCCTAACCCTAACCCTAGCCCGAACCCTAACCCTAACCCTTCCCCGAAGCCTGACCCTCACCCGTGCCCTAATCCTAACCCGTAGGTTCACACTAACCCACGCCCTCACACGCACGCTCCTCCTAAAGCGTTGTCGGACCGTCACCTGGACCCTAAACCGTCCCCGTACCCTAACCCTAACCCTAGCCCGAACCCTAACCCTAAGCCTTCCCCGAAGCCTGACCCTCACCCGTGTCCTAATCCTAACCCGTAGGCTCACACTAACCCGCGCCCTCACACGCACGCTCCCCCTAAAGCGTTGTCGGACCCTCACCTGGACCCTAAACCGTCCCCGTCCCCTAACCCTAACCCTAGCCCGAACCCTAACCATAACACTTCCCCGAAGCCTGACCCTCACCCATCCCCTAATCCTAACCCGTACGCTAACACTAAACCGCGCCCTCACACGCACGCTCCCCCTAAAGCGTTGTCGGACCCTCACCTGGACCCTAAACCGTCCCCGTCCCCTAACCCTAACCCTAGCCCGAACCCTAAACCTAACCCTTCCCCGAAGCCTGACCCTCACCCGTCCCCTAATCCTAACCCGAACGCTAACACTAACCCGCGCCCTCACACGCACGCTCCCCCTAAAGCGTTGTCGGACCCTCACCTGGACCCTAAACCGTCCCCGTCCCCTAACCCTAACCCTAGCCAGAACCCTAACCCTAAGCCTTCCCCGAAGCCTGACCCTCACCCGTCCCCTAATCCTAACCCGAACGCTAACACTAACCCGCGCCCTCACTCGCACTCTCTCCCTAAAGCGTTGTCGTACCCTCACCTGGACCCTAAACCGTCCCCGTCCCCTAAACCTAACCCTAGCCCGAACCCTAACCCTAACACTTCCCCGAAACCTGACCCTCACCCGTCCCCTAATCCTAACCCGTAGGCTCACACTAACCCGCGCCCTCACACGCACGCTCCCCCTAAAGCGTTGTCGGACCCTCACCTGGTCCCTAAACCGTCCCCGTCCCCTAACCCTAACCCTAGCCCGAACCCTAACCCTAACCCTTCCCCGAAGCCTGACACTCACCCGTCCCCTAATCCTAACCCGTAGGCTCACACTAACCCGCGCCCTCACACGCACGCTCCCCCTAAAGCGTTGTCGAACCCTCACCTGGACCCTAAACCGTCCCCGTCCCCTAACCCTAACCCTAGCCCGAACCCTAACCCTAACACTTCCCCGAAGCCTGACCCTCACCCGTCCCCAAATCCTAACCCGTACGCTAACACTAACCCACGCCCTCACACGCACGCTCCCCCTAAAGCGTTGTCGGACCCTCACCTGGACCCTAAACCGTCCCCGGCCCCTAACCCTAACCCTAGCCCGAACCCTAACCCTAACCCTTCCCCGAAGCCTGACACTCAACCGTCCCCTAATCCTAACCCGTACGCTAACACTAAACCGCGCACTCACACGCACGCTCCCCGTAAAGCGTTGTCGGACCCTCACCTGGACCCTAAACCGTCCCCGTCCCCTAACCCTAACCCTAGCCCGAACCCTAACCCTAACACTTCCCCGAAGCCTGACCCTCACCCGTCCCCTAATCCTAACCCGTACGCTAACACTAACCCACGCCCTCACAAGCACGCTCCCCCTAAAGCGTTGTCGGACCCTCACCTGGACCCTAAACCGTCCCCGTCCCCTAACCCTAACCCTAGCCCGAACACTAACCCTAACCCTTCCCCGAAGCCTGACCCTCACCCTTCCCCTAATCCTAACCCATAGGCTAACACTAACCCACGCCCTCACATGCATGCTCCCCATAAAGCGTTGTCGGACCCTCACCTGAACCCTAAACCGTCCCAGTCCCCTAACCCTAACCCTAACCCGAACCCTAACCCTAACCCTTCCCCGAAGCCTGACACTCACCCGTCCCCTAATCCTAACCCGTACGCTAACACTAACCCACGACCTCACACGCACGCTCCCCTTAAAGCGTTGTCGGACCCTCACGTGGACCCTAAACAGTCCCCGTCCCCTAACCCTAACCCTAGCCCGAACCCTAACCCTAACACTTCCCCGAAGCCTGACCCTCACTCGTCCCCTAATCCTAACCCATAGGCTCACACTAACCAGCGCCCTCACACGCACGCTCCCCCTAAAGCGTTGTCGGACCCTCACCTGGACCCTAAACCGTCCCCATCCCCTAACCCTAACCCTGGCCCGAACCCTAACCCTAACCCTTCCCCGAAGCCTGACCCTCACCCGTCCCCTAATCCTAACCCGTAGACTCACACTAACCCGCGCCCTCACACGCACGCTCCCCCTAAAGCGTTGTCGGACCCTCACCTGGACCCTAAACCGTCCCCGTCCCCTAACCCTAACCCTAGCCCGAACCCTAACCCTAACCCTTCCCCGAAGCCTGACCCTCACCCGTCCCCTAATCCTAACCCGTACGCTCACACTAACACGCGCCCTCACACGCACGCTCCCCCTAAAGCGTTGTCGGACCCTCACCTGGATCCTAAACCGTCCCCGTCCCCTAACCCTAACCCTAGCCCGAACCCTAACCCTAACCCTTCCCCGAAGCCTGACCCTCACCTGTCCCCTAATCCTAACCCGTAGGCTCACACTAACCCGTGCCCTCACACGCACGCTCCCCCTAAAGCGTTGTCGGACCCTCACCTGGACCCTAAACCGTCCCCGTCCCCTAACCCTAACCCTAGCCCGACCCTAACCCTAACCCTTCCCCGAAGCCTGACCCTCACCCGTCCCCTAATCCTAACCCGTACGCTCACACTAACCCGCGCCCTCACACGCACGCTCCCCCTAAAGCGTTGTCGGACCCTCACCTGGACCCTAAACCGTCCCCGTCCCCTAACCCTAACCCTAGCCCGAACCCTAACCCTAACACTTCCCCGAAGCCTGACCCTCACCCGTCCCCTAATCCTAATCCGTAGGCTCACACTAACCCGCGCCCTCACACGCACGCTCCCCCTAAAGCGTTGTCGGACCCTCACCTGGACCCTAAACCGTCCCCGTCCCCTAACCCTAACCCTAGCCCGAAACCTAACCCTAACACTTCAACGAAGCCTGACCCTCACCCGTCCCCTAATCCTAACCCGTACGCTCACACTAACACGCGCCCTCACACGCACGCTCCCCCTAAAGCGTTGTCAGACCCTCACCTGGACCCTAAACCGTCCCCGTCCCCTAACCCTAACCCTAGCCCGAAACCTAACCCTAACACTTCCCCAAAGCCTGACCCTCACCTGTCCCCTAATCCTAACCTGTAGGCTAACACTAACCCGCGCCCTCACACGCACGTTCCCCCTAAAGCGTTGTCAGACCGTCACCTGGATCCTAAACCGTCCCCGTCCCCTAACCCTAACCCTAGCCAGAACCTTAACCCTAACTCTTCCCCGAAGCCTGACCCTCACCCGTCCCCTAATCCTAACCTGTAGGCTCACACTAACCCGCGCCCTCACACGCACGCTCCCCCTAAAGCGTTGTCGGACCCTCACCTGGACCCTAAACCGTCCTCGTGCCCTAACCCTAACCCTAGCCCGAACCCTAACCCTAACCCTTCCCCGAACCCTGACCCTCACCCGACCCCTAATCCTAACCCGTAGGCTCACACTAACCCGCGCCCTCACACGCACGCTCCCCCTAAAGCGTTGTCGGACCCTCACCTGGACCCTAAACCGTCCCCGTCCCCTAACCCTAACCCTAGCCCGAACCCTAACTCTAACCCTTCAACGAAGCCTGACCCTCACCCGTCCCCTAATCCTAACCCGTACTCTCACACTAACACGCGCCCTCACACGCACGCTCCCCCTAAAGCGTTGTCGGACCCTCACCTGGACCCTAAACCGTCCCCGTCCCCTAACCCTAACCCTAGCCCGAAACCTAACCCTAACACTTCCCCAAAGCCTGACCCTCACCCGTCCCCTAATCCTAACCCGTAGGCTAACACTAACCCGCGCCCTCACACGCACGTTCCCCCTAAAGCGTTGTCAGACCGTCACCTGGATCCTAAACCGTCCCCGTCCCCTAACCCTAACCCTAGCCAGAACCTTAACCCTAACTCTTCCCCGAAGCCTGACCCTCACCCGTCCCCTAATCCTAACCTGTAGGCTCACACTAACACGCGCCCTCACACGCACGCTCCCCCTAAAGCGTTGTCGGAACCTCACCTGGACCCTAAACCGTCCCCGTCCCCTAACCCTAACCCTAGACCGAACCCTAACCCTAACCCTTCCCCGAAGCCTGACCCTCACCCGTCCCCTAATCCTAACCCGTACGCTCACACTAACCCGCGCCCTCACACGCACGCTCCCCCTAAAGCGTTGTCGGACCCTCACCTGGACCCTAAACCGTCCCCGTCCCCTAACCCTAACCCTAGCCCGAACCCTAACCCTAACCCTTCCCCGAAGCCTGACCCTCACACGTCCCCTAATCCTAACCCGTACGCTAACACTAACCCGCGCCCTCACATGCACGCTCCCCCTAAAGCGTTGTCGGACCCTCACCTGAACCCTAAACCGTCCCCGAACCCTAACCCTAACCCTAGCCCGAACCCTAACCCTAACCCTTCCCCGAAGCCTGACCCTCACCCGTCCCCTAATCCTAACCCGTACGCTAACACTAACCCGCGCTTCACACGCACGCTCCCCCTAAAGCGTTGTAGGACCCTCACCTGGACCCTAAACCGTCCCCGTACCCTAACCCTAACCCTAGCCCGAATCCTAACCCTAACACTTCCCCGAAGCCTGACCCTCACCCGTCCCCTAATCCTAACCCGTAGGCTCACACTAACCCGCACCCTCACACGCACGCTCCCCCTAAAGCGTTGTTGGACCCTCACCTGGACCCTAAACCATCCCCGCACCCTAATCCTAACCCTAGCCCGAACCCTAACCCTAACTCTTCCCCGAACCCTGACCCTCACCCGTCCCCTAATCCTAACCCGTAGGCTCACACTAACCCGCGCCCTCACACGCACGCTCCCCCTAAAGCGTTGTCGGACCCTCACCTGGACCCTAAACCGTCCCCGTCCCCTAACCCTAACCCTAGCCCGAACCCTAACTCTAACCCTTCAACGAAGCCTGACCCTCACACGTCCCCTAATCCTAACCCGTACGCTCACACTAACACGCGCCCTCACACGCACGCTCCCCCTAAAGCGTTGTCGGACCCTCACCTGGACCCTAAACCGTCCCCGTCCCCTAACCCTAACCCTAGCCCGAAACCTAACCCTAACACTTCCCCAAAGCCTGACCCTCACCCGTCCCCTAATCCTAACCCGTAGGCTAACACTAACCCGCGCCCTCACACGCACGTTCCCCCTAAAGCGTTGTCAGACCGTCACCTGTATCCTAAACCGTCCCCGTCCCCTAACCCTAACCCTAGCCAGAACCTTAACCCTAACTCTTCCCCGAAGCCTGACCCTCACCCGTCCCCTAATCCTAACACGTAGGCTCACACTAACCCGCGCCCTCACACGCACGCTCCCCCTAAAGCGTTGTCGGACCCTCACCTGGACCCTAAACCGTCCCCGTCCCCTAACCCTAACCCTAGACCGAACCCTAACCCTAACCCGTCCCCGAAGCCTGACCCTCACCCGTCCCCTAATCCTAACCCGTACGCTAACACTAACCCGCGCCCTCACACGCACGCTCCCCCTAAAGCGTTGTCGGACCCTCACCTTAACCCTAAACCGTCCCCGTCCCCTAACCCTAACCCTAGCCCAACCCTAACTCTAAACCTTCCCCGAAGCCTGACCCTCACCCGTCCCCTAATCCTAACCCGTACGCTAACACTAACCTGTGCCCTCACACGCACGCTCCCCCTAAAGCGTTGTCGGACCCTCACCTGGACCATACACAGTCCCCGTCCCCTAACCCTAACCCTAGCCCGAACCCTAACCCTAACCCTACCCGAAGCCTGACCCCTACCCGTCCCCTAATCCTAACCCATACGCTAACACTAACCCGCGCCCTCACACGCACGCTCCCCCTAAAGCGTTGTCGGACCCTCACCTGGACCCTAAACCGTACCCGTCCCCTAACCCTAACCCTAGCCCGAACCCTAACCCTAACCCTTCCCCGAAGCCTGACACTCACCCGTCCCCTAATCCTAATCCGTAGGCTCACACTAACTCGCGCCCTCACACGCACGCTCCCCCTAAAGCGTTGTCGGACCCTCACCTGGACCCTAAACCGTCCCCGTCCCCTAACCCTAACCCTAGCCCGAACCCTAACCCTAACCCTTCCGCAAAGCCTGACCCTCACCCGTCCCCTAATCCTAACCCGTACGCTCACACTAACCCGCGCCCTCACACGCACGCTCCCCCTAAAGCGTTGTCGGACCCTCACCTGGACCCTAAACCGTCCCCGTCCCCTAACCCTAACCCTAGCCCGAACCCTAACTCTAAGCCTTCCCTGAAGCCTGAACCTCACCCGTCCCCTAATCCTAACCCGTATGCTAACACTAACCCGCGCCCTCACACGCACGCTCCCCCTAATGCGTTGTCGGACCCTCACCTGGACCCTAAACCGTCCCCGTCCGCTAACCCTAACCCTAGCCCGAACCCTAACCCTAACCCTTCCCCGAAGCCTGACCCCTACCCGTCCCCTAATCCTAACCCGTACGCTAACACTAACCCGCGCCCTCACACGCACGCTCCCCCTAAAGAGTTGTCGGACCCTCACCTGGACCCTAAACCGTACCCGTCCCCTAACCCTAACCCTAGCCCGAACCCTAACCCTAACCCTTCCCCGAAACCTGACCCTCACTCGTCCCCTAATCCTAATCCGTAGGCTCACACTAACCCGCGCCCTCACACGCACGCTCCCCCTAAAGCGTTGTCGGACCCTCACCTGGACCCTAAACCGTCCCCGTCCAATAACCCTAACCCTAGCCCGAACCCTAACCCTAACCCTTCCGCAAAGCCTGACCCTCACCCGTCCCCTAATCCTAACCCGTACACTCACACTAACCCGCGCCCTCACACGCACACTCCCCCTAAAGCGTTGTCGGACCCTCACCTGGACCCTAAACCGTCCCCGTCCCCTAACCCTAACCCTAGCCCGAACCCTAACCCTAACACTTCCCCGAAGCCTGACCCTCACCCGTCCCCTAATCCTAACCCGTAGGCTCACACTAAGCCGCGCCCTCACACGCACGCTCCCCCTAAAGCGTTGTCGGACCCTCACCTGGACCCTAAACCGTCCCCGTCCCCTAACCCTAACCCTAGCCCGAACCCTAACTCTAAGCCTTCCCTGAAGCCTGACCCTCACCCGTCCCCTAATCCTAACCCGTATGCTAACACTAACCCGCGCCCTCACACGCACGCTCCCCCTAATGCGTTGTCGGACCCTCACCTAGACCCTAAACCGTCCCCGTCCCCTAACCCTAACCCTAGCCCGAACCCTAACCCTAACCCTTCCCCGAAGCCTGACCCTCACCCGTCCCCTAATCATAACCTGTAGGCTCACACTAACCCGCGCCCTCACACGCACGCTCCCCCTAAAGCGTTGTCGGACCCTCACCTGGACCCTAAACCGTCCCCGTCCCCTAACCCTAACCCTAGCCCGAACCCTAACCCTAACACTTCCCCAAAGCCTGACCCTCACCCGTCCCCGAATCCTAACCCGTACGCTAACACTAACCCGCGCCCTCACACGCACGCTCCCCCTAAAGCGTTGTCGGACCCTCACCTGGACCCTAAACCGTCACCGTCCCCTAACCCTAACCCTAGACCGAACCCTAACCCTAACCCTTCCCCGAAGCCTGACCCTCACCCGTACCCTAATCCTAACCCGTAGGCTAACACTAACCCGCGCCCTCACACGCACGCTCCCCCTAAAGCGTTGTTGGACCGTCACCTGGATCCTAAACCGTCCCCGTCCCCTAACCCTAACCCTAGCCCGAACCCTAACCCTAAACCTTCCCCGAAGCCTGACCCTCACCCGTCCCCTTATCCTAACCCGTAGGCTCACAATAAGCCGCGCAGTCACACGCACGCTCCCCATAAAGCGTTGTCGGACCCTCACCTGGACCCTAAACCGTCCCCGTCCCCTAACCCTAACCCTAGCCCGAACCCTAACCCTAACCCTTCCCCGAAGCCTGACCCTCACCCGTCCCCTAATCCTAACCCGTAGGCTCACACTAACCCTCGCCCTCACACGCACGCTCCCCCTAAAGCGTTGTCGGACCCTCACCTGGACCCTAAACCGTCCCCGTCCCCTAACCCTAACCCTAGCCCGAACCCTAACCCTAACCCTTCCCCGAATCCTGACCCTCACCCGTCCCCTAATCCTAACCCGTAGGCTCACACTAACCCGCGCCCTCACACGCACGCTCCCCCTAAAGCGTTGTCGGACCCTCACCTGGACCCTAAACCGTCCCCGTCCCCTAACCCTAACCCTAGACCGAACCCTAACCCTAACCCCTCAACGAAGCCTGACCCTCACCCGACCCATAATCCTAACCCGTACGCTCACACTAACACGCGCCCTCACACGCACGCTCCCCCTAAAGCGTTGTCGGACCCTCACCTGGACCCTAAACCGTCCCCGTCCCCTAACCCTAACCCTAGCCCGAAACCTAACCCTAACACTTCCCCAAAGCCTGACCCTCACCCGTCCCCTAATCCTAACCCGTGGCTAACACTAACCCGCGCCCTCACACGCACGTTCCCCCTAAAGCGTTGTCAGACCGTCACCTGGATCCTAAACCGTCCCCGTCCCCTAACCCTAACCCTAGCCAGAACCTTAACCCTAACCCTTCCCCGAAGCCTGACCCTCACCCGTCCCCTAATCCTAACCCGTAGGCTCACACTAACCCGTGCCCTCACACGCACGCTCCCCCTAAAGCGTTGTCGGACCCTCACCTGGACCCTAAACCGTCCCCGTCCCCTAACCCTAACCCTAGCCCGAACCTTAACCCTAACACTTCGCCGAAGCCTGACCCTCACCCGTCCCCAAATCCTAACCCGTAGGCTCACACTAACCCGCGCCCTCACACGCACGCTCCCCCTAAAGCGTTGTCGGACCCTCACCTGGACCCTAAACCGTCCCCGTCCCCTAACCCTAACCCTAGCCCGAACCCTAACCCTAACCCTTCCCCGAAGCCTGACCCTCACCCGTCACCTAATCCTAACCCGTACGCTAACACTAACCCGCGCCCTCACACGCACGCTCCCCATAAAGCGTAGTCGGACCCTCACTTGTACCCTAAACCGTCCCCGTCCCCTAACCCTAACCCTAGCCCGAACCCTAACACTAACCATTCCCCGAAGCCTGACCCTCACCCGTCCCATAATCCTAACCCGTACGCTAACACTAACCCGCGCCCTCACACGCACGCTCCCCCTAAAGCGTTGTCGGACCCTCACCTGGACCCTAAACCGTCCCCGTCCCCTAACCCTAACCGTAGCCCGAACCCTAACCCTAACCCTTCCCCGAAGCCTGACCCTCACCCGTCCCCTAATCCTAACCCGTAGGCTCACAATAAGCTGCGCAGTCACACGCACGCTCCCCATAAAGCGTTGTCGGACCCTCACCTGGACCCTAAACCGTCCCCGTCCCCTAACCCTAACCCTAGCCCGAACCCTAACCCTAACCCTTCCCCGAAGCCTGACCCTCACCCGTCCCCTAATCCTAACCCGTAGGCTCACACTAACCCTCGCCCTCACACGCAAGCTCCCCCTAAAGCGTTGTCGGACCCTCACCTGGACCCTAAACCGTCCCCGTCCCCTAACCCTAACCCTAGCCCGAACCCTAACCCTAACCCTTCCCCGAATCCTGACCCTCACCCGTCCCCTAATCCTAACCCGTAGGCTCACACTAACCCGCGCCCTCACACGCACGCTCCCCCTAAAGCGTTGTCGGACCCTCACCTGAACCCTAAACCGTCCCCGTCCCCTAACCCTAACCCTAGACCGAACCCTAACCCTAACCCTTCAACGAAGCCTGACCCTCACCCGTCCCCTAATCCTAACCCGTACGCTCACACTAACACGCGCCCTCACACGCACGCTCCCCCTAAAGCGTTGTCGGACCCTCACCTGGACCCTAAACCGTCACCGTCCCCTAACCCTAACCCTAGCCCGAAACCTAACCCTAACACTTCCCCAAAGCCTGACCCTCACCCGTCCCCTAATCCTAACCCGTAGGCTAACACTAACCCGCGCCCTCACACGCACGTTCCCCCTAAAGCGTTGTCAGACCGTCACCTGGATCCTAAACCGTCCCCGTCCCCTAACCCTAACCCTAGCCAGAACCTTAACCCTAACCCTTCCCCGAAGCCTGACCCTCACCCGTCCCCTAATCCTAACCCGTAGGCTCACACTAACCCGCGCCCTCACACGCACGCTCCCCCTAAAGCGTTGTCGGACCCTCACCTGGACCCTAAACCGTCCCCGTCCCCTAACCCTAACCCTAGCCCGAACCTTAACCCTAACACTTCGCAGAAGCCTGACCCTCACCCGTCCCCTAATCCTAACCCGTAGGCTCACACTAACCCGCGCCCTCACACGCACGCTCCCCCTAAAGCGTTGTCGGACCCTCACCTGGACCCTAAACCGTCCCCATCCCCTAACCCTAACCCTAGCCCGAACCCTAACCCTAACCCTTCCCCGAAGCCTGACCCTCAACCGTCACCTAATCCTAACCCGTACGCTAACACTAACCCGCGCCCTCACACGCACGCTCCCCCTAAAGCGTAGTCGGACCCTCACTTGGACCCTAAACCGTCCCGGTCCCCTAACCCTAACCCTAGCCCGAACCCTAACACTAACCATTCCCCGAAGCCTGACCCTCACCCGTCCCCTAATCCTAACCCGTACGCTAACAGTAACCCGCGCCCTCACACGCACGCTCCCCCTAAAGCGTTGTCGGACCCTCACCTGGACCCTAAACCGTCCCCGTCCCCTAACCCTAACCGTAGCCCGAACCCTAACCCTAACCCTTCCCCGAAGCCTGACCCTCACCCGTCCCCTAATCCTAACCCGCACGCTAACACTAACCCGCGCCCTCACACACACGCTCCCCGTAAAGCGTTGTCGGACCCTCACCTGGACCCTAAACCGTCCCCGTCCCCTAACCCTAACCCTAGCCCGAACCCTAACCCTAACACTTCCCCGAAGCCTGACCCTCACCCGTCCCCTAATCCTAATCCGTAGGCTCACACTAACCCACGCCCTCACACGCACGCTCCCCCTAAAGCGTTGTCGGACCCTCACCTGGACCCTAAACCGTCCCCGTCCCCTAACCCTAACCCTAGCCCGAACCCTAACCCTAACCCTTCCCCGAAGCCTGACCCTCACCCGTCCCCTAATCCTAACCCGTACGCTAACACTAACCCGCGCCCTCACACGCACGCTCCCCCTAAAGCGTTGTCGGACCCTCACCTGGACCCTAAACCGTCCCCGTCCCCTAACCCTAACCCTAGCCCAAACCCTAACCCTAACACTTCCCCGAAGCCTGACCCTCACCCGTCCCCTAATCCTAACCCGTAGGCTCACACTAACCCGCGCCCTCACACGCACACTACCCCTAAAGCGTTGTAGGACCCTCACCTGGACCCTAAACCTTCCCCGTACCCTAACCCTAACCCTAGCCCGAACCCTAACCCTAACCCTTTCCCGAAGCCTGACCCTCACCCGTCCCCTAATCCTAACCTGTACACTAACACTAACCCACGCACTCACATGCACGCTCACCCTAAAGCATTTTCGGACCCTCACCTGGACCCTCAACCGTCCCTGTCCCCTAACCCTAACCCTAGCCCGAACCCTAACCCTAACCCTTCCCCGAAGCCTGACCCTCACCCGTCCCCTAATCCTAACTCGTACGCTAACACTAACCCCCACCCTCACACGCACGCTCCCCCTAAAGCGTTGTCGGACCCTCACCTGGACACTAAACCGTCCCCGTCACCTAACCCTAACCCTAGCCCGAACCCTAACCCTAACCCTTCCCCGAAGCCTGACCCTCACCCGTCACCTAATCCTAACCCGTAGGCTCACACTAAACCGCGCCCTCACACGCACGCTCCCCCTAAAGCGTTGTCGGACCCTCACCTGGACCCTAAACCGTCCCCGTCCCCTAACCCTAACCCTAGCCCGAACCCTAACCCTAACCCTTCCCCGAAGCCTGACCCTCACCCGTTCCCTAATCCTAACCCGTACGCTCACACTAAACCGCGCCCTCACACGCACGCTCCCCCTAAAGCGTTGTCGGACCCTCACCAGGACCCTAAACCGTCCCCGTCCCCTAACGCTACCCCTAGCCCGAACCCTAACCCTAACACTTCCCCGAAGCCTGACCCTCACCCGTCCCCTAATCCTAACCCGTAGGCTAACACTAACCCGCGCCCTCACACGCACGATCCCCCTAAAGCGTTGTCGGACCATCACCTGGACACTAAACCGTACCCGTCCCCTAACCCTAACCCTAGCCCGAACCCTAACCCTAACCCTTCCCCGAAGCCTGACCCTCACCCGTCCCCTAATCCTAACCCGTAGGCTCACACTAACCCGCGCCCTCACACGCACGCTCCCCCTAAAGCGTTGTCGGACCCTCACCTGGACCCTAAACCGTCCCCGTCCCCTATCCCTAACCCTAGCCAGAACCTTAAACCTAACACTTCCCCGAAGCCTGACCCTCACCCGTCCCCTAATCCTAACCCGTAGGCTCACACTAACCCGCGCCCTCACACGCACGCTCCCCCTAAAGCGTTGTCGGACCCTCACCTGGACCCTAAACCGTCCCCGTCCCCTATCCCTAACCCTAGCCAGAACCTTAAACCTAACACTTCCCCGAAGCCTGACCCTCACCCGTCCCCTAATCCTAACCCGTAGGCTCACACTAACCCGCCCCCTCACACGCACGCTCCCCCTAAAGCGTTGTCGGACCCTCACCTGGACCCTAAACCGTCCCCGTCCCCTAACCCTAACCCTAGCCCGAACCCTAACTCTAAGCCTTCCCTGAAGCCTGACCCTCACCCGTCCCCTAATCCTAACCTGTATGCTAACACTAACCCGCGCCCTCACACGCACGCTCCCCCTAAAGCGTTGTCGGACCCTCACCTGGACCCTAAACCGTCCCCGTCCCCTAACCCTAACCCTAGCCCGAACCCTAACCCTAACCCTTCCCCGAAGCCTGACCCTCACCCGTCCCCTAATCATAACCCGTAGGCTCACACTAACCCGCGCCCTCACACGCACGCTCCCCCTAAAGCGTTGTCGGACCCTCACCTGGACCCTAAACCGTCCCCATCCCCTAACCCTAACCCTAGCCCGAACCCTAACCCTAACACTTCCCCGAAGCCTGACCCTCACCCGTCCCCTAATCCTAACCCGTACGCTAACACTAACCCGCGCCCTCACACGCACGCTCCCCCTAAAGCGTTGTCGGACCCTCACCTGGACCCTAAACCGTCCCCGTCCCCTAACCCTAACCCTAGCCCGAACCCTAACCCTAACCCTTCCCCGAAGCCTGACCCTCACCCGTCCCCTAATCCTAACCCGTAGGCTAACACTAACCCGCGCCCTCACACGCACGCTCCCCCTAAAGCGTTGTTGGACCGTCACCTGGATCCTAAACCGTCCCCGTCCCCTAACTCTAACCCTAGCCCGAACCCTAACCCTAACCCTTCCCCGAAGCCTGACCCTCACCCGTCCCCTAATCCTAACCCGTAGGCTCACAATAAGCCGCGCCCTCACACGCACGCTCCCCCTAAACCGTTGTCGGACCCTCACCTGGACCCTAAACCGTCCCTGTCCCCTAACCCTAACCCTAGCCCGAACCCTAACCCTAACCCTTCCCCGAAGCCTGACACTCACCCGTCCCCTAATCCTAACCCGTAGGCTCACACTAACCCGCGCCCTCACATGCACGCTCCCCCTAAAGCGTTGTCGGACCCTCACCTGGACCCTAAACCGTCCCCGTCCCCTAACCCTAACCCTAGCCCGAACCCTAACCCTAACCCTTCCCCGAACACTGACCCTCACCCGTCCCCTAATCCTAACCCGTAGGCTCACACTAACCCGCGCCCTCAAACGCACGCTCCCCTTAAAGCATTGTCGGACCCTCACCTGGACCCTAAACCGTCCCCGTCCCCTAACCCTAACCCTAGCCCGAACCCTAACCCTAACCTTTCAACAAAGCCTGACCCTCACCCGTCCCCTAATCCTAACCCGTACGCTCACACTAACACGCGCCCTCACACGCACGCTCCCCCTAAAGCGTTGTCGGACCCTCACCTGGACCCTAAACCGTCCCCGTCCCCTAACCCTAACCCTAGCCCGAACCCTAACCATAACACTTCCCCGAAGCCTGACCCTCACCCATCCCCTAATCCTAACCCGTACGCTAACACTAACCCGCGCCCTCACACGCACGCTCCCCCTAAAGCGTTGTCGGACCCTCACCTGGACCCTAAACCGTCCCCGTCCCCTAACCCTAACCCTAGCCAGAACCCTAACCCTAAGCCTTCCCCGAAGCCTGACCCTCACCCGTCCCCTAATCCTAACCCGAACGCTAACACTAACCCGCGCCCTCACACGCACTCTCTCCCTAAAGCGTTGTCGTACCCTCACCTGGACCCTAAACCGTCCCCGTCCCCTAAACCTAACCCTAGCCCGAACCCTAACCCTAACACTTCCCCGAAGCCTGACCCTCACCCGTCCCCAAATCCTAACCCGTACGCTAACACTAACCCACGCCCTCACACGCACGCTCCCCCTAAAGCGTTGTCGGACCCTCACCTGGACCCTAAACCGTCCCCGGCCCCTAACCCTAACCCTAGCCCGAACCCTAACCCTAACCCTTCCCCGAAGCCTGACACTCACCCGTCCCCTAATCCTAACCCGTACGCTAACACTAACCCACGCACTCACACGCACGCTCCCCGTAAAGCGTTGTCGGACCCTCACCTGGACCCTAAACCGTCCCCGTCCCCTAACCCTAACCCTAGCCCGAACCCTAACCCTAACACTTCCCCGAAGCCTGACCCTCACCCGTCCCCTAATCCTAACCCGTACGCTAACACTAACCCACGCCCTCACAAGCACGCTCCCCCTAAAGCGTTGTCGGACCCTCACCTGGACCCTAAACCGTCCCCGTCCCCTAACCCTAACCCTAGCCCGAACACTAACCCTAACCCTTCCCCGAAGCCTGACCCTCACCCGTCCCCTAATCCTAACCCGTGCACTCACACTAACCCGCGCCCTCACACGCACGCTCCCCCTAAAGCGTTGTCGGACCCTCACCTGGACCCTAAACTGTCCCCGTCCCCTAACCCTAACCCTAGCCCGAACCCTAACCCTAACCCTTCCCCGAAGCCTGACCCTCACCCGTCCCCTCATCCTAACCCGTACGCTAACACTAACCCGCGCCCTCACACGCACGCTCCCCCTAAAGCGTTGTCGGACCCTCACCTGGACCCTAAACCGTCCCCGTCCCCTAACCCTAACCCTAGCCCGAACCCTAACCCTAACCCTTCCCCGAAGCCTGACCCTCACCCGTCCCCTAATCCTAACCCGTACGCTAACACTAACCCGCGCCCTCACACGCACGCTCCCCCTAAAGCGTTGTCGGACCCTCACCTGGACCCTAAACCGTCCCCGTCCCCTAACCCTAACCCTAGCCCGAACCCTAACCCTAACCCTTTCCCGAAGCCTGACCCTCACCCGTCCCCTAATCCTAACCCATACGCTCACACTAACCCGCGCCCTCACACGCACGCTCCCCCTAAAGCGTTGTCGGACCCTCACCTGGACCCTAAACCGTCCCCGTCCCCTAACCCTAACCCTAGCCCGAACCCTAACCCTAACCCTTCCCCGAAGCCTGACCCTCACCCGTGCCCTAATCCTAACCCGTAGGCTCACACTAACCCACGCCCTCACACGCACGCTCCTCCTAAAGCGTTGTCGGACCGTCACCTGGACCCTAAACCGTCCCCGTACCCTAACCCTAACCCTAGCCCGAACCCTAACCCTAAGCCTTCCCCGAAGCCTGACCCTCACCCGTGTCCTAATCCTAACCCGTAGGCTCACACTAACCCGCGCCCTCACACGCACGCTCCCCCTAAAGCGTTGTCGGACCCTCACCTGGACCCTAAACCGTCCCCGTCCCCTAACCCTAACCCTAGCCCGAACCCTAACCATAACACTTCCCCGAAGCCTGACCCTCACCCATCCCCTAATCCTAACCCGTACGCTAACACTAAACCGCGCCCTCACACGCACGCTCCCCCTAAAGCGTTGTCGGACCCTCACCTGGACCCTAAACCGTCCCCGTCCCCTAACCCTAACCCTAGCCCGAACCCTAAACCTAACCCTTCCCCGAAGCCTGACCCTCACCCGTCCCCTAATCCTAACCCGAACGCTAACACTAACCCGCGCCCTCACACGCACGCTCCCCCTAAAGCGTTGTCGGACCCTCACCTGGACCCTAAACCGTCCCCGTCCCCTAACCCTAACCCTAGCCAGAACCCTAACCCTAAGCCTTCCCCGAAGCCTGACCCTCACCCGTCCCCTAATCCTAACCCGAACGCTAACACTAACCCGCGCCCTCACACGCACTCTCTCCCTAAAGCGTTGTCGTACCCTCACCTGGACCCTAAACCGTCCCCGTCCCCTAAACCTAACCCTAGCCCGAACCCTAACCCTAACACTTCCCCGAAACCTGACCCTCACCCGTCCCCTAATCCTAACCCGTAGGCTCACACTAACCCGCGCCCTCACACGCACGCTCCCCCTAAAGCGTTGTCGGACCCTCACCTGGACCCTAAACCGTCCCCGTCCCCTAACCCTAACCCTAGCCCGAACCCTAACCCTAACCCTTCCCCGAAGCCTGACACTCACCCGTCCCCTAATCCTAACCCGTAGGCTCACACTAACCCGCGCCCTCACACGCACGCTCCCCCTAAAGCGTTGTCGAACCCTCACCTGGACCCTAAACCGTCCCCGTCCCCTAACCCTAACCCTAGCCCGAACCCTAACCCTAACACTTCCCCGAAGCCTGACCCTCACCCGTCCCCAAATCCTAACCCGTACGCTAACACTAACCCACGCCCTCACACGCACGCTCCCCCTAAAGCGTTGTCGGACCCTCACCTGGACCCTAAACCGTCCCCGGCCCCTAACCCTAACCCTAGCCCGAACCCTAACCCTAACCCTTCCCCGAAGCCTGACACTCAACCGTCCCCTAATCCTAACCCGTACGCTAACACTAAACCGCGCACTCACACGCACGCTCCCCGTAAAGCGTTGTCGGACCCTCACCTGGACCCTAAACCGTCCCCGTCCCCTAACCCTAACCCTAGCCCGAACCCTAACCCTAACACTTCCCCGAAGCCTGACCCTCACCCGTCCCCTAATCCTAACCCGTACGCTAACACTAACCCACGCCCTCACAAGCACGCTCCCCCTAAAGCGTTGTCGGACCCACACCTGGACCCTAAACCGTCCCCGTCCCCTAACCCTAACCCTAGCCCGAACACTAACCCTAACCCTTCCCCGAAGCCTGACCCTCACCCGTCCCCTAATCCTAACCCGTGCGCTCACACTAACCCGCGCCCTCACACGCACGCTCCCCCTAAAGCGTTGTCGGACCCTCACCTGGACCCTAAACTGTCCCCGTCCCCTAACCCTAACCCTAGCCCGAACCCTAACCCTAACCCTTCCCCGAAGCCTGACCCTCACCCGTCCCCTCATCCTAACCCGTACGCTAACACTAACCCGCGCCCTCACACGCACGCTCCCCCTAAAGCGTTGTCGGACCCTCACCTGGACCCTAAACCGTCCCCGTCCCCTAACCCTAACCCTAGCCCGAACCCTAACCCTAACCCTTCCCCGAAGCCTGACCCTCACCCGTCCCCTAATCCTAACCCGTACGCTAACACTAACCCGCGCCCTCACACGCACGCTCCCCCTAAAGCGTTGTCGGACCCTCACCTGGACCCTAAACCGTCCCCGTCCCCTAACCCTAACCCTAGCCCGAACCCTAACCCTAACCCTTCCCCGAAGCCTGACCCTCACCCGTCCCCTAATCCTAACCCATACGCTCACACTAACCCGCGCCCTCACACGCACGCTCCCCCTAAAGCGTTGTCGGACCCTCACCTGGACCCTAAACCGTCCCCGTCCCCTAACCCTAACCCTAGCCCGAACCCTAACCCTAACCCTTCCCCGAAGCCTGACCCTCACCCGTGCCCTAATCCTAACCCGTAGGCTCACACTAACCCGCGCCCTCACACGCACGCTCCTCCTAAAGCGTTGTCGGACCGTCACCTGGACCCTAAACCGTCCCCGTACCCTAACCCTAACCCTAGCCCGAACCCTAACCCTAAGCCTTCCCCGAAGCCTGACCCTCACCCGTCCCCTAATCCTAACCCGTAGGCTCACACTAACCCGCGCCCTCACACGCACGCTCCCCCAAAGCGTTGTCGGACCCTCACCTGGACCCTAAACCGTCCCCGTCCCCTAAACCTAAACCTAGCCCGAACCCTAACCCTAACCCTTCCCCGAAGCCTGACCCTCACCCGTCCCCTAATCCTAACCCGTAGGCTAACACTAACCCGCGCCCTCACACGCACGCTCCCCCTAAAGCGTTGTTGGACCGTCACCTGGATCCTAAACTGTCCCCGTCCCCTAACCCTAACCCTAGCCCGAACCCTAACCCTAACCCTTCCCCGAAGCCTGACCCTCACCCGTCCCCTAATCCTAACCCGTACGCTAACACTAACCCGCGCCCTCACACGCACGCTCCCCCTAAAGCGTTGTCGGACCCTCACCTGGACCCTAAACCGTCCCCGTCCCCTAACCCTAACCCTAGCCCGAACCCTAACCCTAACCCTTCCCCGAAGCCTGACCCTCACCCGTCCCCTAATCCTAACCCGTAGGCTAACACTAACCCGCGCCCTCACACGCACGCTCCCCCTAAAGCGTTGTTGGACCGTCACCTGGATCCTAAACCGTCCCCGTCCCCTAACCCTAACCCTAGCCCGAACCCTAACCCTAACCCTTCCCCGAAGCCTGACCCTCACCCGTCCCCTAATCCTAACCCGTAGGCTCACAATAAGCCGCGCCCTCACACGCACGCTCCCCCTAAAGCGTTGTCGGACCCTCACCTGGACCCTAAACCGTCCCTGTCCCCTAACCCTAACCCTAGCCCGAACCCTAACCCTAACCCTTCCCCGAAGCCTGACACTCACCCGTCCCCTAATCCTAACCCGTAGGCTCACACTAACCCGCGCCCTCACATGCACGCTCCCCCTAAAGCGTTGTCGGACCCTCACCTGGACCCTAAACCGTCCCCGTCCCCTAATCCTAACCCTAGCCCGAACCCTAACCTTAACCCTTCCCCGAACCCTGACCCTCACACGTCCCCTAATCCTAACCCGTACGCTAACACTAACCCTCGCCGTCACACGCACGCTCCCCCTAAAGCGTTGTCGGACCCTCACCTGGACCCTAAACCGTCCCCGTCCCCTAACCCTAACCCTAGCCCGAACCCTAACCCTAACCTTTCAACAAAGCCTGACCCTCACCCGTCCCCTAATCCTAACCCGTACGCTCACACTAACACGCGCCCTCACACGCACGCTCCCCCTAAAGCGTTGTCGGACCCTCACCTGGACCCTAAACCGTCCCCGTCCCCTAACCCTAACCCTAGCCCGAACCCTAACCATAACACTTCCCCGAAGCCTGACCCTCACCCATCCCCTAATCCTAACCCGTACGCTAACACTAACCCGCGCCCTCACACGCACGCTCCCCCTAAAGCGTTGTCGGACCCTCACCTGGACCCTAAACCGTCCCCGTCCCCTAACCCTAACCCTAGCCAGAATCCTAACCCTAAGCCTTCCCCGAAGCCTGACCCTCACCCGTCCCCTAATCCTAACCCGAACGCTAACACTAACCCGCGCCCTCACACGCACTCTCTCCCTAAAGCGTTGTCGTACCCTCACCTGGACCCTAAACCGTCCCCGTCCCCTAAACCTAACCCTAGCCCGAACCCTAACCCTAACACTTCCCCGAAGCCTGACCCTCACCCGTCCCCAAATCCTAACCCGTACGCTAACACTAACCCACGCCCTCACACGCACGCTCCCCCTAAAGCGTTGTCGGACCCTCACCTGGACCCTAAACCTTCCCCGGCCCCTAACCCTAACCCTAGCCCGAACCCTAACCCTAACCCTTCCCCGAAGCCTGACACTCACCCGTCCCCTAATCCTAACCCGTACGCTAACACTAACCCACGCACTCACACGCACGCTCCCCGTAAAGCGTTGTCGGACCCTCACCTGGACCCTAAACCGTCCCCGTCCCCTAACCCTAACCCTAGACCGAACCCTAACCCTAACTCTTCCCCGAAGCCTGACCCTCACCCGTCCCCTAATCCTAACCCGTACGCTAACACTAACCCACGCCCTCACAAGCACGCTCCCCCTAAAGCGTTGTCGGACCCTCACCTGGACCCTAAACCGTCCCCGTGCCCTAACCCTAACCCTAGCCCGAACACTAACCCTAACCCTTCCCCGAAGCCTGACCCTCACCCGTCCCCTAATCCTAACCCGTGCACTCACACTAACCCGCGCCCTCACACGCACGCTCCCCCTAAAGCGTTGTCGGACCCTCACCTGGACCCTAAACTGTCCCCGTCCCCTAACCCTAACCCTAGCCCGAACCCTAACCCTAACCCTTCCCCGAAGCCTGACCCTCACCCATCCCCTCATCCTAACCCGTACGCTAACACTAACCCGCGCCCTCACACGCATGCTCCCCCTAAAGCGTTGTCGGACCCTCACCTGGACCCTAAACCGTCCCCGGCCCCTAACCCTAACCCTAGCCCGAACCCTAACCCTAACCCTTCCCCGAAGCCTGACCCTCACCCGTCCCCTAATCCTAACCCGTACGCTAACACTAACCCGCGCCCTCACACGCACGCTCCCCCTAAAGCGTTGTCGGACCCTCACCTGGACCCTAAACCGTCCCCGTCCCCTAACCCTAACCCTAGCCCGAACCCTAACCCTAACCCTTCCCCGAAGCCTGACCCTCACCCGTCCCCTAATCCTAACCCATACGCTCACACTAACCCGCGCCCTCACACGCACGCTCCCCCTAAAGCGTTGTCGGACCCTCACCTGGACCCTAAACCGTCCCCGTCCCCTAACCCTAACCCTAGCCCGAACCCTAACCCTAACCCTTCCCCGAAGCCTGACCCTCACCCGTGCCCTAATCCTAACCCGTAGGCTCACACTAACCCACGCCCTCACACGCACGCTCCTCCTAAAGCGTTGTCGGACCGTCACCTGGACCCTAAACCGTCCCCGTACCCTAACCCTAACCCTAGCCCGAACCCTAACCCTAAGCCTTCCCCGAAGCCTGACCCTCACCCGTGTCCTAATCCTAACCCGTAGGCTCACACTAACCCGCGCCCTCACACGCACGCTCCCCCTAAAGCGTTGTCGGACCCTCACCTGGACCCTAAACTGTCCCCGTCCCCTAACCCTAACCCTAGCCCGAACCCTAACCCTAACCCTTCCCCGAAGCCTGACCCTCACCCGTCCCCTCATCCTAACCCGTACGCTAACACTAACCCGCGCCCTCACACGCACGCTCCCCCTAAAGCGTTGTCGGACCCTCACCTGGACCCTAAACCGTCCCCGTCCCCTAACCCTAACCCTAGCCCGAACCCTAACCCTAACCCTTCCCCGAAGCCTGACCCTCACCCGTCCCCTAATCCTAACCCGTACGCTAACACTAACCCGCGCCCTCACACGCACGCTCCCCCTAAAGCGTTGTCGGACCCTCACCTGGACCCTAAACCGTCCCCGTCCCCTAACCCTAACCCTAGCCCGAACCCTAACCCTAACCCTTCCCCGAAGCCTGACCCTCACCCGTCCCCTAATCCTAACCCATACGCTCACACTAACCCGCGCCCTCACACGCACGCTCCCCCTAAAGCGTTGTCGGACCCTCACCTGGACCCTAAACCGTCCCCGTCCCCTAACCCTAACCCTAGCCCGAACCCTAACCATAACACTTCCCCGAAGCCTGACCCTCACCCATCCCCTAATCCTAACCCGTACGCTAACACTAACCCGCGCCCTCACACGCACGCTCCCCCTAAAGCGTTGTCGGACCCTCACCTGGACCCTAAACCGTCCCCGTCCCCTAACCCTAACCCTAGCCAGAATCCTAACCCTAAGCCTTCCCCGAAGCCTGACCCTCACCCGTCCCCTAATCCTAACCCGAACGCTAACACTAACCCGCGCCCTCACACGCACTCTCTCCCTAAAGCGTTGTCGTACCCTCACCTGGACCCTAAACCGTCCCCGTCCCCTAAACCTAACCCTAGCCCGAACCCTAACCCTAACACTTCCCCGAAGCCTGACCCTCACCCGTCCCCAAATCCTAACCCGTACGCTAACACTAACCCACGCCCTCACACGCACGCTCCCCCTAAAGCGTTGTCGGACCCTCAACTGGACCCTAAACCTTCCCCGGCCCCTAACCCTAACCCTAGCCCGAACCCTAACCCTAACCCTTCCCCGAAGCCTGACACTCACCCGTCCCCTAATCCTAACCCGTACGCTAACACTAACCCACGCACTCACACGCACGCTCCCCGTAAAGCGTTGTCGGACCCTCACCTGGACCCTAAACCGTCCCCGTCCCCTAACCCTAACCCTAGACCGAACCCTAACCCTAACTCTTCCCCGAAGCCTGACCCTCACCCGTCCCCTAATCCTAACCCGTACGCTAACACTAACCCACGCCCTCACAAGCACGCTCCCCCTAAAGCGTTGTCGGACCCTCACCTGGACCCTAAACCGTCCCCGTGCCCTAACCCTAACCCTAGCCCGAACACTAACCCTAACCCTTCCCCGAAGCCTGACCCTCACCCGTCCCCTAATCCTAACCCGTGCACTCACACTAACCCGCGCCCTCACACGCACGCTCCCCCTAAAGCGTTGTCGGACCCTCACCTGGACCCTAAACTGTCCCCGTCCCCTAACCCTAACCCTAGCCCGAACCCTAACCCTAACCCTTCCCCGAAGCCTGACCCTCACCCATCCCCTCATCCTAACCCGTACGCTAACACTAACCCGCGCCCTCACACGCACGCTCCCCCTAAAGCGTTGTCGGACCCTCACCTGGACCCTAAACCGTCCCCGGCCCCTAACCCTAACCCTAGCCCGAACCCTAACCCTAACCCTTCCCCGAAGCCTGACCCTCACCCGTCCCCTAATCCTAACCCGTACGCTAACACTAACCCGCGCCCTCACACGCACGCTCCCCCTAAAGCGTTGTCGGACCCTCACCTGGACCCTAAACCGTCCCCGTCCCCTAACCCTAACCCTAGCCCGAACCCTAACCCTAACCCTTCCCCGAAGCCTGACCCTCACCCGTCCCCTAATCCTAACCCATACGCTCACACTAACCCGCGCCCTCACACGCACGCTCCCCCTAAAGCGTTGTCGGACCCTCACCTGGACCCTAAACCGTCCCCGTCCCCTAACCCTAACCCTAGCCCGAACCCTAACCCTAACCCTTCCCCGAAGCCTGACCCTCACCCGTGCCCTAATCCTAACCCGTAGGCTCACACTAACCCACGCCCTCACACGCACGCTCCTCCTAAAGCGTTGTCGGACCGTCACCTGGACCCTAAACCGTCCCCGTACCCTAACCCTAACCCTAGCCCGAACCCTAACCCTAAGCCTTCCCCGAAGCCTGACCCTCACCCGTGTCCTAATCCTAACCCGTAGGCTCACACTAACCCGCGCCCTCACACGCACGCTCCCCCTAAAGCGTTGTCGGACCCTCACCTGGACCCTAAACTGTCCCCGTCCCCTAACCCTAACCCTAGCCCGAACCCTAACCCTAACCCTTCCCCGAAGCCTGACCCTCACCCGTCCCCTCATCCTAACCCGTACGCTAACACTAACCCGCGCCCTCACACGCACGCTCCCCCTAAAGCGTTGTCGGACCCTCACCTGGACCCTAAACCGTCCCCGTCCCCTAACCCTAACCCTAGCCCGAACCCTAACCCTAACCCTTCCCCGAAGCCTGACCCTCACCCGTCCCCTAATCCTAACCCGTACGCTAACACTAACCCGCGCCCTCACACGCACGCTCCCCCTAAAGCGTTGTCGGACCCTCACCTGGACCCTAAACCGTCCCCGTCCCCTAACCCTAACCCTAGCCCGAACCCTAACCCTAACCCTTCCCCGAAGCCTGACCCTCACCCGTGCCCTAATCCTAACCCGTAGGCTCACACTAACCCGCGCCCTCACACGCACGCTCCCCCTAAAGCGTTGTCGGACCCTCACCTGGACCCTCAACCGTCCCCATCCCCTAACCCTAACCCTAGCCCGAACCCTAACCCTAACCCTTCCCCGAAGCCTGACCCTCACCCGTCCCCTAATCCTAACCCGTACGCTAACAATAATCCGCGCCCTCACACGCACGCTCCCCCTAAAGCGTTGTTGGACCCTCACCTGGACCCTAAACCGTCCCCGTCCCCTAACCCTAACCCTAGCCCGAACCCTAACCCTAACCCTTCTCCGAAGCCTGACACTCACCCGTCCCTAATCCTAACCCGTACGCTCACACTAACCCGCGCCCTCACACCCACGTTCCCCCTAAAGCGTTGTCAGACCGTCACCTGGATCCTAAACCGTCCCCATCCCCTAACCCTCACCCTAGCCAGAACCTTAACCCTAACCCTTCCCCGAAGCCTGACCCTCACCCGTCCCCTAATCCTAACCCGTAGGCTCACACTAACCCGCGCCCTCACACGCACGCTCCCCCTAAAGCGTTGTCGGACCCTCACCTGGACCCTAAACCGTCCCCGTCCCCTAACCCTAACCCTAGCCCGAACCCTAACCATAACACTTCCCCGAAGCCTGACCCTCACCCATCCCCTAATCCTAACCCGTACGCTAACACTAAACCGCGCCCTCACACGCACGCTCCCCCTAAAGCGTTGTCGGACCCTCACCTGGACCCTAAACCGTCCCCGTCCCCTAACCCTAACCCTAGCCCGAACCCTAAACCTAACCCTTCCACGAAGCCTGACCCTCACCCGTCCCCTTATCCTAACCCGAACGCTAACACTAACCCGCGCCCTCACACGCACGCTCCCCCTAAAGCGTTGTCGGACCCTCACCTGGACCCTAAACCGTCCCCGTCCCCTAACCCTAACCCTAGCCAGAACCCTAACCCTAAGCCTTCCCCGAAGCCTGACCCTCACCCGTCCCCTAATCCTAACCCGAACGCTAACACTAACCCGCGCCCTCACACGCACTCTCTCCCTAAAGCGTTGTCGTACCCTCACCTGGACCCTAAACCGTCCCCGTCCCCTAAACCTAACCCTAGCCCGAACCCTAACCCTAACACTTCCCCGAAACCTGACCCTCACCCGTCCCCTAATCCTAACCCGTAGGCTCACACTAACCCGCGCCCTCACACGCACGCTCCCCCTAAAGCGTTGTCGGACCCTCACCTGGACCCTAAACCGTCCCCGTCCCCTAACCCTAACCCTAGCCCGAACCCTAACCCTAACCCTTCCCCGAAGCCTGACACTCACCCGTCCCCTAATCCTAACCCGTAGGCTCACACTAACCCGCGCCCTCACACGCACGCTCCCCCTAAAGCGTTGTCGAACCCTCACCTGGACCCTAAACCGTCCCCGTCCCTTAACCCTAACCCTAGCCCGAACCCTAACCCTAACACTTCCCCGAAGCCTGACCCTCACCCGTCCCCAAATCCTAACCCGTACGCTAACACTAACCCACGCCCTCACACGCACGCTCCCCCTAAAGCGTTGTCGGACCCTCACCTGGACCCTAAACCGTCCCCGGCCCCTAACCCTTACCCTAGCCCGAACCCTAACCCTAACCCTTCCCCGAAGCCTGACACTCAACCGTCCCCTAATCCTAACCCGTACGCTAACACTAAACCGCGCACTCACACGCACGCTCCCCGTAAAGCGTTGTCGGACCCTCACCTGGACCCTAAACCGTCCCCGTCCCCTAACCCTAACCCTAGCCCGAACCCTAACCCTAACACTTCCCCGAAGCCTGACCCTCACCCGTCCCCTAATCCTAACCCGTACGCTAACACTAACCCACGCCCTCACAAGCACGCTCCCCCTAAAGCGTTGTCGGACCCTCACCTGGACCCTAAACCGTCCCCGTCCCCTAACCCTAACCCTAGCCCGAACACTAACCCTAACCCTTCCCCGAAGCCTGACCCTCACCCGTCCCCTAATCCTAACCCGTGCGCTCACACTAACCCGCGCCCTCACACGCACGCTCCCCCTAAAGCGTTGTCGGACCCTCACCTGGACCCTAAACTGTCCCCGTCCCCTAACCCTAACCCTAGCCCGAACCCTAACCCTAACCCTTCCCCGAAGCCTGACCCTCACCCGTCCCCTCATCCTAACCCGTATGCTAACACTAACCCGCGCCCTCACACGCACGCTCCCCCTAAAGCGTTGTCGGACCCTCACCTGGACCCTAAACCGTCCCCGTCCCCTAACCCTAACCCTAGCCCGAACCCTAACCCTAACCCTTCCCCGAAGCCTGACCCTCACCCGTCCCCTAATCCTAACCCGTACGCTAACACTAACCCGCGCCCTCACACGCACGCTCCCCCTAAAGCGTTGTCGGACCCTCACCTGGACCCTAAACCGTCCCCGTCCCCTAACCCTAACCCTAGCCCGAACCCTAACCCTAACCCTTCCCCGAAGCCTGACCCTCACCCGTCCCCTAATCCTAACCCATACGCTCACACTAACCCGCGCCCTCACACGCACGCTCCCCCTAAAGCGTTGTCGGACCCTCACCTGGACCCTAAACCGTCCCCGTCCCCTAACCCTAACCCTAGCCCGAACCCTAACCCTAACCCTTCCCCGAAGCCTGACCCTCACCCGTGCCCTAATCCTAACCCGTAGGCTCACACTAACCCGCGCCCTCACACGCACGCTCCTCCTAAAGCGTTGTCGGACCGTCACCTGGACCCTAAACCGTCCCCGTACCCTAACCCTAACCCTAGCCCGAACCCTAACCCTAAGCCTTCCCCGAAGCCTGACCCTCACCCGTCCCCTAATCCTAACCCGTAGGCTCACACTAACCCGCGCCCTCACACGCACGCTCCCCCAAAGCGTTGTCGGACCCTCACCTGGACCCTAAACCGTCCCCGTCCCCTAAACCTAAACCTAGCCCGAACCCTAACCCTAACCCTTCCCCGAAGCCTGACCCTCACCCGTCCCCTAATCCTAACCCGTACGCTAACACTAACCCACGCCCTCACACGCACGCTCCCCCTAAAGCGTTGTCGGACCCTCACCTGGACCCTAAACCGTCCCCGTCCCCTAACCCTAACCCTAGCCCGAACCCTAACCCTAACCCTTCCCCGAAGCCTGACCCTCACCCGTCCCCTAATCGTAACCCGTAGGCTCACACTAACCCGCGCCCTCACACGCACGCTCCCCCTAAAGCGTTGTCGGACCCTCACCTGGACCCTAAACCGTCCCCATCCCCTAACCCTAACCCTAGCCGGAACCCTAACCCTAACCCTTCCCCGAAGCCTGACCCTCACCCGTCTCCATATCCTAACCCGTACGCTAACACTAACCCGCGCCCTCACACGCACGCTCCCCCTAAAGCGTTGTCGGACCCTCACCTGGACCCTAAACCGTCCCCATCCCCTAACCCTAACCCTAGCCCGAACCCTAACCCTAACCCTTCCCCGAAGCCTGACCCTCACCCGTCCCCTAATCCTAACCCGTACGCTAACAATAATCCGCGCCCTCACACGCACGCTCCCCCTAAAGCGTTGTTGGACCCTCACCTGGACCCTAAACCGTCCCCGTCCCCTAACCCTAACCCTAGCCCGAACCCTAACCCTAACCCTTCTCCGAAGCCTGACACTCACCCGTCCCTAATCCTAACCCGTACGCTAACACTAACCCGCGCACTCACACGCACGCTCCCCCTAAAGCGTTGTCGGACCCTCACCTGGACCCTAAACCGTCCCCGTCCCCTAACCCTAACCCTAGACCGAACCCTAACCCTAACCCTTCCCCGAAGCCTGACCCTCACCCGTCCCCTAATGCTAACCGGTACGCTAACACTAACCCGCGCCCTCACACGCACGCTCCCCCTAAAGCGTTGTCGGACCCTCACCTGGACCCTAAACCGTCCCCGTCCCCTAAACCTAACCCTAGCCCGAACCTTAAACCTAACCCTTCCCCGAAGCCTGACCCTCACCCGTCCCCTAGTCCTAACCCATACGCTCACACTAACACGCGCCCTCACACGCACGCTCCCCCTAAAGCGTTGTCGGACCCTCACCTGGACCCTAAACCGTCCCCGTCCCCTAACCCTAACCCTAGCCCGAACCCTAACCCTAACCGTTCCCCGAAGCCTGACCCTCACCCGTCCCCTAGTCCTAACCGTAGGCTCACACTAACCCGCGCCCTCACACGCACGCTCCACCTAAAGCGTTGTCGGACCCTCACCTGGACCCTAAACCGTCCCCGTACCCTAACCCTAACCCTAGCCCGAACCCTAACCCTAAGCCTTCCCCGAAGCCTGACCCTCACCCGTCCCCTAATCCTAACCCGTACGCTAACACTAACCCGCGCCCTCACAAGCACGCTCCCCCTAAAGCGTTGTTGGACCCTCACCTGGACCCTAAACCGTCCCCGTACCCTAACCCTGACCCTAGCCCGAACCCTAACCCTAACCCTTCCCCGAAGCCTGACCCTCACCCGTCCCCTAATCCTAAGCCGTAGGCTAACACTAACCCGCGCCCTCACACCCACGTTCCCCCTAAAGCGTTGTCAGACCGTCACCTGGATCCTAAACCGTCCCCGTCCCCTAACCCTCACCCTTACCAGAATCTTAACCCTAACCCTTCCCCGAAGCCTGACCCTCACCCGTCCCCTAATCCTAACCCGTAGGCTCACACTAACCCGCGCCCTCACACGCACGCTCCCCCTAAAGCGTTGTCGGACCCTCACCTGGACCCTAAACCGTCCCCGTCCCCTAACCCTAACCCTAGCCCGAACCCTAACCATAACACTTCCCCGAAGCCTGACCCTCACCCATCCCCTAATCCTAACCCGTACGCTAACACTAACCGGCGCCCTCACACGCACGCTCCCCCTAAAGCGTTGTCGGACCCTCACCTGGGCCCTAAACCGTCCCCGTCCCCTAACCCTAACCCTAGCCAGAACCCTAACCCTAAGCCTTCCCCGAAGCCTGACCCTCACCCGTCCCCTAATCCTAACCCGAACGCTAACACTAACCCGCGCCCTCACACGCACTCTCTCCCTAAAGCGTTGTCGTACCCTCACCTGGACCCTAAACCGTCCCCGTCCCCTAAACCTAACCCTAGCCCGAACCCTAACCCTAACACTTCCCCGAATCCTGACCCTCACCCGTCTCCTAATCCTAAACCGTAGGCTCACACTAACCCGCGCCCTCACACGCACGCTCCCCCTAAAGCGTTGTCGGACCCTCACCTGGACCCTAAACCGTCCCCGTCCCCTAACCCTAACCCTAGCCCGAACCCTAACCCTAACCCTTCCCCGAAGTCTGGCACTCACCCGTCCCCTAATCCTAACCCGTAGGCTCACACTAACCCGCGCCCTCACACGCACGCTCCCCCTAAAGCGTTGTCGAACCCTCACCTGGACCCTAAACCGTCCCCGTCCCCTAACCCTAACCCTAGCCCGAACCCTAACCCTAACACTTCCCCGAAGCCTGACCCTCACCCGTCCCCAAATCCTAACCCGTACGCTAACACTAACCCACGCCCTCACACGCACGCTCCCCCTAAAGCGTTGTCGGACCCTCACCTGGACCCTAAACCGTCCCCGTCCCCTAACCCTAACCCTAGCCCGAACCCTAACCCTAACCCTTCCCCGAAGCCTGACACTCACCCGTCCCCTAATCCTAACCCGTACGCTAACACTAACCCACGCCCTCACAAGCACGCTCCCCCTAAAGCGTTGTCGGACCCTCACCTGGACCCTAAACCGTCCCCGTCCCCTAACCCTAACCCTAGCCCGAACACTAACCCTAACCCTTCCCCGAAGCCTGACCCTCACCCGTCCCCTAATCCTAAACCGTGCGCTCACACTAACCCGCGCCCTCACACGCACGCTCCCCCTAAAGCGTTGTCGGACCCTCACCTGGACCCTAAACTGTCCCCGTCCCCTAACCCTAACCCTAGCCCGAACCCTAACCCTAACCCTTCCCCGAAGCCTGACCCTCACCCGTCCCCTCATCCTAACCCGTACGCTAACACTAACCCGCGCCCTCACACGCACGCTCCCCCTAAAGCGTTGTCGGACCCTCACCTGGACCCTAAACCGTCCCCGTCCCCTAACCCTAACCCTAGCCCGAACCCTAACCCTAACCCTTCCCCGAAGCCTGACCCTCACCCGTCCCCTAATCCTAACCCGTACGCTAACACTAAACCACGCCCTCACACGCACGCTCCCCCTAAAGCGTTGTCGGACCCTCACCTGGACCCTAAACCGTCCCCATCCCCTAACCCTAACCCTAGCCCGAACCCTAAACCTAACCCTTCCCCGAAGCCTGACCCTCACCCGTCCCCTAATCCTAACCCATACGCTCACACTAACCCGCGCCCTCACACGCACGCTCCCCCTAAAGCGTTGTCGGACCCTCACCTGGACACTAAACCGTCCCCGTCCCCTAACCCTAACCCTAGCCCGAACCCTAACCCTAACCCTTCCCCGAAGCCTGACCCTCACCCGTGCCCTAATCCTAACCCGTAGGCTCACACTAACCCGCGCCCTCACACGCACGCTCCTCCTAAAGCATTGTCGGACCGTCACCTGGACCCTAAACCGTCCCCGTACCCTAACCCTAACCCTAGCCCGAACCCTAACCCTAAGCCTTCCCCGAAGCCTGACCCTCACCCGTCCCCTAATCCTAACCCGTAGGCTCACACTAACCCGCGCCCTCACACGCACGCTCCCCCTAAAGCGTTGTCGGACCCTCACCTGGACCCTAAACCGTCCCCGTACCCTAACCCTAACCCTAGCCAGAACCCTAAACCTAACCCTTCCCCGAAGCCTGACCCTCATCCGTCCCCTAATCCTAAACCGTACGCTCACACTAACTCGCGCCCTCACACGCAAGCTCCCCCTAAAGCGTTGTCGGACCCTCACCTGGACCCTAAACCGTCCCCGTCCCCTAACCCTAACCCTAGCCCGAACCCTAACCCTAACCCTTCCCCGAAGCCTGACCCTCACCCGTCCCCTAATCCTAACCCGTAGGCTCACACTAACCAGCGCCCTCACACGCACGTTACCCCTAAAGCGTTGTCGGACCCTCACCTGGACCCTAAACCGTCCCCATCCCCTAACCCTAACCCTAGCCCGAACCCTAACCCTAACCCTTCCCCGAAGCCTGACCCTCACCCGTCCCTAAATCCTAACCCGTACGCTCACACTAACCCGCGTACTCACACGCACGCTCCCCCTAAAGCGTTTTCGGACCCTCACCTGGACCCTAAACCGTCCCCGTCCCCTAACCCTAACCCTAGCCCGAACCCTAACCCTAACCCTTCCCCGAAGCCTGACCCTCACCCGTCCCCTAATCCTAAGCCGTAGGCTAACACTAACCCGCGCCCTCACACCCACGTTCCCCCTAAAGCGTTGTCAGACCGTCACCTGGATCCTAAACCGTCCCCGTCCCCTAACCCTCACCCTTACCAGAATCTTAACCCTAACCCTTCCCCGAAGCCTGACCCTCACCCGTCCCCTAATCCTAACCCGTAGGCTCACACTAACCCGCGCCCTCACACGCACGCTCCCTCTAAAGCGTTGTCGGACCCTCACCTGGACCCTAAACCGTCCCCGTCCCCTAACCCTAACCCTAGCCCGAACCCTAACCATAACACTTCCCCGAAGCCTGACCCTCACCCATCCCCTAATCCTAACCCGTACGCTAACACTAACCGGCGCCCTCACACGCACGCTCCCCCTAAAGCGTTGTCGGACCCTCACCTGGACCCTAAACCGTCCCCGTACCCTAACCCTAACCCTAGCCCGAACCCTAACCCTAACCCTTCCCCGAAGCCTGACCCTCACCCGTCCCCTAATCCTAACCCGAACGCTAACACTAACCCGCGCCCTCACACGCACGCTCCCCCTAAAGCGTTTTCGGACCCTCACCTGGGCCCTAAACCGTCCCCGTCCCCTAACCCTAACCCTAGCCCGAACCCTAACCCTAACCCTTCCCCGAAGCCTGACCCTCACGCGTCCCCTAATCGTAACCCGTAGGCTCACACTAACCCGCGCCCTCACACGCACGCTCCCCCTAAAGCGTTGTCGGACCCTCACCTGGACCCTAAACCGTCCCCATCCCCTAACCCTAACCCTAGCCGGAACCCTAACCCTAAGCCTTCCCCGAAGCCTGACCCTCACCCGTCCCCATATCCTAACCCGTACGCTAACACTAACCCGCGCCCTAACACGCACGCTCCCCCTAAAGCGTTGTCGGACCCTCACCTGGACCCTAAACCGTCCCCATCCCCTAACCCTAACCCTAGCCCGAACCCTAACCCTAACCCTTCCCCGAAGCCTGACCCTCACCCGTCCCCTAATCCTAATCCGTACGCTAACAATAATCCGCGCCCTCACACGCACGCTCCCCCTAAAGCGTTGTTGGACCCTCACCTGGACCCTAAACCGTCCCCGTCCCCTAACCCTAACCCTAGCCTGAACCCTAACCCTAACCCTTCTCCGAAGCCTGACACTCACCCGTCCCTAATCCTAACCCGTACGCTAACACTAACCCGCGCACTCACACGCACGCTCCCCCTAAAGCGTTGTCGGACCCTCACCTGGACCCTAAACCGTCCCCGTCCCCTAACTCTAACCCTAGACCGAACCCTAACCCTAACCGTTCCCTGAAGCCTGACCCTCACCCGTCCCCTAATGCTAACCGGTACGCTAACACTAACCCGCGCCCTCACACGCACGCTCCCCCTAAAGCGTTGTCGGACCCTCACCTGGACCCTAAACCGTCCCCGTCCCCTAAACCTAACCCTAGCCCGAACCTTAAACCTAACCCTTCCCCGAAGCCTGACCCTCACCCGTCCCCTAATCCTAACCCATACGCTCACACTAACCCGCGCCCTCACACGCACGCTCCCCCTAAAGCGTTGTCGGACCCTCACCCGGACCCTAAACCGTCCCCGTCCCCTAACCCTAACCCTAGCCCGAACCCTAACCCTAACCGTTCCCCGAAGCCTGACCCTCACCCGTCCCCTAATCCTAACCGTAGGCTCACACTAACCCGCGCCCTCACACGCACGCTCCTCCTAAAGCGTTGTCGGACCCTCACCTGGACCCTAAACCGTCCCCGTACCCTAACCCTAACCCTAGCCCGAACCCTAACCCTAAGCCTTCCCCGAAGCCTGACCCTCACCCGTCCCCTAATCCTAACCTGTAGGCTCACACTAACCCTCGCCCTCACACGCACGCTCCCCCTAAAGCGTTGTCGGACCCTCACCTGGACCCTAAACCGTCCCCGTCCCCTAACCCTAACCCTAACACTTCCCCGAAGCCTGACCCTCACTCGTCCCGTAATCCTAACCCGTACGCTCACACTAACCCACGCCCTCACACGCACGCTCCCCCTAAAGCGTTGTCGGACCCTCACCTGGACCCTAAACTGTCCCCGTACCCTAACCCTAACCCTAGCCCGAACCATAACCCTAACCCTTCCCCGAAGCCTGACCCTCACCCGTCCCCTAATCCTAACCCGTAGGCTAACACTAACCCGCGCCCTCACACGCACGCTCCCCCTAAAGCGTTGTCGGACCCTCACCTGGACCCTAAACCGTCCCGTCCCCTAACCCTAACCCTAGCCCGAACCCTAACCCTAACCCTTCCCCGAAGCCTGACCCTCACCCGTCCCCTAATCCTAACCCGTAGGCTCACACTAAGCCGCGCCCTCACACGCACGCTCCCCCTAAAGCGTTGTCGGACCCTCACCTGGACCCTAAACCGTCCCCGTCCCCTAAACCTAACCCTAGCCCGAACCCTAACGCTAACCCTTCCCCGAAGCCTGACCCTCACCCGTCCCCTAATCCTAACCCGTACGCTAACACTAACCCGCGCCCTCACACGCACGCTCTCCCTAAAGCGTTGTGGGACCCTCACAGGACCCTAACCGTCCCCGTACCCTAACCCTAACCCTAGCCCGAACCCTAACCCTAACCCTTCCCCGAAGCCTGACCCTCACCCGTCCCCTAATCCTAACCCGTACGCTAACACTAACCCGCGCCGTCACACGCACGCTCCCCCTAAAGCGTTGTCGGACCCTCACCTGTATCCTAAACCGTCCCGTCCCCTAACCCTAACCCTAGCCCGAACCCTATCCCTAACCCTTCCCCGAAGCCTGACCCTCACCCGTCCCCTAATCATAACCCGTACGCTAACACTAACCCGCGCCGTCACACGCACGCTCCCCCTAAAGCATTGTCGGACCCTCACCTGGATCCTACACTGTCCCGTCCCCTAACCCTAACCCTAGCCCGAACCCTAACGCTAACCCTTCCCCGAAGCCTGACCCTCACCCGTCCCCTAATCCTAACACGTAGGCTCACACTAAGCCGCGCCCTCACACGCACGCTCCCCCTAAAGCGTTGTCGGACCCTCACCTGGACCCTAAACCGTCCCCGTCCCCTAACCCTAACCCTAGCCCGAACCCTAACCCTAACCCTTCCCCGAAGCCTGACCCTCACCCGTCCCCTAATCCTAACTCGTACGCTAACACTAACCCGCGCCCTCACACGCACGCTCACCCTAAAGCGTTGTCGTACCCTCACCTGGACCCTAAACCGTCCCCGTCCCCTAACCCTACCCCTAGCCCGAACCCTAACCCTAACACTTCCCCGAAGCCTGACCCTCACCCGTCCCCGAATCATAACCCATAGGCTCACACCTACCCGCGCCCTCACACGCACGCTCCCCCTAAAGCGTTGTCCGACCCTCACCTGGACCCTAAACCGTCCCCGTCCCCTAACCCTAACCGTAGCCCAAACCCTAACCCTAACCCTTCCCCGAAGCCTGACCCTCACCCGTCCCCTAATCCTAACCCGTAGGCTCACACTAACCCGCGCCCTCACACGCACGCTCCCCCTAAAACGTTGTCGGACCCTCACCTGGACCCTAAACCGTCCCCGTCTCCTAACCCTAACCCTAGCCCGAACCCTAACCTTAACCCTTCCCCAAAGCCTGACCCTCACCCGTCCCCTAATCGTAACCCGTAGGCTCACACTAACCCGCGCCCTCACACGCACGCTCCCCCTAAAGCGTTTTCGGACCCTCACCTGGAACCTAAACAGTTCCCGTCCCCTAACCCTAACCCTAGCCCGAACCCTAACCCTAACCCTTCCCCGACGCCTGACCCTCACCCGTCCCCTAATCCTAAACCGTAGGCTCACACTAACCCGCGCCCTCACACGCACGCTGCCCCTAAAGCGTTGTCGGACCCTCACCTGGACCCTAAACCGTCCCCGTCCCCTAACCCTAACCCTAGCCCGAACCCTAACCCTAACCCTTCCCCGAACCTGACCCTCACCCGTCCCCTAATCCTAACCCGTACGCTAACACTAACCCACGCCCTCACACGCACGCTCCCCCTAAAGCCTTGTCGGACCGTCACCTGCACCCTAAACCGTCCCCGTCCCCTAACCCTAACCCTAGCCCGAACCCTAATCCTAACCCTTCCCCGAAGCATGACCCTCACCCGTAACCTAATCCTAATCCGTAGGCTCACACTAACCCGCGCCCTCACATGCACGCTCCCCCTAAAGCATTATCGGACCCTCACCTGGACCCTAAACCGTCCCCGTACCCTAACCCTAACCCTAACCCTAGCCCGAACCCTAACCCTAACACTTCCCCGAAGCCTGACCCTCACACGTCCCCTAATCCTAACCCGTACGCTAACACTAACCCGCGCCCTCACACGCACGCTCCCCCTAAAACGTTGTCGGACCCTCACGTGGACCCTAAACCGTCCCCGTCCCCTAACCCTAACCCTAGCCCGAACCCTAACCCTAACACTTCCCCGAAGCCTGACCCTCACCCGTCCCATAATCCTAACCCGTACGCTAACACTAAACCTCGCCCTCACACGCACGCTCCCCCTAAAGCGTTGTCGGACCCTCACCTGGACCCTAAACCGTCCCCGTCCCCTAATCCTAACCCTAGCCCGAACCCTAACCTTAACCCTTCCCCGAACCCTGACCCTCACACGTCCCCTAATCCTAACCCGTACGCTAACACTAACCCTCGCCGTCACACGCACGCTCCCCCTAAAGCGTTGTCGGACCCTCACCTGGACCCTAAACCGTCCCCGTCCCCTAACCCTAACCCTAGCCCGAACCATAATCCTAACACTTCCCCGAAGCCTGACCCTCACCCGTCCCCTAATCCTAATCCGTAGGCTCACACTCACCCGCGCCCTCACATGCACGCTCCCCCTAAAGCGTTGTCGGACCCTCACCTGGACCCTAAACCGTCCCCGTACCCTAATCCTAACCCTAGCCCGAACCCTAACCCTAAGCCTTCCCCGAAGCCTGACCCTCACCCGTCCCCTAATCCTAACCTGTAGGCTCACACTAACCCTCGCCCTCACACGCACGCTCCCCCTAAAGCGTTGTCGGACCCTCACCTGGACCCTAAACCGTCCCCGTCCCCTAACCCTAACCCTAGCCCGAAACCTAACCCTAACCCTTCCCCGAAGCCTGACCCTCACCCGTCCCCTAATCCTAACCCGTACGCTAACACTAAACCGTGCCCTCACACGCACGCTCCCCCTAAAGCGTTGTCGGACCCTCACCCAAACCCTAAACCGTCCCCGTCCCCTAACCCTAACCCTAGCCCGAACCCTAACCCTAACCCTTCCCCGAAGCCTGACCCTCACCCGTCCCCTAATCCTAACCCGTACGCTAACACTAACCCGCGCCCTCACACGCACGCTCCCCCTAAAGCGTTGTCGGACCCTCACCTGGACCCTAAACTGTCCCCGTCCCCTAACCCTAACCCTAGCCCGAACCCTAACCCTAACCCTTCCCCGAAGCCTGACCCTCACCCGTCCCCTAATCCTAACACGTAGGCTCACACTAACCCACGCCCTCACACGCACGCTCCCGCTAAAGCGTTGTCGGACCCTCACCTGGACCCTAAACCGTCCCCGTCCCCTAACCCTAACCCTAGCCCGAACCCTACCCCTAACCCTTCCCCGAAGCCTGACCCTCACCCGTCCCCTAATCCTAACCCGTACGCTCACACTAACCCACGCCCTCACACGCACGCTCCCCCTAAAGCGTTGTCGGACCCTCACCTGGACCCTAAACCGTCCCCGTCCCCTAACCCTAACCCTAGCCCGAACCCTAACCCTAACCCTTCCCCGAAGCCTGACCCTCACCCGTCCCCTAATCCTAACCCGTAGGCTCACACTAACCCGCGCCCTCACACGCACGCTCCCCCTAAAGCGTTGTCGGACCCTCACCTGGACCCTAAACCGTCCCGTCCCCTAACCCTAACCCTAGCCCGAACCCTAACCCTAACCCTTCCCCGAAGCCTGACCCTCACCCGTCCCCTAATCCTAAACCGTAGGCTCACACTAAGCCGCGCCCTCACACGCACGCTCCCCCTAAAGCGTTGTCGGACCCTCACCTGGACCCTAAACCGTCCCCGTCCCCTAAACCTAACCCTAGCCCGAACCCTAACCCTAACCCTTCCCCGAAGCCTGACCCTCACACGTCCCCTAATCCTAACCCGTACGCTAACACTAACCCGCGCCCTCACACGCACGCTCTCCCTAAAGCGTTGTCGGACCCTCACCTGGACCCTAAACCGTCCCCGTCCCCTAATCCTAACCCTAGCCCGAACCCTAACCTTAACCCTTCCCCGAAGCCTGACCCTCACACGTCCCCTAATCCTAACCCGTACGCTAACACTAACCCTCGCCGTCACACGCACGCTCCCCCTAAAGCGTTGTCGGACCCTCACCTGGACCCTAAACCGTCCCCGTCCCCTAACCCTAACCCTAGCCCGAACCATAATCCTAACACTTCCCCGAAGCCTGACCCTCACCCGTCCCCTAATCCTAATCCGTAGGCTCACACTCACCCGCGCCCTCACATGCACGCTCCCCCTAAAGCGTTGTCGGACCCTCACCTGGACCCTAAACCGTCCCCGTACCCTAATCCTAACCCTAGCCCGAACCCTAACCCTAAGACTTCCCCGAAGCCTGACCCTCACCCGTCCCCTAATCCTAACCTGTAGGCTCACACTAACCCTCGCCCTCACACGCACGCTCCCCCTAAAGCGTTGTCGGACCCTCACCTGGACCCTAAACCGTCCCCGTCCCCTAACCCTAACCCTAGCCCGAACCCTAACCCTAACCCTTCCCCGAAGCCTGACCCTCACCCGTCCCCTAATCCTAACCCGTACGCTAACACTAAACCGCGCCCTCACACGCACGCTCCCCCTAAAGCGTTGTCGGACCCTCACCTCGACCCTAAACCGTCCCCGTCCCCTAACCCTAACCCTAGCCCGAACCCTAACCCTAACCCTTCCCCGAAGCCTGACCCTCACCCGTCCCCTAATCCTAACCCGTACGCTAACACTAACCCGCGCCCTCACACGCACGCTCCCCCTAAAGCGTTGTCGGACCCTCACCTGGACCCTAAACTGTCCCCGTCCCCTAACCCTAACCCTAGCCCGAACCCTAACCCTAACCCTTCCCCGAAGCCTGACCCTCACCCGTCCCCTAATCCTAACACGTAGGCTCACACTAACCCACGCCCTCACACGCACGCTCCCGCTAAAGCGTTGTCGGACCCTCACCTGGACCCTAAACCGTCCCCGTCCCCTAACCCTAACCCTAGCCCGAACCCTACCCCTAACCCTTCCCCGAAGCCTGACCCTCACCCGTCCCCTAATCCTAACCCGTACGCTCACACTAACCCACGCCCTCACACGCACGCTCCCCCTAAAGCGTTGTCGGACCCTCACCTGGACCCTAAACCGTCCCCGTCCCCTAACCCTAACCCTAGCCCGAACCCTAACCCTAACCCTTCCCCGAAGCCTGACCCTCACCCGTCCCCTAATCCTAACCCGTAGGCTCACACTAACCCGCGCCCTCACACGCACGCTCCCCCTAAAGCGTTGTCGGACCCTCACCTGGACCCTAAACCGTCCCGTCCCCTAACCCTAACCCTAGCCCGAACCCTAACCCTAACCCTTCCCCGAAGCCTGACCCTCACCCGTCCCCTAATCCTAAACCGTAGGCTCACACTAAGCCGCGCCCTCACACGCACGCTCCCCCTAAAGCGTTGTCGGACCCTCACCTGGACCCTAAACCGTCCCCGTCCCCTAAACCTAACCCTAGCCCGAACCCTAACCCTAACCCTTCCCCGAAGCCTGACCCTCACCCGTCCCCTAATCCTAACCCGTACGCTAACACTAACCCGCGCCCTCACACGCACGCTCTCCCTAAAGCGTTGTCGGACCCTCACAGGACCCTAACCGTCCCCGTACCCTAACCCTAACCCTAGCCCGAACCCTAACCCTAACCCTTCCCCGAAGCCTGACCCTCACCCGTCCCCTAATCCTAACCCGTACGCTAACACTAACCCGCGCCGTCACACGCACGCTCCCCCTAAAGCGTTGTCGGACCCTCACCTGGATCCTAAACCGTCCCGTCCCCTAACCCTAACCCTAGCCCGAACCCTATCCCTAACCCTTCCCCGAAGCCTGACCCTCACCCGTCCCCTAATCATAACCCGTAGGCTCACACCTACCCGCGCCCTCACACGCACGCTCCCCCTAAAGCGTTGTCCGACCCTCACCTGGACCCTAAACCGTCCCCGTCCCCTAACCCTAACCGTAGCCCAAACCCTAACCCTAACCCTTCCCCGAAGCCTGACCCTCACCCGTCCCCTAATCCTAACACGTAGGCTCACACTAAGCCGCGCCCTCACACGCACGCTCCCCCTAAAGCGTTGTCGGACCCTCACCTGGACCCTAAACCGTCCCCGTCCCCTAACCCTAACCCTAGCCCGAACCCTAACCTTAACCCTTCCCCAAAGCCTGACCCTCACCCGTCCCCTAATCGTAACCCGTAGGCTCACACTAACCCGCGCCCTCACACGCACGCTCCCCCTAAAGCGTTTTCGGACCCTCACCTGGAACCTAAACAGTTCCCGTCCCCTAACCCTAACCCTAGCCCGAACCCTAACCCTAACCCTTCCCCGACGCCTGACCCTCACCCGTCCCCTAATCCTAAACCGTAGGCTCACACTAACCCGCGCCCTCACACGCACGCTGCCCCTAAAGCGTTGTCGGACCCTCACCTGGACCCTAAACCGTCCCCGTCCCCTAACCCTAACCCTAGCCCAAACCCTAACCCTAACCCTTCCCCGAACCTGACCCTCACCCGTCCCCTAATCCTAACCCGTACGCTAACACTAACCCACGCCCTCACACGCACGCTCCCCCTAAAGCCTTGTCGGACCGTCACCTGCACCCTAAACCGTCCCCGTCCCCTAACCCTAACCCTAGCCCGAACCCTAATCCTAACCCTTCCCCGAAGCATGACCCTCACCCGTAACCAAATCCTAATCCGTAGGCTCACACTAACCCGCGCCCTCACATGCACGCTCCCCCTAAAGCATTATCGGACCCTCACCTGGACCCTAAACCGTCCCCGTACCCTAACCCTAACCCTAACCCTACCCCGAACCCTAACCCTAACACTTCCCCGAAGCCTGACCCTCACCCGTCCCCTAATCCTAACCCGTACGCTAACACTAACCCGCGCCCTCACACGCACGCTCCCCCTAAAACGTTGTCGGACCCTCACGTGGACCCTAAACCGTCCCCGTCCCCTAACCCTAACCCTAGCCCGAACCCTAACCCTAACACTTCCCCGAAGCCTGACCCTCACCCGTCCCATAATCCTAACCCGTACGCTAACACTAAACCTCGCCCTCACACGCACGCTCCCCCTAAAGCGTTGTCGGACCCTCACCTGGACCCTAAACCGTCCCCGTCCCCTAACCCTAACCCTAGCCCGAACCCTAACCTTAACCCTTCCCCGAACCCTGACCCTCACACGTCCCCTAATCCTAACCCGTACGCTAACACTAACCCGCGCCGTCACACGCACGCTCCCCCTAAAGCGTTGTCGGACCCTCACCTGGACCCTAAACCGTCCCCGTCCCCTAACCCTAACCCTAGCCCGAACCATAATCCTAACACTTCCCCGAAGCCTGACCCTCACCCGTCCCCTAATCCTAATCCGTAGGCTCACACTCACCCGCGCCCTCACACGCACGCTCCCCCTAAAGCGTTGTCGGACCCTCACCTGGACCCTAAACCGTCCCCGTACCCTAATCCTAACCCTAGCCCGAACTCTAACCCTAACACTTCCCCGAAGCCTGACCCTCACCCGTCCCCTAATCCTAACCCGTACGTTAACACTAACCCGCGCCCGCACACGCACGCTCCCCCTAAAGCGTTGTCGGACCCTCACCTGGACCCTAAACCATCCCCGTCCCCTAACCCTAACCCTAGCCCGAACCCTAACCCTAACCCTTCCCCGAAGTCTGACCCTCACCCGTCCCCTAATCCTAACCGGTACGCTAACACTAACCCGCGCCGTCACACGCACGCTCCCCCTAAAGCGTTGTCGGACCCTCACCTGGATCCTAAACCGTCCCGTCCCCTAAACCTAACCCTAGCCCGAAACCTAACCCTAACCCTTCCACGAAGCCTGACCCTCACCCGTCCCCTAATCCTAACCCGTAGGCTCACACTAAGCCGCGCCCTCACACGCACGCTCCCCCTAAAGCGTTGTCGGACCCTCACCTGGACCCTAAACCGTCCCCGTCCCCTAACCCTAACCCTAGCCCGAACCCTAACCCTAACACTTCCCCGAAGCCTGACACTCACCCGTCCCCTAATCCTAACCCGTACGCTAACACTAACCCGCGCCCTCACACGCACGCTCCCCCTAAAGCGTTGTCGGACCCTCACCTGGACCCTAAACCGTCCCCGTCCCCTAACCCTAACCCTAGCCCGAACCCTAACCCTAACCCTTCCCCGAAACCTGACCCTCACCCATCCCCTAATCCTAACCCGAAGGCTCACACTAACCCGCGCCCTCACACGCACACTCCCCCTAAAGCGTTGTCGGACCCTCACTTGGACCCTAAATCGTCCCCATCCCCTAACCCTAACCCTAGCCCGAACCCTAACCCTAACCCTTCCCCGAAGCCTGACCCTCACCCGTCCCCTAATCCTAACCCGTACGCTAACACTAACCCACGCCCTCACACGCACGCTCCCCCTAAAGCGTTGTCGGACCCTCACCTGGACCCTAAACCGTCCCCGTCCCCTAACCCTAACCCTAGCCCGAACCCTAATCCTAACCCTTCCCCGATGCCTGACCCTCACCTGTCCCCTAATCCTAATCCGTAGGCTCACACTAACCCGCGCCCTCACACGCACGCTCCCCCTAAAGCGTTGTCGGACCCTCACCTGGACCCTAAACCGTCCCCGTCCCCTAACCCTAACCCTAGCCCGAACCCTAACCCTAATCCTTCCCCGAAACCTGACCTTCACCCGTCCCCTAATCCTAACCCGTACGCTAACACTAACCCGCGCCCTCACACGCACGCTCCCCCTAAAGCGTTGTCGGACCCTCACCTGGACCCTAAACCGTCCCCGTCCCCTAACCCTAACCCTAGCCCGAACCCTAATCCTAACCCTTCCCCGAAGCCTGACCCTCACTCGTCCCCTAATCCTAATCCGTAGGCTCACACTAACCCGCGCCCACACACGCACGCTCCCCCTAAAGCGTTGTCGGACCCTCACCTGGACCCTAAACCGTCACCGTCCCCTAACCCTAACCCTAGCCCGAACCCTAACCCTAACACTTCCCCGAAGCCTGACCCTCACCCGTCCCGTAATCCTAACCCGTACGCTAACACTAACCCACGCCCTCACACACACGCTCCCCCTAAAGCGTTGTCGGACCCTCACCTGGAACCTAAACCGTCCCTGTCCCCTAACCCTAACCCTAGCCCGAACCCTAACCCTAACCCTTCCCCGAAGCCTGACCCTCACCCGTCCCTAATCCTAACCCGTACGCTAACACTAACTTGCGCCGTCACACGCACGCTCCCCCTAAAGTGTTGTCGGACCCTCACCTGGATCCTAAACCGTCCCGTCCCCTAACCCTAACCCTAGCCCGAACCCTAACCCTAACCCTTCCCCGAAGCCTGACCCTCACCCGTCCCCTAATCCTAACCCGTAGGCTCACACTAAGCCGCGCCCTCACACGCACGCTCCCCCTAAAGCGTTGTCGGACCCTCACCTGGACCCTAAACCGTCCCCGTCCCCTAACCCTAACCCTAGCCCGAACCCTAACCCTAACCCTTCCCCGAAGCCTGACCCTCACCCGTCCCCTAATCCTAACCCGTACGCTAACACTAACCCGCGCCCTCACACGCACGCTCTCCCTAAAGCGTTGTCGTACCCTCACCTGGACCCTAAACCATCCCCGTCCCCTAACCCTCCCCCTAGCCCGAACCCTAACCCTAACACTTCCCCGAAGCCTGACCCTCACCCGTCCTCTAATCATAAACCGAAGGCTCACACTAACCCGCGCCCACACACGCACGCTCCCCCTAAAGCGTTGTCGGACCCTCACCTGGACCCTAAACCGCCCCCGTCCCCTAACCCTAACCCTAGCCCGAACCCTGACCGTAACCCTTCCCCGAAGCCTGACCCTCACCCGTCCCCTAATCCTAACCCGTAGGCTCACACTAACCCGCGCCCTCACACGCACGCTCCCTCTAAAGCGTTGTCGGACCCTCACCTGGACCCTAAACCGTCCCCGTCCCCTAACCCTAACCCTAGCCCGAACCCTAACCTTAACCCTTCCCCAAAGCCTGACCCTCACCCGTCCCCTAATCCACACCCGTACGCTAACACTAACCCGCGCCCTCACACGCACGCTCCCCCTACAGCGTTGTCGGACCCTCACCTGGACCCTAAACCGTCCCCGTCCCCTAACCCTAACCCTAGCCCGAACACTAATTCTAACCCTTCCCCGAAGCCTGACCCTCACCCGTCCCCTAATCCTAATCCGTAGGCTCACACTAACCCGTGACCTCACACGCACGCTCCCCCTAAAGCGTTGTCGGACCCTCACCTGGACCCTAAACCGTCCCCGTCCCCTAACCCTAACCCTAGCCCTAACCCTAACCCTAACACTTCCCCGAAGCCTGACCCTCACCCGTCCCCTAATCCTAACCCGTACGCTAACACTAACCCGCGCCCTCACACGCACGCTCCCCCTAAAGCGTTGTCGGACCCTCACCTGGACCCTAAACCGTCCCCGTCCCCTAACCCTAACCCTAGCCCGAACCCTAACCCTAAACCTTCCCCGAAGCCTGACCCTCACCCGTCCCATAATCCTAACCCGTACGCTAACACTAACCCGCGCCCTCACACGCACGCTCTCCCTAAAGCGTTGTCGTACCCTCACCTGACCCTAAACCGTCCCCGTCCCCTAACCCTTACCCTAGCCCGAACCCTAACCCTAACACTTCCCCGAAGCCTGACCCTCACCCGTCCCCTAATCCTAACCCGTAGGCTCACACTAACCCGCGCCCTCACATGCACGCTCCCCCTAAAGCGTTGTCGGACCCTCACCTGGACCCTAAACCATCCCCGTCCCCTAACCCTAACCCTAGCCCGAACCCTAACCCTAACCCTTCCCCGAAGCCTGACCCTCACCCATCCCCTAATCCTAACCCGTAGGCTCACACTAACCCGCGCCCTCACACGCACGCTCCCCCTAAAGCGTTGTCGGACCCTCACTTCGACCCTAAACCGTCCCCGTCCCCTAACCCTAACCCTAGCCCGAACCCTAACCTTAAACCTTCCCCAAAACCTGACCCTCACACGTCCCCTAATCGTAACCCGTAGGCTCACACTAACCCACGCCCTCACACGCACGCTCCCCCTAAAGCGTTTTCGGACCCTCACCTGGACCCTAAACAGTTCCCGTCCCCTAACCCTAACCCTAGCCCGAACCCTAACCCTAACACTTCCCCGAAGCCTGACCCTCACCCGTCCCTTAATCCTAAACCGTAGGCTGACACTAACCCACGCCCTCACACGCACGCTCCCCCTAAAGCGTTGTCGGACCCTCACCTGCACCCTAAACCGTCCCCGTCCCCTAACCCTAACCCTAGCCCGAACCCGAACCCTAACCCTTCCCCGAACCCTGACCCTCACCCGTCCCCTAATCCTAACCCGTACGCTAACACTAACCCGCGCCCTCACACGCACGCTCCCCCTAAAGCGTTGTCGGACCCTCACCTGGACCCTAAACCGTCCCCGTCCCCTAACCCTAACCCTAGCCCGAACCCTAATCCTAACCCTTCCCTGAAGCCTGACCCTCACCCGTCCCCTAATCCTAATCCGTAGGCTCACACTAACCCGCGCCCTCACATGCACGCTCCCCCTAAAGCATTATCGGACCCTCACCTGGACCCTAAACCGTCCCCGTACCCTAACCCTAACCCTAACCCTAGCCCGAACCCTAACCCTAACACTTCCCCGAAGCCTGACACTCACCCGTCCCCTAATCCTAACCCGTACGCTAACACTAACCCACGCCCTCACACGCACGCTCCCCCTAAAGCGTTGTCGGACCCTCACCTGGACCCTAAACCGTCCCCGTCCCCTAACCCTAACCCTAGCCCGAACCCTAACCCTAACCCTTCCCCGAAGCCTGACCCTCACCCGTCCCATAATCCTAACCCGTACGCTAACACTAAACCTCGCCCTCACACGCACGCTCCCCCTAAAGCGTTGTCGGACCCTCACCTGGACCCTAAACCGTCCCCGTCCCCTAACCCTAACCCTAGCCCGAACCCTAACCCTAACACTTCCCCGAAGCCTGACCCTCACCCGTCCCCTAATCCTAACCCGTACGCTAACACTAACCCGCGCCCTCACACGCACGCTCCCCCTAAAGCGTTGTCGGACCCTCACCTGGACCCTAAACCGTCCCCGTCCCCTAACCCTAACCCTAGCCCGAACCCTAACCCTAACCCTTCCCCGAAGCCTGACCCTCACCCGTCCCCTAATCCTAACCCGTACGCTAACACTAACCCGCGCCCTCACACGCACGCTCTCCCTAAAGCGTTGTCGTACCCTCACCTGGACCCTAAACCGTCCCCGTCCCCTAACCCTTACCCTAGCCCGAACCCTAACCCTAACACTTCCCCGAAGCCTGACCCTCACCCGTCCCCTAATCCTAACCCGTAGGCTCACACTAACCCGCGCATTCACATGCACGCTTCCCCTAAAGCGTTGTCGGACCCTCACCTGGACCCTAAACCATCCCCGTCCCCTAACCCTAAAGCTAGCCCGAACCCTAACCCTAACCCTTCCCCGAAGCCTGACCCTCACCCATCCCCTAATCCTAACCCGTAGGCTCACACTAACCCACGCCCTCACACGCACGCTCCCCCTAAAGCGTTGTCGGACCCTCACTTGGACCCTAAACCGTCCCCGTCCCCTAACCCTAACCCTAGCCCGAACCCTAACCTTAACCCTTCCCCAAAACCTGACCCTCACCCGTCCCCTAATCGTAACCCGTAGGCTCACACTAACCCGCGCCCTCACACGCACGCTCCCCCTAAAGCGTTTTCGGACGCTCACCTGGACCCTAAACAGTTCCCGTCCCCTAACCCTAACCCTAGCCCGAACCCTAACCCTAACACTTCCCCGAAGCCTGACCCTCACCCGTCCCCTAATCCTAAACCGTAGGCTCACACTAACCCGCGCCCTCACACGCACGCTCCCCCTAAAGCGTTGTCGGACCCTCACCTGCACCCTAAACCGTCCCCGTCCCCTAACCCTAACCCTAGCCCGAACCCAAACCCTAACCCTTCCCCGAACCCTGACCCTCACCCGTCCCCTAATCCTAACCCGTACGCTAACACTAACCCGCGCCCTCACACGCACGCTCCCCCTAAAGCGTTGTCGGACCCTCACCTGGACCCTAAACCGTCCCCGTCCCCTAACCCTAACCCTAGCCCGAACCCTAATCCTAACCCTTCCCTGAAGCCTGACCCTCACCCGTCCCCTAATCCTAATCCGTAGGCTCACACTAACCCGCGCCCTCACACGCACGCTCCCCCTAAAGCGTTGTCGGACCCTCACCTGGACCCTAAACCGTCCCCGTCCCCTAACCCTAACCCTAGCCCGAACCCTAATCCTAACACTTCCCCGTAGCCTGACCCTCACCCGTCCCCTAATCCTAATCCGTAGGCTCACACTAACCCGCGCCCACACACGCACGCTCCCCCTAAAGCGTTGTCGTACCCTCACCTGGACCCTAAACCGTCCCCGTCCCCTAACCCTAACCCTAGCCCGAACCCTAACCCTAACACTTCCCCGAAGCCTGACCCTCACCCGTCCCCTAATCCTAACCCGTACGCTAACACTAACCTGCGCCGTCACACGCACGCTCCCCCTAAAGTGTTGTCGGACCCTCACCTGGATCCTAAACCGTCCCGTCCCCTAACCCTAACCCTAGCCCGAACCCTAACCCTAACCCTTCCCCGAAGCCTGACCCTCACCCGTCCCCTAATCCTAACCCGTAGGCTCACACTAAGCCGCGCCCTCACACGCACGCTCCCCCTAAAGCGTTGTCGGACCCTCACCTGGACCCTAAACCGTCCCCGTCCCCTAACCCTAACCCTAGCCCGAACCCTAACCCTAACCCTTCCCCGAAGCCTGACCCTCACCCGTCCCCTAATCCTAACCCGTACGCTAACACTAACCCGCGCCCTCACACGCACGCTCTCCCTAAAGCGTTGTCGTACCCTCACCTGGACCCTAAACCATCCCCGTCCCCTAACCCTCCCCCTAGCCCGAACCCTAACCCTAACACTTCCCCGAAGCCTGACCCTCACCCGTCCCCTAATCATAAACCGAAGGCTCACACTAACCCGCGCCCTCACACGCACGCTCCCCCTAAAGCGTTGTCGGACCCTCACCTGGACCCTAAACCGCCCCCGTCCCCTAACCCTAACCCTAGCCCGAACCCTGACCGTAACACTTCCCTGAAGCCTGACCCTCACCCGTCCGCTAATCCTAACCCGTAGGCTCACACTAACCCACGCCCTCACACGCACGCTCCCCTTAAAGCGTTGTCGGACCCTCACCTGGACCCTAAACCGTCCCCGTCCCCTAACCCTAACCCTAGCCCGAACCCTAACCTTAACCCTTCCCCAAAGCCTGACCCTCACCCGTCCCCTAATCCACACCCGTACGCTAACACTAACCCGCGCCCTCACACGCACGCTCCCCCTAAAGCGTTGTCGGACCCTCACCTGGACCCTAAACCGTCCCCGTCCCCTAACCCTAACCCTAGCCCGAACACTAATCCTAACCCTTCCCCGAAGCCTGACCCTCACCCGTCCCCTAATCCTAATCCGTAGGCTCACACTAACCCGTGCCCTCACACGCACGCTCCCCCTAAAGCGTTGTCGGACCCTCACCTGGACCCTAAACCGTCCCCGTCCCCTAACCCTAACCCTAGCCCTAACCCTAACCCTAACACTTCCCCGAAGCCTGACCCTCACCCGTCCCCTATTCCTAACCCGTACGCTAACACTAACCCGCGCCCTCACACGCACGCTCCCCCTAAAGCGTTGTCGGACCCTCACCTGGACCCTAAACCGTCCCCGTCCCCTAACCCTAACCCTAGCCCGAACCCTAACCCTAACCCTTCCCCGAAGCCTGACCCTCACCCATCCCCTAATCCTAACCCGTAGGCTCACACTAACCCGCGCCCTCACACGCACGCTCCCCCTAAAGCGTTGTCGGACCCTCACTTCGACCCTAAACCGTCCCCGTCCCCTAACCCTAACCCTAGCCCGAACCCTAACCTTATCCCTTCCCCAAAACCTGACCCTCACCCGTCCCCTAATCGTAACCCGTAGGCTCACACTAACCCGCGCCCTCACACGCACGCTCCCCCTAAAGCGTTTTCGGACCCTCACCTGGACCCTAAACAGTTCCCGTCCCCTAACCCTAACCCTAGCCCGAACCCTAACCCTAACACTTCCCCGAAGCCTGACCCTCACCCGTCCCCTAATCCTAAACCTTAGGCTCACACTAACCCGCGCCCTCACACGCACGCTCCCCCTAAAGCGTTGTCGGACCCTCACCTGCACCCTAAACCGTCCCCGTCCCCTAACCCTAACCCTAGCCCGAACCCGAACCCTAACCCTTCCCCGAACCCTGACCCTCACCCGTCCCCTAATCCTAACCCGTACGCTAACACTAACCCGCGCCCTCACACGCACGCTCCCCCTAAAGCGTTGTCGGACCCTCACCTGGACCCTAAACCGTCCCCGTCCCCTAACCCTAACCCTAGCCCGAACCCTAATCCTAACACTTCCCCGTAGCCTGACCCTCACCCGTCCCCTAATCCTAATCCGTAGGCTCACACTAACCCGCGCCCACACACGCACGCTCCCCCTAAAGCGTTGTCGTACCCTCACCTGGACCCTAAACCGTCCCCGTCCCCTAACCCTAACCCTAGCCCGAACCCTAACCCTAACCCTTCCCCGAAGCCTGACCCTCACCCGTCCCCTAATCCTAACCCGTACGCTAACACTAACCTGCGCCGTCACACGCACGCTCCCCCTAAAGTGTTGTCGGACCCTCACCTGGATCCTAAACCGTCCCGTCCCCTAACCCTAACCCTAGCCCGAACCCTAACCCTAACCCTTCCCCGAAGCCTGACCCTCACCCGTCCCCTAATCCTAACCCGTAGGCTCACACTAACCCGCGCCCTCACACGCACGCTCCCCCTAAAGCGTTGTCGGACCCTCACCTGGACCCTAAACCGTCCCCGTCCCCTAACCCTAACCCTAGCCCGAACCCTAACCCTAACCCTTCCCCAAAGCCTGACCCTCACCCGTCCCCTAATCCTAACCCGTACGCTAACACTAACCCGCGCCCTCACACGCACGCTCTCCCTAAAGCGTTGTCGTACCCTCACCTGGACCCTAAACCATCCCCGTCCCCTAACCCTCCCCCTAGCCCGAACCCTAACCCTAACACTTCCCCGAAGCCTGACCCTCACCCGTCCCCTAATCATAAACCGAAGGCTCACACTAACCCGCGCCCTCACACGCACGCTCCCCCTAAAGCGTTGTCGGACCCTCACCTGGACCCTAAACCGCCCCCGTCCCCTAACCGTAACCCTAGCCCGAACCCTGACCGTAACCCTTCCCCGAAGCCTGACCCTCACCCGTCCCCTAATCCTAAACCGTAGGCTCACACTAACCCGCGCCCTCACACGCACGCTCCCCCTAAAGCGTTGTCGGACCCTCACCTGCACCCTAAACAGTCCCCGTCCCCTAACCCTAACCCTAGCCCGAACCCGAACCTTAACCCTTCCCCGAACCCTGACCCTACCCGTCCCCTAATCCTAACCCATACGCTAACACTAACCCGCGCCCTCACACGCACGCTCCCCCTAAAGCGTTGTCGGACCCTCACCTGGACCCTAAACCGTCCCCGTCCCCTAACCCTAACCCTAGCCCGAACCCTAATCCTAACACTTCCCTGAAGCCTGACCCTCACCCGTCCCCTAATCCTAATCCGTAGGCTCACACTAACCCGCGCCCTCACACGCACGTTCCCCCTAAAGCGTTGTCGGACCCTCACCTGGACCCTACACCGTCCCCGTACCCTAACCCTAACCCTAGCCCGAACCCTAACCCTAACACTTCCCCGAAGCCTGACCCTCACCCGTCCCCTAATCCTAACCCGTACGCTAACACTAACCCGCGCCGTCACATGCACGCTCCCCATAAAGCGTTGTCGGACCCTCACCTGGATCCTAAAACGTCCCGTCCCCTAACCCTAACCCTAGCCCGAACCCTAACCCTAACCCTTCCCCGAAGCCTGACCCTCACCCGTCCCCTAATCCTAACCCGTAGGCTCACACTAAGCCGCGCCCTCACACGCACGCTCCCCCTAAAGCGTTGTCGGACCCTCACCTGGACCCTAAACCGCCCCCGTTCCCTAACCCTAACCCTAGCCCGAACCCTAAACCTAACACTTCCCCGAAGCCTGACCCTCACCCGTCCCCTAATCCTAACCCGTAGGCTCACACTAACCCGCGCCCTCACACGCACGCTCCCCCTAAAGCGTTGTCGGACCCTCACCTGGACCCTAAACCGTCCCCGTCCCCTAACCCTAACCCTAGCCCGAACCCTAACCCTAACACTTCCCCGAAGCCTGACCCTCACCCGTCCCCTAATCCTAACCCGTAGGCTCACACTAACCCGCGCCCTCACACGCACGCTCCCCCTAAAGCGTTGTCGGACTCTCACTTGGACCCTAAACCGTCCCCGTCCCCTAACCCTAACCCTAGCCCGAACCCTAACCTTAACCCTTCCCCAAAGCCTGACCCTCACCCGTCCCCTAATCATAACCCGTAGGCTCACACTAAGCCGCGCCCTCACACGCACGCTCCCCCTAAAGAGTTTTCGGACCCTCACCTGGACCCTAAACCGTTCCCGTCCCCTAACCCTAACCCTAGCCCGAACCCTAACCCTAACCCTTCCCCGAAGCCTGACCCTCACCCGTCCCCTAATCCTAAACCGTAGGCTCACACTATCCCGCGCCCTCACACGCACGCTCCCCCTAAAGCGTTGTCGGACCCTCACCTGGACCCTAAACCGTCCCCGTCCCCTAACCCTAACCCTAGCCCGAACCCTAACCCTAACCCTTCCCCGAACCTGACCCTCACCCATCCCCTAATCCTAACCCGTACGCTAACACTAACCCGCGCCCTCACACGCACGCTCCCCCTAAAGCCTTGTCGGACCCTCACCTGCACCCTAAACCGTCCCCGTCCCCTAACCCTAACCCTAGCCCGAACCCTAATCCTAACCCTTCCGCGAAGCCTGACCCAAACCCGTCCCCTAATCCTAATCCGTAGGCTCACACTAACCCGCGCCCTCACACGCACGCTCCCCCTAAAGCGTTGTCGGACCCTCACCTGGACCCTAAACCGTCCCCGTCCCCTAACCCTAACCCTAGCCCGAACCCTAACCCTAACACGTCCCCGAAGCCTGACCCTCACCCGTCCCCTAATCCTAACCCGTACGCTAACACTAACCCGCGCCCTCACACGCACGCTCCCCCTAAAGCGTTGTCGGACCCTCACCTGGACCCTAAACCGTCCCCGTACCCTAACCCTAACCCTAGCCCGAACCCTAACCCTAACCCTTCCCCGAAGCCTGACCCTCACCCGTCCCGTAATCCTAATCCGTAGGCTCACACTAACCCGCGCCCTCACACGCACGCTCCCCCTAAAGCGTTGTAAGACCCTCACCTGGACCCTAAACCGTCCCCGTCCACTAACCCTAACCCTAGCCCGAACCCTAACCTTAACCCTTCCCCAAAGCCTGATCCTCACCCGTCCCCTAATCGTAACCCGTAGGCTCACACTAAGCCGGGCCCTCACACGCACGCTCCCCCTAAAGCGTTTTCGGACCCTCACCTGGACCCTAAACCGTTCTCGTCCCCTAACCCTAACCCTAGCCCGAACCCTAACCCTAACCCTTCCCCGAAGCCTGACCCTCACCCGTCCCCTAATCCTAAACTGTAGGCTCACACTAACCCGCGCCCTCACACACACGCTCCCCCTAAAGCGTTGTCGGACCCTCACCTGGACCCTAAACCGTCCCCGTCCCCTAACCCTAACCCTAGCCCGAACCCTAACCTAACCCTTCCCCGAACCCTGACCCTCACCCGTCCCCTAATCCTAACCCGTACGCTAACACTAACCCGCGCCCTCACACGCACGCTCCCCCTAAAGCGTTGTCGGACCCTCACCTGGACCCTAAACCGTCCCCGTCCCCTAACCCTAACCCTAGCCCGAACCCTAATCCTAACACTTCCCCGAAGCCTGACCCTCACCCGTCCCCTAATCCTAATCCGTAGGCTCACACTAACCCGCGCCCTGACACGCACGCTCCCCCTAAAGCGTTGTCGGACCCTCACCTGGACCCTAAACCGCCCCCGTCCCCTAACCCTAACCCTAGCCCGAACCCTAATCCTAACCCTTCCCCGAAGCCTGACCCTCACCCGTCCCCTAATCCTAATCCGTAGGCTCACACTAACCCGCGCCCTCACACGCACGCTCCCCCTAAAGCGTTGTCGGACCCTCACCTGGACCCTAAACCGTCCCCGTGCCCTAACCCTAACCCTAGCCCGAACCCTAACCCTAACACTTCCCCGAAGCCTGACCCTCACCCGTCCCCTAATCCTAACCCGTACGCTAACACTAACCCACGCCCTCACACGCACGCTCCCCCTAAAGCGTTGTCGGACCCTCACCTGGACCCTAAACCGTCCCCGTCCCCTAACCCTAACCCTAGCCCGAACCCTAATCCTAACCCTTCCCCGAAGCCTGACCCTAACCCGTCCCCTAATCCTAATCCATAGTCTCACACTAACCCGCGCCCTCACACGCACGCTCCCCCTACAGCGTTGTCGGACCCTCACCTGGACCCTAAACCGTCCCCGGACCCTAACCCTAACCCAAACCCTAACCCTAACACTTCCCCGAAGCCTGACCCTCACCCGTCCCCTAATCCTAACCCGTAGGCTCACACTAAGCCGCGCCCTCACACGCACGGTCTCCCTAAAGCGTTGTCGGACCCTCACCTGGACCCTAAACCGTCCCCGTCCCCTAACCCTAACCCTAGCCCGAACCCTAACCTTAACCCTTCCCCAAAGCCTGACCCTCACCCGTCCCCTAATCGTAACCCGTAGGCTCACACTAAGCCACGCCCTCACACGCACGCTCCCCCTAAAGCGTTTTCGGACCCTCACCTGGACCCTAAACCGTCCCCATCCCCTAACCCTAACCCTAGACCGAACCCTAACCCTAACCCTTCCCCGAAGCCTGACACTCACCCGTCCCCTAATCCTAAACCGTAGGCTCACACTAACCCGCGCCCTCACACGCACGCTCCCCCTAAAGCGTTGTCGGACCCTCACCTGGACCCTAAACCGTCCCCGTCCCCTAACCCTAACCCTAGCCCGAACCCTAACCCTAACCCTTCCCCGAACCCTGACCCTCACCCGTCCCCTAATCCTAACCCGTACGCTAACACTAACCCGCGCCCTCACACGCACGCTCCCCCTAAAGCGTTGTCGGACCCTCACCTGGACCCTAAACCGTCCCCGTCCCCTAACCCTAACCCTAGCCCGAACCCTAATCCTAAACCTTCCCCGAAGCCTGACCCTCACCCGTCCCCTAATCCTAATCCGCAGGCTCACACTAACCCGCGCCCTCACACGCACGGTCCCCCTAAAGCATTGTCGGACCCTCACCTGGACCCTAAACCGCCCCCGTCCCCTAACCCTAACCCTAGCCCGAACCCTAATCCTAACCCTTCCCCGAAGCCTGACCCTCACCCGTCCCCTAATCCTAATCCGTAGGCTCACACTAACCCGCGCCCTCACACGCACGCTCCCCCTAAAGCGTTGTCGGACCCTCACCTGGACCCTAAACCGCCCCCGTCCCCTAACACTAACCCTAGCCCGAACCCTAACCCTAACCCTTCCCCGAAGCCTGACCGTCACCCGTCCCCTAATCCTAACCCGTAGGCTCACACTAACCCGCGCCCTCACACGCACGCTCCCCCTAAAGCGTTGTCGGACCCTCACCTGGACCCTAAACCGTCCCCGTCCCCTAACCCTAACCCTAGCCCGAACCCTAACCCTAACCCTTCCCCGAAGCCTGACCCTCACCCGTCCCCTAATCCTAACCCGTAGGCTCACACTAACCCGCGCCCTCACACGCACGCTTCCCCTAAAGCGTTGTCGGACCCTCACCTGGACCCTAAACCTTCCCCGTCCCCTAACCCTAACCCTAGCCCGAACCCTAACCCTAACCCTTCCCCGAAGCCTGACCCTCACCCGTCCCCTAATCCTAACCCGTACGCTAACACTAACCCGCGCCCTCACACGCACGCTCCCCCTACAGCGTTGTCGGACCCTCACCTGGACCCTAAACCGTCCCCGTCCCCTAACCCTAACCCTAGCCCGAACCCTAATCCTAACCCTTCCCCGAAGCCTGACCCTCACCCGTCCCCTAATCCTAATCCGTAGGCTCACACTAACCCGCGCCCTCACACACACGCTCCCCCTAAAGCGTTGTCGGACCCTCACCTGGACCCTAAACCGTCCCAGTCCCCTAACCCTAACCCTAGCACGAACCCTAACCCTAACACTTCCCCGAAGCCTGACCCTCAACCGTCCACTAATCCTAACCCGTACGCTAACACTAACCCTCGCCCTCACACGCACGCTCCCCCTAAAGCGTTGTCGGACCCTCACCTGGACCCTAAACCGTCCCCGTCCCCTAACCCTAACCCTAGCCCGAACCCTAACCCTAACACTTCCCCGAAGCCTGACCCTCACCCGTCCCCTAATCCTAACCCGTAGGCTCACACTAACACGCGCCCTCACACGCACGCTCCCCCTAAAGCGTTGTCGCACCCTCTCCTGGACCCTAAACCGTCCCCGTCCCCTAACCCGACCCCTAGCCCGAACCCTAACCCTAAAAGTTCCCCGAAGCCTGACCCTCACCCGTCCCCTAATCCTAACCCGTACGCTAACACTAACCCACGCCCTCACACGCATGCTCCCCCTATAGCGTTGTCGGACCCTCACCTGGACCCTAAACCGTCCCCGTCCCCTAACCCTAACCCTAAACCGAACCCTAACCCTAACCCTTCCCCGAAGCCTGACCCTCACCCGTCCCCTAATCCTAAACTGTACGCTAACACTAACCCACGCCGTCACACGCACGCTCCCCCTAAAGCGTGGTCGGACCCTCACCTGGACCCTAAACCGTCCCGTCCCCTAACCCTAACCCTAGCCCGAACCCTAACCCTAACACTTCCCCGAAGCCTGACCCTCACCCGTCCCCTAATCCTAACCCGTAGGCTCACACTAAGCCGCGCCCTCACACGCACGCTCCCCCTAAAGCGTTGTCGGACCCTCACCTGGACGCTAAACCGTCCCCGTCCCCTAACCCTAACCCTAGCCCGAACCCTAACCCTAACCCTTCCCCGAAGCCTGACCCTCACCCGTCCCATAATCCTAACCCGTAGGCTCACACTAACCCGCGCCCTCACACGCACGCTCTCCCTAAAGCGTTGTCGTACCCTCACCTGGACCCTAAACCGTCCCCGTCCCCTAACCCTAACCCTAGCCCGAACCCTAACCATAACACTTCCCCGAAGCCTGACCCTCACCCGTCCCCTAATCCTAACCCGTAGGCTCACACTAAGCCGCGCCCTCACACGCACGCTCCCCCTAAAGCGTTGTCGGACCCTCACCTGGACCCTAAACCGTCCCCGTCCCCTAACCCTAACCCTAGCCCGAACCCTAACCCTAACCCTTCCCCGAAGCCTGACCCTCACCCGTCCCCTAATCCTAAACCGTAGGCTCACACTAACCCGCGCCCTCACACGCACGCTCCCCCTAAAGCGTTGTCGGACCCTCACCTGGACCCTAAACCGCCCCCGTCCCCTAACCCTAACCCTAGCCCGAACCCTAACCCTAACCCTTCCCCGAAGCCTGACCCTCACCCGTCCCCTAATCCTAATCCGTAGGCTCACACTAACCCGCGCCCTCACACGCACGCTCCCCCTAAAGCGTTGTCGGACCCTCACCTGGACCCTAAACCGCCCCCGTCCCCTAACACTAACCCTAGCCCGAACCCTAACCCTAACCCTTCCCCGAAGCCTGACCCTCACCCGTCCCCTAATCCTAACCCGTAGGCTCACACTAACCCGCGCCCTCACACGCACGCTCCCCCTAAAGCGTTGTCGGACCCTCACCTGGACCCTAAACCGTCCCCGTCCCCTAACCCTAACCCTAGCCCGAACCCTAACCCTAACACTTCCCCGAAGCCTGACCCTCACCCGTCCCCTAATCCTAACCCGTAGGCTCACACTAACCCGCGCCCTCACACACACGCTCCCCCTAAAGCGTTGTCGGACCCTCACCTGGACCCTAAACCGTCCCCGTCCCCTAACCCTAACCCTAGCCCGAACCCTAACCCTAACACTTCCCCGAAGCCTGACCCTCACCCGTCCCCTAATCCTAACCCGTAGGCTCACACTAAGCCGCGCCCTCACACGCACGCTCCCCCTAAAGCGTTGTCAGACCCTCACTTGGACCCTAAACCGTCCCCGTCCCCTAACCCTAACCCTATCCCGAACCCTAACCTTAACCCTTCCCCAAAGCCTGACCCTCACCCGTCCCCTAATCGTAACCCGTAGGCTCACACTAACCCGCGCCGTCACACGCACGCTCCCCCTAAAGCGTGGTCGGACCCTCACCTGGACCCTAAACCGTCCCGTCCCCTAACCCTAACCCTAGCCCGAACCCTAACCCTAACACTTCCCCGAAGCCTGACCCTCACCCGTCCCCTAATCCTAACCCGTAGGCTCACACTAAGCCGCGCCCTCACACGCACGCTCCCCCTAAAGCGTTGTCGGACCCTCACCTGGACGCTAAACCGTCCCCGTCCCCTAACCCTAACCCTAGCCCAAACCCTAACCCTAAACCTTCCCCGAAGCCTGACCCTCACCCGTCCCCTAAATCTAATCCGTAGGCTCACACTAACCCGCGCCCTCACACGCACGCTCCCCCTAAAGCGTTGTCGGACCCTCACCTGGACCCTAAACCGTCCCCGTACCCTAACCCTAACCCTAGCCCGAACCCTAACCCTAACACTTCCCCGAAGCCTGACCCTCACCCGTCCCCTAATCCTAACCCGTACGCTAACACTAACCCACGCCCTCACACGCACGCTCCCCCTAAAGCGTTGTCGGACCCTCACCTGGACCCTAAACCGTCCCCGTCCCCTAACCCTAACCCTAGCCCGAACCCTAACCCTAACCCTTCCCCGAAGCCTGACCCTCACCCGTCCCATAATCCTAACCCGTACGCTAACACTAACCCGCGCCGTCACACGCACGCTCCCCCTAAAGCGTTGTCGGACCCTCACTTGGATCCTAAACCGTCCCGTCCCCTAACCCTAACCCTAGCCCGAACCCTAACCCTAACCCTTCCCCGAAGCCTGACCCTCACCCGTCCCCTAATCCTAACCCGTAGGCTCACACTAAGCCGCGCCCTCACACGCACGCTCCCCCTAAAGCGTTGTCGGACCCTCACCTGGACGCTAAACCGTCCCCGTCCCCTAACCCTAACCCTAGCCCGAACCCTAACCCTAACACTTCCCCGAAGCCTGACCCTCACCCGTCCCCTAATCCTAACCCGTAGGCTCACACTAACCCGCGCCCTCACACGCACGCTCCCCCTAAAGCGTTGTCGGACCCTCACCTGGACCCTAAACCGTCCCCGTCCCCTAACCCTAACCCTAGCCAGAACCCTAACCCTAACCCTTCCCCGAAGCCTGACCCTCACCCGTCCCCTAATCCTAAACCGTACGCTAACACTAAGCCGCGCCCTCACACGCACGCTCCCCCTAAAGCGTTGTCAGACCCTCACTTGGACCCTAAACCGTCCCCGTCCCCTAACCCTAACCCTAGCCCGAACCCTAACCTTAACCCTTCCCCAAAGCCTGACCCTCACCCGTCCCCTAATCGTAACCCGTAGGCTCACACTAACCCGCGCCCTCACACGCACGCTCCCCCTAAAGCGTTTTCGGACCCTCACCTGGACCCTAAACCGTTCCCGTCACCTAACCCTAACCCTAGCCCGAACCCTAACCCTAAACGTTCCCCGAAGCCTGACCCTCACCCGTCCGCTAATCCTAAACCGTAGGCTCACACTATCCCGCGCCCTCACACGCACGCTCCCCCTAAAGCGTTGTCGGACCCTCACCTGGACCCTAAACCGTCCCCATCCCCTAACCCTAACCCTAGCCCGAACCCTAACCCTAACCCTTCCCTGAACCCTGACCCTCACCCGTCCCCTAATCCTAACCCGTACGCTAACACTAACCCGCGCCCTCACACGCACGCTCCCCCTAAAGCGTTGTCGGACCCTCACCTGGACCCTAAACCGTCCCCGTCCCCTAACCCTAACCCTAGCCCGAACCCTAATCCTAACCCTTCCCCGAAGCCTGACCCTCACCCGTCCCCTAATCCTAATCCGTAGGCTCACACTAACCCGCGCCCTCACACACACGCTCCCCCTAAAGCGTTGTCGGACCCTCACCTGGACCCTAAACCGTCCCCGTACCCTAACCCTAACCCTAGCCCGAACCCTAACCCTAACACTTCCCCGAACCCTAACCCTAACACTTCCCCGAAGCCTGACCCTCACCCGTCCCCTAATCCTAACCCGTACGCTAACACTAACCCGCGCCCTCACACGCACGCTCCCCCTAAAGCGTTGTCGGACCCTCACCTGGACCCTAAACCGTCCCCGTCCCCTAACCCTAACCCTAGCCCGAACCCTAACCCTAACACTTCCCCGAAGCCTGACCCTCACCCGTCCCCTAATCCTAACCCGTAGGCTCACACTAACCCGCGCCCTCACACGCACGCTCCCCCTAAAGCGTTTTCGGACCCTCACCTGGACCCTAAACCGTCCCCGTCCCCTAACCCTAACCCTAGCCCGAACCCTAACCCTAACCCTTCCCCGAAGCCTGACCCTCACCCGTCCCCTAATCCTAACCCGTAGGCTCACACTAAGCCGGGCCCTCACACGCACGCTCCCCCTAAAGCGTTGTCAGACCCTCACTTGGACCCTAAACCGTCCCCGTCCCCTAACCCTAACCCTAGCCCGAACCCTAACCTTAACCCTTCCCCAAAGCCTGACCCTCACCCGTCCCCTAATCGTAACCCGTAGGCTCACACTAACCCGCGCCGTCACACGCACGCTCCCCCTAAAGCGTGGTCGGACCCTCACCTGGACCCTAAACCGTCCCGTCCCCTAACCCTAACCCTAGCCCGAACCCTAACCCTAACCCTTCCCCGAAGCCTGACCCTCACCCGTCCCATAATCCTAACCCGTAGGCTCACACTAACCCGCGCCCTCACACGCACGCTCTCCCTAAAGCGTTGTCGTACCCTCACCTGGACCCTAAACCGTCCCCGTCCCCTAACCCTAACCCTAGCCCGAACCCTAACCCTAACCCTTCCCCGAAGCCTGACCCTCACCCGTCCCATAATCCTAACCCGTAGGCTCACACTAAGCCGCGCCCTCACACGCACGCTCCCCCTAAAGCGTTGTCGGACCCTCACCTGGACCCTAAACCGTCCCCGTCCCCTAACCCTAACCCTAGCCCGAACCCTAACGCTAACCCTTCCCCGAAGCCTGACCCTCACCCGTCCCCTAATCCTAACACGTAGGCTCACACTAACCCGCGCCCTCACACACACGCTCCCCCTAAAGCGTTGTTGGACCGTCACCTGGACCCTAAACCGTCCCCGTCCCCTAACCCTAACCCTAGCCCGAACCCTAACCCTAACACTTCCCCGAAGCCTGACACTCACCCGTCCCCTAATCCTAACCCGTACGCTAACACTAACCCGCGCCCTCACACGCACTCTCCCCCTAAAGCGTTGTCGGACCCTCACCTGGACCCTAAACCGTCCCCGTCCCCTAACCCTAACCCTAGCCCGAACCCTAATCCTAACCTTTCCCCGAAGCCTGACCCTCACCCGTCCCCTAATCCTAACCCATAGGCTCACACTAACCCGCGCCCTCACACGCAAGCTCCCCCTAAAGCGTTGTCGGACCCTCACCTGGACCCTAAACCGTCCCCTTACCCTAACCCTAATCCTAGCCCGAACCCTAACCCTAACACTTCCCCGAAGCCTGACCCTCACCCGTCCCCTAATCCTAACACTTACGGTCACACTAACCCGCGCCCTCACACGCACGCTCCCCCTAAAGCATTGTCGGACCCTCACCCGGACCCTAAACCGTCCCCGTCCCCTAACCCTAACCCTAGCCCGAACCCTAACCCTAACACTTCCCTGAAGCCTGACCCTCACCCGTCCCCTAATCCTAAACCGTAGGCTCACATTAATGCGCGCCCTCACACGCACGATCCCCCTAAAGCGTTGTCGGACCCTCACCTGGACGCTAAACCGTCCCCGTCCCCTAACCCTAACCCTAGCCCGAACCCTAACCCTAACCCTTCCCCGAAGCCTGACCCTCACCCGTCCCATAATCCTAACCCGTAGGCTCACACTAACCCGCGCCCTCACACGCACGCTCTCCCTAAAGCGTTGTCGGACCCTCACCTGGACCCTAAACCGTCCCCGTCCCCTAACCCTAACCCTAGCCCGAACCCTAACCCTAACCCTTCCCCGAAGCCTGACCCTCACCCGTCCCCTAATCCTAAACCGTAGGCTCACACTAACCCGCGCCCTCACACGCACGCTCCCCCTAAATCGTTGTCGGACCCTCACCTGGACCCTAAACCGTCCCCATCCCCTAACCTTAACCCTAGCCCGAACCCTAACCCTAACCCTTCCCCGAAGCCTGACCCTCACCCGTCCCCTAATCCTAAACCGTAGGCTCACACTAACCCGCGCCCTCACACGCACGCTCCCCCTAATGCGTTGTCGGACCCTCACCTGGACCCTAAACCGTCCCCGTCCCCTAACCCTAACCCTAGCCCGAACCCTAACCCTAACCCTTCCCCGAAGCCTGACCCTCACCCGTCCCCTAATCCTAACCCTTACGGTCACACTAACCCGCGCCCTCACACGCACGCTCCCCCTAAAGCATTGTCGGACCCTCACCCGGACCCTAAACCGTCCCCGTCCCCTAACCCTAACCCTAGCCCGAACCCTAACCCTAACACTTCCCTGAAGCCTGACCCTCACCCGTCCCCTAATCCTAAACCGTAGGCTCACATTAACGCACGCCCTCACACGCACGATCCACCTAAAGCGTTCTCGGACCATCACCTGGACCCTAAACCGTCCCAGTCCTCTAACCCTAACCCTAGCACGAACCCTAACCCTAACACTTCCCCGAAGCCTGACCCTCAACCGTCCACTAATCCTAACCCGTACGCTAACACTAACCCGCGCCCTCACACGCACGCTCCCCCTAAAGCGTTGTCGGACCCTCACCTGGACCCTAAACCGTCCCCGTCCCCTAACCCTAACCCTAGCCCGAACCCTAACCCTAACACTTCCCCGAAGCCTGACACTCACCCGTCCCCTAATCCTAACCCGTAGGCTCACACTAACACGCGCCCTCACACGCACGCTCCCCCTAAAGCGTTGTCGCACCCTCTCCTGGACCCTAAACCGTCCCCGTCCCCTAACCCGACCCCTAGCCCGAACCCTAACCCTAAAACTTCCCCGAAGCCTGACCCTCACCCGTCCCCTAATTCTAACCCGTACGCTAACACTAACCCGCGCCCTCACACGCATGCTTCCCCTATAGCGTTGTCGGACCCTCACCTGGACCCTAAACCGTCCCCGTCCCCTAACCCTAACCCTAGCCCGAACCCTAACCCTAAGACTTCCCCGAAGCCTGAACCTCACCCGTCCCCTAATCCTAAACTGTACGCTAACACTAACCCGCGCCGTCACACGCACGCTCCCCCTAAAGCGTGGTCGGACCCTCACCTGGACCCTAAACCGTCCCGTCCCCTAACCCTAACCCTAGCCCGAACCCTAACCCTAAACCTTCCCCGAAGCCTGACCGTCACCCGTCCCCTAATCCTAACCCGTAGGCTCACACTAAGCCGCGCCCTCACACGCACGCTCCCCCTAAAGCGTTGTCGGACCCTCACCTGGACGCTAAACCGTCCCCGTCCCCTAACCCTAACCCTAGCCCGAACCCTAACCCTAACCCTTCCCCGAAGCCTGACCCTCACCCGTCCCCTAATCCTAACCCGTAGGCTCACACTAACCCGCGCCCTCACACGCACGCTCCCCCTAAAGCGTTGTCGGACCCTCACCTGGACCCTAAACCGTCCCCGTCCCCTAACCCTAACCCTAGCCCGAACCCTAACCCTAACACTTCCCCGAAGCCTGACCCTCACCCGTCCCCTAATCCTAACCCGTAGGCTCACACTAACCCGCGCCCTCACACACACGCTCCCCCTAAAGCGTTGTCGGACCCTCACCTGGACCCTAAACCGTCCCCGTCCCCTAACCCTAACCCTAGCCCGAACCCTAACCCTAACACTTCCCCGAAGCCTGACCCTCACCCGTCCCCTAATCCTAACCCGTAGGCTCACACTAAGCCGCGCCCTCACACGCACGCTCCCCCTAAAGCGTTGTCAGACCCTCACTTGGACCCTAAACCGTCCCCGTCCCCTAACCCTAACCCTATCCCGAACCCTAACCTTAACCCTTCCCCAAAGCCTGACCCTCACCCGTCCCCTAATCGTAACCCGTAGGCTCACACTAACCCGCGCCCTCACACGCACGCTCCCCCTAAAGCGTTGTCGGACCCTCACCTGGACCCTAAACCGTTCCCGTCCCCTAACCCTAACCCTAGCCCGAACCCTAACCCTAACCCTTCCCCGAAGCCTGACCCTCACCCGTCCCCTAATCCTAAACCGTAGGCTCACACTAACCCGCGCCCTCACACGCACGCTCCCCCTAAAGCGTTGTCGGACCCTCACCTGGACCCTAAACCTTCCCCGTCCCCTAACCCTAACCCTAGCCCGAACCCTAACCCTAACCCTTCCCCGAAGCCTGACCCTCACCCGTCCCCTAATCCTAAACTGTACGCTAACACTAACCCGCGCCGTCACACGCACGCTCCCCCTAAAGCGTGGTCGGACCCTCACCTGGACCCTAAACCGTCCCGTCCCCTAACCCTAACCCTAGCCCGAACCCTAACCCTAACACTTCCCCGAAGCCTGACCCTCACCCGTCCCCTAATCCTAACCCGTAGGCTCACACTAAGCCGCGCCCTCACACGCACGCTCCCCCTAAAGCGTTGTCGGACCCTCACCTGGACGCTAAACCGTCCCCGTCCCCTAACCCTAACCCTAGCCCAAACCCTAACCCTAAACCTTCCCCGAAGCCTGACCCTCACCCGTCCCCTAAATCTAATCCGTAGGCTCACACTAACCCGCGCCCTCACACGCACGCTCCCCCTAAAGCGTTGTCGGACCCTCACCTGGACCCTAAACCGTCCCCGTACCCTAACCCTAACCCTAGCCCGAACCCTAACCCTAACACTTCCCCGAAGCCTGACCCTCACCCGTCCCCTAATCCTAACCCGTACGCTAACACTAACCCACGCCCTCACACGCACGCTCCCCCTAAAGCGTTGTCGGACCCTCACCTGGACCCTAAACCGTCCCCGTCCCCTAACCCTAACCCTAGCCCGAACCCTAACCCTAACCCTTCCCCGAAGCCTGACCCTCACCCGTCCCATAATCCTAACCCGTACGCTAACACTAACCCGCGCCGTCACACGCACGCTCCCCCTAAAGCGTTGTCGGACCCTCACTTGGATCCTAAACCGTCCCGTCCCCTAACCCTAACCCTAGCCCGAACCCTAACCCTAACCCTTCCCCGAAGCCTGACCCTCACCCGTCCCCTAATCCTAACCCGTAGGCTCACACTAAGCCGCGCCCTCACACGCACGCTCCCCCTAAAGCGTTGTCGGACCCTCACCTGGACGCTAAACCGTCCCCGTCCCCTAACCCTAACCCTAGCCCGAACCCTAACCCTAACACTTCCCCGAAGCCTGACCCTCACCCGTCCCCTAATCCTAACCCGTAGGCTCACACTAACCCGCGCCCTCACACGCACGCTCCCCCTAAAGCGTTGTCGGACCCTCACCTGGACCCTAAACCGTCCCCGTCCCCTAACCCTAACCCTAGCCAGAACCCTAACCCTAACCCTTCCCCGAAGCCTGACCCTCACCCGTCCCCTAATCCTAACCCGTAGGCTCACACTAAGCCGCGCCCTCACACGCACGCTCCCCCTAAAGCGTTGTCAGACCCTCACTTGGACCCTAAACCGTCCCCGTCCCCTAACCCTAACCCTAGCCCGAACCCTAACCTTAACCCTTCCCCAAAGCCTGACCCTCACCCGTCCCCTAATCGTAACCCGTAGGCTCACACTAACCCGCGCCCTCACACGCACGCTCCCCCTAAAGCGTTTTCGGACCCTCACCTGGACCCTAAACCGTTCCCGTCACCTAACCCTAACCCTAGCCCGAACCCTAACCCTAAACGTTCCCCGAAGCCTGACCCTCACCCGTCCGCTAATCCTAACCCGTACGCTAACACTATCCCGCGCCCTCACACGCACGCTCCCCCTAAAGCGTTGTCGGACCCTCACCTGGACCCTAAACCGTCCCCATCCCCTAACCCTAACCCTAGCCCGAACCCTAACCCTAACCCTTCCCTGAACCCTGACCCTCACCCGTCCCCTAATCCTAACCCGTACGCTAACACTAACCCGCGCCCTCACACGCACGCTCCCCCTAAAGCGTTGTCGGACCCTCACCTGGACCCTAAACCGTCCCCGTCCCCTAACCCTAACCCTAGCCCGAACCCTAATCCTAACCCTTCCCCGAAGCCTGACCCTCACCCGTCCCCTAATCCTAATCCGTAGGCTCACACTAACCCGCGCCCTCACACACACGCTCCCCCTAAAGCGTTGTCGGACCCTCACCTGGACCCTAAACCGTCCCCGTACCCTAACCCTAACCCTAGCCCGAACCCTAACCCTAACACTTCCCCGAACCCTAACCCTAACACTTCCCCGAAGCCTGACCCTCACCCGTCCCCTAATCCTAACCCGTACGCTAACACTAACCCGCGCCCTCACACGCACGCTCCCCCTAAAGCGTTGTCGGACCCTCACCTGGACCCTAAACCGTCCCCGTCCCCTAACCCTAACCCTAGCCCGAACCCTAACCCTAACACTTCCCCGAAGCCTGACCCTCACCCGTCCCCTAATCCTAACCCGTAGGCTCACACTAACCCGCGCCCTCACACGCACGCTCCCCCTAAAGCGTTTTCGGACCCTCACCTGGACCCTAAACCGTCCCCGTCCCCTAACCCTAACCCTAGCCCGAACCCTAACCCTAACCCTTCCCCGAAGCCTGACCCTCACCCGTCCCCTAATCCTAACCCGTAGGCTCACACTAAGCCGGGCCCTCACACGCACGCTCCCCCTAAAGCGTTGTCAGACCCTCACTTGGACCCTAAACCGTCCCCGTCCCCTAACCCTAACCCTAGCCCGAACCCTAACCTTAACCCTTCCCCAAAGCCTGACCCTCACCCGTCCCCTAATCGTAACCCGTAGGCTCACACTAACCCGCGCCGTCACACGCACGCTCCCCCTAAAGCGTGGTCGGACCCTCACCTGGACCCTAAACCGTCCCGTCCCCTAACCCTAACCCTAGCCCGAACCCTAACCCTAACCCTTCCCCGAAGCCTGACCCTCACCCGTCCCATAATCCTAACCCGTAGGCTCACACTAACCCGCGCCCTCACACGCACGCTCTCCCTAAAGCGTTGTCGTACCCTCACCTGGACCCTAAACCGTCCCCGTCCCCTAACCCTAACCCTAGCCCGAACCCTAACCCTAACCCTTCCCCGAAGCCTGACCCTCACCCGTCCCATAATCCTAACCCGTAGGCTCACACTAAGCCGCGCCCTCACACGCACGCTCCCCCTAAAGCGTTGTCGGACCCTCACCTGGACCCTAAACCGTCCCCGTCCCCTAACCCTAACCCTAGCCCGAACCCTAACGCTAACCCTTCCCCGAAGCCTGACCCTCACCCGTCCCCTAATCCTAACACGTAGGCTCACACTAACCCGCGCCCTCACACACACGCTCCCCCTAAAGCGTTGTTGGACCGTCACCTGGACCCTAAACCGTCCCCGTCCCCTAACCCTAACCCTAGCCCGAACCCTAACCCTAACACTTCCCCGAAGCCTGACACTCACCCGTCCCCTAATCCTAACCCGTACGCTAACACTAACCCGCGCCCTCACACGCACTCTCCCCCTAAAGCGTTGTCGGACCCTCACCTGGACCCTAAACCGTCCCCGTCCCCTAACCCTAACCCTAGCCCGAACCCTAATCCTAACCTTTCCCCGAAGCCTGACCCTCACCCGTCCCCTAATCCTAACCCATAGGCTCACACTAACCCGCGCCCTCACACGCAAGCTCCCCCTAAAGCGTTGTCGGACCCTCACCTGGACCCTAAACCGTCCCCTTACCCTAACCCTAATCCTAGCCCGAACCCTAACCCTAACACTTCCCCGAAGCCTGACCCTCACCCGTCCCCTAATCCTAACACTTACGGTCACACTAACCCGCGCCCTCACACGCACGCTCCCCCTAAAGCATTGTCGGACCCTCACCCGGACCCTAAACCGTCCCCGTCCCCTAACCCTAACCCTAGCCCGAACCCTAACCCTAACACTTCCCTGAAGCCTGACCCTCACCCGTCCCCTAATCCTAAACCGTAGGCTCACATTAATGCGCGCCCTCACACGCACGATCCCCCTAAAGCGTTGTCGGACCCTCACCTGGACGCTAAACCGTCCCCGTCCCCTAACCCTAACCCTAGCCCGAACCCTAACCCTAACCCTTCCCCGAAGCCTGACCCTCACCCGTCCCATAATCCTAACCCGTAGGCTCACACTAACCCGCGCCCTCACACGCACGCTCTCCCTAAAGCGTTGTCGGACCCTCACCTGGACCCTAAACCGTCCCCGTCCCCTAACCCTAACCCTAGCCCGAACCCTAACCCTAACCCTTCCCCGAAGCCTGACCCTCACCCGTCCCCTAATCCTAAACCGTAGGCTCACACTAACCCGCGCCCTCACACGCACGCTCCCCCTAAATCGTTGTCGGACCCTCACCTGGACCCTAAACCGTCCCCATCCCCTAACCTTAACCCTAGCCCGAACCCTAACCCTAACCCTTCCCCGAAGCCTGACCCTCACCCGTCCCCTAATCCTAAACCGTAGGCACACACTAACCCGCGCCCTCACACGCACGCTCCCCCTAAAGCGTTGTCGGACCCTCACCTGGACCCTAAACCGTCCCCGTCCCCTAACCCTAACCCTAGCCCGAACCCTAACCCTAACCCTTCCCCGAAACCTGACCCTCACCCGTCCCCTAATCCTAACCCGTACGCTAACACTAACCCGCGCCCTCACACGCACGCTCCCCCTAAAGCGTTGTCGGACCCTCACCTGGACCCTAAACCGTCCCCGTCCCCTAACCCTAACCCTAGCCCGAACCCTAATCCTAACCCTTCCCCGAAGCCTGACCCTCACCCGTCCCCTAATCCTAATCCGCAGGCTCACACTAACCCGCGCCCTCACACGCACGGTCCCCCTAAAGCGTTGTCGGACCCTCACCTGGACCCTAAACCGCCCTCGTCCCCTAACCCTAACCCTAGCCTGAACCCTAATCCTAACACTTCCCCGAAGCCTGACCCTCACCCGTCCCCTAAATCTAATCCGTAGGCTCACACTAACCCGCGCCCTCACACGCACGCTCCCCCTAAAGCGTTGTCGGACCCTCACCTGGACCCTAAACCGTCCCCGTCCCCTAACCCTAACCCTAGCCCGAACCCTAACCCTAACCCTTCCCCGAAGCCTGACCCTCACCCGTCCCCTAATCCTAACCCGTACGCTAACACTAACCTGCGCCGTCACACGCACGTTCCCCTAAAGCGTTGTCGGACCCTCACTTGGATCCTAAACCGTCCCGTCCCCTAACCCTAACCCTAGCCCGAACCCTAACCCTAACCCTTCCCCGAAGCCTGACCCTCACCCGTCCCCTAATCCTAACCCGTAGGCTCACACTAAGCCGCGCCCTCACACGCACGCTCCCCCTAAAGCGTTGTCGGACCCTCACATGGACGCTAAACCGTTCCCGTCCCCTAACCCTAACCCTAGCCCGAACCCTAACCCTAACACTTCCCCGAAGCCTGACCCTCACCCGTCCCCTAATCCTAACCCGTAGGCTCACACTAAGCCGCGCCCTCACACGCACGCTCCCCCTAAAGCGTTGTCAGACCCTCACTTGGACCCTAAACCGTCCCCGTCCCCTAACCCTAACCCTAGCCCGAACCCTAACCCTAACCCTTCCCCGAACCCTGACCCTCACCCGTCCCCTAATCCTAACCCGTACGCTAACACTAACCCGCGCCCTCACACGCACGCTCCCCCTAAAGCGTTGTCGGACCCTCACCTGGACCCTAAACCGTCCCCGTCCCCTAACCCTAACCCTAGCCCGAACCCTAATCCTAACCATTCCCCGAAGCCTGACCCTCACCCGTCCCCTAATCCTAATCCGCAGGCTCACACTAACCCGCGCCCTCACACGCACGGTCCCCCTAAAGCGTTGTCGGACCCTCACCTGGACCCTAAACCGCCCTCGTCCCCTAACCCTAACCCTAGCCCGAACCCTAATCCTAACACTTCCCCGAAGCCTGACCCTCACCCGTCCCCTAAATCTAATCCGTAGGCTCACACTAACCCACGCCCTCACACGCACGCTCCCCCTAATGCGTTGTCGGACCCTCACCTGGACCCTAAACCGTCCCCGTCCCCTAACCCTAACCCTAGCCCGAACCCTAACCCTAACCCTTCCCCGAAGCCTGACCCTCACCCGTCCCCTAATCCTAACCCTTACGGTCACACTAACCCGCGCCCTCACACGCACGCTCCCCCTAAAGCATTGTCGGACCCTCACCCGGACCCTAAACCGTCCCCGTCCCCTAACCCTAACCCTAGCCCGAACCCTAACCCTAACACTTCCCTGAAGCCTGACCCTCACCCGTCCCCTAATCCTAAACCGTAGGCTCACATTAACGCACGCCCTCACACGCACGATCCACCTAAAGCGTTCTCGGACCATCACCTGGACCCTAAACCGTCCCAGTCCTCTAACCCTAACCCTAGCACGAACCCTAACCCTAACACTTCCCCGAAGCCTGACCCTCAACCGTCCACTAATCCTAACCCGTACGCTAACACTAACCCGCGCCCTCACACGCACGCTCCCCCTAAAGCGTTGTCGGACCCTCACCTGGACCCTAAACCGTCCCCGTCCCCTAACCCTAACCCTAGCCCGAACCCTAACCCTAACACTTCCCCGAAGCCTGACACTCACCCGTCCCCTAATCCTAACCCGTAGGCTCACACTAACACGCGCCCTCACACGCACGCTCCCCCTAAAGCGTTGTCGCACCCTCTCCTGGACCCTAAACCGTCCCCGTCCCCTAACCCGACCCCTAGCCCGAACCCTAACCCTAAAACTTCCCCGAAGCCTGACCCTCACCCGTCCCCTAATTCTAACCCGTACGCTAACACTAACCCGCGCCCTCACACGCATGCTTCCCCTATAGCGTTGTCGGACCCTCACCTGGACCCTAAACCGTCCCCGTCCCCTAACCCTAACCCTAGCCCGAACCCTAACCCTAAGACTTCCCCGAAGCCTGAACCTCACCCGTCCCCTAATCCTAAACTGTACGCTAACACTAACCCGCGCCGTCACACGCACGCTCCCCCTAAAGCGTGGTCGGACCCTCACCTGGACCCTAAACCGTCCCGTCCCCTAACCCTAACCCTAGCCCGAACCCTAACCCTAAACCTTCCCCGAAGCCTGACCGTCACCCGTCCCCTAATCCTAACCCGTAGGCTCACACTAAGCCGCGCCCTCACACGCACGCTCCCCCTAAAGCGTTGTCGGACCCTCACCTGGACGCTAAACCGTCCCCGTCCCCTAACCCTAACCCTAGCCCGAACCCTAACCCTAACCCTTCCCCGAAGCCTGACCCTCACCCGTCCCATAATCCTAACCCGTAGGCTCACACTAACCCGCGCCCTCACACGCACGCTCTCCCTAAAGCGTTGTCGTACCCTCACCTGGACCCTAAACCGTCCCCGTCCCCTAACCCTAACCCTAGCCCGAACCCTAACCCTAACACTTCCCCGAAGCCTGACCCTCACCCGTCCCCTAATCCTAACCCGTAGGCTCACACTAAGCCGCGCCCTCACACGCACGCTCCCCCTAAAGCGTTGTCGGACCCTCACCTGGACCCTAAACCGTCCCCGTCCCCTAACCCTAACCCTAGCCCGAACCCTAACCCTAACCCTTCCCCGAAGCCTGACCCTCACCCGTCCCCTAATCCTAAACCGTAGGCTCACACTAACCCGCGCCCTCACACGCACGCTCCCCGTAAATCGTTGTCGGACCCTCACCTGGACCCTGAACCGTCCCCATCCCCTAACCCTAACCCTAGCCCGAACCCTAACCCTAACCCTTCCCCGAAGCCTGACCCTCACCCGTCCCCTAATCCTAAACCGTAGGCTCACACTAACCCGCGCCCTCACACGCACGCTCCCCCTAAAGCGTTGTCGGACCCTCACCTGGACCCTAAACCGTCCCCGTCCCCTAACCCTAACCCTAGCCCGAACCCTAACCCTAACCCTTCCCCGAAACCTGACCCTCACCCGTCCCCTAATCCTAACCCGTACGCTAACACTAACCCGCGCCCTCACACGCACGGTCCCCCTAAAGCGTTGTCGGACCCTCACCTGGACCCTAAACCGTCCCCGTCCCCTAACCCTAACCCTAGCCCGAACCCTAATCCTAACCCTTCCCCGAAGCCTGACCCTCACCCGTCCCCTAATCCTAATCCGCAGGCTCACACTAACCCGCGCCCTCACACGCACGGTCCCCCTAAAGCGTTGTCGGACCCTCACCTGGACCCTAAACCGCCCTCGTCCCCTAACCCTAACCCTAGCCTGAACCCTAATCCTAACACTTCCCCGAAGCCTGAACCTCACCCGTCCCCTAAATCTAATCCGTAGGCTCACACTAACCCGCGCCCTCACACGCACGCTCCCCCTAAAGCGTTGTCGGACCCTCACCTGGACCCTAAACCGTCCCCGTCCCCTAACCCTAACCCTAGCCCGAACCCTAACCCTAACCCTTCCCCGAAGCCTGACCCTCACCCGTCCCCTAATCCTAACCCGTACGCTAACACTAACCTGCGCCGTCACACGCACGCTCCCCCTAAAGCGTTGTCGGACCCTCACTTGGATCCTAAACCGTCCCGTCCCCTAACCCTAACCCTAGCCCGAACCCTAACCCTAACCCTTCCCCGAAGCCTGACCCTCACCCGTCCCCTAATCCTAACCCGTAGGCTCACACTAAGCCGCGCCCTCACACGCACGCTCCCCCTAAAGCGTTGTCGGACGCTCACATGGACGCTAAACCGTCCCCGTCCCCTAACCCTAACCCTAGCCCGAACCCTAACCCTAACCCTTCCCCGAAGCCTGACCCTCACCCGTCCCCTAATCCTAACCCGTACGCTAACACTAACCCGCGCCGTCACACGCACGCTCCCCCTAAAGCGTTGTCGGACCCTCACTTGGATCCTAAACCGTCCCGTCCCCTAACCCTAACCCTAGCCCGAACCCTAACCCTAACCCTTCCCCGAAGCCTGACCCTCACCCGTCCCCTAATCCTAAACCGTAGGCTCACACTAACCCGCGCCCTCACACGCACGCTCCCCCTAAAGCGTTGTCGGACCCTCACCTGGACCCTAAACCGTCCCCGTCCCCTAACCCTAACCCTAGCCCGAACCCTAACCCTAACACTTCCCCGAAGCCTGACCCTCACCCGTCCCCTAATCCTAACCCGTAGGCTCACACTAACACGCGCCCTCACACGCACGCTCCCCCTAAAGCGTTGTCGCACCCTCTCCTGGACCCTAAACCGTCCCCGTCCCCTAACCCGACCCCTAGCCCGAACCCTAACCCTAAAATTTCCCCGAAGCCTGACCCTCACCCGTCCCCTAATCCTAACCCGTACGCTAACACTAACCCGCGCCCTCACACGCATGCTCCCCCTATAGCGTTGTCGGACCCTCACCTGGACCCTAAACCGTCCCCGTCCCCTAACCCTAACCCTAGCCCGAACCCTAACCCTAACCCTTCCCCGAAGCCTGACCCTCACCCGTCCCCTAATCCTAAACTGTACGCTAACACTAACCCGCGCCGTCACACGCACGCTCCCCCTAAAGCGTGGTCGGACCCTCACCTGGACCCTAAACCGTCCCGTCCCCTAACCCTAACCCTAGCCCGAACCCTAACCCTAACACTTCCCCGAAGCCTGACCCTCACCCGTCCCCTAATCCTAACCCGTAGGCTCACACTAAGCCGCGCCCTCACACGCACGCTCCCCCTAAAGCGTTGTCGGACCCTCACCTGGACGCTAAACCGTCCCCGTCCCCTAACCCTAACCCTAGCCCGAACCCTAACCCTAAACCTTCCCCGAAGCCTGACCCTCACCCGTCCCATAATCCTAACCCGTAGGCTCACACTAACCCACGCCCTCACACGCACGCTCTCCCTAAAGCGTTGTCGTACCCTCACCTGGACCCTAAACCGTCCCCGTCCCCTAACCCTAACCCTAGCCCGAACCCTAACCCTAACACTTCCCCGAAGCCTGACCCTCACCCGTCCCCTAATCCTAACCCGTAGGCTCACACTAAGCCGCGCCCTCACACGCACGCTCCCCCTAAAGCGTTGTCGGACCCTCACCTGGACCCTAAACCGTCCCCGTCCCCTAACCCTAACCCTAGCCCGAACCCTAACCCTAACCCTTCCCCGAAGCCTGACCCTCACCCGTCCCCTAATCCTAAACCGTAGGCTCACACTAACCCGCGCCCTCACACGCACGCTCCCCCTAAAGCGTTGTCTGACCCTCACCTGGACCCTAAACCGTCCCCGTCCCCTAACCCTAACCCTAGCCCGAACCCTAACCCTAACCCTTCCCCGAAGCCTGACCCTCACCCGTCCCCTAATCCTAAACCGTAGGCTCTCACTAACCCGCGCCCTCACACGCACGCTCCCCCTAAAGCGTTGTCGGACCCTCACCTGGACCCTAAACCGTCCCCGTCCCCTAACCCTAACCCTAGCCCGAACCCTAACCCTGACCCTCACCCGTCCCCTAATCCTAACCCGTACGCTAACACTAACCCGCGCCCTCACACGCACGCTCCCCCTAAAGCATTGTCGGACCCTCACCTGGACCCTAAACCGTCCCCGTCCCCTAACCCTAACCCTAGCCCGAACCCTAATCCTAACCCTTCCCCGAAGCCTGACCCTCACCCGTCCCCTAATCCTAATCCGCAGGCTCACACTAACCCGCGCCCTCACACGCACGGTCCCCCTAAAGCGTTGTCGGACCCTCACCTGGACCCTAAACCGCCCTCGTCCCCTAACCCTAACCCTAGCCCGAACCCTAATCCTAACCGTTCCCCGAAGCCTGACCCTCACCCGTCCCCTAAATCTAATCCGTAGGCTCACACTAACCCGCGCCCTCACAAGCACGCTCCCCCTAAAGCGTTGTCGGACCCTCACCTGGACCCTAAACCGTCACCGTACCCTAACCCTAACCCTAGCCCGAACCCTAACCCTAACACTTCCCCGAAGCCTGACCCTCACCCGTCCCCTAATCCTAACCCGTACGCTAACACTAACCCACGCCCTCACACGCACGCTCCCCCTAAAGCGTTGTCGGACCCTCACCTGGACCCTAAACCGTCCCCGTCCCCTAACCCGACCCCTAGCCCGAACCCTAACCCTAACCCTTCCCCGAAGCCTGACAATCACCCGTCCCATAATCCTAACCCGTACGCTAACACTAACCCGCGCCGTCACACGCACGCTCCCCCTAAAGCGTTGTCGGACCCTCACTTGGATCCTAAACCGTCCCGTCCCCTAACCCTAACCCTAGCCCGAACCCTAACCCTAACCCTTCCCCGAAGCCTGACCCTCACCCGTCCCCTAATCCTAACCCGTAGGCTCACACTAAGCCGCGCCCTCACACGCACGCTCCCCCTAAAGCGTTGTCGGACCCTCACCTGGACGCTAAACCGTCCCCGTCCCCTAACCCTAACCCTAGCCCGAACCCTAACCCTAACCCTTCCCCGAAGCCTGACCCTCACCCGTCCCCTAATCCTAACCCGTAGGCTCACACTAACCCGCGCCCTCACATGCACGCTCCCCCTAAAGCGTTGTCGGACCCTCACCTGGACCCTAAACCGTCCCCGTCCCCTAACCCTAACCCTAGCCCGAACCCTAACCCTAACACTTCCCCGAAGCCTGACCCTCACCCGTCCCCTAATCCTAACCCGTAGGCTCACACTAACTCACGCCCTCACACGCACGCTCCCCCTAAAGCGTTGTCGGACCCTCACCTGGACCCTAAACCGTCCCCGTCCCCTAACCCTAACCCTAGCCAGAACCCTAACCCTAACCCTTCCCCGAAGCCTGACCCTCACCCGTCCCCTAATCCTAACCCGTAGGCTCACACTAAGCCGCGCCCTCACACGCACGCTCCCCCTAAAGCGTTGTCAGACCCTCACTTGGACCCTAAACCCTCCCCGTCCCCTAACCCTAACCCTAGCCCGAACCCTAACCTTAACCCTTCCCCAAAGCCTGACCCTCACCCGTCCCCTAATCGTAACCCGTAGGCTCACACTAACCCGCGCCCTCACACGCACGCTCCCCCTACAGCGTTGTCGGACCCTCACCTGGACCCTAAACCGTTCCCGTCCCCTAACCCTAACCCTAGCCCGAACCCTAACCCTAAACCTTCCCCGAAGCCTGACCCTCACCCGTCCCCTAATCCTAAACCGTAGGCTCACACTATCCCGCGCCCTCACACGCACGCTCCCCCTAAAGCGTTGTCGGACCCTCACCTGGACCCTAAACCGTCCCCATCCCCTAACCCTAACCCTAGCCCGAACCCTAACCCTAACCCTTCCCCGAACCCTGACCCTCACCCGTCCCCTAATCCTAACCCGTACGCTAACACTAACCCGCGCCCTCACACGCACGCTCCCCCTAAAGCGTTGTCGGACCCTCACCTGGACCCTAAACCGTCCCCGTCCCCTAACCCTAACCCTAGCCCGAACCCTAATCCTAACCCTTCCCCGAAGCCTGACCCTCACCCGTCCCCTAATCCTAATCCGTAGGCTCACACTAACCCGCGCCCTCACACACACGCTCCCCCTAAAGCGTTGTCGGACCCTCACCTGGACCCTAAACCGTCCCCGTACCCTAACCCTAACCCTAGCCCGAACCCTAACCCTAACACTTCCCCGAACCCTAACCCTAACACTTCCCCGAAGCCTGACCCTCACCCGTCCCCTAATCCTAACCCGTACGCTAACACTAACCCGCGCCCTCACACGCACGCTCCCCCTAAAGCGTTGTCGGACCCTCACCTGGACCCTAAACCGTCCCCGTCCCCTAACCCTAACCCTAGCCCGAACCCTAATCCTAACCCTTCCCCGAAGCCTGACCCTCACCCGTCCCCTAATCCTAATCCGTAGGCTCACACTAACCCGCGCCCTCACACGCACGTTCCCCCTAAAGCGTTGTCAGACCCTCACTTGGACCCTAAACCGTCCCCGTCTCCTAACCCTAACCCTAGCCCGAACCCTAACCCTAACACTTCCCCGAAGCCTGACCCTCACCCGTCCCCTAATCCTAACCCGTAGGCTCACACTAACCCGCGCCCTCACACGCACGCTCCCCTAAAGCGTTGTCGGACCCTCACTTGGACCCTAAACCGTCCCCGTCCCCTAACCCTAACCCTAGCCCGAACCCTAACCTTAACCCTTCCCCAAAGCCTGACCCTCACCCGTCCCCTAATCGTAACCCGTAGGCTCACACTAACCCGCGCCCTCACACGCACGCTCCCCCTAAAGCGTTTTCGGACCCTCACATGGACCCTAAACCGTCCCCGTCCACTAACCCTAACCCTAGCCCGAACCCTAACCCTAACCCTTCCCCGAAGCCTCACCCTCACCCGTCCCCTAATCCTAAACCGTAGGCTCACACTAACCCGCGCCCACACACGCACGCTCCCCCTAAAGCGTTGTCGGACCCTCACCTGGACCCTAAACCGTCCCCGTCCCCTAACCCTAACCCTAGCCCGAATCCTAACCCTAACACTTCCCCGAACCCTGACCCTCACCCGTCCCCTAATCCTAACCCGTACGCTAACACTAACCCGCGCCCTCACACGCACGCTCCCCCTAAAGCGTTGTCGGACCCTCACCTGGACCCTAAACCGTCCCCGTCCCCTAACCCTAACCCTAGCCCGAACCCTAACCCTAACACTTCCCCGAAGCCTGACCCTCACCCGTCCCCTAATCCTAACCCGTACGCTAACACTAACCCGCGCCCTCACACGCACGCTCCCCCTAAAGCGTTGTCTGACCCTCACCTGGACCCTAAACCGTCCCCGTCCCCTAACCCTAACCCTAGCCCGAACCCTAACCCTAAGCCTTCCCCGAAGCCTGACCCTCACCCGTCCCCTAATCCTAACCCATACGCTAACACTAACCCGCGCCGTCACACGCACACTCCCCCTAAAGCGTTGTCGGACCCTCACCTGGACGCTAAACCGTCCCCGTCCCCTAACCCTAACCCTAGCCCGAACCCTAACCCTAACCCTTCCCCGAAGCCTGACCCTCACCCGTCCCCTAATCCTAACCTGTACGCTAACACTAACCCGCGCCGTCACACGCACGCTCCCCCTAAAGCGTTGTCGGACCCTCACCTGGATCCTAAACCGTCCCGTCCCCTAACCCTAACCCTAGCCCGAACCCTAACCCTAACCCTTCCCCGAAGCCTGACCCTCACCCGTCCCCTAATCCTAACACTTATGGTCACACTAACCCGCGCCCTCACACGCACGCTCCCCCTAAAGCATTGTCGGACCCTCACCCGGACCCTAAACCGTCCCCGTCCCCTAACCCTTACCCTAGCCCGAACCCTAACCCTAACACTTCCCTGAAGCCTGACCCTCACCCGTCCCCTAATCCTAAACAGTAGGCTCACATTAACGCACGCCCTCACACGCACAATCCACCTAAAGCGTTCTCGGACCATCACCTGGACCCTAAACCGTCCCAGTCCTCTAACCCTAACCCTAGCACGAACCCTAACCCTAACACTTCCCCGAAGCCTGACCCTCAACCGTCCACTAATCCTAACCCGTACGCTAACACTAACCCGCGCCCTCACAAGCACGCTCCCCCTAAAGCGTTGTCGGACCCTCACCTGGACCCTAAACCGTCCCCGTCCCCTAACTTTAACCCTAGCCCGAACCCTAACCCTAACACTTCCCCGAAGCCTGACACTCACCCGTCCCCTAATCCTAACCCGTAGGCTCACACTAACACGCGCCCTCACACGCACGCTCCCCCTAAAGCGTTGTCGCACCCTCTCCTGGACCCTAAACCGTCCCCGTCCCCTAACCCGACCCCTAGCCCGAACCCTAACCCTAAAACTTCCCCGAAGCCTGACCCTCACCCGTCCCCTAATCCTAACCCGTACGCTAACACTAACCCGCGCCCTCACACGCATGCTTCCCCTATAGCGTTGTCGGACCCTCACCTGGACCCTAAACCGTCCCCGTCCCCTAACCCTAACCCTAGCCCGAACCCTAACCCTAAGCCTTCCCCGAAGCCTGAACCTCACCCGTCCCCTAATCCTAAACTGTACGCTAACACTAACCCGCGCCGTCACACGCACGCTCCCCCTAAAGCGTGGTCGGACCCTCACCTGGACCCTAAACCGTCCCGTCCCCTAACCCTAACCCTAGCCCTAACCCTAACCCTAAAACTTCCCCGAAGCCTGACCCTCACCCGTCCCCTAATCCTAACCCGTAGGCTCACACTAAGCCGCGCCCTCACACGCACGCTCCCCCTAAAGCGTTGTCGGACCCTCACCTGGACCCTAAACCGTCCCCGTCCCCTAACCCTAACCCTAGCCCGAACCCTAACCCTAACCCTTCCCCGAAGCCTGACCCTCACCCGTCCCATAATCCTAACCCGTAGGCTCACACTAACCCGCGCCCTCACACGCACGCTCTCCCTAAAGCGTTGTCGTACCCTCACCTGGACCCTAAACCGTCCCCGTCCCCTAACCCTAACCCTAGCCCGAACCCTAACCCTAACACTTCCCCGAAGCCTGACCCTCACCCGTCCCCTAATCCTAACCCGTAGGCTCACACTAAGCCGCGCCCTCACACGCACGCTCCCCCTAAAGCGTTGTCGGACCCTCACCTGGACCCTAAACCGTCCCCGTCCCCTAACCCTAACCCTAGCCCGAACCCTAACCCTAACCCTTCCCCGAAGCCTGACCCTCACCCGTCCCCTAATCCTAAACCGTAGGCTCACACTAACCCGCGCCCTCACACGCACGCTCCCCCTAAATCGTTGTCGGACCCTCACCTGGACCCTAAACCGTCCCCATCCCCTAACCCTAACCCTAGCCCGAACCCTAACCCTAACCCTTCCCCGAAGCCTGACCCTCACCCGTCCCCTAATCCTAAACCGTAGGCTCACACTAACCCGCGCCCTCACACGCACGCTCCCCCTAAAGCGTTGTCGGACACTCACCTGGACCCTAAACCGTCCCCGTCCCCTAACCCTAACCCTAGCCCGAACCCTAACCCTAACCCTTCCCCGAAACCTGACCCTCACCCGTCCCCTAATCCTAACCCGTACGCTAACACTAACCCGCGCCCTCACACGCACGCTCCCCCTAAAGCGTTGTCGGACCCTCACCTGGACCCTAAACCGTCCCCGTCCCCTAACCCTAACCCTAGCCCGAAACCTAATCCTAACCCTTCCCCGAAGCCTGACCCTCACCCGTCCCCTAATCCTAATCCGCAGGCTCACACTAACCCGCGCCCTCACACGCACGGTCCCCCTAAAGCGTTGTCGGACCCTCACCTGGACCCTAAACCGCCCTCGTCCCCTAACCCTAACCCTAGCCTGAACCCTAATCCTAACACTTCCCCGAAGCCTGACCCTCACCCGTCCCCTAATCGTAACCCGTAGGCTCACACTAACCCGCGCCCTCACACGCACGCTCCCCCTAAAGCGTTTTCGGACCCTCACCTGGACCCTAAACCGTTCCCGTCCCCTAACCCTAACCCTAGCCCGAACCCTAACCCTAAACCTTCCCCGAAGCCTGACCCTCACCCGTCCCCTAATCCTAAACCATAGGCTCACACTAACCCGCGCCCTCACACGCACGCTCCCCCTAAAGCGTTGTCGGACCCTCACCTGGACCCTAAACCGTCCCCGTCCCCTAACCCTAACCCTAGCCCAAACCCTAACCCTAACCCTTCCCGGAAACCTGACCTTCACCCGTCCCCTAATCCTAACCCGTACGCTAACACTAACCCGCGCCCTCACACGCACGCTCCCCCTAAAGCGTTGTCGGACCCTCACCTGCACGCTAAACCGTCCCCGTCCCCTAACCCTAAACCTAGCCCGAACCCGAACCCTAACCCTTCCCCGAACCCTGACCCTCACCCGTCCCCTAATCCTAACCCGTACGCTAACACTAACCCGCGCCCTCACACGCACGTTCCCCCTAAAGCGTTGTCGGACCCTCACCTGGACCCTAAACCGTCCCCGTCCCCTAACCCTAACCCTAGCCCAAACCCTAACCTTAACACTTCCCCAAAGCCTGACCCTCACCCGTCCCCTAATCGTAACCCGTAGGCTCACACTAACCCACGCCCTCACACGCACGCTCCCCCTAAAGCGTTGTCGGACCCTCACCTGGACCCTAAACCGTCCCCGTCCCCTAACCCTAACCCTAGCCCGAACCCTAACCCTAACCCTTCCCCGAAGCCTGACCCTCACCCGTCCCCTAATCCTAACCCTTACGGTCACACTAACCCGCGCCCTCACACGCACGCTCCCCCTAAAGCATTGTCGGACCCTCACCCGGACCCTAAACCGTCCCCGTCCCCTAACCCTAACCCTAGCCCGAACCCTAACCCTAACACTTCCCTGAAGCCTGACCCTCACCCGTCCCCTAATCCTAAACCGTAGGCTCACATTAACGCACGCCCTCACACGCACGCTCCCCCTAAAGCGTTGTCGGACCCTCACCTGGACCCTAAACCGTCCCAGTCCTCTAACCCTAACCCTAGCACGAACCCTAACCCTAACACTTCCCCGAAGCCTGACCCTCAACCGTCCACTAATCCTAACCCGTACGCTAACACTAACCCGCGCCCTCACACGCACGCTCCCCCTAAAGCGTTGTCGGACCCTCACCTGGACCCTAAACCGTCCCCGTCCCCTAACCCTAACCCTAGCCCGAACCCTAACCCTAACACTTCCCCGAAGCCTGACACTCACCCGTCCCCTAATCCTAACCCGTAGGCTCACACTAACACGCGCCCTCACACGCACGCTCCCCCTAAAGCGTTGTCGCACCCTCTCCTGGACCCTAAACCGTCCCCGTCCCCTAACCCGACCCCTAGCCCGAACCCTAACCCTAAAACTTCCCCGAAGCCTGACCCTCACCCGTCCCCTAATCCTAACCCGTACGCTAACACTAACCCGCGCCCTCACACGCATGCTTCCCCTATAGCGTTGTCGGACCCTCACCTAGACCCTAAACCGTCCCCGTCCCCTAACCCTAACCCTAGCCCGAACCCTAACCCTAAGACTTCCCCGAAGCCTGAACCTCACCCGTCCCCTAATCCTAAACTGTACGCTAACACTAACCCGCGGCGTCACACGCACGCTCCCCCTAAAGCGTGGTCGAACCCTCACCTGGACCCTAAACCGTCCCGTCCCCTAACCCTAACCCTAGCCCGAACCCTAACCCTAAACCTTCCCCGAAGCCTGACCCTCACCCGTCCCCTAATCCTAACCCGTAGGCTCACACTAAGCTGCGCCCTCACCCGCACGCTCCCCCTAAAGCGTTGTCGGACCCTCACCTGGACGCTAAACCGTCCCCGTCCCCTAACACTAACCCTAGCCCGAACCCTAACCCTAAACCTTCCCCGAAGCCTGACCCTCACCCGTCCCATAATCCTAACCCGTAGGCTCACACTAACCCGCGCCCTCACACGCACGCTCTCCCTAAAGCGTTGTCGTACCCTCACCTGGACCCTAAACCGTCCCCGTCCCCTAACCCTAACCCTAGCCCGAACCCTAACCCTAACACTTCCCCGAAGCCTGACCCTCACCCGTCCCCTAATCCTAACCCGTAGGCTCACACTAAGCCGCGCCCTCACACGCACGCTCCCCCTAAAGCGTTGTCGGACCCTCACCTGGACCCTAAACCATCCCCGTCCCCTAACCCTAACCCTAGCCCGAACCCTAAACCTAACCCTTCCCCGAAGCCTGACCCTCACCCGTCCCCTAATCCTAAACCGTAGGCTCACACTAACCCGCGCCCTCACACGCACGCTCCCCCTAAATCGTTGTCGGACCCTCACCTGGACCCTAAACCGTCCCCATCCCCTAACCCTAACCCTAGCCCGAACCCTAACCCTAACCCTTCACCGAAGCCTGACCCTCACCCGTCCCCTAATCCTAAACCGTAGGCTCACACTAACCCGCGCCCTCACACGCACGCTCCCCCTAAAGCGTTGTCGGACCCTCACCTGGACCCTAAACCGTCCCCGTCCCCTAACCCTAACCCTAGCCCGAACCCTAACCCTAACCCTTCCCCGAAACCTGACCCTCACCCGTCCCCTAATCCTAACCCGTACGCTAACACTAACCCGCGCCCTCACACGCACGCTCCCCCTAAAGCGTTGTCGGACCCTCACCTGGACCCTAAACCGTCCCCGTCCCCTAACCCTAACCCTAGCCCGAACCCTAATCCTAACCCTTCCCCGAAGCCTGACCCTCACCCGTCCCCTAATCCTAATCCGCAGGCTCACACTAACCCGCGCCCTCACACGCACGGTCCCCCTAAAGCGTTGTCGGACCCTCATCTGGACCCTAAACCGCCCTCGTCCCCTAACCCTAACCCTAGCCTGAACCCTAATCCTAACACTTCCCCGAAGCCTGACCCTCACCCGTCCCCTAAATCTAATCCGTAGGCTCACACTAACCCGCGCCCTCACACGCACGCTCCCCCTAAAGCGTTGTCGGACCCTCACCTGGACCCTAAACCGTCCCCGTCCCCTAACCCTAACCCTAGCCCGAACCCTAACCCTAACCCTTCCCCGAAGCCTGACCCTCACCCGTCCCCTAATCCTAACCCGTAGGCTCACACTAAGCCGGGCCCTCACACACACGCTCCCCCTAAAGCGTTGTCAGACCCTCACTTGGACCCTAAACCGTCCCCGTCCCCTAACCCTAACCCTAGCCCGAACCCTAACCCTAACCCTTCCCCGAAGCCTGACCCTCACCCGTCCCCTAATCCTAACCCGTACGCTAACACTAACCCACGCCGTCACACGCACGCTCCCCCTAAAGCGTTGTCGGACCCTCACCTGGACCCTAAACCGTCCCCGTCCCCTAACCCTAACCCTAGCCCGAACCCTAACCCTAACACTTCCCCGAAGCCTGACACTCACCCGTCCCCTAATCCTAACCCGTAGGCTCACACTAACACGCGCCCTCACACGCACGCTCCCCCTAAAGCGTTGTCGCACCCTCTCCTGGACCCTAAACCGTCCCCGTCCCCTAACCCGACCCCTAGCCCGAACCCTAACCCTAAAACTTCCCCGAAGCCTGACCCTCACCCGTCCCCTAATCCTAACCCGTACGCTAACACTAACCCGCGCCCTCACACGCATGCTTCCCCTATAGCGTTGTCGGACCCTCACCTAGACCCTAAACCGTCCCCGTCCCCTAACCCTAACCCTAGCCCGAACCCTAACCCTAAGACTTCCCCGAAGCCTGAACCTCACCCGTCCCCTAATCCTAAACTGTACGCTAACACTAACCCGCGGCGTCACACGCACGCTCCCCCTAAAGCGTGGTCGAACCCTCACCTGGACCCTAAACCGTCCCGTCCCCTAACCCTAACCCTAGCCCGAACCCTAACCCTAAACCTTCCCCGAAGCCTGACCCTCACCCGTCCCCTAATCCTAACCCGTAGGCTCACACTAAGCTGCGCCCTCACACGCACGCTCCCCCTAAAGCGTTGTCGGACCCTCACCTGGACGCTAAACCGTCCCCGTCCCCTAACACTAACCCTAGCCCGAACCCTAACCCTAAACCTTCCCCGAAGCCTGACCCTCACCCGTCCCATAATCCTAACCCGTAGGCTCACACTAACCCGCGCCCTCACACGCACGCTCTCCCTAAAGCGTTGTCGTACCCTCACCTGGACCCTAAACCGTCCCCGTCCCCTAACCCTAACCCTAGCCCGAACCCTAACCCTAACACTTCCCCGAAGCCTGACCCTCACCCGTCCCCTAATCCTAACCCGTACGCTAACACTAACCCGCGCCCTCACACGCACGCTCCCCCTAAAGCGTTGTCGGACCCTCACCTGGACCCTAAACCGTCCCCGTCCCCTAACCCTAACCCTAGCCCGAACCCTAATCCTAACCCTTCCCCGAAGCCTGACCCTCACCCGTCCCCTAATCCTAATCCGCAGGCTCACACTAACCCGCGCCCTCACACGCACGGTCCCCCTAAAGCGTTGTCGGACCCTCATCTGGACCCTAAACCGCCCTCGTCCCCTAACCCTAACCCTAGCCTGAACCCTAATCCTAACACTTCCCCGAAGCCTGACCCTCACCCGTCCCCTAAATCTAATCCGTAGGCTCACACTAACCCGCGCCCTCACACGCACGCTCCCCCTAAAGCGTTGTCGGACCCTCACCTGGACCCTAAACCGTCCCCGTCCCCTAACCCTAACCCTAGCCCGAACCCTAACCCTAACCCTTCCCCGAAGCCTGACCCTCACCCGTCCCCTAATCCTAACCCGTAGGCTCACACTAAGCCGGGCCCTCACACGCACGCTCCCCCTAAAGCGTTGTCAGACCCTCACTTGGACCCTAAACCGTCCCCGTCCCCTAACCCTAACCCTAGCCCGAACCCTAACCTTAACCCTTCCCCAAAGCCTGACCCTCACCCGTCCCCTAATCGTAACCCGTAGGCTCACACTAACCCGCGCCCTCACACGCACGCTCCCCCTAAAGCGTTTTCGGACCCTCACCTGGACCCTAAACCGTTCCCGTCCCCTAACCCTAACCCTAGCCCGAACCCTAACCCTAAACCTTCCCCGAAGCCTGACCCTCACCCGTCCCCTAATCCTAAACCGTAGGCTCACACTAACCCGCGCCCTCACACGCACGCTCCCCCTAAAGCGTTGTCGGACCCTCACCTGGACCCTAAACCGTCCCCGTCCCCTAACCCTAACCCTAGCCCAAACCCTAACCCTAACCCTTCCCGGAACCCTGACCCTCACCCGTCCCCTAATCCTAACCCGTACGCTAACACTAACCCGCGCCCTCACACGCACGCTCCCCCTAAAGCGTTGTCGGACCCTCACCTGCACGCTAAACCGTCCCCGTCCCCTAACCCTAACCCTAGCCCGAACCCGAACCCTAACCCTTCCCCGAACCCTGACCCTCACCCGTCCCCTAATCCTAACCCGTACGCTAACACTAACCCGTGCCCTCACACGCACGCTCCCCCTAAAGCGTTGTCGGACCCTCACCTGGACCCTAAACCGTCCCCGTCCCCTAACCCTAACCCTAGCCCGAACCCTAATCCTAACCCTTCCCCGAAGCCTGACCCTCACCCGTCCCCTAATCCTAATCCGCAGGCTCACACTAACCCGCGCCCTCACACGCATGGTCCCCCTAAAGCGTTGTCGGACCCTCACCTGGACCCTAAACCGCCCTCGTCCCCTAACCCTAACCCTAGCCTGAACCCTAATCCTAACACTTCCCCGAAGCCTGACCCTCACCCGTCCCCTAAATCTAATCCGTAGGCTCACACTAACCCGCGCCCTCACACGCACGCTCCCCCTAAAGCGTTGTCGGACCCTCACCTGGACCCTAAACCGTCCCCGTCCCCTAACCCTAACCCTAGCCCGAACCCTAACCCTAACCCTTCCCCGAAGCCTGACCCTCACCCGTCCCCTAATCCTAACCCGTACGCTAACACTAACCTGCGCCGTCACACGCACGCTCCCCCTAAAGCGTTGTCGGACCCTCACTTGGATCCTAAACCGTCCCGTCCCCTAAACCTAACCCTAGCCCGAACCCTAACCCTAACCCTTCCCCGAAGCCTGACCCTCACCCGTCCCCTAATCCTAACCCGTAGGCTCACACTAAGCCGCGCCCTCACACGCACGCTCCCCCTAAAGCGTTGTCGGACCCTCACATGGACGCTAAACCGTCCCCGTCCCCTAACCCTAACCCTAGCCCGAACCCTAACCCTAACACTTCCCCGAAGCCTGACCCTCACCCGTCCCCTAATCCTAACCCGTAGGCTCACACTAACCCGCGCCCTCACACGCACGCTCCCCCTAAAGCGTTGTCGGACCCTCACCTGGACCCTAAACCGTCCCCGTCCCCTAACCCTAACCCTAGCCCGAACCCTAACCCTAACACTTCCCCGAAGCCTGACCCTCACCCGTCCCCTAATCCTAACCCGTAGGCTCACACTAACCCGCGCCCTCACACGCACGCTCCCCCTAAAGCGTTGTCGGACCCTCACCTGGACCCTAAACCGTCCCCGTCCCCTAACCCTAACCCTAGCCCGAACCCTAACCCTAACCCTTCCCCGAAGCCTGACCCTCACCCGTCCCCTAATCCTAACCCGTAGGCTCACACTAAGCCGCGCCCTCACACGCACGCTCCCCCTAAAGCGTTGTCAGACCCTCACTTGGACCCTAAACCGTCCCCGTCCCCTAACCCTAACCCTAGCCCTAACCCTAACCCTTCCTCGAACCCTGACCCTCACCCGTCCCCTAATCCTAACACGTACGCTAACACTAACCCGCGCCCTCACACGCACGCTCCCCCTAAAGCGTTGTCGGACCCTCACCTGGACCCTAAACCGTCCCCGTCCCCTAACCCTAACCCTAGCCCGAACCCTAATCCTAACCCTTCCCCGAAGCCTGACCCTCACCCGTCCCCTAATCCTAATCCGCAGGCTCACACTAACCCGCGCCCTCACACGCACGGTCCCCCTAAAGCGTTGTCGGACCCTCACCTGGACCCTAAACGTCCCCGTACCCTAACCCTAACCCTAGCCCAAACCTTAACCCTAACACTTCCCCGAAGCCTGACCCTCACCCGTCCCCTAATCCTAACCCGTATGCTAACACTAACCCACGCCCTCACACGCACGCTCCCCCTAAAGCGTTGTCGGACCCTCACCTGGACCCTAAACCGTCCCCGTCCCCTAACCCTAACCCTAGCCCGAACCCTAACCCTAACCCTTCCCCGAAGCCTGACCCTCACCCGTCCCCTAATCCTAACCCGTACGCTAACACTAACCCGCGCCGTCACACGCACGCTCCCCCTAAAGCGTTGTCGGACCCTCACTTGGATCCTAAACCGTCCCGTCCCCTAACCCTAACCCTAGCCCGAACCCTAACCCTAACCCTTCCCCGAAGCCTGACCGTCACCCGTCCCCTAATCCTATCCCGTAGGCTCACACTAAGCCGCGCCCTCACACGCACGCTCCCCCTAAAGCGTTGTCGGACCCTCACCTGGACGCTAAACCGTCCCCGTCCCCTAACCCTGACCCTAGCCCGAACCCTAACCCTAACCCTTCCCCGAAGCCTGACCCTCACCCGTCCCATAATCCTAACCCGTAGGCTCACACTAACCCGCGCCCTCACACGCACGCTCTCCCTAAAGCGTTGTCGTACCCTCACCTGGACCCTAAACCGTCCCCGTCCCCTAACCCTAACCCTAGCCCGAACCCTAACCCTAACACTTCCCCGAAGCCTGACCCTCACCCGTCCCCTAATCCTAACCCGTAGGCTCACACTAAGCCGCGCCCTCACACGCACGCTCCCCCTAAAGCGTTGTCGGACCCTCACCTGGACCCTAAACCGTCCCCGTCCCCTAACCCTAACCCTAGCCCGAACCCTAACCCTAACCCTTCCCCGAAGCCTGACCCTCACCCGTCCCCTAATCCTAAACCGTAGGCTCACACTAACCAGCGCCCTCACACGCACGCTCCCCCTAAATCGTTGTCGGACCCTCACCTGGACCCTAAACCGTCCCCATCCCCTAACCCTAACCCTAGCCCGAACCCTAACCCTAACCCTTCCCCGAAGTCTGACCCTCACCCGTCCCCTAATCCTAAACCGTAGGCTCACACTAACCCGCGCCCTCACACGCACGCTCCCCCTAAAGCGTTGTCGGACCCTCTCCTGGACCCTAAACCATCCCCGTCCCCTAACCCGACCCCTAGCCCGAACCCTAACCCTAAAACTTCCCCGAAGCCTGACCCTCACCCGTCCCCTAATCCTAACCCGTACGCTAACACTAACCCGCGCCCTCACACGCATGCTTCCCCTATAGCGTTGTCGGACCCTCACCTGGACCCTAAACCGTCCCCGTCCCCTAACCCTAACCCTAGCCCGAACCCTAACCCTAAGCCTTCCCCGAAGCCTGAACCTCACCCGTCCCCTAATCCTAAACTGTACGCTAACACTAACCCGCGCCGTCACACGCACGCTCCCCCTAAAGCGTGGTCGGACCCTCACCTGGACCCTAAACCGTCCCGTCCCCTAACCCTAACCCTAGCCCGAACCCTAACCCTAAACCTTCCCCGAAGCCTGACCCTCACCCGTCCCCTAATCCTAACCCGTAGGCTCACACTAAGCCGCGCCCTCACACGCACGCTCCCCCTAAAGCGTTGTCGGACCCTCACCTGGACGCTAAACCGTCCCCGTCCCCTAACCCTAACCCTAGCCCGAACCCTAACCCTAACCCTTCCCCGAAGCCTGACCCTCACCCGTCCCATAATCCTAACCCGTAGGCTCACACTAACCCGCGCCCTCACACGCACGCTCTCCCTAAAGCGTTGTCGTACCCTCACCTGGACCCTAAACCGTCCCCGTCCCCTAACCCTAACCCTAGCCCGAACCCTAACCCTAACCCTTCCCCGAAGCCTGACCCTCACCCGTCCCCTAATCCTAACCCGTAGGCTCACACTAAGCCGCGCCCTCACACGCACGCTCCCCCTAAAGCGTTGTCGGACCCTCACCTGGACCCTAAACCGTCCCCGTCCCCTAACCCTAACCCTAGCCCGAACCCTAACCCTAACCCTTCCCCGAAGCCTGACCCTCACCCGTCCCCTAATCCTAAACCGTAGGCTCACACTAACCCGCGCCCTCACACGCACGCTCCCCCTAAAGCGTTGTCGGACCCTCACCTGGACCCTAAACCGTCCCCGTCCCCTAACCCTAACCCTAGCCCGAACCCTAACCCTAACCCTTCCCCGAAACCTGACCCTCACCCGTCCCCTAATCCTAACCCGTACGCTAACACTAACCCGCGCCCTCACACGCACGCTCCCCCTAAAGCGTTGTAGGACCCTCACCTGGACCCTAAACCGTCCCCGTCCCCTAACCCTAACCCTAGCCCGAACCCTAATCCTAACCCTTCCCCGAAGCCTGACCCTCACCCGTCCCCTAATCCTAATCCGCAGGCTCACACTAAACCGCGCCCTCACACGCACGGTCCCCCTAAAGCGTTGTCGGACCCTCACCTGGACCCTAAACCGCCCTCGTCCCCTAACCCTAACCCTAGCCTGAACCCTAATCCTAACACTTCCCCGAAGCCTGACCCTCACCCGTCCCCTAAATCTAATCCGTAGGCTCACACTAACCCGCGCCCTCACACGCACGCTCCCCCTAAAGCGTTGTCGGACCCTCACCTGGACCCTAAACCGTCCCCGTCCCCTAACCCTAACCCTAGCCCGAACCCTAACCCTAACCCTTCCCCGAAGCCTGACCCTCACCCGTCCCCTAATCCTAACCCGTACGCTAACACTAACCTGCGCCGTCACACGCACGCTCCCCCTAAAGCGTTGTCGGACCCTCACTTGGATCCTAAACCGTCCCGTCCCCTAACCCTAACCCTAGCCCGAACCCTAACCCTAACCCTTCCCCGAAGCCTGACCCTCACCCGTCCCCTAATCCTAACCCGTAGGCTCACACTAAGCCGCGCCCTCACACGAACGCTCCCCCTAAAGCGTTGTCGGACCCTCACATGGACGCTAAACCGTCCCCGTCCCCTAACCCTAACCCTAGCCCGAACCCTAACCCTAACACTTCCCCGAAGCCTGACCCTCACCCGTCCCCTAATCCTAACCCGTAGGCTCACACTAACCCGCGCCCTCACACGCACGCTCCCCCTAAAGCGTTGTCGGACCCTCACCTGGACCCTAAACCGTCCCCGTCCCCTAACCCTAACCCTAGCCCGAACCCTAACCCTAACACTTCCCTGAAGCCTGACCCTCACCCGTCCCCTAATCCTAACCCGTAGGCTCACACTAACCCGCGCCCTCACACGCACGCTCCCCCTAAAGCGTTGTCGGACCCTCACCTGGACCCTAAACCGTCCCCGTCCCCTAACCCTAACCCTAGCCCGAACCCAAACCCTAACCCTTCCCCGAAGCCTGACCCTCACCCGTCCCCTAATCCTAACCCGTAGGCTCACACTAAGCCGCGCCCTCACACGCACGCTCCCCCTAAAGCGTTGTCAGACCCTCACTTGGACCCTAATCCGTCCCCGTCCCCTAACCCTAACCCTAGCCCGAACCCTAACCCTAACCCTTCCCCGAACCCTGACCCTCACCCGTCCCCTAATCCTAACCGTACGCTAACACTAACCCGCGCCCTCACACGCACGCTCCCCCTAAAGCGTTGTCGGACCCTCACCTGGACCCTAAACCGTCCCCGTCCCCTAACCCTAACCCTAGCCCGAACCCTAATCCTAACCCTTCCCCGAAGCCTGACCCTCACCCGTGCCCTAATCCTAATCCGCAGGCTCACACTAACCAGCGCCCTCACACGCACGGTCCCCGTAAAGCGTTGTCGGACCCTCACCTGGACCCTAAACCGCCCTCGTCCCCTAACCCTAACCCTAGCCCGAACCCTAATCCTAACACTTCCCCGAAGGCTGACCCTCACCCGTCCCCTAAATCTAATCCGTAGGCTCACACTAACCCGCGCCCTCACACGCACGCTCCCCCTAAAGCGTTGTCGGACCCTCACCTGGACCCTAAACCGTCCCCGTACCCTAACCCTAACCCTAGCCCAAACCTTAACCCTAACACTTCCCCGAAGCCTGACCCTCACCCGTCCCCTAATCCTAACCCGTACGCTAACACTAACCCACGCCCTCACACGCACGCTCCCCCTAAAGCGTTGTCGGACCCTCACCTGGACCCTAAACCGTCCCCGTCCCCTAACCCTAACCCTAGCCCGAACCCTAACCCTAACCCTTCCCCGAAGCCTGACCCTCACCCGTCCCCTAATCCTAACCCGTACGCTAACACTAACCCGCGCCGTCACACGCACGCTCCCCCTAAAGCGTTGTCGGACCCTCACTTGGATCCTAAACCGTCCCGTCCCCTAACCCTAACCCTAGCCCGAACCCTAACCCTAACCCTTCCCCGAAGCCTGACCCTCACCCGTCCCCTAATCCTAACCCGTAGGCTCACACTAACCCGCGCCCTCACACGCACGCTCCCCCTAAAGCGTTGTCGGACCCTCACCTGGACCCTAAACCGTCCCCGTCCCCTAACCCTAACCCTAGCCCGAACCCTAACCCTAACACTTCCCCGAAGCCTGACCCTCACCCGTCCCCTAATCCTAACCCGTAGGCTCACACTAACCCGCGCCCTCACACGCACGCTCCCCCTAAAGCGTTGTCGGACCCTCACCTGGACCCTAAACCGTCCCCGTCCCCTAACCCTAACCCTAGCCCGAACCCTAACCCTAACCCTTCCCCGAAGCCTGACCCTCACCCGTCCCCTAATCCTAACCCGTAGGCTCACACTAAGCCGGGCCCTCACACGCACGCTCCCCCTAAAGCGTTGTCAGACCCTCACTTGGACCCTAAACCGTCCCCGTCCCCTAACCCTAACCCTAGCCCGAACCCTAACCTTAACCCTTCCCCAAAGCCTGACCCTCACCCGTCCCCTAATCGTAACCCGTAGGCTCACACTAACCCGCGCCCTCACACGCACGCTCCCCCTAAAGCGTTTTCGGACCCTCACCTGGACCCTAAACCGTTCCCGTCCCCTAACCCTAACCCTAGCCCGAACCCTAACCCTAAACCTTCCCCGAAGCCTGACCCTCACCCGTCCCCTAATCCTAAACCGTAGGCTCACACTAACCCGCGCCCTCACACGCACGCTCCCCCTAAAGCGTTGTCGGACCCTCACCTGGACCCTAAACCGTCCCCGTCCCCTAACCCTAACCCTAGCCCAAACCCTAACCCTAACCCTTCCCGGAACCCTGACCCTCACCCGTCCCCTAATCCTAACCCGTACGCTAACACTAACCCGCGCCCTCACACGCACGCTCCCCCTAAAGCGTTGTCGGACCCTCACCTGCACCCTAAACCGTCCCCGTCCCCTAAACCTAACCCTAGCCCGAACCCGAACCCTAACCCTTCCCCGAACCCTGACCCTCACCCGTCCCCTAATCCTAACCCGTACGCTAACACTAACCCGCGCCCTCACACGCACGTTCCCCCTAAAGCGTTGTCGGACCCTCACCTGGACCCTAAACCGTCCCCGTCCCCTAACCCTAACCCTAGCCCAAACCCTAACCTTAACACTTCCCCAAAGCCTGACCCTCACCCGTCCCCTAATCGTAACACGTAGGCTCACACTAACCCACGCCCTCACACGCACGCTCCCCCTAAAGCGTTGTCGGACCCTCACCTGGACCCTAAACCGTCCCCGTCCCCTAACCCTAACCCTAGCCCGAACCCTAACCCTAACCCTTCCCCGAAGCCTGACCCTCACCCGTCCCCTAATCCTAACCCTTACGGTCACACTAACCCGCGTCCTCACACGCACGCTCCCCCTAAAGCATTGTCGGACCCTCACCCGGACCCTAAACCGTCCCCGTCCCCTAACCCTAACCCTAGCCCGAACCCTAACCCTAACACTTCCCTGAAGCCTGACCCTCACCCGTCCCCTAATCCTAAACCGTAGGCTCACATTAACGCGCGCCCTCACACGCACGATCCCCCTAAAGCGTTGTCGGACCATCACCTGGACCCTAAACCGTCCCATTCCTCTAACCCTAACCCTAGCACGAACCCTAACCCTAACACTTCCCCGAAGCCTGACCCTCACCCGTCCCCTAATCCTAACCCGTACGCTAACACTAACCCGCGCCCTCACACGCACGCTCCCCCTAAAGCGTGGTCGGACCCTCACCTGGACCCTAAACCGTCCCGTGCCCTAACCCTAACCCTAGCCCGAACCCTAACCCTAACCCTTCCCCGAAGCCTGACCCTCACCCGTCCCCTAATCCTAACACGTAGGCTCACACTAAGCCGCGCCCTCACACGCACGCTCCCCCTAAAGCGTTGTCGGACCCTCACCTGAACCCTAAACCGTCCCCGTCCCCTAACCCTAACCCTAGCCCGAACCCTAACCCTAACACTTCCCCGAAGCCTGACCCTCACCCGTCCCCTAATCCTAACCCGTACGCTAACACTAACCCGCGCCCTCACACGCACGATCCCCCTAAAGCGTTGTCGGACCCTCACCTGGACCCTAAACCGTCCCCGTCCCCTAACCCTAACCCTAGCCCGAACCCTAACCCTAACACTTCCCCGAAGCCTGACCCTCACCCGTCCCCTAATCCTAACCCGTACGCTAACACTAACCCGCGCCCTCACACGCACGATCCCCCTAAAGCGTTGCCGGACCCTCACCTGGACCCTAAACCGTCCCCGTCCCCTAACCCTAACCCTAGCCCGAACCCTAATCCTAAACTTTCCCCGAAGCCTGACCCTCACCCGTCCCCTAATCCTAATGCGTACGCTAACACTAACCCACTCCCTCACACGCACGCTCCCCCTAAAGCGTTGTCGGACCCTCACCTGGACCCTAAACCGTCCCCATCCCCTAACCCTAACCCTAGACCGAACACTAACCCTAACCCTTCCCCGAAGCCTGACCCTCACTCGTCCCCTAATCCTAACACGTGCGCTCACACTAACCCGTGCCCTCACACGCACGCTCCCCATAAAGCGTTGTCGGACCCTCACCTGGACCCTAAACCGTCCCCGTCCCCTAACCCTACCCCTAGCCTGAACCCTAACCCTAACCCTTCCCCGAAGCCTGACCCTCACCCGTCCCCTAATCCTAACCCGTAGGCTCACACTAAGCCGCGCCCTCACACGCACGCTCCCCCTAAAGCGTTGTCGGACCCTCACCTGGACCCTAAACCGTCCCCGTCCCCTAACCCGACCCCTAGCCCGAACCCTAACCCTAAAACTTCCCCGAAGCCTGACCCTCACCCGTCCCCTAATCCTAACCCGTACGCTAACACTAACCCGCGCCCTCACACGCACGCTCCCCCTAAAGCATTGTCGGACCCTCACCTGGACCCTAAACCGTCCCCGTCCCCTAACACTAACCCTAGCCCGAACCCTAACCCTAACCCTTCCCCGAAGCCTGACCCTCACCCGTCCCCTAATCCTAACACGTAGGCTCACACTAAGCCGCGCCCTCACACGCACGCTCCCCCTAAAGCGTTGTCGGACCCTCACCTGAACCCTAAACCGTCCCCGTCCCCTAACCCTAACCCTAGCCCGAACCCTAACCCTAACACTTCCCCGAAGCCTGACCCTCACCCGTCCCCTAATCCTAACCCGTACGCTAACACTAACCCGCGCCCTCACACGCACGATCCCCCTAAAGCGTTGTCGGACCCTCACCTGGACCCTAAACCGTCCCCGTCCCCTAACCCTAACCCTAGCCCGAACCCTAACCCTAACACTTCCCCGAAGCCTGACCCTCACCCGTCCCCTAATCCTAACCCGTACGCTAACACTAACCCGCGCCCTCACACGCACGATCCCCCTAAAGCGTTGCCGGACCCTCACCTGGACCCTAAACCGTCCCCGTCCCCTAACCCTAACCCTAGCCCGAACCCTAATCCTAAACTTTCCCCGAAGCCTGACCCTCACCCGTCCCCTAATCCTAATGCGTACGCTAACACTAACCCACTCCCTCACACGCACGCTCCCCCTAAAGCGTTGTCGGACCCTCACCTGGACCCTAAACCGTCCCCATCCCCTAACCCTAACCCTAGACCGAACACTAACCCTAACCCTTCCCCGAAGCCTGACCCTCACTCGTCCCCTAATCCTAACACGTGCGCTCACACTAACCCGTGCCCTCACACGCACGCTCCCCATAAAGCGTTGTCGGACCCTCACCTGGACCCTAAACCGTCCCCGTCCCCTAACCCTACCCCTAGCCTGAACCCTAACCCTAACCCTTCCCCGAAGCCTGACCCTCACCCGTCCCCTAATCCTAACCCGTAGGCTCACACTAAGCCGCGCCCTCACACGCACGCTCCCCCTAAAGCGTTGTCGGACCCTCACCTGGACCCTAAACCGTCCCCGTCCCCTAACCCGACCCCTAGCCCGAACCCTAACCCTAAAACTTCCCCGAAGCCTGACCCTCACCCGTCCCCTAATCCTAACCCGTACGCTAACACTAACCCGCGCCCTCACACGCACGCTCCCCCTAAAGCATTGTCGGACCCTCACCTGGACCCTAAACCGTCCCCGTCCCCTAACACTAACCCTAGCCCGAACCCTAACCCTAACCCTTCCCCGAAGCCTGACCCTCACCCGTCCCCTAATCCTAACCTGTACGCTAACACTAACCCGCGCCGTCACACGCACGCTCCCCCTAAAGCGTTGTCGGATCCTCACCTGGATCCTAAACCGTCCCCGTCCCCTAACCCTAACCCTAGCCCAAACCCTAACCTTAACACTTCCCCAAAGCCTGACCCTCACCCGTCCCCTAATCGTAACCCGTAGGCTCACACTAACCCGCGCCCTCACACGCACGCTCCCCCTAAAGCGTTGTCGGACCCTCACCTGGACCCTAAACCGTCCCCGTCCCCTAACCCTAACCCTAGCCCGAACCCTAACCCTAACCCTTCCCCGAAGCCTGACCCTCACCCGTCCCCTAATCCTAACCCTTACGGTCACACTAACCCGCGCCCTCACACGCACGCTCCCCCTAAAGCATTGTCGGACCCTCACCCGGACCCTAAACCGTCCCCGTCCCCTAACCCTAACCCTAGCCCGAACCCTAACCCTAACACTTCCCTGAAGCCTGACCCTCACCCGTCCCCTAATCCTAAACCGTAGGCTCACATTAACGCGCGCCCTCACACGCACGATCCCCCTAAAGCGTTGTCGGACCATCACCTGGACCCTAAACCGTCCCATTCCTCTAACCCTAACCCTAGCACGAACCCTAACCCTAACACTTCCCCGAAGCCTGACCCTCACCCGTCCCCTAATCCTAACCCGTACGCTAACACTAACCCGCGCCCTCACACGCACGCTCCCCCTAAAGCGTGGTCGGACCCTCACCTGGACCCTAAACCGTCCCGTGCCCTAACCCTAACCCTAGCCCGAACCCTAACCCTAACCCTTCCCCGAAGCCTGACCCTCACCCGTCCCCTAATCCTAACACGTAGGCTCACACTAAGCCGCGCCCTCACACGCACGCTCCCCCTAAAGCGTTGTCGGACCCTCACCTGAACCCTAAACCGTCCCCGTCCCCTAACCCTAACCCTAGCCCGAACCCTAACCCTAACACTTCCCCGAAGCCTGACCCTCACCCGTCCCCTAATCCTAACCCGTACGCTAACACTAACCCGCGCCCTCACACGCACGATCCCCCTAAAGCGTTGTCGGACCCTCACCTGGACCCTAAACCGTCCCCGTCCCCTAACCCTAACCCTAGCCCGAACCCTAACCCTAACACTTCCCGGAAGCCTGACCCTCACCCGTCCCCTAATCCTAACCCGTACGCTAACACTAACCCGCGCCCTCACACGCACGATCCCCCTAAAGCGTTGTCGGACCCTCACCTGGACCCTAAACCGTCCCCGTCCCCTAACCCTAACCCTAGCCCGAACCCTAATCCTAAACTTTCCCCGAAGCCTGACCCTCACCCGTCCCCTAATCCTAATGCGTACGCTAACACTAACCCACTCCCTCACACGCACGCTCCCCCTAAAGCGTTGTCGGACCCTCACCTGGACCCTAAACCGTCCCCATCCCCTAACCCTAACCCTAGACCGAACACTACCCTAACCCTTCCCCGAAGCCTGACCCTCACTCGTCCCCTAATCCTAACACGTGCGCTCACACTAACCCGCGCCCTCACACGCACGCTCCCCATAAAGCGTTGTCGGACCCTCACCTGGACCCTAAACCGTCCCCGTCCCCTAACCCTACCCCTAGCCTGAACCCTAACCCTAACCCTTCCCCGAAGCCTGACCCTCACCCGTCCCCTAATCCTAACCCGTAGGCTCACACTAAGCCGCGCCCTCACACGCACGCTCCCCCTAAAGCGTTGTCGGACCCTCACCTGGACCCTAAACCGTCCCCGTCCCCTAACCCGACCCCTAGCCCGAACCCTAACCCTAAAACTTCCCCGAAGCCTGACCCTCACCCGTCCCCTAATCCTAACCCGTACGCTAACACTAACCCGCGCCCTCACATGCACGCTCCCCCTAAAGCATTGTCGGACCCTCACCTGGACCCTAAACCGTCCCCGTCCCCTAACCCTAACCCTAGCCCGAACCCTAACCCTAACCCTTCCCCGAAGCCTGACCCTCACCTGTCCCCTAATCCTAACCTGTACGCTAACACTAACCCGCGCCGTCACACGCACGCTCCCCCTAAAGCGTTGTCGGACCCTCACCTGGAACCTAAACCGTCCCCGTCCCCTAACCCTAACCCTAGCCCGAACCCTAACCCTAACCCTTCCCCGAAGCCTGACCCTCACCCGTCCCTTAATCCTAACCCGTAGGCTCACACTAAGCCGCGCCCTCACACGCACGCTCCCCCTAAAGCGTTGTCGGACCCTCACCTGGACCCTAAACCGTCTCCGTCCCCTAACCGTAACCCTAGCCCGAACCCTAACCCTAACCCTTCCCCGAAGCCTGACCCTCACCCGTCCCCTAATCCTAACCCGTAGGCTCACACTAACCCGCGCCCTCACACGCACGCTCCCCCTAAAGCGTTGTCGGACCCTCACCTGGACCCTAAACCGTCCCCGTCCCCTAACCCTAACCCTAGCCCAAACCCTAACCATAACCCTTCCCCGAAGCCTGACCCTCACCCATCACCTAATCCTAACCCGTAGGTTCACACTAACCCGCTCCCTCACACGCACACTCCCCTAAAGCGTTGTCGGACCCTCACTTGGACCCTAAACCGTCCCCGTCCCCTAACCCTAACCCTAGCCCGAACCCTTACCTTAACCCTTCCCCAAAGCCTGACCCTCACCCGTCCCCTAATCGTAACCCGTAGGCTCACACTAACCCGCGCCCTCACACGCACGCTCCCCCTAAAGCGTTTTCGGACCCTCACCTGGACCCTAAACCGTCCCCATCCACTAACCCTAACCCTAGCCCGAACCCTAATCCTAACACTTCCCCGAAGCCTGACCCTCACCCGTCCCCTAATCCTAACCCGTACGCTAACACTAACCCGCGCCCTCACACGCACGCTCCCCCTAAAGCGTTGTCGGACCCTCACCTGGACCCTAAACCGTCCCCGTCCCCTAACCCTAACCCTAGCCCGAACCCTAACCCTAAGCCTTCCCCGAAGCCTGACCCTCACCCGTCCACTAATCCTAACCCGTATGCTAACACTAACCCGCGCCGTCACACGCACGCTCCCCCTAAAGCGTTGTCGGACCCTCACCTGGACCCTAAACCGTCCCCGTCCCCTAACCCTAACCCTAGCCCGAACCCTAATCCTAAACCTTCCCCGAAGCCTGACCCTCACCCGTCCCCTAATCCTAATCCGTAGGCTCACACTAACCCGCGCCCTCACACGCACGCTCCCCCTAAAGCGTTGTCGGACCCTCACCTGGACCCTAAACCGTCCCCGTACCCTAACCCTAACCCTAGCCCGAACCCTAACCCTAACACTTCCCCGAAGCCTGACCCTCACCCGTCCCCTAATCCTAACCCGTACGCTAACACTAACCCGCGCCCTCACACGAACGCTCCCCCTAAAGCGTTGTCGGACCCTCACCTGGACCCTAAACCGTCCCCGTCCCCTAACCCTAACCCTAGCCCGAACCCTAACCCTAACCCTTCCCCGAAGCCTGACCCTCACCCGTCCCCTAATCCTAACCTGTACGCTAACACTAACCCGCGCCGTCACACGCACGCTCCCCCTAAAGCGTTGTCGGACCCTCACCTGGATCCTAAACCGTCCCGTCCCCTAACCCTAACCCTAGCCCGAACCCTAACCCTAATCCTTCCCCGAAGCCTGACCCTCACCCGTCCCCTAATACTAACCCGTAGGCTCACACTAAGCCGCACCCTCACATGCACGCTCCCCCTAAAGCGTTGTCGGACCCTCACCTGGACGCTAAACCGTCCCCGTCCCCTAACCCTAACCCTAGCCCGAACCCTAACCCTAACCCTTCCCCGAAGCCTGACCCTCACCCGTCCCATAATCCTAACCCGTACGCTCACACTAACCCGCGCCCTCACACGCACGCTCTCCCTAAAGCGATGTCGTACCCTCACCTGGACCCTAAACCGTCCCCGTCCCCTAACCCTAACCCTAGCCCGAACCCTAACCCTAACACTTCCCCGAAGCCTGACCCTCCCGTCCCATAATCCTAAACCGTAGGCTCACACTAAGCCGCGCCCTCACACGCACGCTCCTTCTAAAGCGTTGTCGGACCCTCACCTGGACCGTAAACCGTCCCCGTCCCCTAACCCTAACCCTAGCTCGAACCCTAACCCTAAGCCTTCCCCGAAGCCTGACCCTCACCCGTCCCCTAATCCTAACCCGTACGCTAACACTAACCCGCGCCGTCACACGCACGCTCCCCCTAAAGCGTTGTCGGACCCTCACCTGGATCCTAAACCGTCCCGTCCCCTAACCCTAACCCTAGCCCGAACCCTAACCCTAACCCTTCCCCGAACCCTGACCCTCACCCGTCCCCTAATCCTAAACCGTAGGCTCACACTAACCCGCGCCCTCACACGCACGCTCCCCCTAAAGCGTTGTCGGACCCTCACCTGGACGTTAAACCGTCCCCGTCCCCTAACCGTAAGCCTATCCCGAACCCTAACCCTAACACTTCCCCGAAGCCTGACCCTCACCCGTCCCCTAATCCTAACCCGTACGCTCACACTAACCCGCGCCCTCACACGCACGCTCCCCCTAAAGCGTTGTCGGACCCTCACCTGGACCCTAAACCGTCCCCATCCCCTAACCCTAATCCTAGACCGAACACTAACCCTAACCCTTCCCCGAAGCCTGACCCTCACCCGTCCCCTAATCCTGACACGTGCGCTCACACTAACCCGCGTCCTCAAACGCACGCTCCCCCTAAAGCGTTGTCGGACCCTCACCTGGACCCTAAACCGTCCCCGTCCCCTAACCCTAACCCTAGCCCGAACCCTAAACCTAACGCTTCCCCGAAGCCTGACCCTCACCCGTCCCCTAATCCTAACCCGTACGCTAACACTAACCCGCGCCCTCACACGCACGCTCCCCCTAAAGCATTGTCGGACCCTCACCTGGACCCTAAACCGTCCCCGTCCCCTAACCCTAACCCTAGCCCGAACCCTAACCCTAACACTTCCCCGAAGCCTGACCCTCACACGTCCCCTAATCCTAACCCGTACGCTAACACTAAGCCGCGCCCTCACACGCACGCTCCCCCTAAAGCGTTGTCGGACCCTCACCTGGACCCTAAACCGTCCCCGTCCCCTAACCCTAACCCTAGCCCGAAACCTAACCCTAACCCTTCCCCGAAACCTGACCCTCACCCGTCCCCTAATCCTAACCAGTAGGCTCACACTAACCCGCGCCCTCACACGCACGCTCCCCCTAAAGCGTTGTCGGACCCTCACCTGGACCCAAAACCGTCCCCATACCCTAACCCTAACCCTAGCCGGAACCCTAACCCTAACCCTTCCCTGAAGCCTGACCCTCACCCGTCCCCTAATCCTAACCCGTACGCTCACACTAAGCCACGCCCTCACACGCACGCTCCCTCTAAAGCGTTGTCGGACCCTTACCTGTACCCTAAACCGTCCCCGTCCCCTAACCCTAACCCTAGCCCGAACCCTAACCCTAAGACTTCCCCGAAGCCTGACCCTCACCCGTCCCCTAATCCTAACCCGTACGCTAACACTAACCCACGCCCTCACAGGCACGCTCCCCCTAAAGCGTTGCCGGACCCTCACCTGGACCCTAAACCGTTTCCGTCCCCTAACCCTAACCCTAGCCCGAACCCTAACCCTAACACTTCCCCGAAGCCTGACCCTCACCCGTCCCCTAATCCTAACCCGTAGGCTCACACTAAGCCGCGCCCTCACACGCACGCTGCCCCTAAAGCGTTGTCGGACCCTCACCTGGACGCTAAACCGTCCACGTCCCCTAACCCTAACCCTAGACCGAACCCTAACCCTAACCCTTCCCCGAAGCCTGACCCTCACCCGTCCCCTAATCCTAACCCGTACGCTCACACTAACCCGCGCCCTCACAAGCACACTCTCCCTAAAGCGTTGTCGTACCCTCACCTGGACCCTAAACCGTCCCCGTCCCCTAACCCTAACCCTAGCCCGAACCCTAACCCTAACACTTCCCCGAAGCCTGACCCTCACCCGTCCCCTAATCCTAACCCGTACGCTAACACTAACCCGCGCCGTCACACGCACGCTCCCCCTAAAGCGTTGTCGGACCCTCACCTGGATCCTAAACCGTCCCGTCCCCTAACCCTAACCCTAGCCCGAACCCTAACCCTAACCCTTCCCCGAAGCCTGACCCTCACCCGTCCCCTAATCCTAAACCGTAGGCTCACACTAACCCGCGCCCTCACACGCACGCTCCCCCTAAAGCGTTGTCGGACCCTCACCTGGACGCTAAACCGTCCCCGTCCCCTAACCCTAACCCTAGCCCGAACCCTAACCGTAACACTTCCCCGAAGCCTGACCCTCACCCGTCCCCTAATCCTAACGCGTACGCTAACACTAACCCACTCTCTCACACGCACGCTCCCCCTAAAGCGTTGTCGGACCCTCACCTGGACCCTAAACCGTCCCCATCCCCAATCCCTAACCCTAGCCCGAACACTAACCCTAACCCTTCCCCGAAGCCTGACCCTCACCCGTCCCCTCATCCTAACACGTGCGCTCACACTAACCCGCGCCTTCACACGCACGCTCCCCCTAAAGCGTTGTCGGACCCTCACCTGGACCCTAAACCGTCCCCGTCCCCTAACACTAACCCTAGCCCGAACCCTAACCCTAACCCTTCCCCAAAGCCTGACCCTCACCCGTCCCCTAATCCTAACCTGTACGCTAACACTAACCCGCGCCCTCACACGCACGCTCCCCCTAAAGCGTTGTCGGACCCTCACCTGAACCCTAAACCGTACCCTTCCCCTAACCCTAACCCTAGCCCGAACCCTAACCCTAACCCTTCCCTGAAACCTGACCCTCACCCGTCCCCTAATCCTAACCCGTACGCTAACACTAACCCACACCCTCACACGCACGCTCCCCCTAAAGCGTTGTCGGACCCTCACCTGGACCCTAAACCGTCCCCGTACCCTAACCCTAACCCTAGCCCGAACCCTAAACCTAACGCTTCCCCGAAGCCTGACCCTCACCCGTCCCCAATCCTAACCCGTACGCTAACACTAACCCGCGCCCTCACACGCACGCTCCCCCTAAAGCGTTGTCGGACCCTCACCTGGACCCTAAACCGTCCCCGTCCCCTAACCCTAACCCTAGCCCGAACCCTAACCCTAACACTTCCCCGAAGCCTGCCCCTCACCCGTCCCCTAATCCTAACTCGTACGCTAACACTAAGCCGCGCCCTCACACACACGCTCCCCCTAAAGCGTTGTCGGACCCTCACCTGGACCCTAAACCGTCCCCGTCCCCTAACCCTAACCCTAGCCCGAAACCTAACCCTAACACTTCCCCGAAGCCTGACCCTCACCCGTCCCCTAATCCTAACCAGGAGGCTCACACTAACCCGCGCCCTCACACGCACGCTCCCCCTAAAGCGTTGTCGGACCCTAACCTGGACCCAAAACCGTCCGCATCCCCTAACCCTAACCCTAGCCGGAAACCTAACCCTAACCCTTCCCCAAAGCCTGACCCTCACCCGTCCATTAATCCTAACCCGTACGCTCACACTAACCCACGCCCTCACACGCACGCTCCCTCTAAAGCGTTGTCGGACCCTCACCTGGACCCTAAACCGTCCCCGTCCCCTAACCATAACCCTAGCCCGAACCCTAACCCTAAGGCTTCCCCGAAGCCTGACCCTCACCCGTCCCCTAATCCTAACCCGTACGCTAACACTAACCCGCGCCCTCACACGAACGCTCCCCCTAAAGCGTTGTCGGACCCTCACCTGAACCTTAAACCGTCCCCGTCCCCTAACCCTAACCCTAGCCCGAACCCTAACCCTAACCCTTCCCCGAAGCCTGACCCTCACCCGTCCCCTAATCCTAACCCGTACGCTAACACTAACCCACGCCCTCACAGGCACGCTCCCCCTAAAGCGTTGTTGGACCCTCACCTGGACCCTAAACCGTCCCCGTCCCCTAACCCTAACCCTAGCCCGAACCCTAACCCTAACCCTTCAACGAAGCCTGACCCTCACCCGTCCCCTAATCCTAAACCGAACGCTAACACTAACCCGCGCCCTCACATGCACGCTCTCCCTAAAGCGTTGTCGGACCCTCACCTGGACCCTAAACCGTCCCCGTCCCCTAACCCTAACCCTAGCCCGAACCCTAACCCTAACCCTTCCCCGAAGCCTGACCCTCACCCGTGCCCTAATCCTAACCCGTAGGCTCACACTAACCCGCGCCCTAACACGCACGCTCCCCCTAAAGCGTTGTCGGACCCTCACCTGGACCCTAAACCGTCCCCGTGCCCTAACCCTAACCCTAGCCCGAACGCTAACCCTAACCCTTCCCCGAAGCCTGACCCTCACCCGTCCCCTAATCCTGACACGTGCGCTCACACTAACCCGCGCCTTCACACGCACGCTCCCCCTAAAGCGTTGTCGGACCCTCACCTGGACCCTAAACCGTCCCCGTCCCCTAACACTAACCCTAGCCCGAACCCTAACCCTAACCCTTCCCCGAAGCCTGACCCTCACCCGTCCCCTAATCCTAACCCGTACGCTAACACTAACCCGCGCCCTCACACGCACGCTCCCCCTAAAGCGTTGTCGGACCCTCACCTGAACCCTAAACCGTTCCCTTCCCCTAACCCTAACCCTAGCCCGAACCCTAACCCTAACCCTTCCCTGAAACCTGACCCTCACCCGTCCCCTAATCCTAACCCGTACGCTAACACTAACCCACACCCTCACACGCACGCTCCCCCTAAAGCGTTGTCGGACCCTCACCTGGACCCTAAACCGTCCCCGTACCCTAACCCTAACCCTAGCCCGAACCCTAAACCTAACGCTTCCCCGAAGCCTGACCCTCACCCGTCCCCTAATCCTAACCCGTACGCTAACACTAACCCGCGCCCTCACACGCACGCTCCCCCTAAAGCGTTGTCGGACCCTCACCTGGACCCTAAACCGTCCCCGTCCCCTAACCCTAACCCTAACCCGAACCCTAACCCTAACACTTCCCCGAAGCCTGACCCTCACCCGTCCCCTAATCCTAACTCGTACGCTAACACTAAGCCGCGCCCTCACACGCACGCTCCCCCTAAAGCGTTGTCGGACCCTCACCTGGACCCTAAACCGTCCCCGTCCCCTAACCCTAACCCTAGCCCGAACCCTAACCCTAACACTTCCCCGAAGCCTGACCCTCACCCGTCCCCTAATCCTAACCAGTAGGCTCACACTAACCCGCGCCCTCACACGCACGCTCCCCCTAAAGCGTTGTCGGACCCTAACCTGGACCCAAAACCGTCCGCATCCCCTAACCCTAACCCTAGCCGGAAACCTAACCCTAACCCTTCCCCGAAGCCTGACCCTCACCCGTCCCCTAATCCTAACCCGTACGCTCACACTAACCCACGCCCTCACACGCACGCTCCCTCTAAAGCGTTGTCGGACCCTCACCTGGACCCTAAACCGTCCCCGTCCCCTAACCTTAGCCCGAACCCTAACCCTAAGGCTTCCCCGAAGCCTGACCCTCACCCGTCCCCTAATCCTAACCCGTACGCTAACACTAACCCGCGCCCTCACACGCACGCTCCCCCTAAAGCGTTGTCGGACCCTCACCTGAACCTTAAACCTTCCCCGTCCCCTAACCCTAACCCTAGCCCGAACCCTAACCCTAACCCTTCCCCGAAGCCTGACCCTCACCCGTCCCCTAATCCTAACCCGTACGCTAACACTAACCCACGCCCTCACAGGCACGCTCCCCCTAAAGCGTTGTTGGACCCTCACCTGGACCCTAAACCGTCCCCGTCCCCTAACCCTAACCCTAGCCCGAACCCTAACCCTAACCCTTCAACGAAGCCTGACACTCACCCGTCCCCTAATCCTAAACCGAACGCTAACACTAACCCGCGCCCTCACATGCACGCTCTCCCTAAAGCGTTGTCGGACCCTCACCTGGACCCTAAACCGTCCCCGTCCCCTAACCCTAACGCTAGCCCGAACCCTAACCCTAACCCTTCCCCGAACCCTGACCCTCACCCGTGCCCTAATCCTAACCCGTAGGCTCACACTAACCCGCGCCCTCACACGCACGCTCCCCCTAAAGCGTTGTCGGACCCTCACCTGGACCCTAAACCGTCCCCGTCCCCTAACCCTAACCCTAGCACGAACGCTAACCCTAACCCTTCCCCGAAGCCTGACCCTCACCCGTCCCCTAATCGTAACCCGTAGGCTCACACTAACCCGCGCCCTAACACACACGATCCCCCTAAAGCGTTGTCGGACCCTCACTTGGACACTAAACCGTCCCCGTCCCCTAACCCTAACCCTAGCCCGAACCCTAACCCTAACACTTCCCCGAAGCCTGACCCTCACCCGTGCCCTAATCGTAAACCGTAGGCTCACACTAACCCGCGCCCTCACACGCACGCTCCCCCTAAAGCGTTGTCGGACCCTCACCTGGACCCTAAACCGTCCCCGTCCCCTAAACCTAACCCTAGCCCAAACCCTAACCCTAACACTTCCCCGAAGCCTGACCCTCACCCGTCCCCAAATCCTAACCCGTACGCTAACACTAACCCGCGCCCTCACACGCACGCTCCCCCTAAAGTGTTGTCGGACCCTCACCTGGACCCTAAACCGTCCCCGTCCCCTAACCCTAACCCTAGCCCGTACCCTAACCCTAACACTTCCCCGAAGCCTGACCCTCACCCGTCCCTTAATCCTAACCCGTACGCTCACACTAACCCGCGCCCTCACACGCACGCTCCCCCTAAAGCGTTGTCGGACCCTCACCTGGACCCTAAACCGTCCGCGTCCCCTAACCCTAACCCTAGCCCGAACCCTAACCCTAACCCTTCCCCGAAGCCGGACCCTCACCCGTCCCCTAATCCTAAACCGTAGGCTAACACTAACCCGCGCCCTCACATGCACGCTCCCCCTAAAGCGTTGTCGGACCCTCACCTGAACCCTAAACCGTCCCTGTCCCCTAACCCTAACCCTAACCCGAACCCTAACCCTAACCCTTCCCCGAAGCCTGACCCTCACCCGTCCCTAATCCTAACCCGTACGCTCACACTAACACGCGCCCTCACACGCACGCTCCCCCTAAAGCGTTGTCGGACCCTCACCTGGATCCTAAACCGACCCCGTCCCCTAACCCTACCCTAGCCCGAACCCTAACCCTAACCCTTCCCCGAAGCCTGACCCTCACCCGTCCCCTAATCCTAACCCGTAGGCTCACACTAACCCGCGCCCTCACACGCACGCTCCCCCTGAAGCGTTGTCGGACCCTCACCTGGACCCTAAACCGTCCCCGTCCCCTAACCCTAACCCTAGCCCGAACCCTAAACCTAAGCCTTCCCCGAAGCCTGACCCTCACCCGTCCCCTAATCCTAACCCGTATGCTAACACTAACCCACGCCCTCACAAGCACGCTCCCCCTAAAGCGTTGTCGGACCCTCACCTGGACGCTAAACCCTCCCCGTACCCTAACCCTAACCCTAGTCCGAACCCTAACCCTAACAATTCTCCGAAGCCTGACCCTCACCCGTCCTTAATCCTAACCCGTACGCTAACACTAACCCGCGCACTCACACGCACGCTCCCCCTAAAGCGTTCTCGGACCCTCACCTGGACCCTAAACCGTCCCCGTCCCCTAACCCTAACCCTAGCCCGAACCCTAACCCTAACACTTCCCCGAAGCCTGACCCTCACCCGTCCCCTAATCCTAACCCGTATGCTAACACTAACCCACGCCCTCACAAGCACGCTCCCCCTAAAGCGTTGTCGGACCCTCACCTGGACCCTAAACCTTCCCGTCCCCTAACCCTAACCCTAGCCCGAACCATAACCCTAACCTTTCCCCGAAGCCTGACCCTCACCCGTCCCCTAATCCTAACCCGAAGGCTCACATTAACACGCGCCCTCACACACACGCTCCCCCTAAAGCGTTGTCGGACCCTCACCTGGACCCTAAACCGTCCCAGTCCCCTAAACCTAACCCTAGCCCGAACCCTAACCCTAACCCTTCCCCGAAGCCTGACCCTCACCCGTCCCCTAATCCTAACCCGTACGCTAACACTAACCCGCGCCCTCACACGCACGCTCCCCCTAAAGCGTTGTCGGACCCTCACCTGAACCTTAAACCTTCCCCGTCCCCTAACCCTAACCCTAGCCCGAACCCTAACCCTAACCCTTCCCCGAAGCCTGACCCTCACCCGTCCCCTAATCCTAACCCGTACGCTAACACTAACCCACGCCCTCACAGGCACGCTCCCCCTAAAGCGTTGTTGGACCCTCACCTGGACCCTAAACCGTCCCCGTCCCCTAACCCTAACCCTAGCCCGAACCCTAACCCTAACCCTTCAACGAAGCCTGACCCTCACCCGTCCCCTAATCCTAAACCGAACGCTAACACTAACCCGCGCCCTCACATGCACGCGCTCCCTAAAGCGTTGTCGGACCCTCACCTGGACCCTAAACCGTCCCCGTCCCCTAACCCTAACGCTAGCCCGAACCCTAACCCTAACCCTTCCCCGAACCCTGACCCTCACCCGTGCCCTAATCCTAACCCGTAGGCTCACACTAACCCGCGCCCTCACACGCACGCTCCCCCTAAAGCGTTGTCGGACCCTCACCTGGACCCTAAACCGTCCCCGTCCCCTAACCCTAACCCTAGCACGAACGCTAACCCTAACCCTTCCCCGAAGCCTGACCCTCACCCGTCCCCTAATCGTAACCCGTAGGCTCACACTAACCCGCGCCCTCACACACACGATCCCCCTAAAGCGTTGTCGGACCCTCACTTGGACACTAAACCGTCCCCGTCCCCTAACCCTAACCCTAGCCCGAACCCTAACCCTAACACTTCCCCGAAGCCTGACCCTCACCCGTGCCCTAATCGTAAACCGTAGGCTCACACTAACCCGCGCCCTCACACGCACGCTCCCCCTAAAGCGTTGTCGGACCCTCACCTGGACCCTAAACCGTCCCCGTCCCCTAAACCTAACCCTAGCCCAAACCCTAACCCTAACACTTCCCCGAAGCCTGACCCTCACCCGTCCCCAAATCCTAACCCGTACGCTAACACTAACCCGCGCCCTCACACGCACGCTCCCCCTAAAGTGTTGTCGGACCCTCACCTGGACCCTAAACCGTCCCCGTCCCCTAACCCTAACCCTAGCCCGTACCCTAACCCTAACACTTCCCCGAAGCCTGACCCTCACCCGTCCCTTAATCCTAACCCGTACGCTCACACTAACCCGCGCCCTCACACGCACGCTCCCCCTAAAGCGTTGTCGGACCCTCACCTGGACCCTAAACCGTCCGCGTCCCCTAACCCTAACCCTAGCCCGAACCCTAACCCTAACCCTTCCCCGAAGCCGGACCCTCACCCGTCCCCTAATCCTAAACCGTAGGCTAACACTAACCCGCGCCCTCACAAGCACGCTCCCCCTAAAGCGTTGTCGGACCCTCACCTGGACGCTAAACCCTCCCCGTACCCTAACCCTAACCCTAGTCCGAACCCTAACCCTAACAATTCTCCGAAGCCTGACCCTCACCCGTCCTTAATCCTAACCCGTACGCTAACACTAACCCGCGCACTCACACGCACGCTCCCCCTAAAGCGTTCTCGGACCCTCACCTGGACCCTAAACCGTCCCCGTCCCCTAACCCTAACCCTAGCCCGAACCCTAACCCTAACACTTCCCCGAAGCCTGACCCTCACCCGTCCCCTAATCCTAACCCGTATGCTAACACTAACCCACGCCCTCACAAGCACGCTCCCCCTAAAGCGTTGTCGGACCCTCACCTGGACCCTAAACCTTCCCGTCCCCTAACCCTAACCCTAGCCCGAACCATAACCCTAACCTTTCCCCGAAGCCTGACCCTCACCCGTCCCCTAATCCTAACCCGAAGGCTCACATTAACACGCGCCCTCACACACACGCTCCCCCTAAAGCGTTGTCGGACCCTCACCTGGACCCTAAACCGTCCCAGTCCCCTAAACCTAACCCTAGCCCGAACCCTAACCCTAACCCTTCCCCGAAGCTTGACCCTCACCCGTCCCCTAATCCTAACCCGTACGCTAACACTAACCCGCGCCCTCACACGCACGCTCCCCCTAAAGCGTTGTCGGACCCTCACCTCAACCCTAAACCGTCCCCGTCCCCTAACCCTAACGCTAGCCCGAACCCTAACCCTAACCCTTCCCCGAAGCCTGACCCTCACCCTTCCCCTAATCCTAACCCGGATGCTCACACTAACCCGCGCCCTCACACGCACGCTCCCCCTAAAGCGTTGTCGGACCCTCACCTGGACCCTAAACCGTCCCCGTCCCCTAACGCTAACCCTAGCCCGAACCCTAACCCTAACCCTTCCCCGAAGCCTGACCCTCCCCTGTCCCCTAATCCTAACCCGTAGGCTCACACTAACCCGCGCCCTCACACGCACACTCCCCCTAAAGCGTTGTCGGACCCACAATTGGACCCTAAGCCGTCCCCGTCCCCTAACGCTAACCCTAGCCCGAACCCTAACCCTAACCCTTCCCCGAAGCCTGACCCTCACACGTCCCCTAATCCTAACCCGCACGCTAACACTAACCTGGGCCCTCACACGCATGCTCCCCCTAAAGCGTTGTCGGACCCTCACATGGACCCTAAACCGTCCCCGTCCCCTAACCCTAACCCTAGCCCGAACCCTAACCCTAACCCTTCCCCGAAGCCTGACCCTCACCCGTCCCCTAATCCTAACCCGTACGCTAACACTAACCCGCGCCCTCACACGCACGCTCCCCCTAAAGCGTTGTCGGACCCTCACCTGGGCCCTAAACCGTCCCCGTCCCCTAACCCTAACCCTAGCCCGAACCATAACCCTAACCCTTCCCCGAAGCCTGACCCTCACCCGTCCCCTAATCGTAACCCGTAGGCTCACACTAACCCACGCCCTCACACGCACGCTCCCCCTAAAGCGTTGTCGGACCCTCACTTGGACCCTAAACCGTCCCCGTCCCCAACCCTAACCCTAGCCCGAACCCTAACCTTAACCCTTCCCCAAAGCTTGACCCTCACCCATCCCCTAATCGTAACCCGTAGGCTCACACTAACGCGCGCCCTCACACACACGCTCCCCCTAAAGCGTTGTCGGACCCTCACCTGGATCCTAAACCGTCCCCGTCCCCTAACCCTAACCCTAGCCCGAACCCTAACCCTAACACTTCCCCGAAGCCTGACCCTCACCCGTCCCCTAATCCTAACGCGTACGCTAACACTAACCCACGCCCTCACACGCACGCTCCCCCTAAAGCGTTGTCGGACCCTCACCTGGACCCTAAACCGTCCCCATCCCCTAACCCTAACCCTAGCCCGAACACTAACCCTAACCCTTCCCCGAAGCCTGACCCTCACCCGTCCCCTAATCCTAACCCGTACGCTAACACTAACCCGCGCCCTCACACGCACGCTCCCCCTAAAGCGTTGTCGGACCCTCACCTGAACCCTAAACCGTACCCGTCCCCTAACCCTAACCCTAGCCCGAACCCTAACCCTAACCCTTCCCCGAAGCCTGACCCTCACCCGTCCCCTAATCCTAACCCGTACGCTAACACTAACCCACGCCCTCACACGCACGCTCCACCTAAAGCGTTGTCGGACCCTCACCTGGACCCTAAACCGTCCCCGTACCCTAACCCTAACCCTAGCCCGAACCCTAAACCTAACCCTTCCCCGAAGCCTGACCCTCACCCGTCCCCTAATCCTAACCCGTAGGCTCACACTAACCCGCGCCCTCACACGCACGCTCCCCCTAAAGCGTTGTCGGACCCTCACCTGGACCCTAAACCGTCCCCGTCCCCTAACCTTAACCCTAGGCCGAACCCTAACCCTAACACTTCCCCGAAGCCTGACCCTCACCCGTCCCCTAATCCTAACCCGTACGCTCACACTAACCCGCGCCCTCACACGCACGCTCCCCCTAAAGCGTTGTCGGACCCTCACCTGGACCCAAAACGTCCCCATCACCTAACCCTAACCCTAGCCGGTACACTAACCCTAACCCTTCCCCGAAGCCTGACCCTCACCCGTCCCCTAATCCTAACCCGTAGCCTCACACTAACCCGCGCCCTCACACGCACGCTCCCTCTAAAGCGTTGTCGGACCCTCACATGGACCCTAAACCGTCCCCCTACCCTAACCCTAACCCTAGCCCGAACCCTAACCCTAAGCCTTCCCCGAAGCCTGACCCTCACCCGTCCCTTAATCCTAACCCGTACGCTAACACTAACCCGCGCCCTCACACGCACGCTCCCCCTAAAGCATTGTCGGACTCTCACCTGAACCCTAAACCGTCCCCGTCCCCTAACCCTAACCCTAGCCCGAACCCTAACCCTAACCCTTCCCCCAAGCCTGAACCTCACCCGTCCCCTAATCCTAACCCGTGCGCTCACACTAACCCGCGCCCTCACACGCACGCTCCCCCTAAAGCGTTTTCGGACCCTCACCTGGACCCTAAACCGTCCCCGTTCCCTAACCCTAATCCTAGCCCAAACCCTAACCCTAACAGTTCCCCGAAGCCTGACCCTCACCCGTCCCCTAATCGTAACCCGTAGGCTCACACTAACCCGCGCTCTCACACGCACGCTCCCCCTAAAGCGTTGTCGGACCCTCACCTGGACCCTAAACCGTCCCCGTCCCCTAACCCGAACCCTAGCCCGAACCCTAACCCTAACTCTTCCCCGAAGCCTGACCCTCACCCGTCCCCTAATCCTAACCCGTACGCTAACACTAATCCGCGCCCTCACACGCACGCTCCCCCTAAAGCGTTGTCGGACCCTCACCTGGACCCTAAACCGACCCCGTACCCTAACCCAACCCTAGCCCGAACCCTAACCCTAACACTTCCCCGAAGCCTGACACTCACCCGTCCCCTAATCCTAACCCGTACGCTAACACTAATTCGCGCCCTCACACGCACGCTCCCCCTAAAGCGTTGTCGGACACTCACCTGGACCCTAAACCGTCCCCGTCCCCTAACCCTAACCCTAGTCCGAACCCTAACCCTAAGACTTCCCCGAAGCCTGACCCTCACACGTCCCCTAATCCTAACCCGTACGCTAACACTAACCCGCGCCCTCACACGCACGCTCCCCCTAAAGCGTTGTCGGACCCTCACCTGGACCCTAAACCGTCCCCGTACCCTAACCCTAACCCTAGCCCGAACCCTAACCCTAACCCTTCCCCGAAGCCTGACCCTCACCCGTCCCCTAATCCTAACCCGTTACGCTAACACTAACCCGCGCCCTCACACGCACGCTCCCCCTAAAGCGTTGTCGGACCCTCACCTGGACCCTAAACCGTCCCCGTCCCCTAACCCTAACCCTAGCCCGAACCCTAAACCTAACCCTTCCCCGAAGCCTGACCCTCACCCGTCCCCTAATCCTAACCCGTAGGCTCACACTAACCGCGCCCTCACACGCACGCTCCCCTAAAGCGTTGTCGGACCCTCTCCTGGACCCTAAACCGTCCCCGTACCCTAACCATAACCCTAGCCCGAACCCTAACCCTAACCCTTCCCCGAAGCCTGACCCTCACCCGTCCCCTAATCCTAACCCGTAGGCTCCCATTAACCCGCGCCCTCACACACACGCTCCCCCTAAAGCGTTGTCGGACCCTCACCTGGAACCTAAACCGTCCCCGTCCCCTAACCCTAACCCTAGCCCGAACACTAACCCTAACCCTTCCCCGAAGCCTGACCCTCACACGTCCCCTAATCCTAACCCGCACGCTAACACTAACCCGCGCCCTCACACGCATGCTCCCCCTAAAGCGTTGTCGGACCCTCACCTGGACCCTAAACCGTCCCCGTACCCTAACCCTAACCCTAGCCCGAACCCTAACCCTAACACTTCCCCGAAGCCTGACCCTCACCCGTCCCCTAATC